>NC_135668.1:32137791-32740547 GCF_964188315.1 Podarcis muralis
TCCTCCCCATGGCCCCCAGACGCACAAATCCCAGGGAACGCTTCTGGGCAGCTTTCCTGGAAAGAGCGGGAGAGACAGATTTGCTGAGTCCCATTGCTCTCTCTGTGTGTGTATGTGTGGAATCACTACAATGCCAAGCAGACCCCACGAACCCTGTGCTAAATTGGGGCATTCCTTAGCAGCTATAATAACTCTCCTCTGGTTTACATCTGCAGAGTTTGGGTCTGTGCTTTTATGGAAATGTTTGGAAATCTGCGTGCGTCTTCCCCAAATATCCTGGGATCGAGATATGACTTACATGCACGCATCCAGCCAGCCCGTAATCCTCATCTCTGCCTCTCTGTCCAAAAAACCCATCGGTCATTTAATTCTTTAATTTATTTTTTAAAGTTTTCTGTCTTCCTCTTTAGCCCCCAAAGGTTCTTGGAGCAGCTACCCATTGTTTAAAAGCAGTAAAACGATAATAATCTGGAAGTAGCAGCGAGAGGCAGAGTTGTAGAGCAGTACCAAATCCGGTTTAATCCAGGATCTAAAAAATTAAGCTAAAAACACAGAGATAATTTTTAAGTGTGTGCCGGTCAGTGGGGAAAGTATTTCACTGGTGCCAAGATAGACACCCGGGTCTTGGCAGGCCTCTCCTGGAAGGTCAGCATCTGCCTCCAGAGGCTGGGATAGCAAGGAAGGACTGGTGGTGGTGATGATAATTAAATTTATTACCTGCTCTTCACCAGCAGATGCCAGGGTAGGATGCAACCAACTAACGCTAAAGCTAGTTAAAAAATGATGACCTTAAAATCTGTGCACATGCTTGGGACACCAGGACACAGAAACACCAGAAACTGGCTTCTACTGAATCAGACTTCTCTTGCTTGGACTCTGAGCCTGGACCAGCCCGGGATACTGTTTTGGTTGCTGCTCCCTTGAGGTTACTCCTGGCCAGTTGCCTGCTTCTTCAGGAGCCCAGGGAGAACAGGACAGCAGTATGTCCTGGGGTAGCTAAATTGGTAGATTGTGAGACTTAATCTCAGGGTCCTGGGTTTCAGCCCCACGTTGGGCAAAAGATTCCTGCATTGCAGGGGGCTGGACTAGATGACTCTTGTGGTGCCTTTCAAGTCTACCGTTCTATCATTCTACCTGGGTAAAGGGTAAAGGGACCCCTGACCATTAGGTCCAGTCGTGGCCGACTCTGGGGTTGCAGCGCTCATCTCGCTTTACTGGCCAAGGGAGCCGGCGTACAGCTTCCAGGTCATGTGGCCAGCATGACTAAGCCGTTTCTGGCGAACCAGAGCAGCGCACGGAAATGCCATTTACCTTCCTGCCGGAGTGGTACCTATTTATCTACTTGCACTTTGACGTGCTTTCGAACTGCTAGGTTGGCAGGAGCAGGGACCGAGCAACGGGAGCTCACCCTGTCGCAGGGATTCGAACTGCCGACCTTCCGATCGGCAAGCCCTAGGCTCTGTGGTTTAGACCACAGTGCCACCCACGTCCTGGGTGCATGCAACTAAAGATAAGAACATAAGAAGAGCCTGCTGGATCAGGCCAACGGCCCATCTGATCCTGCATCCTGTTCTCACAGTGGCCAGCCAGATGTCTCAGTGGCAAACCCACAGCAGGACATGAGCACAAGAGCATTCTCTCCACCAGTGATCCCCAGCGACTGGTATTCAGAAGCATTTCTGCCTCTGGCCATGCATGGAAGGAGAGAGAGCATAGCTGTCCCGGCTTGTTGCCATCGATAGCCCTCTCCTCCACGAATTTGTCTTGTAAACTTTTAAAGCCGTCCAAATTGGTGGGCATCACTTCCTCCTGTGGCGGTGAGTTCCATAGTTTAACTAGGTACTGTGTGAAAAAGTACTGCCCTGCATCTTCCAATGTTCAGCTTCAGTGGATGTCCACAAGTCCTGTAACCAAAGAATCCCTTGCCTGCTGGCACAATAACAGCAAGCGAGGGGACTGGGGAGCCAGGAAGGATCCTGGGGAGGTCCTTCCCTTAGAGTTGGGGTTCTCGGCAGAGAAAGCCTTGACCTGCTTTTGTGCCAGCTCTACCTGAGCCGTGTGTCTCCTGCTGATCTAAGGAAAGGGGAGAGAGCTCTGGGAGCAGGTGCTCTAAGCTAGCCTGGAAATCTGAAGCAGGGCCAAATTTAGCAAGGGTTACCTTTTTGTGGGGCTGCTGCTTTCTGCATTGGCATGAACTGAGAGTTGGGGAATTGGGCAGGGCAAGAGGAGGAGGAGAAGGTGGTCGTGGTGGGGAGTCTCTCCGGCACTTGACATCTCTGCTTTGCCCCCTTTCCTTGCAGATTCTCTGCCCTGCACCACGCGGCCCTCAATGGCAACACAGAACTCATCTCCCTGCTGCTGGAGGCTCAGGCTGCTGTGGATATCAAGGATAACAAAGGCATTAAACATAATAGAAACACCGCCACCCAATCCCACCCTTATCCATCTTCCCTCTCTCCACCCCCCTTTCTCTTTTCTCTCCTTTTTTTATTTTTATTTTTATTTTCTTCTCCCCCTAATGCCTCAACAAATGAAACGGATTTGTAAAAATGTTACATGGGGAAAAATATATATGAGGCACTACACTTCTGTAAAACAAGAAAATCCTTAATAAAATATTAAAAAAAAAAAAAAAAAAAAAAAAAAAAAACAAAGGCAAGCACAGGAGAGAGACTCCTAGAAGGAATGCAGAGAGTGCCTGGGGGTGGAATTTGGGGAAAGGTGGGCGGGGCTTTGCTTTGGTCATGGTGGGTTCTGGAATTGGGGAACTGAGCTGTACTACAGCAGAGAACAAAGAGAGAGAGAGAGAGAGAGAGAGAGAGGCAGATCTCACAAGGTGCTGAAGGAGGTCCTATGGTCTTTTTTCATGCCATGTGTCCCATTTCTAGAGGAGAAGCTGTTAGTCTCTTGCAAAGAAAACAACCTTAATGACGGCGGGTGGGGCGGGACATGTGTACGTACTACGGCCTAAGACTTTTTGGGCTGCATTCCACTCCATCAGAAGCATGCAATATTGCATAGATCATGATTTGAGGGGTGCGAGGGATTGTAAACAGTGAGGGCAGGAGGAAAGACAAAGCAGAAAAGTAGAGATAGTGATAATGGTTATGTTACACCTCCACACAAACCAGGTATTGATACCACAGGCACCCTGGCATCGGTAAACCAGTTAACACATGCAATCAGCCTCTTGATGAATTGCAATTCAGCTCTTTTTCACTGGTGCCCCCCCCCCTTTGTTCCTCTGTTCCTTTATGGCCACCTTAAGGTCAGCTTTGGAGTACCCCCATGGGCTTGTGGCTATTGCCAGCTTTGAGGTCAGATTTGTGCCCATCTACACTATGTCCTTAATGCGTTTTTATTATTAAGAACCCTTCTTTGGAGGCAGCTGGAACAAGCCCAGCAAATATAATTCAACCAGTGTGTCATCAAGTTGCAAGTGGATCCCACCATGTCCTGGCATATTAACTACATGTGGTTTGGGCAAACCACAGTTTCCCATATTCCGATACTGTGGTTTGTTTGAGGTGGCTGTTGGACACTTCCAATGTTCTCCCTGTGCCTTGAGAAGTTTTCCCAGTTCTTTTGGATTGAGTTATGCCCCCAGAAATGAAGGGTGGTTTCAATACTAGCATTGATAATCTCTCTCTCTCGCCCCACCCCCTCCTGGATGTGGTACAGGGATGCGCCCCTTGCACTACGCTGCCTGGCAGGGTAAGAAGGACCCCATGAAGCTGGTGCTGAAGGCTGGCTCTTCTGTGAATGTTCAGTCGGATGAAGGGCAGATTCCTTTGCACCTGGCAGCCCAGCACGGCCACTATGATGTGGTAAGGGGCAAAAGGGGTGGGGAAGGGGCTCCTGCCTAGGGATAGATGAATCTGTCAGTCTCAAATTCTCAGCGCTTCAATGTGAAATCCTCCCGATTTCATGCATGCATTTTTGGCTGATAGATATCTTTTGCAAGCAAATTTTCCATTGACTGCAGTGCAGTTCTGTATATTATTTTAAGTAAGGTGACTTTTTTTTTTTGCTCGTTTCCCCCCAATATATGCATTTCTGCACGCTTTGTTTGTCTGGAGAAATTCGGAGGAGAGCCAATTTCGAAGGCTGACCCTGTTTCAGTTGGTATATTGGTTCGAGAAGCGCAAATGAGGTTGTTTTTCATTGAGGTGCAAACAAAACCAATTTTCTCCCTCATCTGCGCCATGCCATGAGAGATGCATCTTGTTCCAGCTCTCTGGGGGTGGGAAGAGAATTTTACTTGCCCAATGGCATAGAGAATTTGACTTGTCTTTGACTTGCAAAGGGCCCATAAAATCCGTAAGCAAACCGTCCCTGCAGATCCTGGGCAACATTGGGGTCTGGTGGGGCTTACATGTGCCCTACCCCTACACCACATGTGCCCTACACCACCCTACACCACAGCCAGTGTGGTATAGTGGTTAAGAGCGGTGGACTCGTAATCTGGGGAACCGGGTTCGTGCCTCCGCTCCTCCACATGAAGCTGCTGGGTGACCTTGGGCTAGTCACACTTCTCTGAAGTCTCTCAGCCCCACTCACCTCACAGAGTGTTTGTTGTGGGGAAGGAAGGGAAAATGAGAATGTTAGCCGCTTTGAGACTCCTTTGGGTAGTGATAAAGCGGGATATCAAATCCAAATCCCTGTTCCCTTACGCCTGCCCCTCTGCTCCCTTATGGGGCTTGGCGCATAAGTGTTCAGGTGAAGGCCTGAACACACCAAATGTTATTTGCCTCTCCTATGTGGACTCTCCGTCCTGCTGGAGTGGTGTGGGAAAGAAACCCCTGGGAAGCAGCTCCCCCAATCCCACCCAGGACACTCCAGCAATGCAGACAGTGGGCTGAGAGATCAAATACTCTATCTGGTGGATTTTGGCCCATGGCTCCACTCAGCGCCTGCATTTTGTTGTGCCTGCCTCTTTCTCGCTCTCTCCATCCCGCAGTCAGAGATGCTCCTCCAGCACCAGTCCAACCCCTGCATCCTGGACATTTCGGGCAAGACCCCGCTCGACCTGGCCTGTGAGTTCGGAAGGGTTGGGGTAAGTCAACCGGCTGCGGCGGCAGAAATTGGGGGCGAGCGCTTGAGGTGGGGTGGGGTGTGTAACCAAATGCTTCCCTGGGAGAAGCAGGAGGTTGACTTCCTGCCCTCTTCCTGTAGGCTCAGTGGGAGAGAGCACACCAGGTAGTCCCAGCTTCAACCCCCAGTGGCTTCTCCAGGTGGGGCTGGGGAAGACCGCTGCCGAAAACCTTGGAGAGCCGCCGCCAGTCAGTGTAGACCAGGCTTTGCCAACTTTAGGTCTCCAGCTGATTTTGGACTGCAATTCCCATCATCCCTGACCACTAGTCCTGCAAGCTAGGGATGATGGGAGTTGTAGTCCGGAAACAGCTGGAGACCCAAGGTTGGGAAACCCTGGTGTCGAGAATACTGATCTAGATGGGCTAGTGGTCTGACTTGGTATGAGGTACCTTCCTTTGTCACCATGTAGTGCAGCCCTCGTTCAGAACGCTGAGGACTAGAACCTTGCTTTGTTTTTTTATGAAAAGGGCCATAGTAATAGAGCACCTGCTTTGTGTGTGCAGAAGGTCCCGGGTTCGGTCCTGGCATCTCTGGAGAGACTTGAGTGAGACTCCTTGCCTGAAATCCTGGCAAGCCATTGCTGCTGGTCCTTTGCAGTCAATCTTGAGCTCTGGCTTGGAATCTGGCTTGGAATCAGGTGGCTTCTGTTGTCCCTCGTGCTGCTTCTCCTCCAGCCACCTAGTTATCTCTCCCTTGGATTACTGCAATGTGCTCTATGTGGGGCTACCTTTGAAGGTGACCTGGAAACTACAACTAATCCAGAATGCAGCAGCTAGACTGGTGACTGGGAGCGGCCGCCAAGACCATATAACACTGGTCTTGAAAGACCTACACTGGCTCCCAGTACGTTTCCGAGCACAATTCAAAGTGTTGGTGCTGACCTTTAAAGCCCTAAACGGCCTCAGCCTAGTATACCTGAAGGAGCGTCTCCACCCCCATCGTTCTGGCCATTAACTGAGGTCCAGTGCTGAGGGCCTTCTGGCGGTTCCCTTGCTACGAGAAGCCAAGTTACAGGGAACCAGGCAGAGGGCCTTCTCGGTAGTCGCTCCCGCCCTGTGGAACGCCCTCCCACCAGATGTCAAAGAGAGAAATAACTACCAAACTTTTAGAAGATATCTGAAGGCAGCCCTGTTTAGGGAAGCTTTTAATGTTTAATAGGTTATTGTATTTTAGTGTTCTGTTGGAAGCTGCCCAGAGTGGCTGGGGAAACCCAGCCAGATGGGCGGGGTATAAATAAATTAATCATCATCATCATCATCATCATCATCATCATCTCTTTTGCCCCTCCAGGTAGTGCAGCTGCTGTTGAGCAGCAACATGTGTGCCGCCCTCCTGGAGCCCAAGCCAGGAGACATCACCGACCCCAATGGGACCAGCCCCCTGCACCTGGCGGCCAAGAACGGCCACATTGACATCATCAGGTATGCCCCCTTCTGCCTGGCGTCTGGGGAGGGGTAGAAGAAGAATGGCATTGGCACAGCACACAAAAGATGGATATTAAACATTAAGTGTTTGTCGTGGGGAGATTTCATCCTCCGTTTCGTAGTGCCTGCAGAACCGCCAAGGTGCCAGTCAGCTTTCAGATATTTGACAAATCTCCTGGGCGTCCAGCCAGGATCTGCTCTCCAGGCTTTTCAAGGTCTAGGTGCCTGCATCTCTGTCTTGGCATCAGCACTGGCGATCTGACTGGCCGGCCGGCTTTCCTGCGGCATAGGATTATCCCTACCCCCCCCCCTTCCGCTCCTGATGCATTAGTGGCTGGAACTGCAAAGCCCAAGACTGCCGGGTCCACCTCTCATCTCTGGTGTGCGCCAGTATGTTAGGAAGGGAGCCGCCCTGCGCACCCCGCTGGCACGCAACTCACTTAGCAAATTGTCTGCAGCCTCTGCTGCGCTAATCTCGGGCTTGTATCTCAGCAGGATAGCAGCTGCTAATCTCGGCCTCTGGAGGCCTCTCCCGCAGCACTTAGGATCATTTGTGAGATTTCCGTGCTGTGTTTCCACTTGAAGGAGCCCGGGATGAGGCTCCTGAAGGGGTGCTGCAGCCTTCCTCAACTTGGTGTCTTTCCGATGTTTGGGACTACAACTCCCATCAGCCCCCAGCCAGCATGCTGATGGGACTTGTAGTCCAAAGTGGACCAGCTGCGTGGGGATTTGTAACCCAAACCATCTGGAGGGTGCAAGGTTGAGGAAGAGCAGGACCGTGTTTCTAGAGATCATTGTTCTTAAAATGCTTCTTTTTTTGGGGGGGGGAAACCAGATTTTTGCTCTTCCTCCTCCTCCCACAGTAGTTAGGAGGGTTAGCGCTCTGTTCACAGACAAATTGCCCCACGTTTGTTTATTTCTCTGTATTTCTCAGCAACACCTCGTCTTAGATGCGTTTGGCTTGCATGATTTCAAGCGCATCCAGTTGGAGGTGGGCTGGTTGAAATTGCACAAGTCAATGAATATTAATAAAGGTGAAGAGGTTAGTAAATGAAAGGAGTTAATATTATGAGAAATATGAATTTGGATAACTGTTACACAGGTGACATAATGAAATTCAGTTAGAGGGGATTCGAGGAAGTCAGTCACCAATGTAAAGAGATTTAGGTAGTTGAAGTAATAATTTTCTTTCGTGTTTAGTTTATTGTAGTGTATTGTGTTTTTCTTTGCTGTGTGTTTTGTTATGTTTTCTTTGTGATAAATGTGGAAAATCAATAAAAACATTTGGGGGGAAAAAGAAAAAAAGAAATTGCACAAGTCAATTCGCAAGCAAAAGCTCTTATTGTGCCAGTTCCGCTTGGGGTTAACCAGTGCGAAAAGGGCTTTTAAGCCTTGCTTGCTTAGCAAGGCCCTTTCCATGCACTGGCTCTGGGATGTTCTTGTGAGATCTTGCTCATGATAATTTGAGTTCCCGTGAGTTCTCACGCGAGCATCCCTGGCCTTCCAGAGCTGACAGGCTGAGTTGACCTCACCCCCCAAGCAAGGCAGGGAGCTTAAAAGCTTGCATTGTACAACGTCTGCTTGGGTTACATGGCATGGAAACTGCTTTTAAGTTCTCTGCCTTGTTTGCTGGGCAAGGCCCATTTGCTCTGGGGGTGCTCTCCCCCCCTCCCCACTTGCTAGCAGTGGCATGGCTCCAAGAGTCCTGGGCAGACACAATTTTCGTATATATGCATAACCCTTGGAACCAAACCCCTGTGTAAGATGAGGGATTACTGCATTAATTTTTTTTAAAGCATCTGTAATCCTGCTCTTAAGCTAGAAAAAAAAAAGATGATGATTCAGGACAGATAAAAGAACATAGCACATAGTTAAACTGTGGAACTCGCTGCCACAAGGGGCAGTGATGGCCACCAACTTGGGTGGCTTCAGAAGAGGATTGGACAAATTCATGGAAGAGAGGGGTCTCTGTGGCTGCTAGCCAGCATGGTTCTGTTCTGCCTCTGCAGTCAGAGGGAGAGATGCTTCTGAAAACCAGTTGCTGGAAACTGCAGGAGGGGAGAGGGCTCTTGGGTTCAGATTCCCACGGGGCATCTGTGACTCCAGCATGAGATGCTGGACTAGATGGGTCATTGGTCTGATCCAGAAGGCTCTTCTTAGGTTCTCATTCAACTTCCACCATTGTTTATATCCACGATAGGACTCTTCCTACCAGCAAGCCTAGGGTCTTAAAAAAAACCACAATGTGTATGGAATTGGGAGGGAGGAAGCTGCTCAAACTGGTCATTGTCCTGAAGTCCTTGCAATGACCAGCTGGGTTGGGAGAGGATGAGCCAAAGACTGGTGGCCTTTCAGCGGATGGAGAAGTCTCAGACCAGTTTCTCTCCCTCTCCTATAGCCTGATGGAATGATGGATGGGGTGGGATGTCCCTATTGGGGTAGCGCAGGCCCCCACTGTGCAATACATTATATAGGGCTTCTTGTCTTCCCTGGCATGTTGAAGGGACCCCATTGGGGTGGGCTGAACCCCAGCATGTTCCATATTACAGCCTCCTTTGCTTTTGCCCCCTGGGTTCTGCCTCTGTGTGGGATGCCTGGATTTTGAGCTTCTCGGAGTATTTATTACCCATGAGAGCCAGAAAGGTTCATCCCTGGCCTATTATGGGCAACTGTCGAAATGCTCTGCATCTGCTATCTTGCTTGTCCTCGCATCAGCCTTGTAAGGTAGAGAAGGGACTGGAAGGCTTCAGAAAGGAGAAGTCAAAGCTAGAGGGCGGCAGGAGCTGCAGGCAAAGCATTAATCGTAAGCATCAACCCCCCCCCAAAGTCATTTCCTGTCCTGGGAGTTATTAATGGGGTAGTCTTGCGGGGCCCAAGAGTTTAGTGGGCAGGAAGCAGCCACTTAATAGCCCAGCAAATGTGAGGGTCTTCCTCCAGGGGCAAGCAGTATTCAGAGACCTTGCCTGGGGAGGAGCGGAGAATTGAGCCTCAACTGAGGTTTCATCAGGGCTAGAGTCTTGATTGATGGAGTGGTTTTGAATCCGTGAGGGGCTAAGTGAGATCGCCTAGCTCAGCTATCGTCAGCCTGGTGCTCTCTAGCTTTTTGGGACTACAGCTCCCATCACCCCCAGCCAGTACAAATCTGCTCCCATCTACCCTGGCATCGGATGGTCTTGCTAGGCCACCTCACCTTATCTAGCAGGACCACCCCAGCCAACCCCTTCTCCCCATTTTTGGTGTGTCAGGCTCACACGGTCTTGCGCACCAGATCCAAAGAGTGCGTGGAAAGCCTTGTGAGCCGAGGGTGCCTCTTCTTCCACGTGTAAGGCACTGATACTGTGTGCATAGGAAAGCCAAGCCGGGGCAAACGTTTGGCCAAAGCAAATGCCCATGGGTTTAATGCGCAAGTGCGCCGCTTATTTCTTTCCCCCTGAAATTAAAAAAGGGTCTTCAGTGCTGCTTCTGGGAAATGGGTTTGAAGACTCAAGTATCCATGGCTCCTTCGAAACCCCAGAAAGCAGAATGAAAGACATTATTTGCGTGGGATTTGCAGCGGGTGAAAGTTTACAGACCTTTTTTTTTGTCTTCTCTCTGTCTGGGGGGTCCTTGTCTCTGCAGCTCCATTTCCAGGCCTCTACAGTGGCACCTGCTGGATTTCTGCCCATTTGGCAGGCGCCCTTGAACCCAGGAGCATCTGCCAGGGGTTTGGGGGCTTAGTTGTTGTTCTTGTTTTGCCCTCTTTCCTCCTGCAGACTCCTGCTCCAGTCCGGGATCGACATCAACCGGCAGACGAAGGCAGGCACTGCGTTGCATGAGGCGGCCTTATGCGGCAAGACGGAGGTCGTGCGCCTCCTCCTGGATGTAAGCACCCTGCCCTGGTCCGCTTGCAGGAATGGAGGGGAGAGGGAGGGCACAGAACTTGGGGGGCAGCCCCTCTCTTGTGCCCAGGTGCAGAGCTTGGTGAGGGTTCCCTGAGCTCCAGAGAGCCGGTGCCCTCCCTGGATGGCATCTTCAGGCTCTTCCTTGCCCTCACTAGCCTCGCCACGATCCCAGATCTCCATTTTCCCTATCTCAGGCAGCCCACCCTATTCCCCACCTCACCCCTGTCTGTTTTCGCAGAGCGGAATCAACGCTCACATCCGAAACACCTACAGCCAGACGGCGCTGGACATTGTCAACCAGTTCACGGCCACCCAGGCCAGCAGGGAGATCAAGCAGATGCTCCGAGGTGAGGATAAGGGATTTCGGCTGCGATGCCTGCATTAAAGGGGGTTGGACTAGATGACCCTCGGAGCCCCGTCCGACTCTACGGTCAGTCTAAAGTTGGCCGCACGTGAGGGGAGGTGTTCTGCCTTCTCCCCTCACACAAATGTAGCCTGCAGAACGGGAGATGACACAGCTGGCCTCCCTGGCAGGGCTGTTGTTGCACAGCTCTTTTATTGAACTGGATTGTACCCAACTCATTTTATGCCAGGCCATTAGGCCCATTGAGGTTAATGGGCCTCCATTAGCCGTGTTTCATGTTAATTTCAGCAGGCCTATGTGGGAACCAACCCACTTAAGTGATTAATTTTGTATCTCTTAGACCCAGCATTTCCTCTGGATCAGAGCACCAGGCTGCTTACAACACAGCTGCTGCTTATTATTATTATTATTATTATTATTATTATTATTATTATTATATAATTTATATGCTGCCCTTCTGACTGGGTTTTCCCTGCCACTCTGGGCGGCTTCCAACAAAATATTAAAAGCACAGTAAAACATCAAGCAACAAACGTCCCTATACAGGGCTGTCTTCAGGTGTAGTATTAAATTAAACTGTAATATTAAATTTAAAATAAAAAACTGGAATGAAATCATACATCCTTTATATAAAAACAGGAACATGGAACCTTAAACCCTAATCAGCATCAGGATAATCAGGCTACAAAGGCCTCAACAAATAAATACAGCTAATGTGGAGGTTTGTCATATCTCATTCTGGTGGGGCGTGGGGAGTTCCATAAGGGGAGGGGGGCAGGCACTGAGAAGGCCTTGTCTTATGTTGCTGTCTTGCCTGTCACAAGGAGGGTCTCTCTGACAGACCTTAAGGCCTTCTCTTTCCTTCACTTTGGAGCACGCAGCTTTGGGGTTGTGAATGTGAGGCCCTTTCAACAGTCAGAAATTGATAAATGCCAGATATAAGAGGAATGGCAATGCCACAGCGCTCTATCTCCCTCTAGCGTGTTTTTAAGCTAATGTAGGTGCTTTTTCTAAAGTCCTAAAATCACGTTGTAGGCATTCTCTCCCAGTCATCATCACAACAGCCACCTGTGTTGATTGTTTATACCCATTTCGCTTCAAAGAGAACGAAGGAAATCCAGGTTGCCAGACGCCACCTAGCGGGTTTGTGGGGCCTCATTTCCAGCCCCCTTCACTAGCTCTGTAGTTACCTCAGAATTGGGAATCTCGCAGTTTATAAACATACGTTTCAGGAAGCGGTTTGCAATGGGCGAACCGTTCGTTTTCCAAGTGGGTTTAATCTGTAGAGCAGGGAGAGAAACTCACCCCAAATTTGGCCGTTCCCAGGTGAGTCTCTTCTCTGAATATTCCTAAATGCTGGGAGCTGGAGGGCGATACCTGTGCAACGCCTCATTTTAGGGAGGCTTCTCTGGAAGAATTCTTAGCCAATTACACACTCCCATCTTAATTAACACAGGGCAGGAGAAAAGATGCCGGATAATTCTGACGAAAACAGAAACGGGAGCCCACCATGTTTACTTAATTGCCCCATGCCTGGAACAGAAATTAACCCAGCAAATATAGTTGGCATCTGCTGTTGTTGATTTTAGTCCTCAGATTATACAAACACACACACCCCACCACCACCACCAAATTGCATTCCTTTGCATTGAAATGAACAGGGTGGAATGGAACTTACGTAATTACACAAGTTATGTAATTTTGAAACAACAGGATGAACAATGTAGTTTGCGGCAAAAGGTGAACTGTAGGAGAATGAAACAGTGTTGTGCATGACAGGTGCAGGGCAGAATGGGAATTGGAGCCTTCTTCCCTCCCTAGTTAGAGGAGGTTGCCAGTTGGATTTCTCTGCCTCGGTTTCCCCAAATGTCTTCGGCCAGGCAGATGTCAGTCTTGCAAGGTCTGCTTCGTTTTTTTTGCTGGAACAGAAACATCTACCACCTGGAGCCAGATGCAAAAGATTTACAGCTATAGCATTAAAGAGTGAGGTGCCTCTGAGCATGTTCTGAGTGCAGGGCTTTGCTTTCAGAACCAGAGCTCACAATCCTTTCACACAAACAACCTCTCCTGGGTTACCAATTTACTTAGGTGGAATAAATAACTTGGTTTTCCTGTTGCTAAACAATGGGAAGCTGCAAATCCTTCCTCTTCCATTTATTTATTGTTCGTTATTACATTTATATGCCACCTTTCCTCCGAGGAGCTCCAAGAGGCACCTATGGCTCTACATTCTTATTTGCACAACAACCCTGTGAAGTAGGTCTGGCTGGGAGACTGTCCTGTGGTCACTCAGCATGTTCCATGGCTGAGGATGAACCCCGGTCCCCCAGGTCTTAAACTACAACTCTTACCACTACACCACACTGCCTTTTACTGAAAATCACCCAGATCTGCCCCACTCCTTGGTCAAGTAAAGCAGTGCCTTTAAGCATGTACAGAGTACCCATCTGCCACCAACGCACAACCTCTGCTAGCCCTGCCAAGGGTTTGGAGGAAGGGTTCCTGGGTGGAAAAGTCCTGCTTCACTGTAGCCTTGAGCCCCGGCGCCTCTTTCGCTAGAATGCATGCAACCTCCTCCTCCTCCTTCACCTTTGTCTCTGCCTAGATGCTTCCGCCGCCCTGCAGGTCAGGGCCATGAAAGATTACTGCAACAACTACGACCTGACCAGCCTCAACGTCAAAGCCGGGGACATCATCACAGTGAGTTTGCCTGTTGCCCTGGGTGTTGGGATGCTTTTAAGGAATCGGGGGCAATTGGCAAGCCCCCAGCTGGCTCCAGCTCACCGGCCAACACGCCGGTCAAACTCCAGTCCTTGGTGCAGCATGAATCTGTGACCCAGAGCTTCAGAAGCTTCAGAAGCTGGGCGCGCAACTCAGTAGAGTAAACACACAACAGAAGTGGCAGGGAGAGGCTGTGTAAAGCATATTTACAAGCAGTTTATTCAGCGTACATCAGGACAAGAGGAAAAACATGTCTTCTCCCCTTTGTGTCCAAGCAAGCAGCATAAGCAAAAGCTATATGCAAACGGAAGTTCCCAGCAAGCTGTGCTGGAGTGTAAACAGGCATGTGACACACAACAGTCATGCCTGTGCCTCTTAAGGTGGAATGGAATAGTCTAACATTGGGCTTACCAAGTCAGGAATGGAAGATAAGTTGAGGACCCAGAGGAGGACTCCAGCCAGATGTGGGGGCCTCTGCCGGGAATGCGGGAAGCAGCTAGCGAGGATCTGAGAGGGGGCAGGGGCTTCCCTTGTCTCCTCCATCTCTGCAAGGGGAGCCAGGAGTTCTGTCTCCCTCTCTGTCACCTCTGACATGCTCACCCAAGCACCATTGGACACTGGGAGTGTCCTTGCCTGCCCAGAGGGCGATGTTGCACCAGACATCAGGAGGCAGAGACGCCTCCCTTGTCACCTGTGTCCAGAAGGAGCCAAAAGGAAGGGAACAGAGAACTCTGCTCACTAGGTGTAGCAAGCAATTGCAGGAATGCTTTCAGCTTGTGGAAGACTCCATTCCCACATGGTACAATTGCATCGTATGCACAATTAACTTGTGCAAGTCCAACTTCGGGGCCAGCTTAGCCCGGTGGTTCCATCGGCCAACACATTTCTTGGATCTTCCAATTGCCTACAGCGATTTGAAACCTGCCGGCACTGCTTGGCTTAAAAAACCCCCACACCTTGCATGGTTGAAAGCTGGCCGATTAAATGCAAGCAAAAAGAGCTTTTAAGCGCTCCACCTTGTTTCCCAGGCAAGCCCTGCTCAGGGGTGCTCTCGCAAGATCTTGTGGGAATTTGGGCAGCCCCACAAGACTGCCCCCAGAGCCTGCACCCTGAGCAAGGCTTGCCCAGTAATTCAGGTGGAGAGTTTTGACGCTCTCTACCTTGCTGGTTGCTGGGGAATGAGAGGGTAAAGCCAGGTTGGTGAATTGGCTGTGGAAGGTAAGGATGCTCATGCAAGTTCAAATATAGGCGTTTTTGTGTATGCGCACCATCACTGGAATGTACGTAGCCCCTACTCAAGATGCGATTGTACCATACATAGGATATCCTGGGAGTCTGACTTCCCTCTCCACGTTGGGCAGAGCCTCTCTCTGACATGCCTTCCCCAGGTGCCCTTGGATACTGGGAGCGTCCCTGTCTGCCCAGAGGGGGATGTTTCACTGGTCCTAGACACCTCTCGGGAGATGCCTCCCCCATCACTTAGGTGCAGGAGGAGCCCAAAGACAAGGTAGCAGAGGGTTCTACCCACCAGGCAAAATGAGAGATTGCAGAAATGCTTTCAGCTTGAGGAACCGGCCCCATTCCTATATATAGGATAGCCAAAAAGTGTGAAAGTGTCGGATCAACATCCATAGCTTTGCCAGTTAGAGCACCTGCTGCTATTGTAGCTGTATTTAGGATTAGCCACCTGCATTGCCTGAAGTGCCTCAAGCCAGCCATCTGCTTGTGCACCGCAGTAATCTAAGCATTAGAGTTTTTGGAAAAAGCTCTTCATCCAGCCTTGGCAGTGCACTGTGCAAAGGGGGTCTGTTCTGGGCCAAAGACGAGGCCTGGTTGAGACGTGGCATCCTCCGGATCCCAACTCCTCTCATCCCTGATCTTTGGCCGGTGCTGATGGGACCTGAAATAGCTCAGTTGGTAATGCATGAGACGCCTAATCTCAGCATCATGGATTTGAGCCCCATGGGCAGAAGATTCCTGCATTGCAGCGAGTTGAACTAGGTGACCCTTGTGGTCCCTTCCAACTCTGATTCCATAGTGATTGGCTCAAGGTTAACCAGCCCAGGGTGTGAATTAGAACCCAGATCTCTCCCCAAGTCCTATTATGAAACACCTGGAGGGTCCTACCCTGGTTTCCCCCTCATTCAGAGGATTCATGTCCGGGATGGAAAAGCATTTTGGCAGCCTGGGGGCCACATTGCAATCCGGGCTGTCTTGGGGGAGGAGGGCACATGATGGGTGGGCGTGGCCAGAGACAAAAAGGGCGGAGCAAGGAATGCAAATCTTACCATAGGCCAGTTTCTACGTGGACCAGCTCCCCCTGACACACTACTGAGGAACTGCAGTTAGGACACTGGGGTTAGTAGGGAAGACTTTTTGAGTTAGGGGGCTGGGGCTTGGAGGCCGTCTTGAGGCCTTGAAACATCCCAGGCTGGGTGGCATCTTCTAGCTCCCATGGCCAACCTGTTGTCAGGGCCCTGGAGCAACCCACTTTGAAGGTGATTTTGGCCCACTACCCTCCCAATTTCCCAGGTCCTGGAGCAGCACGCCGACGGCCGGTGGAAAGGCTGCATCCACGACAACCGGACCGGCAATGACCGTGTGGGCTACTTCCCTTCCACCCTCGTCGAAGCGATCAGCAAACGAACAGGCAAGACTTCCTCCCTGTGTGGGCTATTTTGGTCCTATCGCTTTCTACCTGACCTGCCTCATTCTTGAGGTGTGAGGCCCTTTGCTGATGGAGACCTCGGAGTTTTCTGTTCATTGCCATAAAGCAAATCAGTACGGGGAAGTTTGGAGCGGAGGCAATTCCGATTCTGCACCCTGAATGGCTGTTCTTTGGGAATGCCAGGGAGGTTGTAGCATACGCAGGACCCTCGAGCTCTTCCTGCTGAGGCCCACCCAATTTCCATGGCTCTCTTCAGCTATGATTCCTGCATTGCAATGGGTTGGACTAGACTAACTGACTTCGGGTCCCTTCCAATCTTAACAATTATGACTCTTTGCAGCTGGCACAGGTGGGGGCAGGAAGTGCAGGTGTGGCTTCCATAGGATCACAGACTGGCTCAGTAGACAAACATCTGCATTGCATACAGAACGGTTGGGATGGGAATGTCCCCTGCCTGAAGCCCTGGAGAGCTGCTGCCAGTCAGTGTCGACACTACTGAGCTCGATATACCAAGCTAGACCTTTGGTCTAAGGCAGCTTCCTACATTCCTAACGGGAAGGGCAGTAGCATGTATAAAGTCTTGGATTCAATCCCTAGCGTCTCTAGGTAAGACTGGGAGAGAGCCCCATCTGAACCCCCAGAGAGCCACTGCCGGCCCGTGTAGGCAACACTGAGCTAGGTGGATCAGTAGTCTGACTCAGTGGAAAGCAGCCACACAGGAAAAGGTTGGGTCCTGCCCCAAACCCCAGAGAGCTACTGCCAGTCAGTGCTGACAGTAGGAAGCCAGTTGGGTCTGACTCCCTATCTTCCAACTTTGATAGGCAGCTTAAAAATCCCCTTCCTCCTTCTCCAGGTCTGCAGGACCCATTTCACGGTTTGCCTCTTGTTGTTTCTATTGCCAGGTCCGTGGGACGCTGGGCCTTACCGGGGGCAGTTTCAAGCCATCTCCCTCCCGGCTGGAGGGGCCTCGGTGCCTAACGGCCATTCCTGCTTCTCCTCCTCCTCCTCCTCCATCACCTCCTCCTCCCATCATCAGGTCCATTTCCTGCCTCCACCTCCACCAAACCCCCACCAGCCTCTTTTCAGTTCCTTTGGCTACCGCCGGCTCCCCCACGGCGCTGTGGAAGGGCCTGGCGCCGTCCCAGGTAGTCTGTCCTGCATCGCTTCCTTTGCCTCTGATTTGTGCTTTTGTCATGTTTTTGCGTTGCTGCCAGGGGGGGTTCCTGCATTCCTCTCATTCCCCGTCCTCATCCAGGTTCTGCTCTCTGTGTGTGAATGCGTCCAAGGATGTGGGTCAGGCGTCGAAAGAAACTAGTGCGGCTGCATAAGGAGCTTACTGAAGAGCCGAGGTTTGAAAGGGGCACATATAAACAAATTACGCTAGTAGGACCACAAGAAGTTTTGTGAGGAGAAATATATGAAATATTGCAAAGAAGAGAGACATTAGTTATGATAGTTACATGTAATAGTGGAAGTATGAAATGTAAATTAAGTGGAAAAGATTGGAAAATTTTCAGATGTGATTGGCAGAAGTCAAAAAATTGTATAAGACATAAAATTATGTTTTATAGTTATTGAAAATGATATGTTAAAAATATAAAAAAGAAAGGGGCACATATAAGAAAGGGGAAATCACGAAGGAAGAGTATGCACGAGTAGCCAACGTTTGCAAGGAGGAGGTCGGAAGTTTGGAACAAGCTCAGGCTTGCAAGAGAGGTTGAAAATCACAAAAAATTGCAAGGCTATACAGTAGGAAGAACTTTCTGAGGGTAGGAGCTGCTTGGCAGTGGAATGGACTCTCTCTGAAGGTGGTGGAGACTCCTTCCATCAGAGGTTTCTAAGCAGAGGTTGTCAGGGATTCTCAATATTTGGTTCCTTCATTGCAGGGGTTTGGATTAGATGATTCTTGGGAGAGCTTCCAACTTTACGGTTCTGATTATATGATCTCCATATTAATTTATGCAACGCCTGGTAATATCACGGTGCAAAGAGGGGCTTGCCAAGCAAAGTAAATGAAAAAGAGAGGTCTCTGCCCCAAGCATCTTACAGTCTTATTTTTTTGGCCAAGCTGAAAGCTCTCCAAAGAGAATTATTGGCTTGAAATTTTGGGTGGTTTGGGGGGCTATGAAACCCTCACACACACACCCACAACCAGATCCTTGGTCTATCATCATCATCATCATCATCATCATTGCAGTGTTTTTCCCAGGGGGATTCTGGGAGAGGAGAGCTGGCAGCCAGTAACGACCCAGAGGAGCACTGATGATGATGAAGGCCCTCATTGCCCCCAATCCCTATAAATAATCAATATTACACACACACACACACACACACACACACACACACACAAACCTCCCTATAAATAATCAATATCACACACACACACACTTCTGCAAATGAGATTGCACAATTTTGGGTGCAGGGGCAGTATTTTGTGAATGATGAAAGCCAAGGACAAGACGAAAGAATGAAAATCTGGCACTCCTGAATTCATTTTGGGGGGGGGGGGGATGTTCCTTTTCCAAAGGAGGCTTCTTTATTATACCCCTTGGCAAAATCTGCCTTTAAGAAACTTCCTTGTTCATAGAATCATAGAACTGGAGAGCTGGAAGGGACCCAAAGATTCATCTATCTAGTCCCAACACCCTGATATGCTTATCAAAGCAGATGGAAGTCCAAGGTGTTGTGTGTGTGTGTGTGTGTGTGTGTGTGTGTGTGTGTGTGTGTGTGTTGAAGAAGAATTCAAGGTGTGGAGGGCAGAGGGAGAGACCCATCTCCAGGGAGTGAGCAGTATCAGGTCTAAGGTACAGAAGAAGGGAGAAGGAGGGAAGTCATTTCAGAGGAGAGTAAGAAGCGGCAAAAGCAGAACGGCTGGAGCAGCTTTTGCCAACTTGGGAGTCCTTCAGATGTTCTGGTCCGCAACTCCCATCAACTCCAGCATCCCAGGGCCATGATGGCTGGGACTGATGGGAGTTGTAGTTCAAAGCATCTTGAGAGCCCCAGGCTGGGGTAGAAACTGTAGGGTTGCCATCTAGGCCCATTATAATACAGGATTGCCCTGTAATTCAATGTCAAGTGCTGAGTCCTCTATTGATGCAGTTCTGTCCTGCATTTCAGGTCTTTCCTCTCTGACATCCTCTCTGTGTGCCAAGTTAGGGATCCTCTCCAAATGCATGTGTTTGAATGGATGTATGAAATGGCATGTGTTTAAGCTCTGGGTAGCCAAGCACAGACAGATTTACAAATTCGTGTGTGTGTGTGTGTGTGTGTGTGTGTGTGTGTGTGTGTAACGAATTGCAGAAGGGCTATCCTGTTTGGCTGCAATGAATTGCAATGGATTGCTTTGAAGTCACTTCAGCACCAGATTAAAAAAACAAAAACAGATGTCCCCCAACTGCTGCACCCTGTATTTTGCAAGAACAAAGGTGGGAACCCTAGACTCAGAAAAGCAGGGTGCTTGGGGGTGCAATGAAGATCTGCAAAGGTGTGGCTTGTGTTACAGGCAGACGAGGGTTGCAATGTGAGGTGTAGCATGACTTGAGTGAGGTGTGAGCCCTGGAGTGCCAATACTTCCCTTTCCCCTGTTGAGAACCATTTTAGTGTTTGTTTTAGCACCGCTGCATCCCATCCCCTCACTCCTCCTCCCCCCCTCCCAACAGCCCCCCCCCCCAGCGTGTGGCTCTTTGCACAAGGGGGACAAACATCCCTGTCAGTATAAAGGGGTGGACCAGAAAAGATTTGTTCTTGGTTGCTGAGCCAAGCTAGGGACTCTTCAGGGCAGCGCTGGCTTGCTCCACTTGTTAGCGGGTTGGGGGCTTTAGCACTTTCGAGCCCAATCCATGTGGCCAGAGAACAAAAATGGAGATGCACACTATTCGCCTGCATGGTGGTTTATTTGGGCCAGCAGAGGAGCCCTGCAGTGCTGGATCAGGCCAGTGGCCCATCTAGCCCAGGCTCCTGTTTTCACAGCGGCCGGCCAGGTGACCCCAATGGAAGCCCGCAAGCAGGACCTGAGAGCAGCAGGAACTCTCCCACCCCACCCTCATGCATTTCTGATTTTCAGCAACTGGTGTTTGGAAACAGTGCTGCCTCTGGCTGCAGTTTGTAAGCTGCTTTGGGAGAGAGAGAGAGAGAGAGAGAGAGAGAGAGAGAGAGAGAGAGAGAGAGATGTAAAGGTAAAGGGACCCCTGACCATTAGGTCCAGTTGTGATCGACTCTGGGGTTGCGGCACTCATCTTGCTTTATTGGCCGAGGGAGTTGGCATACAGCTTCCAGGTCATGTGGTCAGCATGACCAAGCCACTTCTGGAGAACCAGAGCAGCACTCGGAAATGTCGTTTACCTTCCCGCCAGACTGGTACCTATTTATCTACTTGCACTTTGATGTGCTTTTGAACTGCTAGGTTGGCAGGAGCAGGGACCGAGCAACGGGAGCTCACCCCGTTGCGGGGATTCGAAGCGCCGACCTTCTGATTGGCAAGTCTTAGGCTCTGTGGTTTAACCCACAGCACCACCCGCGCCCCAGATAGATAGATAGATATCAATAAATCACTCTCCTTACCTCCTTGAACCTACAATAGATCCCTGTGTCTCTTGAGTATTGATTTTTGAATTTTATTGTTATTCATGTTTTTATACTGTATTTTATCCTGCTTTTATAATTAAGTGTTTTAAATGTGTTGTTAGCCGCCCTGAGCCCGATTGTTGAACCAGGAAGGGTGGGGTATAAATAAAAAATTATTATTATTATTGAGTATGAGATGCTAAGGGCAAAATATAGGGGACAGGCAGCCCCTGCCACCTTCATGCAATCGATAGATAGATATCAATATATCACTCTCCTTACCCCCTTGCCCCTACAATAGATCCCCGTGTCTCTTGAGTATGAGATGCTAAGGGCAAAATGTAAGGGACAGGCAGCCACTGCCACCTCCGTGCCCTTGAAGCTCACAAAGCGACTGTGGAACTCGCTCCCACTGGAGGCAGGCATGGCCCCCAACTCAGATGGCTTTAAAAGAGGTTTGGACAAATTCGTGGAGGGGTAAGGCTGTTGAGGGCTGCTAGCCAGGATGGCTGTGCTTTGCCTTGACACTTGGGAGGCAGCAATGCTTCTGATTGCCAGTAGCTGGGATCCACAGGAAAGGAGAGGGCCCTGGCATTCCCACAGGGACCTGCTTGGCCACTGTGAGAACAGGATGCTGGGCTAGATGGGCCGCTGACCTGATCCTGCAAGCTCTTCTTCTGGACCTTAGTCTGTGCTGGGGGTGGGCAGGGTGGGAGGATTGCAATGGCTGAGAATAACTCTCTTGAGCCCTGGGCAACAATTGGTGCCCCCGCGGAGGGAGGGGCAGCCTCTGGCAGGCTGACCACCTCCCAGACCCTGTAGATACGGAGGTTGGTTGTGGGGGCAGCCGCCACCGTTTGTGCCCCCTCCTCTCTGGCTCACACACAACTTCATGGGATTTTGCTGACTTGCTTCATGTTCTCGCTCCCTTTCCTGTGGTCTTTGGCCCAGAAGGTTCCCGAGGGTCTGACGCCAGCCCATCCCACTTGTCCCTATCACCAGGTGGGTCCGCCGGGACACCAGCCCCACCAGAAGAGATCTGGGTGCTTCGCAAACCCTACGCAGGTAAGAGCATCAGAAGGGCGCTGATGGATCAGGCCAGAAACCCATCTGGTCTAGCACTCTGGAGCTGGGGTTCAGTGGCAGAACACCTGCACTGCAATGCAGAAGGTCTCAGGTTCGATCCCCAGCATCTCCAGATAAATCCTGGCTGAAATCCTGGAGAGCTGCTGCCAGCCAGTGTAGACAATACTGTGCTAGATGACCCAGTGGTCATAATCATGAGGCAGCAGCTTTCTAAGCTCAGTGGCAGAGCGCCTGCTTTGCTTGCAGAAGGACCCCAGTTCAATTCCCAGTGGCATCCCCAGGAAGGGCTGGGAACGTCCCCAGCCTGAAACCCCGGAGAGCTGCTGCCAGCCAGTGTGGACAGTATTGAACTAACGGGCCAACGGATTGACTTGGAGTGAAGCAGCTTCCTATGTTCCTGTGGGGGGAGAATGAGATATCACTGGCAACAGCTGTGTGTCAGCCATGATACCTGGTCCCCCCACCCCAAGTTTTATTTATTTGTTGCATCTATACCACACCTTTTCCCCTCGAGGAGCCTGCTTGGCTTCTCTGCTTGGGGCTCCTTCCTCTAGCTGGCTCACAGTTCCCTTGTATGCGGTGGTCCCGGTGGTCACCCCTGGCTACCAGGCGAGTGCTTAACATGCTGCAGAGTCAAGTCTTTTTTATTGCTGTCCCTCTGGGCCTTTAACCGCCTCTCCCCTCCCTGTTGGTTAGGTGGCGACCGCAGCAGTGTGGGCAGCACGGGAAGCGTGGCCAGTGGGCGGAGTTCGGGGAGTGGACAAAGCACCGGCAGCGGAGGCCACGCCCCCCTCCACCCGGGCTCGGAAGGTGTCAAGGTGAGCTTGCCTACGTTGTCTCTGCATTGCAGGGGGTTGGGCTAAATGATCCGCAGGGTCCCTTCCAGCTCTTTTGATTCCACGATTCTCTAAAAGGATCATGTGCCTCAAAGCATGTTCGGAGTGATGTTATCTTCATCAAGAGAGCCTGAGATGCAAGGATTATCTCCCCTCCCCAAAACAAAACAAAAAACCCCCACATTCTGGTTCTTTGAATCCCAGCACTTAAAATTATTATTATTATTCGCATTTATATACCACTTATTTTCCTCCATGAAGTTCAAGAGGTTCTCCCCCTCCTCATTTAATCCTCACAACAACCCTGTGGTGTAGGATAGGCTGAAGGACAGTGACTGGTCCAAGGTCACATGCAGTGAGCTTCACGGCTGAGCTGGGATTCGAACCCAGGTCTCCCAGGTCCTAGTCCTTCACTCCAAACCACTACACCACCCTGGCTTCCAAAAACAAGCTCCGCTACGTCCCAAGAAAGCTTTCGCCATTGCAAGTTGAGTTGGGCAGCCTTCCAGAGGATTTGGACTACGGCCTTGCTGGCTGCGGTTGATGGGAGCTGTAGTTCAAAACATTTGGGAGGGGGGTGGGCACCAGGTTGGTGAAAATAGCTTTAGATACCATTGGCAGTTTTGCACGTCCTCTGCTGCCCCCTGGTGCCCGCAGCTTGCGTTGGTGCACCTCTTCTGACTACTTGGCAAGCTGACCAGGGGCTCATTCCATTCCCTGGCAGAAAGCGGGCCAGGAGGAGGGAGGGAGGGAGGGAGAGAGAGAGAGAGAGAGAGAGAGAGAGACTTCCTTGCACTGCTCCCCCTGCCCCCCAAGCCGTTCTTTTTTCTAGATACCGGAAGCCTCTTTTAAAATTTGTGCTGCAAGGCACACATGCCAAGCAGCCGTGCCATTGTGCCACCTGTTTTCCTTCTTGTACCCAAATGAGTAGCTTTGCCAACAGAGTCTTAGATCTTTTGGGGTGGGGGGCTGCCAGTTCCCCCCTGCCTTCCAGGACCCTATTTGCAGTCTCTTTCTTTTTAACAGTGTGTGTGTGTTTTTCTCACCCCACCCCATCCGCCTGCCATTCCTCAGCTTCTGGCAACCGTCCTTTCCCAGAAGGCGTCTGTGCAAGAATCCGGCGTGGGTGATGGGCCTGCCAAAGCACTGGAGACGCCTGCAGGTGCGTGGATGCTCACAGCTCATCCGCCGGAGCCTTTTTGGGTCCCCCCCCCCCACTTATTTCCTTGAAGAGCTGCAGGGGAACCTTCCGAGCTAAACATGACCCTTCCTCTCTGCTGCTGCCATGCCTTCGCTTGCTTTGGTTAGTAGGGGGAAATTGGGGTAGGGTGGGGTGCTGCTGCCAGGGTGAGGCTGGGGGGGGGGTTGGTGGTGCCTGTGTCCCAGAAAGAGCCCCCCACCCCACAATCTGGCTTCCTGGCTGGCCTCCAACCTCCAGCGAAGGAGCAATCTGGTCCCTGATTGCTGTTTATCGCTGGCTGGTCCGCCTTTGCCTGCACCCCCCTTCGAAAAAAACCAACAACCCGTGTATCTGTATTCTATTTTGAGGGGGCTCTGAGCTTCAGACATCCCAACCTTTCTGAAAAACTGATGAGGACCCCGCTTCCCAGAGGTCTCTGCTAGGTCCCCCAGGCACAAGTCGCCAAGGGGTTGGGTCTCAGCGGACCCCCACCCCTGAGAACGATGGTTCCTGATCCCTTGTTGGCACGGTGAATCGGGCTTGGTGGCAGTGCGCCTTCAGAAGTGTGACGATGTTCCCGGTCGGGGAACGCGGAGATGGGCAGATGGCGCTTTCCCCCCCTTTTAGCTCTGCCTGCTTCTCAAGGGTGATGTTGCACATGTTCCTTTTCAGGCAGGACTCAGGTGGGAATGCCGAGACGGTTGCGTCCCGGGAGTGTGTGTGTCTGTGTGTGTGTTGCATTTTCAGGTTGATTTTTCCAAAGTGGAATAAGTTTCTCCCCAGCCTTGCTCTGCCACTCAAGCGTGGAGATTCAGCAGTCCGCAGAGCTCAAGGTGGGGCTCCAGGGAGCTTCTCCAGCGTGAGAAAGGGTTGCTTATTATTGGCCAGGAGTTTCTGTGCACTCTGAAAGGGAAGATGCAGCTTCTGGAGTAGAGTCTTGTCTTTTTATTTTTTGGGTGGGGGTTGTCAGGGCTAGCACCCGCCAAGAGACCCAGGCCCCCTCCCCGTCTAGCCTAGTCTCTTGGAGGCTTGGGGTGCCTTTCGCCCCCTTGATCCAGATGGATGGGCTGCATGCCTGCTGGCTGAGAGAGAGCACCGATTCCTCGCTGGGGAGCTTCAAGGTCACCTTGGCTGCCATCTTGGACTGGTTCCACCCCTGCCCCGCTGTGGGGACGCAGGTGCCAGGCCTCTGCTTCTGGGACAGTGACTTAGCCTTTTGTTTCCAGCCCAGAATTTCTGGGGCCCCCTCTTTCTCTTTAGGTCAAAGGTGAGAAACCTCAATGCGCCCCCATTGCCCCCACCCCCTGGACTCCCTGCCTGGCCCTCCGAATTCTCCACAGGATCATCCCTGTCCTCACTCCCCAGGCCAAACCCATCCCTCTCCCTGCTCCGTTTGCCTGGATGGGACATGTCATAGGGTTTTGGAAGCTGCCTCTATACAGAGTCAGGCCTTTGGCCCATCTAGCTTAGTATTGCCTGCACTGACTGGCAGGGGTTCCTCCAGCATTTCAGGCAGGGAGGCTTTCCCCAGTCCTACCTGGAGAAGCCGGGGATTTAACCTGGACCTTCTGCACTCAAAGCAGGCACTCTGGCACTGAGCTGTGGTCCTTTAAGGAATGCAGGAAGCCGTCTTTTACTGCCTCAGGCCATTGGTGCATCCAGCTCCGCGTTGGCGACACTGGCTGGCAGTAGCTCACTGTGCTTTAAGGCAGGGGGTTTTCTACGTGCAAATCAGACTCCTTTCCGCTAAGCCCGTTGTGCCATTATGCTTCCAGGTTTCCCACAGGCACCTGGTTGGCAAAGGTGAGAACAGCATGCTGAACCCCCATTGGCCTGATCCAACAGGCTCTTCTGATGTCATCCTTTCTGTGTTTGCGTAGATATAGATAGAAGCCTCTTGACTTTTGCATGGCAGGAATGTAGTCTACTGCACAAAATGAAAACACACATTTGTTGCTGCACCCACTTTTGCCTCTCCCACGGGGCCCTGAGGCTGAAAGATGCCCCCGTCCATGATACTTGATGCATGGACAGCTGGACACCAACCTTGCCGTTTGCTTTAATGGGAGCTCAAGGGCAATAAATGTCCTGTCTGGCATTCTTATGGCAGAGAGAGAGAGAGAGAGAGAGAGAGAGAGAGAGAGAGAGAGAGAGAGACGCGGCTGGGAGCCACTTTCAAATGTTGCTCAGAGGTTGACAAACCAGGGGCTTTTGATGAGGCCCACTGCTCTCCTCTCCCAAGATCTGAAATGTGGTGGGCAACCTGGCAGCCTTGCACTTTGCTGTTGGCCTTTGTGTGAAGGGTCCCAGCGGGCCTCTCCATAATGCTAATCCACCGCCCCCCCCCCCCGCCTGCTTTTGTTCCAGGTTCTTCTCGGACGCATAGTTTGGGCACCTCATCATATCCAGGGCAGCCCTACAGTGAGCAGCCGAAGAAAGTGGAGCCCATGTCAGAAGGGAAGGCAAGTCTGAGAAACTCACTCCTGGGGGCTGGAGTTGTGGTATTGATGGAATAGCGCAGGCATGTGGGAAGGGATACTTCCTAGCAATAGTTTTGGGGAAAAGAGCAGTCCAGGCTTTCTAGGGACTCTTGTCCAGTAATTTGAATTCACTGGTTTGGGTTTTACCAGCACAAGGGCCCACAGCTCGCAAACACGCACACCTGTGATTGTAAACTCTGAATCGCAGAAATTGCAATGCGCTACACATAGGGAGCTGGTGGCGCGACTTCTTGTGTGATATAAAGAAAGAGAACGGCCCTGTTTATTTCAGGGGTCGCCAGACTTTCTGGGCCAGTGGAATTTTGATAAAGAGCCGCAGGCACCAGTCGCAAGATGGCTGCCACAGGGGCGGGACACGCCACAAAATGGCTGCTGTGGGGCTGCGCCAGCGCCAAACAGGAAGCAAGCAGGAAGAGCAAATATTCTTCTGTGTACTGCGGATTTTTGAGGGGAAATTTATTGAGACCTTTGCAAGCACCTTTGGTTAACTGGTGGACACACCAGCACCCACCAGTGCTGCATTGGTTCATTTAAGCATCTAGCCCTCCCTTTTTCAAGGGTTCAGGGTAGGAAATTTGCAAGTGGATTAAAAATAGCCGTGAATAATTGCTCATCTCCCTGCTGCCAGAGCTCAGAGGCTGTCTACCAGTGGCTATACAAGTTCCAGCTGCAGCTTTATGCCTCCAACTTCATCAATGCTGGGTATGACATCCCTACCATCAGCCGGATGACGCCAGAGGTGAGGGCTGGCAAAGAGGGAGGTGGGAGGGAGCTGAGTTTGCCACACGGTGCAATGGCAGGCTCTCTTTCACACAAAGCTCTGGTGTTAGGAGCTGGCTAATTTTACAGGTGTGCAATGCATCCCTGCCAAGTAATTTCGTCTCCTATATGTTGCCTGGCAATGGATATTAAGTAATGTAACATATGCTGTGAATTCAATCAACCTTCCCTCAACCTGGTGTCCTCCAGCTTTTTCTGCACGACAACAGCCCCAACTAGCATGCCCAAAACATCTGGAGTGCACCAGGTTGGGGGAAGGCCGGTTTAGATGATAATATATTTTAAAATATAAGAAGTATCAGTTGCACGGTGAAACGATCTTGGATTTCTTCCCTAGTTGCTTGTTCTTGCAAATGTGCCTTACACACTAGGCCTACAGAATCTCTTCTATCAAGTTTTAGTTCCTTTCCAGCAACACTCTCTCTTTTATGTTAAATGGAAAACTGGGTGGAGACTGTGGGTGGGGGCAGCCAAAACGAGCCTCCCGTTGTAGGACATGGCTGGCACCCGGAACACTTGTCTTAGGAGGGAGGAGACGCTGCCCCATTCTGTACGCAATTATGATCTTAACTTTGCTTTTGGTCTTTGCCTTCAGTCCACGAGCCACGTTTACCCAGCTGGGTGAGTGGACAACTTGGTCGGGTTCAAAGGAACCCTCAAGGCTTTGCCAGTGCCCCTCCTGCCTTGACATGTGATTCTTCGCGGTTCCAACTGATCCCTTTTGGGGGGGTTCTGCTTGCTGCTTTTGCGGCACCTAGTAAGAAGTGGCTCTTCTGTTTGCTGTAGGACCTGACTGCCATTGGGGTCACGAAACCAGGACATAGGAAGAAGATCGCTTCAGAGATCAACAGCCTAAATATCCCTGAGTGGCTTCCAGAGTACAAGCCAGTAAGTCTTTTCTTTCTTGCACACAGAGTGGTCACCATCTCAGGGTCATTACCCTGAGGTGGCAAGTCCCAGCCGACACCAACCAAGAGAAATTCCAGGGTGTCTCCTGTCACTTTTGGGTCCCCATGTTTGCTTCTGCACTCGGCCTCTCTTAAGTGCTGCTAAGGCACTGCTTTTCTGCAGTCAGCTGGAACCAAAATTAAAATTCTGGTTCCATACCTCACTTAATATAGCACTGTATTATTATCCAGCAGTTTCTTTCCTCATAGTTAGAATCCAGCTACAATGTTGAATCAGAAATCAGGAAAGAACCTTGAAACATTAATTAAAAGCTTCCTGTTTATAGTTTCTGCCTTTTCCCCCCAGTTCAGTGTAATGCAATATTACTAATAAATTACCTTCTGGCTTACCCTGAATGTTATACATGTTCTTGTTCCCATGGTGAGGAAGCACTGGGGAAAGAATCTTTAATCACAGCTGGAACTGGTATGTGACCGTAATAATAAAATTCACTCATTCAATCCTTAATCACTGGAGGAAGCCACTAATAAAGCCTCCATTTGCAGAAATAGAAACTGACAATAAGGGGCAATGAATACAGCTATTTAAGAGGGACTTTATTGTGAATTATTAAACCTGCCGTCCTGTCCTTCAGAAAGCAAAAAAAGGGTGGAAGCTGCAATCAGAAAGTGTTTAATTAAAGGTGCATAATCCTCAAAATGGCACAATAGAGCTTCAATAGACAGGCTGGCAATGATCTGGTAACAAGGTGCCTTGGATACTCGATAAAACAGATTCCAAAGCATGGCAGCCCAAAGACCGAACTGTTACTCTGGAAACAACTCATGGATTTAGGGAGAAAACAAACTGCACCAAGGTTTGATTTCAGAGCTCTGGTGGTTTCAGTTACGATGTGATTCAGGGAGTGCCGT
Organism: Podarcis muralis; assembly: GCF_964188315.1. Taxonomy (NCBI): domain Eukaryota; kingdom Metazoa; phylum Chordata; class Lepidosauria; order Squamata; family Lacertidae; genus Podarcis; species Podarcis muralis. The sequence continues at coordinate 32,166,710 of NC_135668.1, forward strand.
GTACATACTTTGTCCTCTGTCCCCCCCAGGCTAACTTGGCTCTCTGGCTCTCCATGATTGGGCTGGCACAGTATTACAAGGTCCTGGTGGAAAACGGTTATGAGAACATTGACTTCATCACCGACATCACTTGGGAGGACCTGCAGGAGATCGGCATCACAAAGCTGGGTGAGAAAAGGCAGATTCCCAACCTGGTTCTGCCATCTCTCTCTCTCTGGGCATTTGGGGGGGTGAAGGCGCTGGGCAGGGGAGTGCAGCATGTCTTGTGATTTTGCATTTGTGCATCCTGGCCACCTACCCACATGCTTTGTTTGTGGGAAGGTGTGGGCTTGGCAGGGAGGGTGGCTCAGATTGCCTGGGACATTGCTTTTGCAATAAGAATTTAGTCTGAGCATAGCAGGGATGTCCAGTTGAATGTGTGACATGCCAAATCTATAAACTCTCTTACCTGCCCTTTAAAAAAGTCTTCTCTTTTGCCTTATTTAGAAGATGCCATTAAAAAGGAGGACAAATGGAGAAAATGACACAATAAGGATGTTACAGTGGCTGCATTCACACATTATTCTAAGTCATGGTTTGTTTTAACCATGGTTTGTTCACAGATAAGCAAACCGGCTACCTGGCTTCTTCTCTCCCCCCCCCCCCCAATGTTTGGGGTTTTTTCCTCAGCTGCTCTTGCCTCTGTAGCTTGGTGAACATTTAGGGTGGGGTGACCAAACAACAGTTAAGCAACACTACTGGATTTAGACATGACACCAAACTATTGTTCAAGCAAGCCTTGCAGTTCACAAGCCCAACTACAAACAGACCTTAATCAGGCTAAACAAACCATGGCTTAGAATTACATGCAAAAGAAGCAAATGTGTGTGGAGGGTAAAAGAAAAAGAAAAAAGACTGCAGCTAGACCCATGGACACAGGATCAGGGGGTTTTTTTATGGCAGAGGGGGAGTTTGCCTTAAATGCCAAGGAAGAGTTAAGTGGCCACATAAAGTTGTTGCTGCTGCTGATGGACAAGCCCAAGCCCAGGAAAAGGCCTCTATCCATCCATGGTGCATTTTGTAGCAAGGAGTAAGAGAGATACCCTCCAGCAGGCAAAAACAAGCTGATTCCTTAACTGGAGAAGGCTTGGCTCAATCCAGTTCATGACTGGTGGTACAAGGCTGGAAAAAAGCAAATCTGTTCCCTGGAGTAAATTATAAGTAATGTTACAAGGACTGAGCTGAGTGCTTTCCTAGCTGATGAAATAAAAGAAAATATAGAATCACAAAATCATAGAATTATAGAGTTGGAAGTGTCCCGAAGGGTTATCTGGTCCAATGCTTTGCAATGTGTCATTTCCCACTGTTGTGGTTTGCAGAGTCTCGGGATTTTGAACAGCCGGCTGGGCTTTTTGTGCAAAGAGACAGACTCCTCTCTCCCCCATGTTCTTTCAGGCCATCAGAAGAAGCTGATGCTAGCAGTGAAGAAGCTGGCGGAGCTGCAGAAGGCCGAGTACGTGTCGGGGACGCTGAAGAAGAAAGGGGCGCCACAGTCTCAGGACTCGGTGGCCATAGAACCCCCTCAGCAGGAGGCAGCCGAGTGCCAGTCTCCCAAGATGAAGACCTTCCAGGACAGCGAGCTGAGCAACGAGCTGCAGGTGGCGATGACGGGCACCAGTGAGGAGGGGGGGACGGAAAAGCAGGTGAACCACGTGGGGCACTTTCGCGAAGGGGCGCCGCCCTTCCGGCATTCCTCCCGCCTCGTCCACGAGAACAGCCTGAGTGGGAGAGCGAAGCAGATTAGCAGCTCCCAGGAGCTGCTGGGAGACGGACCCAAAGCCACCAGCACCAGCATGTCCAAAAGCCAGGAGTTCCTGGCCGAGGACGGGAAGGAAGGCCCGGCCACCCTGCCCAAGGAGGTGCGGAGTCTCCGGCACGGACACAGCATCAAGAGAGCCAGCGTGCCGCCAGTTCCCGGAAAGCCCCGGCAATCGTTCCCCCCTTCTGCGGGCCATTACACTCCGCCGCAGACACCCACCAAGCCCCGCCCATCCTCGCCACAGGCGCTTTCCGTGCCACACGCCACGGCCAAGGTCAAACCCACGCCGCAGCTGCTGCCGCAGTCAGACCGCCCCATGTCTCCTCGCTCGCTGCCACAGTCCCCCACGCACAGGGGCTTTGCTTACGTCATGCCGCAGCCTGTGGAGGGAGACGTCCACACGGCAGGCCCCTTGGCGCAGGCGGTGCCCGTGCTGCCAGTCTCGGTGCCCGTGCTGTGCCTGCCGCCTCAAGCTGCGGAGGGGGAAGAAGAGGGAGGCCGGCCAAAGAAGAGGGCTCACAGCCTGAACCGCTACGCCATGTCGGACAGCGAGCAGGAACGGGATGAGCTCCTGGTGCCGGACGCTGTGCCTTACGCCACCGTGCAACGGCGAGTCGGGCGCAGCCACTCAGTGCGGGCACAGTCGGGCGGCGATAAGAACGTCAACCGCAGCCAGTCCTTTGCGGTGCGGCCCAAGAAGAAGGGGCCTCCACCTCCACCGCCCAAACGCTCCAGTTCGGCCATCTCCAGCACCAACATGACCGATGACTTCACCAAGGAAGGGGAGGAGGGCCTGGAACCGCCCCAGGAGCACCAGCAGAGGCGGGCAAGCGACTTTGGTGGCACAGTGGACACTGGCAGCGCTGGGAGTGTGAAGAGCATCGCTGCCATGTTGGAAATGTCGTCCATTGGCGGCGGGAGAGGTCTTGTTCTGCAGAAACCGCCCGGAGCTGGGAAGGGCCCCGACGGCTACTACTTGCAACCCGGCGTCGCGGTGCACCCAGCCAGCCCGGAGCACTCCCGCGTTGCCACTGTACTGGCCACTGTCAAGCACAAGGATGCCATTGGGCCGGATGGCGAAGTGGTGAACCGCCGGCGCACCATCAGCGGCCCCGTGACGGGGCTGGTTGCTGCAGCTCGCCGTGAGCGTTCCGACAGCATCAAGTCGGAAACGGGCAAAGATGGCGGCCCTGTGGAGCGGCTGCGGGTGGAGCACGGCGGAGGCTCCCCGCAGAACAGCTCTGGCGAGAACATTCCCTTTGCCGAGGAGGGCAACCTGACGATCAAGCAGCGGCCCCGGCAGATGGGGGTGGCCAAGGCTGAAGGTGGAGAGGGCTTGTCGCTGGCCCACCGGCACGGGGACCTCTCCAAGGTGGAGGCCAGTGCCACTCTCAAGAGGAGGATCCGTGCAAAGCAGAGCCAACAGGACAGCGTCAAGTTTATCCTGACCGAGTCGGACACGGTCAAGAGGCGGCCGAAGTCTAAAGACAAGGAGCATGAACTGGCGCCGCTGTCTATCTACCAGAACGGCACTGCCACCGTCAAGCGCCGGCCGGCCTCCGAGATGAGCGGCGCCGAGGCCACAGCCCTCACTGATCAGCAGGAGAAATGTGACAATACCTCAGCCCAGCTCCCTCCGGAAGGTGAACCCAAGAGGCCCGTCAAGCCGCCGGTTTCGCCCAAGCCGGTTCTTCCCCAGAAAGTCTCTGGGCCTCCCACGCCCACTTCCAAAAAGGTCCCGATTCCTGGCCCTGGCAGTCCAGGTAGGTGTGCCCTGCCATGGGGGGGCGGGGCGGAGAAACCATAACCTATCTTCTCCCTCAACAGGGAGCCTTCCTGACCCGCTCACCACTTCTCTGCTTCTTCCCATTGCCCTTTTCACTCCCGCCAAGCTGCTTTCAGTGGCTGTGGTTGCGGTTGGTATAACCATATTCTAATGGATGTCTGCGCCGAGGCAGGGAAGTTGCAGGTGTCTGGGGTCAGCGGGCTGGGATGGAGGGAGCTTGGTTTGAGGCTATCGTCTCTGGTGACTGAATGCAGGAGAGGATGCACAGTTTTGTTGTCTCCGACGGCAAATACTTTGCTGATGTGGTAAAGACAGAATATTAATGATGGAATAAGTTACTACTAGCCATAGTGGCTATACTCTGCTTCCAGCTGTCAGAGTGGGCAATCTTATGAATACCAGTTTATGGAAATCACATAACTGTAGAGCTGGAAAGAACCCCAAGGGCCACCTTCCCCAACTCCCTACAGGGCAGGAATCGGAACTGCAGAAGAGATGGCCATCTAACCTTGGAGAATCACAAGTAGGCAGAATGCTGTGGTACTCAGGTCCTGCTTATGGGCTCCCCTTTGGGGCACCTGGTTGGCCACTGTGAGAACAAGTTACTGGGCTAGATGGGACCCCTTTGGCCTGATCCAGCTTCACAGCTCTTCTTACATTCTTACGAGTTAACTGCCTTCCAGAGATCACTGCCATAAGATGTATGGAGGACTAACAACTTAAAGGTAAAGGACCCCTGACTGTTAGGCCCAGTCGTGGACAACTCTGGGGTTGCGGCGCTCATCTCTCTTTATTGGCCGAGGGAGCCGGTGTACAGCTTCCAGGTCATGTGGCTCAGCATGACTAAGCCGCTTCTGGCAAACCAGAGCAGCGCACAGAAACGCCGTTTACCTTCCCGCCAGAGCGGTACCTATTTCTCTACTTGCACTTTGACGTGCTTTCGAATTGCTAGGTTGGCAGGAGCAGGGACCGAGCAACGGGAGCTCACCCCATTGCGGGGATTCGAACCACCGACCTTCTGATCGGCAAGTCCTAGGCTCTGTGGTTTAACCCACAGCGCCACCTGCATCCCTTAGGTGGCTTTAAAAGAGGAATAGACAAATTGATTGAGATATCATGCTATTGAAGTCTACTAACCCTGATCACTATGGTGGTACATCCGTGGTTGAATTCAGTACAGTTGTACCTTGGTTGCGGAATGCCTTGGAACTCATACGTTTCAGCTCCCAAACGATCGAAAACCGGAAGTGAGTGTTCCGGTTTTCAAACTATTTTCGGAAGCCGAACATCCGGCGCGGCTTCCACAGCTTCCGATTGGCTGCAGGAGCTTCCTGCAGCCAATCAGAAGCGACGCTTTGGTTTCTGAACGTTTTGGAAGTCAAATGGACTTCCAGAACAGATTCTGTTCGACTTCCAAGGTACAACTGTATGCTTCTGAATGCCAGTTGCCGGAAACTTGCAGGAGTAGGAACTGTTGTGCTTGGGTCCCGCTTTTGGGCTTCTCATCTCATAGGTATCTGGCCAGCCACAGTGAGAAGAGGATGCTGGCCTGAATTGGCCTTTGGCTCTGATTATGTTCTTAAGCGTAGAAAGAGATCAGTGTCCTCAGGACCCCGCCTTAGGGAGTCAGGGAGTTGTATCCAATGTTAGTGCTTACTCAGATTAAACTCACTGAAATAAATGGATGTTGACCCAAGTGTGTGGCAGCTGTGAAAAGGGCAAATTGCATGTAAAGAAGTGGCAAAGAAGCAATTCTTTTTCTCTTCTCTCGCAGAGGTGAAGCGTGTCCACGGCACCCCACCGCCGCCCATCTCTCCTAAGCCCACACCACCCCCGACGGCGCCCAAACCTAAGGTCCATGCTGCCCTGCAGTCGGCGAGTGCCAGTTCCACGCCTGCGCCGTCGCCTGCCAAGCAGCTGGCGCCCACCATCAAGCCTTCGAGCACGCCTCCCTCACTGTGCTCCAGCCCGGCTAAGCCCTTGTCTCCCGGCGGAGGCCCCCCTCAGACAGTGCCAGTCAAGCCTCCCCGCTCTTCCATGGCTGGGCCGTCGGTGGAGATCGTCAGCACGGAGAGTGTGCACCAGAAGCTGGAGGAGACCAGCGCCTCCCTGGCTGCCGCTCTGCAAGCCGTGGAGGAAAAGATCAAGCAAGAGGATGGGCAAGCAGCAGAGTAAGGGCCTTTACTGGGCTGGGCGAGTGGGGAATGGTGGTGGTGGTGGAGGAGGGATGGGAGCAAAACAAAAGTGAAGAGCCAGGGCATGTAAGAGAAAAAGGCTGCTGGAACAGAAGTACTAGGTGGGAGTCAGGGAAGGGTGGCTAGCTAGCCCTCCTGAGAGATCTGCTTCCATTAAAGAGACTCAGAAAAAGCAGCTTTGGTTTTCTTTCTTTGGTTTTTCTTTGGTTTACTTCCCTGTATAGGGAAGTTTTTAATGTTTGATGTCTTGCTGTGTTTTCATTTGTTGGAAGCTGCCCAGAGTGATTGGGGCAATCCAGTGAGATGGGTGGCATATGAATGAATAATAATAATAATAATTTTATTTTAAGTGGATGGAGGGCAAGGTACTGTATGTTAATTTATCAGTTCATGTGACATGATAGAAGTTTATAAAATGATGTATGGCATCGAAAAAATTGATAGAGAACAGTTTTTCTGTCTCTCTCACAACACTTTCTTTTGTCTCTCCTGAATCTCCCAACATTCAGTTTCACTGGATATCTGTGAGTTCTAGACATCCAATGAAGATGAATGTTGGAAGATTCAGGAGAGACAAAAGGAAGTCCTTCGTCACAAAGTGCAGTTGTAACTTTAGAATTCACTCCCACAGGGAGCAGTGATGGCCGCCAAGTTTAAGAGGATTGAAAGCTAGTAGGCATGGGAGAATGTAGAAAGTTGTGCAGTGAGAAAAGAGGGTCTTCCTTGTGCTCTCCTAACTCATGCCGGTGTCCTTTGCCCTCAGTTCCACCGCAGAATCCAAGAGCACAGTCAGCATTCTCGATGACATCGGCAGCATGTTCGACGACCTTGCGGACCAACTGGATGCCATGTTGGAATGAGAGCTGGGAAGCAATCGCAGCCAACCTCAGGATCTGCCATGGGCACAAGGGCACAATCATCTCCATGAAGATCTTCCCTTCCTCCCCTTCCATCTTTTGAGGTTTGCACAAAGATAAGGTTACCTCAGGATTGTGCTGAAACAAACCCAGATGCTTGGGGAAGGCTTTCTTGGGGCTTGGAGACCAGTTTTGTGGAAGCGGCAAAGAAAAGGAAAGAGCCGCCGCTCTTGCGCTGTTATTTCCCCCCTTCCTTCCTTAACACCTGTTTGCTTTGGGGGGATACAAGGTGACTTCAATTCTCCTCCTAAGAATGAAGCAAAAAGCCGTATGCCTGGGGCAGGAGCTTCTGTTATCTGCAAGACGATCTTCAGGCAAATCTACTCCACTCGGTTAAATTTGAGTCTCCTCATGTAATTTGGAAAGTATTTCCTGCCCTCACCCCCTTCTCCCAACCAACCAATCCCCAGTCGCTACAGTCCCCCAGTGTGTTATCAAAATGTGGCACAAATAACTATGGAGTCTTCTCTGGTTCTTCATGTTTTCTGTTTGGGGTGGAATCTCGTCTTAGTGAAACTCTTCTTGCCTTCCGTGTTGGTATTGTTCCTTGACTGAGCACCGCTGTCCTCTCTCTCCTGTGCTGCTGTCTCGGTTCCTGTGCCCATCTGCCCTTATTGGGAAGTGCTGGAAAAAGCGGGGCAGGAGAATGCCCAAGGGAAGCCGTTGAGTCGAAGGAGGCTTTCGGCTAGCTGCATGCTTCGTTTCTTTGTCCCGAAAGGTGTTTGTCTTCTCCTGGTGATAATGAAGCTGTGACTGTAAGAAGTTCTGTTCCGTTAAACGAGTCCCATTTGAGAAATAAGCTCCTTTTTCTTCTTCTTCTTCTTCTTCTTCTCCTGTTTGTTTGCCTTGAGAAAAAAAAGTATTGTTCCTGGCAAGGGCCGCGCAAAAGCTTTGGTACATTTGCATGACTGATACAGTGTTGAAACATAAAAAGGGGAAATGGGGAAAAAGGAAAAAAAAAAAAATCCTGGCCAAAAAATCCTTGTAAATATATCCCTGGTGGCTTCAGGAGCTGCCATAAATGAATATTTATTCCCGATTTTTTCTTTTAAAGATATACATATATCTCTCTATCCTTAGGGCAGCTGGGGTTATGAGCATGAGAGACTTTGGTTGCGCTCTCTCACACTTCAAGGCACTTGTTTCCAAAGAGTTTGTTGTTGATTTAGACAATGCAGCCCTCCTTAAGTACTGTCTACAGTGGTTATTCCCGGGAGGAACAGGAAGTGCGGCAGAGTTAAGGAGGCAGTAAACAGACATGGGCAATGTAATGTATTGATCTTGCAGAGCTTTTGGTGGAGAAGCAGCAGCACTGAGCAGGGGCCAGTGGTAGTTTTGTAGTCTAGCAGGAGTTTGGTAAAAGAGGACTCCCCTGCAGCTTCCATTTCTGTCGTTCCAAATGCAATAACGGTTGCACCCCAACTATCCAAATTGGTTCTGCCAAGGCGAGTGAATTGCAATAGTTAGCTGGGATGTGATGTCAGCCTCTGACTCTCAACTTGTATCTCGGCTGCAATTCTCAACAGACTGTGGACACACAACAGCTTGTAGTGCTGAGGATGGTGGCTTGCTAGCTAAGAGAGGCCTGACATGGAGATGATGACCCCTGCAGAGGCAGCTCTGTTGGGCTTGCAGTGCTGTGTGGTCTGCGCAAGTGCTGACAAGGGCAGTCTCCCAGGGAGGTCCACCCAAGGCACAGCAACTTTTGGTGTGTACAGCTATGAAAAATGCATCAGTGTCTGCACCACCTGTCTAGTGTCAACTCTTGCAATATCCTAACCAACCTGAGAGCTGTTGGGTGTTGGGAGAGAGGGACCAGCAGCAGCGAGGCGAAGCTGTTCCGCCAGTGCCCAACATTGTGTCTTGCTTGGTTCTTTTCTGGCTTATGGCCCTTGCAAGGTTGAGGCTCTCAGCATTGTAGGAGTTTATGGGGAAGGATCTCTCAACAGAAGGTTGGGTCCTGGGTGCCTCAAAGGCTGCAAGGTTATCCGGAAGTTTTGTAGCATGTAGACTGAATTGGTCGTGACCGCCCTGCAAGTCCCCTTGTTCTGCCGTTGGTTGCAGTGGGGATCTTTGTACATTGCAGGGAGTTAAGGAATGAGAGCCAGTCTCTGAATGCTCAAAGCATCATGGGAGTAGCAGAGCAGCTCCCTTTGGATTGGTCCACAGCTGTTAACACCTGGCACACAAGGTTCTTCTAATCTTCCCGGCTGCCACATCACGGGCCCGTGTCATTCTCAAAAAGAAGCACAATCTTGGAATCTCCAATAATGGATTATCCACTCTCTCGCTGCAGTCTTCTCTTCTTAAAGCAGCAATGGAATACTCCTCTTCTTCCTTCCTGGGGTATTTCTTGGTAAGCTAAAACTGTCCCCTGTGAGAATCCAGTCTTATGTTAATCTTGATGGTTGGATACTTGAATCAATTACCAGTAGAGGAAACCAAGTGGTGGTGGTGGTGGTAGCCTGGCAGGAAGTGGAGGTCATTTCAGAGAGTGTCGCAGGACCAAAGTTGACTAGCTTGTCATGCATTCTTTATGGCAGTGGGCAAGCATGAACCTGAGTTTTATTCTGTCCTGTTGGACTGGAAGCTATCTTGGCAGTGGGCTTTAATGACTTAACTAAACCTTTTGGCAACTATTTCAAGATTACTGGTTTGGCTGTGATGACTGGCCTGTAGTGTCTTCCATCGAAGGAGATTTTGGAGATCCTTGGAATGACATTCTGCCCAGACCCAATTGTTTTTACTAGTTGAAATGCATTTCCTACTGCTGAGCCCTGGCTGCCTTTTAAGTGTCTTTGGCCTGCTGCATTTCATCCTTCCCTTGTGGGCACTCTTCCTTTTAAAACCACCACAAGGACTACAGCCATTTTCCACCAAGACAAGTCCAAAAAGGCATCTCAAAAATCTGTATCTTCATTGCCACTTGCAGCAGAAGGCTGCAGCTTCAGTCTTGGTGCTGTAATCTCTGGGGGTTTTGTTTAACGTGCAGTGAGGTTTACATTTAGTTCATGTTGCCCCTATAAGTTTTTGGACTCTTTCGGTGGTTCAAACACCTAATTCTGTTCTGTTCTCTCCCTCATTGCTGCTAACACTTGCACCATTGCCATAGCTTTCTCTAAATCTTGCTCCCTTGTGTTCCATCTTGCCTTTGGATCCATAGCTGCATAAGCACCAGAAATCATCTGGGAGTGATGGAGAGAGAAAAGCTATCATTGGATCAGAGATTTTGGTTGCTGTGGGCCTTCAGGCTTCCTCTTGAGATAAGGAACCCCCTTCTGTTCCCACCAAAAGCACTGGAACCCTTCTTCCTAAGCAAGTAATTACTCAGGGAATTGTTCTCCCTGCAGTTTTGAGGCCAAATGATGACATTATATGCCTTGGGCATGAAACTTTGTGAGCCTCTGAGGCTCTTCTTAGGCCCAAAGTCATCCTTTTTTTATATCACCTCACCATTCACCCATTTCTAATGTTTAGTAACTGTCTGTGTCAGTCTCTCTCTCTCTCTCTCCTCTTTGTTCTCCCTCTTTACTTGCAGCTCATTTCATTTTTTAAAAAATCTGTAAGACAAAAAAGGGGGGCAGCGCCCCGCCTTGGCTTGAGGGATGGTCCACTTGCGAATCTCAACCAATCAGGTCAGATCAACAACTCAGGAGAACCCCCTTCCAGCCGTCCTGCACCATGACTACTTTTCCAAGCAAGACCACCGAGCCTCTTAAACCCACTTGATTTTGATGCCTGTGCTTTTGCTACATAGGGCCAGTGTAGTGACAGGCTGAAAAAAAAGGAGAGTTGGGTTCTGTTGTTGAGTTTATTATTGCTTTGGTAGAGGGTCTCCTCCTCCTCTCGCAGCAGCCATGTTTATGAATGTTCTTACATGTGAAAACAAAAGCAAAAGAATTTTCTGTCCCCTTTGGCGTGTGATAAAGGGATGAGAAAAATAAGCTATATAAAAGAAGTATTAATTTATTGGAAAGAAATTATTTAAGAATGGATTTCCCACCCACCCCCAGAGATAATTAACAAAAAAAAAATATCAGAAAGGACTTTAATATATATTAAAAAGATTTTAAAATATTATCAACTGTATATTAAACAGTTTTAAGAGATAAAATTGAAAGAACTGGAGTTTAGCTTGACTATTAGACTTATAATAAGCTGTGTGTCTTGTGGTGACATCATTTAAGAGTAGCACAATGTTTTTTAAAAAGGTACAGTTTATCTTGTTTCAAAGTGTGCAAAAATATTACGTTTCTGTTATATGGGATTTTTTGGGTTGCCATGTTTATTTTTACAGTTTTAAACAAAAATCAAAGGATGTGCCTTGTTTTCAGAATTTTTGTTAAATCTCATCTCTCAGCGTGTTACTTTCTGTACGGCCGTTTCCTGTTTTTAAGTTGGGGTGTGTGTGTGAGCAGCCACATGTGTGTATATGCGTGTGCGTGTTTAAATGCATGTGTGTGGAAGTAGGTAATGTATGCGCAGCTGTATATCATTGTACAAATGGGAGTCAATCCAGTTTTGGTTTTTTTTAGAACTGGCTTTTTTTTTTTGGTCTGGAACATCATAACCTATGGTTCCCTGGCGCTGTGGGTATTTTTTTGTTTGTTTGTTTCTGTTTATTTGAAATCCAGGTGTCTATGTCTGAGTGGTGACACTCGTTTCTTTTCTCAAGCACAGATAGCTCTGTCTTTGCTGATCTCCAAAATGTGTCTGGCACAACTTTGAAATTTCTTACATTAAAATAAATAAAAAAATAAAATAAAACGACAACATGAAGATACCTGTTGTAAAAAAAATAAATAAATAAAAAGAAAGAAAATGTATCTTAAAAAAGAAAAGAAAGAATATTCCAAGATTCTAATGCTGGATATATACATATTATATATATTATATATATATTATATATATTTTTATTATTAAGTTATGGAAACTGTATTGTATTTTTCCCATTTCTGTCAAAGCTATGCATCTTGCTGCCAGCCTCCTTTCCTTGCTTCTTGCATCCCCACCTGTATTATTATAATATTTGATGGCTTTTGTGGTGCTGTAAAAAATATTTGCTCCTATTTAAAAAAAAAGGAAAAAAGGAAAAAAATAGAAGTTGTCTGGGTACAAATACTTAAGAACATGGGAAAGATGCCCTCCTCGCTTGCCATGACTATACATAACATGACGTTAACACTAATAATATTTTTTATTGGGAAACAACCTCCAAAGGCAGTTTTCCATGAGGTGCTAAACCGCTGGGTGCATGCAAGGACGCTATGGTGCTGAGTGATCGGCTCATGCTGCAATTTTACAATAGACAGGTAGGCGGCGCTGTGGATGCACTGATGGCCATCAGTGCTTAATAAATGTCCAAATTGTCTGGTCCTGTGAAACTCTTGTTTTGGCTGCAGCCTAAGGAGGGAAGGTGGGGGGGTCTGAACTGTACTTAACTGGGAATAGATGCTGAGTGTTAGTCACACAGGTGGGTCTTGGCGATTTAGACACTTGGTAGCCCTATCTAGTGGAACAAAGCACGGAAATGTTTAGCAGTCTGCTGAGCTAGCCTCTTTCACATTGTGCCGTCATTGCAGGGGTTTCGGATCCCTCCCAACTTCGCAGTTCTGTGATTCAAACATTTGATGGTGAAAAGGGGGGAGGGAGGAGACAGTGAGCGTCTGTCTACTTACTGAGCATTCCAGCCTTTCTGCTTCTCTCACCTTGCTGAGGCCAGATTTTCCCTGCTTCTATGCACCCACAAAGTTCAACAAACTGGTGCTTGGGAGGAAAGGAGCGGATGGGCACCTGTTTTCACTTCATTTCCACATCCAACACCCACCTACAAACGTATTAAAGCACCAACTTTAACAACGGCCACTTCTGATTTCCAAAAGATCCAGATCTTCTGGGAAGCTCACAAACAGCGCATAAAGACCAAAGGTTTCCTCCCTGCTGCAGCACATAGCCAGCAAAATACGGAGATAAGAGGTTTCATTTCGGCTCTTGCATCAACACAAGTGTTTCTTGACAAGGGCGAAAGTGCACATTCCCTTGGCTGCTATTAAAGCATTCCACCTTTGACAGCTGGTGGCATGATGTGCACCTTCAAAGAAGGAAATCCAAGTCTTCTGCCATTTTTCTGCAATACTTGTGTGATAGAGTGGGCAAACAAAATTGTCAAATTCACTAGCTAGTAGGAACAGAAGTACCTGCAGGTAAACTTTGAAATCGCTTGTCTCTGATCACGAGCTGGGGCTGCAAGGTAGGTTAACTATCAAAGAGACGTTACACTCCTTTTGCTAAGATGCTCCAAGCTGGTCAATAACTCATGCTGGCCTAAAACAATGGTCCATTTTTATTGTCAAGGAAGAAATAATCCAAATCTATATCACAATCTTAAAAACAGTAGAAAATGTCAGTAAAAACACAACAGTGGGCTCTCCCTGTTTTTGTTTTAAACCATTGGGGGCTTGGTGCCGTTATGACATGATGCTGTGAATGGATGGCCTTGCGGTACCTGATGCGAGGGATGGGAATCTTTGAGACATAAAAATCGTACCTGGTTACATGAGGGGAAAACTGGTCTTTATCATTGGCGGTGGGCACAAATGAAAGAGCTTAGCAGATACATTTAAATGCCAGAAGAGAGGGGTCTTCCGCCCGTCACCCCCAATCCTTGGCTCTGGCACTGCTGTTGGCAAAGGTGCATTGTGGGTGCTCACACCTGGATCATCGATCTAATCCCACTTCACCCAAACGCTGCTGTCTTGAGGCTGCAGTGCCCTACTTGTTCCATCAGAAACGGTGCCGCTGTGATGTGGTCTTGCGAGCTTTATCTCCAAACAGCCCTGCTTGGGACAGGGCCTGCTGCGTCAGGGGTGGCAGTGCTGAGGTACGTGGGTTGTGAAGCTCGCTCACGGCTGGCGCGCACAGTGGGAGGGGCGTTGGAGTGCAAGGAAGCAGGACGACATGTGAGCCGGAGGATTATTTGGTAGTCTGCCGTCCACAAGCAGGCAGTGGCACCCACTAGCATGTCCAAACCTGCAGCAGGAAGGAAAGTCAGTAGGGCCTGCGCAAGAGAGGGCCAATCTGCTGCAAGGTGAGGTTCAGACAATACTTGCCCCACAAGGTGAGAGACCCCACAGGGATTCAAACCAGCAGATCTACCAGTGAGGTCCACACAACTTGTGACCCATCCACCTCACGTCTGCACACCAGCCACATCTGCCCCTGGTGCATGCATGACAACTGCAAGAGTTTTTGCACTGCCAAGTAGGCAGAAGGTTGACCAATCACTAGCTTATGAGAATAAACCATTCCGGGACTCTGCAACAACTCATGGAAGGCTGCTGTCTGGGAATGTGCTGATTCCACAAAGTTGCCAACTCAAGAGAAATCTGCTTCAGAAATCTTGCCCTTAAATAGTCTTCCCCCAACCCGGGGGCCTCCAGATGTTTTGGCTACAACTCTCGTGAGCCCCAGTCAGCACAGCGGTGAAGGGAGTTGTAGTGGGGGGCACCAGGTTGACAAAGGCTGCCTTAAAGGTACACATCATATGGGTAACTGCTTGGAGTGAGGGCCCTACGAGGTTACAGAGGGAGAGGGACAGCCAGGACTTGGGCCCTTAGCAAAATTCACACACACACACCCTTAATAATCAGAGATACAACCTAACTAAGCAAATAACAAATCAGATGATCCGGTTGGGCTAGTGCTGAGAAATGAGCAAAAGAGCACAAACTGCTTGGGGATTGGGTGGTCCAGGCAGTCTACCCCAACTCATGGGGCATGGGGAAGAGGCATGCTAGACCAGCCTCTTCTAGTCTCTTCCAGATGTTTTAGGGCAGAACTCCTCTCAGCCACAGGCCAGCACAGACAGGCTGTGCTAGAGACTATCAGAACTCCAAGGAGACAGGATTCAGCAGTACACTGTTGCTGCAGCAAGCTCTTTACCCTGCAAACCACAGCAGATAGGCACCCAGAATAGCTTGATCCAAGTTTTTCCCCTGCTCAATCAGATAAGAAACAGAAAAAGCCCTCTCACTCTGGCCAAGAACTTTCTACATTTGCCTATGCTAGAAGGAAGGTGCTCTGCAACAGACCACTGGCTCACATTCATGGACCCACACCACCTTTTCTGCCACATGCATATCTGCAGTATAAGGAACTCTGGAGTGAAGGCGCTGGTGGGTTCACGGAGTAGCAGTGCTCCGACAGCTAAACCTGCTCAACAACCTGCCTGCCTACTGGGGCGTGATGCTGTTCCCTCCTGCTCAACGCTGCGCACCCCCCTGAACACATCGGCGACCTACCTTAACCGTGCTGTCAACAGCACCAGAAAACAGGCGACCCCGAGAGACAGCCAGTGCTGTGACGCTGCCCTGGTGGCGTAGCAGAGTCTGAGTGCAGATCATGTTATCCATGCTCCATACCTGGGCAAAGAACACAAGCTATTATCAGGAATGAAGTGCTTCAAAAATGCCCCGGGCTTGCACCATCAGGCTCTGTCCCAACCCACTCCCTCCTATCAGTATCAAGGATTTTTGAAGCACACTTAAATTCAGGCCATGAGAATCAAAACAGACTACTGTACTCTGCAAGCACATTTGCAGGGTACGGACATAAGAAGAGCCTGCTGGATCAGGCCTGGGGGAGGCCCTTCTAGTCCAGCATCCTGTTCTCGCAGTGGCCAACCAGATACCTGTGGTAAACCCACAAGCAGGATTCAAGCACAAGAGCCCTCTCCCCTATTCAGAAGCATTGCTGCCTCCAATTGTGGAGGCAGAGCATAGCCATCCTGGCTAAGAGCCTTACACTCCATGAATTTGTCTACCCCTCTTTTCAAGCCATCTAGGTTTGTGGCCATCACTGCCTCCTCTGGGAACAAGTGCCATAGTTTACCTATGTGCTGTGAGAAGGAGTTATCTCTCTGTTGTGACCCTGGTGAAAGGGCTGGGATTTCCCTATGGCCAATCATACCATGGAGACATGGTGCTCAGACATCAATAGCCATACTGCCTCTCCCACTCTTCCACCCCTGAATGGCAGTTTTGAAAAATGCTGGTTTAACCCACTCCCCTCACTATTCAAATGTTACCAATAATAATAATAATAATAATAGCCAGCCTCCGTTTCCTCCCCAAAGCACAACCCTCTGCCCCAGCTAGCAGCACCTCACATACCCGCAATGACCGGTCATAGGAAGCGCTGAAGACTTTGGTTTGGTCTGGCGTGGAGATGACCGCCAGGGCATACACGGTGCCCACGTGTCCCGTCAGGGTACGGACCTGCTCTTTGGACTCAATGTCCCACACCTGGAATCGGGAGGAAGCGAGGACCTAGGATTACCTTCCAAACCTTCATGGACACAGCAAGGCTCTCCCGCTGCCGGAGCTTTTGTTCTGCCAGTGTTGGCTTGCCAAGCACCACAAAGGGATGGATGAGGCCACAGTGTGTGTGGGGGGGGGGTCCCACCACCCACCTGTGTAGAATGCAAAACCCCAGCACCTTTGCACCCCTGACTCCAAGCCTCCGCCACCCTTACGTGAATGAGATTCTCATAGGTGCCGCAGACAATGTGGTGGTTGGTGACAGCGATAGAGTAGACGCTCCCACCCGACGTCTGCAGGACATGTACACACTCCAAGTTCCGAATGTCCCAGATCTAGGGCAGAAAAAGATGGGAGGGAAGATTGATGTGCCTGGGTTGAAAAGAAAAATGGCAGCAGACAATGATGCGCATATTGGGGGGGATGGGATGGGTGGGTGTGGAATCTGGGAGAGCACACACCTTGATCGTTTGGTAGGAGCCACTGTAGAGGTGATTCTGGGATGCCACCAGCGCACGGACCCAGTGGTTAAGGCCCGTCAGCTCCTTTTTCAGCTTCAGCTCAGTGCCCACGATGTCCCAGACCTGGAGACCAGAAGGACAGGCAGAATCGTACCTTTGAGCAGAAGGTTGGTTTTTAGTCTCTGCTCATCTGCCCACCCTCCTACCACATCTCCATAGATCAGTCTATGGACAGGCTACAGCATAGCATCTCACAAGCCAACCACCCTGCAAATAGCTCTAGTTACACTGCAAATAGCGCTCTCTCTTGTGAGAGAGAGAGAGAGCAAGAAGAGAGGGACTGAGAGTTCACAGAATGGCCGCGGGTCACCATCCCTCAGTCTAACCTATTTCACAGGGTTTCTGTGGGGATGAAGGGTGGTGGGAGAGAACCATGTACATATCTCTTAGCTCCTTAGAAGAAGTGTGGGATACACAGTCGTACCTTGGAAGTTGAATGGAATCCATTCTGGAAGTCCTTCCAACTTCCAAAACGTTCGGAAACCAAAGTGCGGCTTCTGATTGGCTGCAGGAAGCTCCTACAGCCAATTGGAAGCTATGGAAGCCTTGTCGGACATTAGGGTTCCAAAAGAAGTTTGAAAACTGGATTACTCACTTCTGGTTTTCAATCATCCGGGAGCCGAAATGTTCGGCAACTAAGCCGTTTGAGATCCAAGGTATGACTGTAAATGTATTATAATACATAAGAAGTGGGAATCTCTCTGTTGCTCAACCACAGGTTTTGTGAGTGATAAAGTCGAATAGGGCGAGGGAAATTAGTACAGCCTGCTAGATGAGGGAATGGGGTAACTGGAGGAGGAATCAGCAACAGTGAAGAGATTTTTTTTTTTATAAAAAGTCAGAATTGAGAAGTGGAGGATGAAGGTTGAGGAAAGGTGGCCTGGAAGCCAGGAGGGGGGAGAGAAGAAGGGATGGTCTGGGGGCCTTCTTTGGCTGGAGGACCCAATCCTAAATGGTACCTTGATGGCTTTCAGGGAGCCACTGAAAAGCATGTTGTGTGACGAGACCAGCGTGCAGACAGGGTTGTCATGGGCCCGGATAGTGTTAACTTTCTGCAAGGTTTGAATATCCCAGACCTGCAAAGATTACAAAAAGGCAGGGCATGTAAAATTGTTCCTGGCCATGCCCTCCACAGCACAGAGAGGAAGAGCTTTTTCCACAGGCTCCCCCTCCGCCCTCAATAAAGCCAAGAGCCAGGCCCTTCCCAGACTTGGATACTTACAATGATGGTGCAGTCAGCAGAGCCACTGTACAGCTTATTCCTGGGCAAAAGAGAAACAAGGACCTTCAGGGCGTGCTAAGACAGCCGTCCGAAGAAGAGAAAGCACAGCTGGTTTGGCCTGGGTGCTTGTGGTGAGCAACAACCACTTCCAAGCAATCAGGCAGGGGAGGTTTGCTCAAGAGAGAGCTGTTTGTTATCTTCAGGCTGCTAGTGATGTGATTGATATAGGCAAGTGTGGGTAGGTAAGTCTGTAAAATCTTGTGGACTGCTAACTTTGATGATGTTATTGGCAAGCCTATGCTAAGAGGCATGGGATTCCCCTCGAGCACAGAATAAAATGCCCAATGCAAATGATCAGCTGGAAATTTTATCGTCCAGAGAAGCTTAACTTTCATACTAAAAAATAAGCACCTTTCTAGCTCTCATGGCTGTGAAAAGATGCAGGAAAGTGGTTGCTGAAGCCTCAGAAGTGAGAGAGGGAATGATGAGGATTTCCAGAGATCAGGGTTTGGAGCTGCCCTGTATAGCTTATGAACACGCCCCCCCCCCGCCCGCCTCCAATAGGAAAACCAGAATTATGGAAAGTAACAAAAAATGTGTAATGCGGCTCTATTGGCACAATTCACACAGAATTCAACCTTTCTTGGAGAATTTTAATCTACACAGCCCTGAATAAAGGGAGATGGATTTACCTGAAGCAAATCTCCAGGGTTACCACTAGAAGCTCAGTTTGCCCAACCAAATAACTGGAGCAGCAGCAAATGCCATGTTACGAGAGTCCTTGTAAAACCTCTTTGCAATCAGGAAAATATTGGGTTTGAGAACGACTCCTATTTGGATTCAGCACACAAGCAGCCACAAAAAAGAAAGAGTGGCCGCTCTGACTCACCCCTGGATGCAGAGAGCCAGGACTATCCCATCGTGGCCTTCCAAGGTTTTTTGGCACTTGTATGTGGTACAGGTATCCCACACCTAACAGGAAACAGAAGGGGGGAGTCATGTGACTGGGCTCCGGAGCAACCAGGAACCAGGGCAGGAAGTCAGCCGATATGCCACAGCTGGGAAGGCAGGAAGCAGGTTGCCTGTCATCTGAGCACCTGCTTTCCCGACTTTCAGGCCAAGATAAGCCAGTCCAGGAAAGTCAGTGAATAGGCAGGTTTTCCTAGGGAGCCAGAAACAGAGAAATGCAATCCCTAGCAGTTCTCACTGTGAGAGATATTTGGCAGGGAGCAGGGAGCCCAAGGCCAGGGCAGAAGAAATGGGTGGTTTTGTTGTCATGCCCTTCCTTGGTTCACACTCAGAAGGCTTTGCAAGTGCACTTCCACTGAGAAGCAATTCCAGAAGGAGAGGATTATGGCACATAGCTGCTCTGAGAAGTGCTCAACCCTCCCTTCCAAGTCCTTGCTTGGATCTAAACATGTACCCCGTGGGTAGGCAAACTAAGGCCCGGGGGCCAGATCTGGTCCAATTGCCTTCTAAATCCGGCCCACAGGTGGTCTGGGAATCAGTGTGTTTTTACATGAGTAGAATGTGTCCTTTTATTTAAAATGCATCTCTGGGTTATTTGTGGGGCATAGGAATTTGTTCTTTTCTTCTTTTTTCAAAATATAGTCCGACCCCCCCACAAGGTCTGAGGGGCAGTGGACCGGCCCCCTGCTGAAAATGTTTACTGACCCCTGGTTTACCCTGCTAAAATGACATGGCTGACTAGAGACCTGCAGTATCCTTTCCCCTCCTAAGAGCCAGGACTCCACACTTGGAAGCTTGTTTCAAAGTCAGGCAAACTTTCCATTTTTAGTAGTTTATGACAAATATGAAGCGGAAACTGAGAAAATGAGGCTGATTAAAGTCATGTAGTATTCAATGAATATTAGTTCCCCACCCCAACCCCTCTTTTTCTCAGCTCTTTTAATAGAAACAAGTGTTTTATGTCTGCTTGGCGCTGTGGAGGACTGGAGGAGGAGTAACAATTTTCAGAATACATAATAATTTTCATCTGTTTACTTTACAGAGACACCTCGGTTTATGAACTTAATCTGTTCCGGAAGTCCATTCTTAAACTGAAACCGTTCTTAAACCGAGGCACGCTTTCCCTAATGAGGCCTCCAGCTGCCGGTGCCCTTCCACCATTCAGATTCCATTCTTAAGACCGAGGTAAAGTTTGCAAACCGGGACACTACTTCCGGTTTTGCGGAGTTTGTAAACCGAATAGTTCGTAAACAGGGCTGTTCTTAAACTGAGGTACCACTGTAATATTAATGGTTACTTCAGTTTTCAGTCTTTTGCCTGCTCCTCATAAACAAAGGGGGTGCTCAGTTCCTTAGTTCTATAGCTTGTTGCAAATGACCACTTGAGGAATAGCAACATGAAAACTTTTTTTTTTAAAAAAACAACCCACTGAGACTGCCTCAACCTTGCAGACTGGAGGTTCCTTGTGGCTTCAGTGCAGGCTCAGAAACAAGCAGCTCTTACCTTAATCGTCTTGTCTGAAGAGCCGCTGAAGAGCAAGTCCCCTATGGAGTAGACGCACAGGCACCAGACAGGGCCCTGGTGACCAACAAAAGTGCCTTTGCACTTGAAGATCTGCTGGGGGTCGTATGCTGCAGAGGGAGAAGAAGAAGGCAATACCAACAGCATGAGAGCAGGACCCCTGCCAAGGATCAATGTCCCCTTAGGAAGCACTGACTTACACACCTGAAGCTAGTTACACTGCCATTGCTTTCTATAGGCAGAACCCCCTGAACTGCTTTTTGGGGAGGGTGCTGAGAAGCTATTCCTACATAAGAACAGGGCTGCAGGATCAGACCATGATGGGTCTATCCCGCCCAGCAGCCCTCTTATAACAATGACTGCTGCACTATCAACATACAACTATTGCTTCAGTGGAAACCAAATATTGTGTTTCCTTTGGTGTTCTTTAAAGCTAGTGTATATGGACAACCAGTGTTTGTTCAAACTGCTCCACCGTAAGCCTGAGGTTTTGCTCCATTTCCAGGCCTCCCTGGAAAACATTTGTAAAATTGGAAGCCTGGCATAATCTTACTAGATTACTTACCATAATCTAAGATGGTCCAATTAGACCTACTAATATGTCCTTGCATTTGCAATCTACCCTTGCCCTCATCTGCACAGTTTGGAATCAAGCGAGCAAACCAACCAACCAACCAACCAACCAACGAAAAACATCAAAATCCAGAAACAAAGAAATTCTGCCAGTGCTTGGGGAGAGAAAGAAGAGGGTACTCACAGCCCAAGATTCCCATGTTCAGCCGGGCATTGATGTGGGACAGCTCATCCTAAAACAGCAAGTTAAGGCAGGTTAGGGCCAGAGCAGCCATAATCACATGAGAGAGGAAATGTATGGGAAGCCATCTCTCTCAAGGGGTGAGGCCATCCAATGGTAAGATAGCAAGATGATACATTTGAGGTTGACAAACTTTAGCTGGCCTTAAGGTAAAGGTAAAGGTACCCCTGCCCATACAGACCAGTCTTGCCAGACTCTAGGGTTGTGCGCTCATCTCACTCTAGAGGCCGGGAGCCAGCGCTGTCCGAAGACACTTCCGGGTCACGTGGCCAGCGTGACAAGCTGCATCTGGCGAGCCAGCGCAGCACATGGAACGCCGTTTACCTTCCCGCTGGTAAGCGGTCCCTATTTATCTACTTGCACCCGGGGGTGCTTTCGAACTGCTAGGTTGGCAGGCGCTGGGACCGAACGACGGGAGCGCACCCCGCCGCGGGATTCGAACTGCCGACCATGTGATCGGCAAGTCCTAGGCACTGAGGCTTTTACCCACAGCGCCACCCGCATCCCCTTACGGACCATCAAAAATTTGTCATTGCTAGGACTGCCATTCCCCCAAGGTGTACAGGGTTCTTCCAAACTTCATCCTATGTCTCAAACAGAGCAGGGGAGGGTGTTGTTGGAGTTGGGGAGGGAGCCAGAAAATAAACCCGTGCAACAAACAATCAACCTGAAGGGAAGGGAACAGGATCTTGTTTTGTCTCAGTACACCAGAGGTCTCAAAGCTCAGATCGCCCAAGATGCAGACACAAGCTGCATCAGCTGGAGAGATGTCACTTTGCTCTGCCTTCAATAGCCACTCTGAGAACCCCAGGGGGGGCAGAGGCAAGCCCATAGAGCTCCCCACCTCCCTCTTCAGACCCAGACGGGAGGCAGAACTGCATGGGGTTGCTCTGCCTCTGTGCCAAAGGGGCACTCTGAGCTTGGAGACTCTGCATTACAAGCAGCAATGCTCACGTTCAGCATGGAAGCGTCTCTCCGGAACTCCATCAGGTCCTCACTCAGCTTGCTCTGGTTCTCGTCCAGGACATCTAAAGAGTGACAAAATTGGGAGAAAAGAGCTTGTAATTTCTAAAAGCAAATTCAGGTGTAAGTGTATTAAATTTTTTGCTTGATATTTCCAACTGTACAGGCCACCCTAACCCCATAATCCCAGTCCCTTTAAGTCCTACTGGTCATAAATATTATACTGAACCAGGTGCCTATGGGAAGCCCTCAAGCAGGACCTGAGCACAAGGGGACTCGTCCCTCCTGCAGCTTCCAGCAACTAGCATTCAGAAGCATAATGCCTCTGGTCATGGAGCCAGATCACAGGCATTGTGGCTAGTAGCCATTGGTAGTCTTCTCCTCCATGAATTTACATAATCCTATTTTAAAGCCACCACTGCCTCCAATAGGAGCGAGTTCCATAGTTTTAACTATGTGCTGCGTGAAGAACTTTTTTTTTCTATCCTGAAGCATCCAACATTTGGGTTAATTGGATGCCAACAAATTCTAGTGTTATGAGAAAGAAAAACTTTCCTCTATCTACTTTCTCCATGCCGTGCATAATTTTACAAACTTCCGTCATGTCTTACTTGTCTTTTCTCTAAACTGAAAAGTCCCAAACACCTTTTTGAGGTGACAATCCTCTTAAAAAGAGAGTCCTAATCTTCAGGGCTGCCTAGTGGCATTCTTGGTCATTTGAAGATTTGCCTCATGCCCTCCCAAAGCTTCTCTCAACTCCCTCCACCACATCAGACGGGGAACCTACCAAACTTCAGCTCCAGGTTTTTCTCCAGCTGGTCGATCTTCTCCGAGAGCTTGCCCAGCATGGAGCGCAGAAAAGCAATCTCCTGATCCTTCTGTGCCATGGCCACCTGCATCTCGTGGAAGCGATCGTCTGTCTGCTGGAGGAACTCCTTCAGGCCCTCAAACTTGCACATTTCCAAGTGGGTCTCGTATGTGTCTTGGTTTCCTATGAATGTACACCTAGGAGCAGGGATGGAGGGACTTCTTTCAGCCTGAGGGCTGCATTTCCCCTGCCGAAAGCAACCATTGGGAGGTGGCAGGTCACATGCTGGTGGTGAGCAGAGCCAGAGGCAACAAGTGAGCAGAACCAAAGTGAATGGGCTACTTACTACCTTTATATGTAGGCTCCATTCCAACCATGCAAAAGTCAGAGGTTTCTTCAATGACTCACACACACCTCTCCATCCAGACAAGCAAGAGGCATTAACACAATTCAAAGACACATTCCTGGCAGGCAAAGGCACTTGAGGAGGGTGTAGAGAGAGCACTGATGGGCACTGCCTGGGGGAGTACCAGCTAGAGAAAGGCCCCCAGGGTTGCATTCATCCGCTAGGCCCGAGGTTCCTGACCTCTGACCTAAAGGAAAGGAGTAGTTATAGTGGCCTTCACCACCCTAGTGGTCCTCTAGATGTTTTGGATTGCATCCCGGGTGGGACCGATGGGAGTTGTGGGCCAAAACATCTGCAGGGCACCAGGCAGGGGAAGGATGGAGTTGAGCATTATGGGGGCTCAGCAATGCATTATGGGGAAGAGCTTGAGGACTGTTCTTTGGCATTAGCATTGTTGTTGTCATTCATGAGTCATTTTACAAAGGATCAGCCTCAAAGTGGCTTATATAATTACATTTTGTAAGAATCAAAATCGAAACCACCACTTTCAAAACTTGGAAAGTGATCGCCCAAATAGCATACTTAACAAAACATCCTTCCCACTTACCCAAAAGATCATCACAGCAACAAAAAGAAGAGAATAAAAGGTGTTCCAAGCAGGTCCCTGTTTAAATCTTCAGGATTCTGCCCCTCTGCTTACCCATATTTGGAATGGGGGCACTTGATGTGCTCACACTCCTTGAGGTGCGCTTCCAGGTTCATCTTGAGAAGTGGCGGGCAGCTGGGGTTGTTGGGGCAGCGAACCGGCCTGTAATCACAGCTGCTTTCATGATCCCTGGATGAAGAAGGTGGCGCATTATTAGCAAACAGGCAGGAGGAAAACAATCATCTGTCCCTGAGCTACTCTCATGAGTGAAAGGGGGCTGGAATATGGGGCACGTTCCAGCCACTGCACCAGGGGCAACTTCCTCATGTAGCTCTTTTTTAAGATAGGCTAGAACATGGCAGGGTGTGTGTGTGTGGATCTTGTCATTTGGAAAGATCAGGGAAGGTTCTGAAATTTAGTAACTTTTCGTTTATCTGAAAGAGAGCATATGGGTAAACTAAGCCTAACCCCCCCAAAAGCTGACTCCGTCTTAGCTGTCCCAGACAGTGCAGCAAAATAATGCTGGGGCTGATGGGAGTTGTAATAGGAAGCTGCCTTATACAGAGTCAAAACATTGGGTTCATCTAGCTCAGAATTGTCTACACTGACTGGCAGCAGCTCTCCAGGATTTCAGGCAGTAGGCTCTCCCAACCCTACCTGGAGATGCCAGGGAATGAACTTGGGAACTTCTGCTTGCAAGGCAGACACTCTACCACTGAGCTATGGCCATTCCGAATCCAAAACATCTGGAAGGCACCAGGTTGACGAAGGTTGCTCTGTTCCTTACCAACTGAGATGCCTGCAAAACAGTACCCCCTAGCAGTGCAGCAAGGTAATGGGCCCTTTCAAGCTCTCCCATGACACTGTTCATCCTCTAGTTCAGTGGCAAAGGATGCAGCATCCTGCAGATGTTTTGGACCACAACTCCCACCAGTTTCAACCACCATGGCTAATGGTCAGGGATGATGGGAGTTGTCAAACAACTTCTCCAGGGCACCGCACTGGCTACCCCTGCTCTAGTATAACAGGCTATGAAGCAGCCTTCCCCAGCCTTTCGGGGTCAGGTTTACAGCTGGTGATCTAAGAAGCTGTAGTGTAGACACTACAAAATACCCACTTCACAGTAGAAGAACTGATGGTGTTCAGATGGTCACCCACCATAAAAATGAAGGTATAACCCCTACAACCCCCTTAACATTTGGGGAACAAGTTAGAAAGCAGAGGTTTTCCTTGGGGAAAAGTTTCCACGTGGACTTACTTTCTGGCACTCAGTTTAATGGTGAAGGGGCACCCGTGAGGGTCCACCTCGAAGGCAGGAGGCTTGCCACTTGCAGCGGGCCGGCAGCCGTACTTGCAGTGAATGAAGAGCTCCCCAATTTGCTCAGCAACAGCAATGTTGTTGACCACCACCGTCAGTTTGGCGTTGTCCACCGGGCACTTCTCTGCAGGAAAAGACACAGACGCCCCAACAACGTCATGTAAGGATTGGTCAGTTCAGACACCACACTGGGTGTCACCAACCTGTCTTGGGGGCGGGGGGGGCGGGACAGGATGGAGAACATGAAACCCTGTTGCACAAGCAAGCTGGCATTCACCAGATGTCACATTATTGGACAAGAAGTAGTTACGAAGATATGCTTAATTAATATAACTGACACAGGTCAAGCATTAAGAAAAGCAACCCCTGAGCCTGTGCAGTTACATCTGTGCATATCTATCACATGACTCTGGTCTCTCCCTTTCCTCTTGTGTCAAAACTGGGGCTGTAAGCTCCTAGGGATAGGGACCTGCTTTTTCCCTAATCTGCAACAAGCGCCATGTTCACTGATGGCGCTAAACAAAACCATCTTAAAACAAGGGTGAGTGATTGCCATTTGCTCCTATTGAGGAAGGGTACAACACTGCACATGGGGAAATGGTTGCTAAGCAGGAGAAACTTGCCCAGCCCTGCAGCAGTAGGGCACATGCACACCCACCATGAAGATGGGCATTTTGGTAATGGAGAATGCGATGACAATAATAATTATTATAACAATGGCAGCAGAGTTCATCTCCTTTCAGTGGATTAGTTACACATTTCAGTGTTGTTCAGAGCAGCCCTGATTACTTGCTGGATTTTGAGTTGTTCAGCGGGAGGGAGGCCGAACTGTTTTGCATTGGGGATTTCTGCAGCTCATTTAAAAAAATACAAAATACAAATCACAAGCGGTTGCAGAGACCAGTGGTCTGTGTTCTTTAAGTAGATTCACAAACAGTCACTACAAAGCTCTCAGCTGGGCAAGAGAGAGGAGAGGTGATCAGAGATGTAGAACTGCAACCACACAGGCAGACTGCTTGTGCCTTGCAATTTTTCAGTATGTAGTCAAACCTTGGAATTCGAACAGCTCCATTGCTGAACGTTTCAGTTCCTGAATGCCAAAAAATCTGGAAGTAAGTGTTCCAGTTTTTGAACGTTCCTCAGAACTCAAATGTCCGACGTGGCTTCCGCTTGAGTGCAAGAAGCTCTTGCAACCAATCGGAAGCCACGCCTTGGAAGTCGAACGTTCTGGAAGTCGAACAGTCTTCAGGAACGGATTACGTTCGAGTTCCGAGGTTTGACTGTATAAGAGCTGGTTGATTTTGCTTATTTACTGAAATATTTACAACCAACACTTTCATTAAGGATATCAAGTAACAAACAAAATACAATAATATAATTAACAACATCAATAGAGCATCAGCAAATAATGGTTGGTTATGCATCTTTGATAGGGGGAAAACCCTTTAAAGAAAAAAAAAGCATAAGACTGACTGGAGCCTAGTGGCCCAGCACCAGCTCCGGGGCTCTGATGAAATCAAAAAGCTACTTTCCAATGAGAGAGAGCTAGCAGGACAATCAGCAAAGCAGGACCAGACCATTTGCGTTTTAGGGGAGGCACAGAATTCTCAGAGGGGAGAAGAGAGCTGCAGACATATAAGCACAAGTTGCATTTCTCAGAAGAAAGCAAAAGAGGAAGAAACACACATCCGCCCCCCCCCCAAAAAAAGACAGCTGAGAATGTTGCAAAAGAATGTCTTTGAGCACTTACCAGAGGTTAAGGCACATCTTCTGCAAAATGTGTGCTGTGAAGAAAGAGAGTGCATGACCATTAAGAATCACTTTTCCAGATCAGGCAAAATCTCCATCTAGTCCTAGGGGCACAGGAAGTTGCCTTAAGATCTGAGTCAGACCTTTGGGTCTGCCTAGCTCAGAATTGTCTATACACACTGGCAGTGGCTCTCCAGGATTGCAGGCAGGATTTTCAAAATATGGATATTCCACGAAGCTAGAAAGGCTGGAAATGGTTGAGTCATCTTCCTTGAGGCAATGAGGTTCTGCTGACAGACACTTGATCCCCAATCCCTCAACTGCCACCTTTCTTTCTTTTTCTTTTTTTAAAAAAGCTATATTCTTGCTATCTGCCTGTAACACAACACAGGGTTGTTGTTGTTTTAAAAAGGTTCAACCAAGAAACTGAGCCTTAATAGTGTCATTTAGTGGCCCAGTCCTGTGGAACTTTCTGCCAATAGAGATCCAGAAGGCACCTTCTGTGCCAGCTGAAACCTTTTCTGTTCTGCAAAGGCTATGCAGGCAATTAAGAATATATCCTTCCACAACGGCTGATGCCAGTTTTTAACTTTTAAAATGGTTTTATATTATGGTTTTTTCTATTTTCATTGTGCAAACCACTTTTCAAAGTGTAAACCACTTTGATATTTTTTAATGCTGCAGCAGTATACAAATATTTTTTTATAAACAAATAAATTGGAAAGAAAAAAGCTGGCGAGACTAAATATGCAAAAACTCAACATAATTGTACAACATGAAATATGTGTAAAGCAACAAAGCTACAACATGCTAGTGTTTTAAAAAATGATTTTCATCACTCGTGAGACAATAACATTCCAGGCTGAAAAAGGTGACAATTTTCCTCTTCCTCTCCATCGCTATAAATCTGTTCTCTTAAGAGAAGTCATTATTTATCAGTCGGGGGTGGGGGGAGGAAGAAAAGGATTCCTAGCATTTGTAGCTTTTTAAAAAAAATGTATTCTTCTTCTGTGCAGCTGAAACTGCAGCCTGGTTCCTGTCCTTACCCCACAGGTCGTGATTACTGGATCTTTAAACACACTGCAACACAGCTGGCAGCAGAGCTTCACTGAGGGCTGCTCAGCAAACACCAGCGGCTCCTGAGCAGGGAGAACAACCAGAAAACAAAGGTAAACGAGGGAAGCTTTCGCCCTTTTTGTTCAGATTCAGCAACCTTCCGTAGTACAAGTGGTGAGGTTGCAGAGTGCAAGAGCCAAGAACAATTAGCAAGCAGAAAACTAAGTCCAAGCTCAGGCTTTGCAAAGGGTTTAAATCAGTGCTTCCCAAACCTTTTCAGGCCACGAGCCCCTTGATTGCATAAACCCATCCGCAGTGCCCCCTACTCTACCCTATTAAAAGCATTTCTCAGAACAGTGGTTTGTACAGCCCACTAAAGACAGAAACACAATAAAAATCAAAACTGTAACAATTAATTGCACATTTATTCAAAATCCCATTAGAACTATTTAGCTTATATAATTCAACAAAATTAACTTGCTCCAGTAATACCAGCTTTCCAATACCAGCATTTATATCTCTAGCACCGCCCCCTGCAGCCCTTAGTGCCCCCTAGTTAATCCCATTACCACTCCCACCCCCAAAGGGGTGGTATCACCCCCTTTGGGAACCACTAGTTTAAATCAACCTGAAAATAGGACTAAAAGTTTACATTTGCACATCTAAACAAACCTTTTGCTGCTTGTGACTACAGCCAACAAGAGATAAACGGGTTAAAATGCAATTAAGATATTACAAAGGTCCCGGATCTGGTTTGTGCATTTTTGTGTGTGAATAATTTTTACAGCATGGTCACAGTTCTGAACTCTATACAGGTCCAAAGTCCGGATCTTAGGAAAACTCTTCCTGCAGCAAGGCTGTGGTAGAGATTTGCATTTCATAGGTTGAATTGGAAGCAGGCTAACCAACCTTGTTTCAGTTACCAATCACCTGATAAATGTACACAGCATTGCTATTTATCTTCCTTGGCCACCAATTACTTGGGTCATCGCTGCCACATTACACGCCTTTCCTCTATTTGGCAGTTTATAAAAGCCCTTGGGGTCTTTCCTCTGCATCTTTTTATGGAAAACTCTCACCACCACCACCGCCAACAACCCCCAAATACCTACTGGCTCTTCCTCTTCCTCATGGAGAGAGAAAGTTGAGCGCAGGGACATGTTGGACTCTGAATGCAACGAGCGGATGGAGATGGCAGAGTCAGACCGGCGTGGAGTGCTGATTGGTGGCTGCAGAGAGAGAGAGAGAGAGAGAGAGAGAGAGAGAGAGAGAGAGAAGGACAGCAATTTAGAGTCACATGTGACAAAACACAGAGCAGGGCTCTGCCATGCTTAGCAGTTGGTCTGGGGTTTGGGCACTGTGGGAGATTCCAGAAAGCTCTTGCTTACACATGTAAGCGAAGGCTGTGTGTTCTTTGGGCTAAATTCATATCAACGTTCTTTGCCAATCAAAGCTGGATTCTGCAACCTTTCTAAGTTATGGAAATTAAGCAAGCCTGCACCTCTCTTGTTTTTACATTCTATTCTGCATTTTTTACTATACAGCAAATTTATTCTGCTTCCATCGTTCGCAGGGAGGGTCAGCATCTTCTAGACACTACAAATATTTTCTGCCTCCTCAGATTTCACCAGGTATTGCCGCAAATTTTCAAGCAATCATAAAGGGCTCGGCAACTGCCTTTTTCAAAGGTCTCATCTCTACTCCAAGACTGAGATTTGCAGGAAGCTGATTTTTTGTGGCTTTTCTGCAAAATCCACATATCTTGTGCTGAACTGAAACCGAGCTTCCTTTTCAATGGGTGGTTCCTTTGATTCTGGTAGTAAAAGATGGTCTGCAGAATGCCAATTAATGCTCTAAGCGAACAGAAGGAACCCTACAGCACCATTTTTGTAACAACTAAAGTTGTTCACATTTTAGGAGCAAAAATAAAAACCCTGCAGCTACTTAAAATTTAGTGATGTCTGGGTGAATTTGGGCCTCAGCAATGAGACAAAGGCAGGAGACGACAGAACAGATTTTATTTAGTCTGCAGAGCTGTTTCTTTTAATACCTCACCTGAAAATACATATACACACTCCTGCCCTGTGTAAATCATCTCATTTTCATTTTAAGCAAGCTAAATGACTTGCAGAAAACCTGCTTATTTCAAAAGAAATGTTAAACTGCAAACTCAAGCTAGACAAACCTCAGACAAGTGAGAAACAGCTCCTGGAATTTACAAGTGCCTACTTCTGTCTCAATATTTGATGTTTCTGCATATCGGCTCACCTTCCTGGCATGGAACTTCTGGGTGCTTGGCTGGGCTTCCTTCCAGAAGCGCCAGTTCCCGGCTAGGATCCTTTACCCAAAGGGTAACATGCTTCTCTCATGGGTGCTGCTGTTCCTAAGAGCACTTGTTGTTAGGCTGCCTCTTTCACTTCTGCCAAATTTCTTTGCGTAGATGGTTGGAGACTTCCTCCTATTCAATTCAGTCCGGGTTCTGCTTTGTGGCTTTCCTGTTTGGCGGGAGAGCCAGCTGGGCAGAAAGCCCACCAATCGCCAGCCTCGTCCTGGCTGCAAGCTTTCTGGGACTGGCTCAGGAAGGGATGTTCTGCCAGTGGAACCACACGCCCCTCAGATTTCTAACACAGCATTCCTCAAAGCAGCACCAGAGAGGATCTCTTGAGCAGGGGGGCTGGGTGGGTTGCTTTGGGGGTTTCAGAAGACACTGTCATTTAAACTGATTTGGCAGTTAAATGGCAATGATTAAAAGCCAAGGTGCCAAGTGTGACTACAGAAAATCCAAATAGAATAAACACAGGAAGCTGCTTTATAGCGAGTTGAATCAACTGGTCCATCTAGTCAGTGTTGCCTACACTGATTGGCAGTCTTTCCCAGCCCTATCTAGAGATGCCGTCGGGGATTGATCCTACCACCTTCTGCATGCAAAGCAGGTGTTCTACCGCTGAGCCATGGGTCTTCCCCAGAAATCAAACCATTGTGGTCTTGCTGACCTAGTGTTGTTTACACAGACTGGCAGCAGTTCTCCAGAGTTTCAGGCAGGGGGAAATTCCCAGCCCTACCTAGAAATGATGGGCTTTGCACCTGGGACCTTCTGCATGCAAGCAGACATTCTGTCACCAAGTTAGAAACCTTCCCCAATACTTCTCAGACTAGGCAACCAGCAGGTTGTATTATACAAGCCTCAAAAGGAAATCCAGCCCATGAGTAAGACGGATATCACAAGTCAGGGCACAGCTCCTATGACTGTTTCATCAACAAATACTTATTACTTAGCAGTAATGCTCTGGTAACCTTCAGGTTATTCTACTGAAAATTGGGAATATGCAGTTCAGAAAAATGCCTGAACTCTGCTAACTGGAACCAGTCATTACTCTTTTTAAAAATATGTTTATGCTTTTCAGGTTTATACATTTCACTAATTTTACAATCATTTTAACATTTCAAAACCTGACTTCCTTCCCCCTCTTTCTGCAGTTCCTTAAATTTATTTTTTAATATCTTCTGCATATCCAAATTAACTTAATTTGCTCATTTATTCATCTACTTTAAATATATACTCTTATAAAGCTGCAGGTTATTACAATAATACAATTATTGCATTACTCTATTTTTATTTACAGGCATACGTATAAGTCACCATCGCATAAAAAAACAACGACCATAAAATACAGAACACATGACCAACACTGAATTGATTTAGATTCTCCCAAAGAGCCTGGTGAAACAAATGCTGCCCACGCTTTGGAAACTTCTCCGGGCTCCTCTTCCATTGTTAGGCCCAATTCAAAGTGATAGCCTTGATCTTAAATCCCTCCATGGCTTGAGACCAGGGTACCAAAAGACTCGCCTGTCTCCCGTTATGTGCCTGCCTGTATTTAGGAGACCATCTCCAGAGGCCAGTCTCTGGGTTCGCCTGCTGTCTGAAGCCTTTCCCAGCCTGGCACCCCCAGATGTTTTGGGTACTGCTTCCATCATTCCTGACCACTGGTCATGCTGGCTGGGGCTGATGGGAGTTAAAATCTAAAACATATGGAGGGCGGCTGGCCAGGGAAGGCTGATCTGAAGTATGGTGGGTGGCTCCAAGAGAAAGGGCCTTTTCAGGGGTGATGCCTCGGCTTTGTAATGCTCTCCCCAGACACCCTCTCCAGTTTCTTTACATCATGCAGCCAAGACTTTGTCATTTTCCTGGGCATTTAGCTTTTGTTGATCCATCTATTACTTTTATGCTGCTTTAAGAAAATTGCTATTAGTTTATTTTTATTAGTTGTTATTATGTATGTTAATATTTGACCATAAAACAACCCTGGTTGATGGATGTGGAATACACTGTAATTTAAACAAAATGAAACAGATTTATACACTGAAATTCATACTACCAGGTAGCATAAAAGGACTACCTCTTCCCATACTAACCCTGCCCAAACCTCGAGATCTTTCCATGAGAGCCTTCTCAGAGGTCAAGTGGGTGGCCACAAAGGGGTGGGCTTTCTCATACAGGGCACCCTGATTATGGAACTCACTTACTCACGGGGACCCACCTAAGATACACCATGTTAACTTTCAGGCTGTTGGGGAAGATGTTTTCAATGGTTTGTACTTTTAACACCGGAAAGAAGCTGTATTTTAAGCTCTGCTTCTCTCTCTATGGTTTTAAGGGCTATTTAAGTGTGTTACTTGTTTACTGATTTTAATTCAGCCAGTGCATAGTATATTGTTGTGTTTGGTGTGTGTTTTTAAGTGCAGCATAAATAGCCTTGGGACAAATATTATGAAGGGTGGAATATAAATGCCTTAAAATAAGTATAGCAAGCCAGTAGCCATCACAATAGTTATTGCAGATGGAAAATGAGACAGTCACAGCACTTGGCTGATGATTACCAAGCGATCTTGCTGGGCTGAAGAAAGATTTGACGCAGGGATGCTCGGCCCACAGTGCCTCTATGATACAGTGGTTCAATATGTAGAGCACTGATGGGAATTATTGTTTAATGTAAAGGATTTCAAACCCCATGCTTCTTCAACAGAAACCAGAGTGACATACAATGCCCAAAATCAGATTAGGTCCTGTCTACATCAAAATAAAAATGGAAACGGCTACACAAATCTGCAAAGCAAATATCCATATAAATGAGAGGTTGGGGTGGAAGCAGCAGGAAAGGGCACAAAAGAAGAAGAAAAGCCAGCTATCAGCACAAAGGTAAGAAGCAACACCTTAAACTTGGCCCAGAAATGAAGAGATAACCAGTGCTGATGGAACACTAAGGTAAAGTATTCAAACCACCACACCCCAGACAACAGCAGCTTTTCACACCAATTGACATTTCCAGACAAAGGGCAGCTTCATGTTTCAGCAATCCAATCTGGAGGGATGCTAGGCCTACAGCTTGATTTTTTGGGGAGTGGGGGGCAGGGCTTGTGCTTTCTACTGTTACTGTAGCATTGTGACCGGGGAAGCCTAAGTGTGCACTCTATGTGTGTACACACATGAGAATACTTAACATATTGCTCTGTACTACACAACTGATGTCTGGCTGAAGCCAAATACTCTCATTTATTCTTCCAGCAGCCCTGTGAAGTAGGCTAGGCTGAGACCATAGTCCGAAGCCTGTCAGCAGACATGTATTTGTTGGAAAACTGCAGGTAAGAAACCATAACAGCACAGGTGAGGTCTGCACCCTGACAGCTGCAAATACATTCCCTACCATGGAAGCCTCCTGTTCAAGGTCCATGGAAGCAGACAGACATGAACACAGTTAGGAGGTCTGTGGGTGGCACAATCCAATGTCGGGCTTATGTACCTACATTCCATTTCACACAGCATAGAACTGATGTGTGGAGGGGCACCTTCTAGTGGTGTTGAAGTGAAGGGAACAAAAGCAGGCAACCAGAAACTGGGACTGGAAAACATAAGTATGGGAACTGCAGAGTTCATGATAGAAGCTTGGCAAAGCCACCTCCCACAGCACTAACCCCATTCCTCTCCCAGCTGCAAGTGACCCTTCATGCCAAAGAACGTACCATGCCATCGTCTTCGTCGCGAGGGGAATAGGTGAGCGTGCTGGAAGAGGAGGGTGTCCGGCGATGCTGTTTGAATGTACTACTCCCGTCCGCTAAAAGAAGAACCAGGACAGGCATCTGAGACATTCTGCAACTTTTATACACCAGATCAGATGTCTCTAGAAGAGCCTTCACCAACCTGCTGCCTTCCACCCCAGCTGGATTGGCAAAGGCTGCTCTATAATCTATCCATAGATCAATTTCCCAATGAAGTAGCTCTGGGGGAAAAATAGCACTCCCCCAACCACACACATAAAAGAAAAAGAGAACAAAAAGGAACAAGAGCTTCCAATTCCCCTCCATAGGCTTTTAACTCTGCAAACTCAAAAACAGTTGAAGATGAATGCTCCTACTCTTAGCGGCTGTTGGCATTACAGCCACACATGGTATGTGTATTTATTAAGCACTCCCAACTGGTGCTCTCAATTGGCTCCGCCTATGAAAGGTTTCTTTAGCTTGCTACAACTGCGATCGGCACACACAGCGACGTAGCTAGCTGCTTGGGCGCCCGGGGCAGCACAAATGCTCTGCACCCGGGGGCGGGGCAAGCCAGGGCACAGCATGCTGCATGGAACCTCCATGGAGTCTGCAAGCCCCACGTTGCTGTTTTGGGCAGAATGGAGCCTGCAGGTGCCCGAGCTACTGTGTCACTCCCAAGGAGAGATGTGTGGCTCGGGCACACTGCAGGCCAGGCCCCACGGTCACCCCCCTCAGTTATGACACTAGGGGCGGTCCGCACCCACCTTCCTACACCACCAGGCACACACTGTTGTGGTGTTTGCCTACCGCAATTCATTGGCGATAAATAAATCTGGCTGCTTCCATCAACTCCACAAGATACGACAGACTATTGCAGTGTGTTCTACATAGGATTACCATTGAAAACAGAATGGAAACCACGGCTACTGCAGAAAGCAGAGGCTAGACTCCTGTCAGGAACATTGTACAGTGGATCATATAACACCAGCCCTAAAGGAACTGCACTGGTCTGATTTCAAGGTGTCAGTGCTAATGTTTAAAGCCCTAAATGGCTCTTGGTGTTGGTCGTTGGGGAGAGGGTGCTTCTCCCAGTATATTCTCCCATCGGACGGGGAGCACCTCTCCTCCACATTTCACCTGTGGGGGCTGAACATTATGTGGATATGTGGGAGAGGACTCTGACCACTGTGATTCAGTGAAACACTTTCACATCATACATTTCAAACACATGGCTCCCCTACAAAGAATCCTGGGAACTGTAGTTCACACCTCCCAGAACTACAATTCCCAGCACCTTTGGGGAAAGTCATGTGTATAAATACATGTTGTGGATGTGACATAAGATGCTGCGGGATTTCATTGTTCAATGCACAGAAGCAAAATTATAACCCTTCAATGCAGTGTGATAATAACTAGAGATTGCTCAACACTAACCTTTGGTGATGGTAGTCACTGCAGAAAAAGCAGGCCCAAAAGTTGTCTCCATTCTGGTCTGGAAAAAGAGAGGAAACACGTCATCACATAATCTGTCTTCTGTAGACTGAAAGCACCAGTTAACCAGGGTTAGTAAAAGGAGGGGTGACTGGATACGACCACAGACTGTCAAGAGAGGCACAGCCCATTTTTCTGAGAAATTCAGAAAGTAAGCTAACAAAAGCCAGGACTATAAAGGCCCACCCTCAAATTCATGTTGCATTCTCTTACCCCGTTAGTGTTTTCTGAAGCAGCACAGTTTGTTGTACCACTGGGGAAACGATTGTAGCGGGTGTTCTTACTGGCGCTCATAATCTAACCCCACATTTGAATGTTCTAAACGCTGCCTCTGGTAACATAAAAATAAAGAACATTGTTAAAGGACAATATACTTTATTTATAATCTATCTCAGACATGCAAAAGGTGCTGAACCAAGCCTGTGCACAGCTGGCTTAAGAATCTTTTTTTTAAAATAACATAATATTTTTAAAAATAGCACGATTATTGCTATTATTATTCATAATTATCTGCCCTTCACTGTAAGGTCCCAGGGTGGGTTGCAGCATTTAAATACAATATTAAAGCAGTTTAAAACAACTAACAAGCACAGAAGTAAGGTGGGTCCTAAAAATATACATCTCAGGTGTCAAAGGCCAGGGTAAAGAGGTGTGTCTTCAGTATTCACCAGAAGCTGTATAATGAAGGTGCCAGGCACACCTCTGTAGACAGGGAGTGCAACAGCTTAGGGGCTGCCAGAGAATGCCCTCACCTGGCACTGCTGGCTTGGGCTGATGGGCACTGTACTCCAAAATGTTTGGAGGGTACCAGGTTGGGAAACAGCTGGATAGCTCAGTCAGTAGAACATGAGAATTGTTATCTCAAGGTCGTGGGATCAAGCCCCACGTTGAGCAAAAGATTCCTGCATTGCAGGTGGTTGGACTAGATGACCCTTGGCATCCCTTCCCTTCTATGATTCCATGATCTAAACAACAGCTAGATAATTGTCTGAACTGGTGAACTGTATGGAAGATTTGCTCTCAGACCAACTTCTATCCAGGTAAAGATGGAAGATGATGGGTCCACCTGAAACACTCCCAACATTTCTCCAAGAGTCTGACTGGGTCAAAAAAAACAAAAGGTTACCATTTAAAACAAATGCCAAAGGAAGCCAGATCTGGCCCCTCCAGAGGGCAGGTGCTGGATGTGCTTCTCCTTGATACAAACTTCTCAGGGGTTGTGCTTGGGAGGAGCTGGAGACTCAGCCTTTGCCTATACACACAGCTCAGGGTTCAATCCCCACATGTCAGGTGTCAGGCATAGGAAAGGAAGCAGTACCTAGCTAGCCACTTATTAGGCTGCTCTGTGATGTGCTACAAAGCCAGATACCTAGGTGCTTGGACCTCTCCTTGTGTGGGCTGGCTTCTTGGAGGAGGCACAGCTAACACACTTGGATCTTCTGTTGCAAAACATTTCTCTTCCATGTGATCTGAGCCATATGTGGGAAGAGGCCAAGAGCAAAACCTTGGATCAATTAAGGGAGCTGCAATTCCTGGACTCTACTTGCCCTGTTCAGCTCAGAAAACGACAAGGCAAACTGTGGAGCCGTCAACACCGTAACAGAGAAACTAACAATTCATTCTTACAAGAGAGCTCAGCTTCCAGGTGCTTTCTCCTTTTCCCAGCTCTTTAAACACTTTTTACTAGGTTCAAATTCTCAAAGCAGCCAGTAATGAAACCAAAATCAAAAAGGGCATGGGGGGAAAGGGAAACAAAGGAATATCTCCCACCCTGTATAGCCTGGGTTTAATTTGGATGCTATTAAAAAAATTGTGGCATATGAAATGGTTTCGCTACTTCAAGCTAAAATTCCACTAAACACAAAATGAAGGTGTACTTCAACCAGATGAGACAATCACATTCTTATGAAGTCAATGGGCAAAATGTTCAAGATTGATATAAAGAGGAAGAAGCTCACTCAACAGGAAATTAACTTTGGGTTTTGCTGCTGTGAGAAGCAGCAGAAACCAATCACTTTCGTGACATTAAAGAGCAGTAGATACTAGCCATTTTTCTACAAAAATTTTCGCTGCAGCTATTAAGGAAACATTCTGTGCTGGTTCACACACATCACTTAAGAGTCGAACAAAATGTGGCCAAGCAGTCATGCTTACCGTAGGCTCTAATTTTTAAATTAAATGAGGTGTGTGGTGAGAGAAGCCTGCAACATCCTGAGATGAGCACAAGGGATGGAGTTTGTGATGCTTCCAAAAAAGGCACTTCCTTCAATGCCATGAAGAAAGACTCTCTAGCGAGGGAGATTTACTAGGGATTACCAATATCCTTGGATTATTCATAGCAGCCTGGAAATGGGTTTAAGACCAGCAGCCAAAGAAGGGATGAACTTTCATAGATTAAAAGGGCATGTAAAATGAAACAGGAGCTCCACAAAATAAACATGATGAAGCAACAAACGTGGAAGGACCCCAGGAATAGGCCCTTGAGCATCTAGCTGTATGCTCAGCCATGTGGGCTTTCAAACACAGAAAAAGCAGATGATGATGATGATTTATATACTGTCCTATACCCAGATGCCTCAGGGCGGTTCACAGAACAAAATCAAAATATAAGACAACAAAATATATAATCAAAATAAAAACAACCCAATAACCCCCCTCCAAAACCCCACATTTTAAAAGGGCATAGGATGTCAATCAAATCAACCAAAGGCCTAGTTAAAAAGGAACGTTTCTGCCTGGCACCTAAAGGTGTATAATGAAGGTGTCAGGCAAACCTCACCAGGGAAAGCATTCCACAGACACAGTAAGTAATTAAACAAGATATGACAGCAGAAAAATGGGGTGAGCAAATGATTTTGCAAGCCCAACAGGAATATAAGCAGGAAAGGCTTGAATTGATTTCCTGCCCCAAAAAAGTTGGGGCTGTGAATTTCTAACTGCTGTGAATCTAATTACCTCTCGCCAAAGATAAAGTGGTGTCATCTGGAGCAAATGTATGTACACCCAACTGTGGAGAGGGGGTATGCAGAAGCTTGGCGAGGCCACCAAATGAAGTTCCGAAGTCAGGGAGAATGTGACAGACCTCAGTAATTTAAGGAATGCCTTAATTAAGTGATTTGCGCAGCTTGGGAAACATGGCCCTATTTTTTAAATGCACATCCTGCTATTTAATGCTATATTGCTCTTAGGAGGGTTTTGCTTTACTCTGACCAATCGAGGACCCTCCTGGAGAATTGGTCATAGGCAAGATCTAATTAATTTTTCCTGACTCATTTTATAATGGTGGCTTGACTGTAATGATGTGTGCCTTGTTTATATCGTATGGAAGTGTTTTTATTTTTATGTTTTCCTAATTAAAGTGATTTTTAAAATATACTTTTTATTAAAGATTTTCTTGGTTTACAAAAGTACATGCATTGCCTCTTTTTTCAGATTGTAAAGTCTTTTCTACAAATCCGTTACATTTGGTATGAGAGTGTTTAAAAAACAAAAATAATATTCTGATCTTAACTTTGGAAGAAGACAAGCTCTCTTTCTCCAGAAGCACCTATCCAGCAACAGTGCCCTAGCTCCAAGAAGGAGTGATGGCCACCAAGATGGATGGGTAAGTCCTACTCTCTTCTGTTGGAGACAGCATGCCTCTGAATACCAGTTGCTGGGAATGACAAGCGGGGAAGAGTGCTGTTGCTCTCAGGTCCTGCTTGTGGGCTTCCCACTAGGGCATCTGGTTGGCCACTGTGAGAACAAGTTGCTGGACTGAATCGCCCCCTCCCCCCCCATCTGATCCAGCAGCTAGTCTCTTCTGGTGTTCTCTACTCCCAAGACTGTATGTGCTAAGCCATGTTCTAGCCTGTCTGTTCCATCAGCAAACCAAACCTCTCACTTTGCACTAGGAACACAAGCAGTTTGAGTAGCCTCTTGCCACAGTTGGCAAAGAAGAACATGCAGCCCTACCTTGAAGAGGTGGTGGTGGAAAGACTGGATCCAGATCCCACGGCCTGCCTCTGTTTGGAAAAGACAGCTGTGCAACTCAGGGTTGTGCTTGTTTGTTTGTTTGTTTGTTTGTTTAATTTACTTCTCTGTTTCTGCCAAAAATAAAAAATAAACCTGAAAGAGTAAGCTGAAAGAACGAGCTTTTGGTCAGTCACATTGCTGATGGCAATCAGATGCCAGAGAGGAGGTGGAAGCCATCCACCTCAGTATATGATTAGGAACAGGGATAAGAACATAAGAGCCCTGCTGGGTCAGACCAATCAGGGTCCACTGAGGCCATCATTCTGTTAAGAACATAAAAGCAGCTCTGGTTGATCAGAGCAAAGGCCCCATTTAGTCCCACATCCTGTTCTCACAGTGGCCAGCCAGATGCACCAGTGAGAATCCCACAAGCAGGGTATGAGTGCAACAGCAGCCCGTCTTCCCACTTGTGATTCCCAGCAACTGGTATTCAGAGGAGGCTGAGCAAAGCCACTGTGACTAGTAGCTATTGACAGCTTAATACTCCATGAATTTATTCTCAGTTCTCGCCAGCCAGATGGATATGGCCAAGTGATGTGCTGGTACATAAGAAACCTACGCCATTATTTATATGGATTTATTTACATTTAGGCTTCCTTCTCCCTGCCCCCTTATAAAATCTGATGTACTCCAGTAGTATTTGTGTCCTCCTGTTTCCTTTGTTGAAAGTCTGTTTACTCAGAAGAAAACAAACAATTGCAGGACTCTAGAATGAAGTGGAGTTACTCATGGTGAAAGAAAGAAAAAACCCACAGGGCTCTCCGTTTCCTGCATTTGTTGATCTGCACTTAGAGGCCACAGATCCAGGCCCTGTCCTGGGAACACTGACCATAGCCCATGAAACTGCTTCCTTAGCCAACTTCTGCTGCAGCTCATAGGCACTCACCAAAGCTGCATCAGAGAAAATAGATCTGTCTCCTGCACCTTCAGACTCAAGCTCAACAAACTCTAACACAACAGAATCACCTTCAACTGACAAGGCAGGTTGGTTTGACAAAAGTTGCAAATTAGTAACACAGAGATTATTTAAGTAGACATGCTAGTTATCAGTGGGGTTGTCCTTTGCTGAGAAAATACTGGCAGGGTAACCACAAAAGCTCTTCAGTCAAAAGTGCAGCCTGCAGCCATCTTGATGTCTCAAAACCACTCAGAAGTATCACCTCTAAGGCAAGATTAAACAAGGTATGAGGAAGGCAACTGAGGGCTCATCTATGTTTCTCTCTGGGAGCTGGCTATTTTGTCCAAGTCTCACCTCTCCTATGGTCTGGTAATAGAGGAAGAATGGGCAATATTGTGTCCTCTAGATGTCAATGAACTGCAGTTCTGATCATCCCTGGCCACTGGCCCGATGGCATCTAACTGAAGGGTCACAGGTTCCCCAGATCATTACCAGTTTTATGAATACATGCATGTTAATAGATGAACCTGAAGGACTGATACTGGATCTGTTCCAGAAAATGTTGCTCAAGTTTGGTCCAGCTTATGCTGCTGGCAGCAAAGATTAGTTTAGCCCAATTATGGAATACGGAGGAAGGGAAATATTCCAAGCATTTAAGAACTGGTTAAGTAAGCTGTTACTATCGCAGAAAATAAAATAAAATTACAGACACTAGAATCAAAAGCAAGACTGCCAGCCCGATACTAAAGTAAGTGAATAAATATCTGAAATTCCAAGCTGCCACAGCAGACAGGGTACCGAGGATTTTCCCCAAACCACACTAGGAAGCATATACAGTGGTACCTCGGGTTACAGATGCTTCAGGTTACCGACTCTGCTAACCCAGAAATAGTACCTCGGGTTAAGAACTTTGCTTCAGGATAAGAACAGAAATCGTGCAGCAGTAGTGCAGCGGCAGCGAGAGGCCCCTTTAGCTAAAGTGGTACCTCAGGTTAAGAACTTTTTCAGGTTAAGAACAGACCTCCAGAACAAATTAAGTTCTTAACCCGAGGTACCACTATAATCAGTGTTAAATAAGCTTAAGAGAGAACCTAATGTATTATTTACAACAACGAAAAGATAGAATTTTTAAAAATATAAGCTTACATAGACTGAGCAAGGATGGAAACTAATTCATGTCTAACCCTCTAAAAAACAAATCCGAGCCAAGACACTCTGCACTGAAATCAGTTCACAATTACTTCCTTAAAGGTATTTCACATGTGGTTGTCAGGCTGAGTCACCTGGGCATTTTACAATGCTGCCAAAGAAACAGCTGAACATTTTCATAGTTCAGCATAGAAGTAAAGAGCGAAAGCTGGCTCTCAGCATTTTTATCTTTTGGGTTTCCTGGACACATTGGCAAGGTCACCACTGGAAAAAGGATGCTGCGCTAGAGAGACCCTTGATCAGTTCCAACAGGACTCTAGTTATATTATTGATTATGCCAGCACCACTAGGTATTTTCCATCCCTGTGCAGTTAGAGCTGCTCTGCCATGCCGCAATCATCACTACTCAGGGTACATTTGCTATGCTGCTGCCGTTGTAAATGTGTAACTTGTGAAAGGTGCATGCAAAACCTTACACGAGGCCTCTATCAGGGGCTTTGGACTAATCTGCTCCTCTAGGTACTTAAGGACATGTCACTCACATTTCACATGCTTGCTGCATGAAATACTAGTCACATATACCCATGGAAACTAATGCATAGAGCTCATCTATGATGCGCCAACTTAGCAGAAAGCCAGAAACAGCCCACATTCATACTGGATGCACCTGGGCAGTGTTCAAAATTAGTCAGGCGGCAGGTGCAGGTTGTATCTGGCTATCAACCACTTGTGACCAAGTGAAGATGCCTAGTAGCCAGGATGGCACCTGTCGTCTCCGCCATCTGGAGGTGCATCTTGGGAATCATTGGATTTGGATCTGGACTGTTCTCACATGCTAATACCCCATTCTGTAGAATGCTATCAGTTATACTTTATCTGTACAATTAGGAATGAATTTCTGGAACCATAATGCTGAGTTTCTAACACTGCACCTGCACATTAGGAAGGTCTGGACCCTTGCTAGTTATTGCTTGACAAATCACAGCACACGGCATTCCATCCCCCAGCACCATTTCACAATCCACCAGAACCAGAACCTAGCCTCCTTGCATCTCAAAAGGTAACAAAATCAGAGAAGCAAGAAAATGATAGGTGATTTTCAACTGTCTGCTTTAACTTTGTTCTTAAACCAAATTAAAAAGCAGTGCACAAGGCTAACCTTTGCTTCAGCTGGCCCAAGAGCCCAGAAAACAGCTGTAGCGCTTCATCCAATGGGTGAAAGACCAGCTGGCTTAAAGAGCTGCCCTGAAAAATGAAAACTCTGGAATCACTGACATTTACACCCTCCTTGTACACAAAACCTCCTAAGCATGAAAGGGAAGTTAAACAAAGCCACTATGAAGCACAACCGCCCATAGGCAGAACACTGCACCTTCCTACAAGGAAGGAGGCAACAGTCAGCAGCTATCCAGAATGAGGAGGAATAAAGAGCAGCAAACAGTTTAACACCAGTCAGAACCAGGACACCTCAAACCATCCTTTTGCTCAGGCACCTAAGAGTTCAAAACCTTCTACAGCTCCATTAAGAGCTAACACAAAACAGGAACCTAAACAGTTAACCACCTTGGGAGCCTGTGAGGATGAATAGTGGCATCTAAGTTGGAAAAATAAAACATGAAGGTTTTTCAAGTCCATAAACTGATTTGAGCTCAAGTTATTCAACTGACACAACTGATTCCAATTCTCTCTGATCTAGGCAGCAGTTTAGTGATCTGCTGATGGGCTCACACAGAGCCATAGTATTTTCCCAGTGAGAGCGAGAGAGTCCACAGAGGAAGTGTTTTACCTCACATGCAGACCGAGAGCTGAATCATGCAGAACACTCCACAAAGAAGATCTCAGGCAGAGATTTCCCTCTTTCAAAATGTCTCTTGCATGCCTGCTGGCCTCTGCTGTAGTCTGCTCTCTCAGTGATGTAAATAGGAAGGCATGCAGAGCAATAGGCGATATGTAAATTCATCAGGAAAATCCCCTACCAACCTCAGCCAATCATCTAGCACTTCCTCATTCCCAACAGGCTTCAGCCAAGAAAGGGAAGCCCTCCTTACTCATAGAAGGGCAAGTGTTTCTTTTAAAAAAAAAAAACAAAACACACCCATCCATTTGAACATATCAAGGTTTTTTTAAAAAGCAACCCATGAAATACATTATTGCAGCCTGCAAACTTAAGGCTGAAACAGTAAGTTGCTGTAACACTTGTCCTAAACTCAAGGAAGTCCACCGTAAAAATTATAAAATCAGAATCTCATAAAAAGACTAAGGCTGTGTACCCACTGTACATTTAAAGCACATCACTGGTCCCACACCTGATAGGAAAAAAAAATATCAAGGGAGCTATAGTTTGTTATGGGTGCTGAGAATTGCAGCCCTGTGAGTGCAACAGTGCCCAGGATTCAGGGGTGAGAATTAAATGTATGGTGTGCAGGCAGACTTAGAGCAGGAGTGGGTAATTTATGACCCTTCAGATAGTATTGGACTCCAAACCCCATCAGCCTCAGTCAGCAAGGAATGATGATAATTGTAATGAAACAATATCTGGAGGGTCACAGGTTCTCCAACTCTGAAGTACACTGCAAAGGCCCTCCAAATCTGGGGGGGGGGGGTGTTTGCTGCAGGAGTGCTTTGTGTGCCATCAGCCTTGAAAGAGATTCTCAGAAGTGTTAAATAACTACTGTCCAGTCACAAA
Source organism: Podarcis muralis (assembly GCF_964188315.1). Classification (NCBI taxonomy): domain Eukaryota; kingdom Metazoa; phylum Chordata; class Lepidosauria; order Squamata; family Lacertidae; genus Podarcis; species Podarcis muralis. The sequence continues at coordinate 32,210,933 of NC_135668.1, forward strand.
TACAGTGGTACCTCGGGTTAAGTACTTAATTCGTTCCGGAGGTCCGTACTTAACCTGAAACTGTTCTTAACCTGAAGCACCACTTTAGCTAATGGGGCCTCCTGCTGCTGCTGCTGCCGCACCACCGGAGCACTATTTCTGTTCTCATCCTGAAGCAAAGTTCTTAACCTGAAGCACTATTTCTGGGTTAGCGGAGTCTGTAACCTGAAGCGTATGTAATCTGAAGCGTATGTAACCCAAGGTACCACTGTAGTTACAAACTTAATTCGTTCTGGAGGTCCGTTCTTAACCTGAAACTGTTCTTAACTAGAGGCGTGCTTTTGCTAATGGGGCCTCTTGCTGCCGCTGCACACGATTTCCATTCTCATCCTGGGGCAAAGTTCTCAACTCGAGGTAACTCTTCCAGGTTAGCCGAGTTTGTAACCTGAGGTGTTTGTAACTCAAGGTACCACTGTACTCACTTCTTGGACAGGGTGCCTGAGAAGGCAGTGGCAATCCAGCTGCAGGCCCTTGTATGGATCAGACACTGCCTTGGTTGCCCTGAAGTAGTTAGAGCAGTCAGTTGGGTGCCCAAATGGACTGCCATCCCAATCAGCACCAACATTAAATATATATATATTTAAAGCAAGTATGGTCAGGATTCAAGTCTGTGGAATCTACTCTGTTTTTTAACATCTAGATCCCTGAGATCTGCTAAATGTAACCTGGTGTGAAGGACCAGAATTAAAGAAATCTGAGCCTCCAAATTTAATTAGAATACCAAAGGTGGGGGGGGGGGGGACCGCCAGTCCTCATTCTGATTACCCTCCCCCAACAAAGCTTTCTTCATTTCACTATTATAATGTGGGGTTGCATTTTGCTACAGTTATTATAGTTTATAGTTATTATATTACGTTATAGGGAAAAGGAGTTTATTTTATTCTAACATATTATATATTACGTACCTGCCAATCTACAAGAAATTGCTCAGAGACCTACCAGAAATTTCAATATGCTTTCTGCCCACTGATTTAAAGCATTTTTGTAGTGCTCTTCAACAAAAAACAACAACAAAACCCCTCTAGAACAACTTATATACAATAAGTTAAAATAAGACAATTCACATCTACAGGCTTACAATCCAAGCCAGGACACACAAGGAAAGGGCACAAGAAGAGAATAAACAAGCAAACTTGGGCACCAATTCTTGAAGACAGCATTATACAGAGATGCTAGATGGAGCTGATGCATTGGTCAAAGATCAGGGATTCAAAGCCCTACTTAACCGTGTACACTGCAATGTGACCTTGGAGCCAGTAACTATCTTTCAGCCTAACCTACCTTACAGGGTTGTTGGGTAGAGAAAAAGGGAGGAGCGGGGCGGATGGACAACAATGACAAAGAATATGATACAACAACAACAACAACAGAATCACAGACCTTGGGGCCAGTAACTAATATTCAACATAGCCAACTTCACAGGTTTGTTGTGAGGATAAAAATGGAGGGGCAGTCAAAAATATATATATTCTGCCATATATATTGCAGTATGTATATGTGTGTGTGTATACTGTATATATATAATCTCAATATCCTTATTATGCTAAAAAGGACGTAGTAAATGAATAATGCTACCTTAGCCTAACCTACCTCACAGGGCTGTGGTGAGGATAAAATGCATTTGGGGGTATGAAAAAGCCATGTATACCATCTTGAGCTCCTTGAAGAGATATAGAATATGATGATGATGATAATAATAATAATAATATTTTCCTCCCCTCAGCACCTGGAGGGAGGGGCGCCCGCCTCAGCAGGCCCCTCCCCCTCGCCACCCACAGGCCCCGCCCCTCGCGCTCTCACCTGACGCGGGGGAGTGGCGGGGGGAGGAGGCGGCCGGCCCAAGCGCGGCCCCCCGGCACATGGTGGCTCCCCCGCCTTCTCCCAGCCAGAGTCCAGCTCCTGCACCGCCAAGCGCCTGGTTGTCTGCTCCCCACCTCTGGGCCTCCCAGCAAGCCGGGCCGGAAATGACGACCACGCGTCGCTCGCCGCTCAGGCTGCCGGGATTCGTGGTTTTTTCCTCCCAGTGCAGCTCTTCACCGAAATTCCTCTTTTGCGGCCTGCGGCCTACAGTTCCCATGAGCGCCTGCTCCAGCGGCGGGTCGCGCGACCCTTCCGGCTGCTTTTTTATTGGTCTCGCTGAGAAGGCCTCCGTCTACTCCCCACCTTGATTTCTTTTGCTTCTATGGCTGTGCCGACTTTGAGTCACGTTAGGCTTATCCAATCAAATGTCCCGAGAGAGAATGATAGCGGCGGGGGGAGGGAGCAATGGCGTGAAGTTGTAGACTGCGCGGGCCAGTGGAAAGAGAGTCTTTAGGTGGAGGAAGACGATTGGCTTCAGAAGGTCGTGCGACAGGGCAACGCAATTGGCTAGCGTCCCTGAGCCAATTGGGAAGTGGGGCGAGTTTATAAAAGCCGATTCCACGAGCTCGCGCGTTCTTTTTCCCGCTTGCGCTCGAACTGTTGACGGTAAGGTTTGCTTTACTCGGGCGGAAAGGCCTGTTTCTAGGTCTATAGTGGTTAGTCTCGCTTGACCCAACAGCAGAACATTCCAAAAGGGGCACAAGTCACGTGTGAACAGGCGCAGTTGTGTTTTTTATTTAAAATGTTTTATATTTATTTAAGACCTATTGAAAGCTTTGGAATATTACGAAAATGCTGTAAGGAATGGGAAACCTCGTCCTGGTGTAGAATTGCAGTCACTGTTCTACCCAGAGTAAAAGGTAAAGGGACCCCTGATCGTTAAGTTCAGTCATGAACGACTCGAGGGTTGCAGTGCTCCTCTCGCTACTGGCCGAGGGAGCCGAAGTTTGTCTGCAGAGTTTTTCCGGGTCATGTGGCCAGCATGACTAAGCCGCGTCTGGCGAACCAGAGCAGCGCACGGAAATGCCGTTTACCTTCCCGTCGGAGCGGTACTTATTTACCTACTTGCACTTCGGCGTGCTTTCGAACTCCTAGGTTGGCAGGAGTCTACTCAGAGTAGACCCATGGTAATTAATGGACAGGGCAGTCTTCGGTCTAGTAATTTCTATAGCTATGCTCTGAGTGGGATTGACACTGGATGACACCCATAGTTTTTTAATCCCCACGTGTCAGTTTGTATGTTTATACCCTGGTCCAGGGTCACCTAGTGAATTTCATGGCTGAGCAGGGTTTGCACCCGGTCTGCAACATTACTTAGTTGAGATCTTATCCAGGCCACTAGATAAGTTACATGGCCCAAAATTATGAAATTGGTCCCCAAATCCAGGTTTATATTATGAAAAAGTTAAAAGACCACTATTTTAACTGCTAGATCTCTCACAATTGGTGATAGGGTGAATTGATTTTCTGGTAGCAGGGCCAGAAAGGAGACAATGCGTTTACCTTTTTGTATGAGTTAATGAAAGTTAGAACTTTGAAGGAGGTGGTAAAACCTCTCGTTCATGCCTCATAGTTCTCATGGAATGGGTGATCTGCTTTAGATCCTGCAAAGGACCCTTTACGTTTCAGAAAGGAAGGATCTTGCAACCTCTTGCTGATGCAAATCCTTCTCCGGCAGCATAGCAGGACAGTCATATCAATGTTGAGTGTTGGGCCAGTTCATTTTATGTGTAGGTCTCCAGTCTGGTTTAAGGCTTTGTTGAGGCCTCCTTCCCTTGTTTTTTTTTTTTTTTTCCTACCTGTGAGAAGCATTTGTTTCTGAGTGTGGCTAGGATGATTACAGAATTCTTCAAGGCATCTGGTTGGCCACTCTCGGAACGGGATGCTGGACCCCCTTTGACCAGGTCCAGCCCCTGGGGTCCTTGTTAAGGCCTCCTCCTTTACCTTTCCAGGTGTGTTTGCTGCCACTGAATGATATGAACCCAGTAGATAGGGAGGAGCCTAAACTGTGATTTTGGAAAATCTGTGTGGGTAATCTGTTAGGCCCATCAGACAGCAGCCGATGATGAGCTCTTAATTTTCTGACACCTCGTATGAAAACTGGTTGCAGTTTACTGATTACGAGCACGAGCTGAGGCTTAAAAGCTGGTTTCAGAGAGGCACCTTCCTTTCAAACTAGAACCTTGTTCCTGTCTGTTTTGAAAACAAAATGTATTATTGGCACTTTATTCATTCTTAGTCTTATTTTAATTTTCTTCAGGAAGCACACGGGAGAAGAGAAGAGACTATGTTGATATCAGAAGTGATCTAGCAGGACACTGGGTTGTGCCAGGCCTTTGTGGTGAGTTTTTAACCTTCATCCAAGAAAATTTACCAGACACATTTTTCATTGTGCACTTTACGCATAAGTAGACCTAGAGGGTGCTCCTTGGATGAATGGCCCCAAATTTTAGCCTGTTACTAGTTACAGTTTTCCTTTTGGAAAACAAAAAACCAAAAACCTGCAACATAAAATGTCCCAGAAATACATTGAGTTTTGCCATTGGGATGCATTTACTACCCCAGCCAATGTTAGTGCATTGAGATAACTGTATTATTCCATTGTTTTTCTCATAGGAAAATGGACAGCAAACAGAATATGTGGAGTGCCAATAGGTTGGCACAAACCTAATTCAGGTGTGTTGAATTTTTCAACTTTCAAATTCAAAAAATGAGGGGTGCTAAAAGTTGCAACATGACTTGGGAATTCTAAAAATATTTTGGTTGAATTAATATAATTTAGTTTTGCTTGCTAAATAAGTACAGTCATACCTCGGGTTAAATGTGCTTCAGGTTGAGCGTTTTCAGGTTACGCTCTGCGGCGACCTGGAAGTAACGGAAAGCATTACCTCCGGGTTTTGCCGCATGCGCAGACGCTCAAAATGACGGATCCTGTTCACATCGAGGTACCACTGTACATACAAACATCTTTAACATTTGTGTGGAATTCAACTTAATTTTAAATTTGTCTTATTTTAAAAAAATGTGTAAAATTGCATAAACATTTAAATAATTGTCAAGTACTTGCAGTTATATATTGATTTTATTTTTTATTTATATACTATACATATTTTTATATTGAATTGTATATTACAGTTAAACACGTATATAATTCACTAATGTGCTGTAGCTGTATTTGCTTGTTTCACAGATTGAAGAATCTTCATCATTGTGTTAAAAATTTCTTGTCAGTGCTGCATCTGCTGCTGCTGCTACTACTACCGTCTTAACCAGTGGGAATTGACCTTCAATGGATTCTAACCAGAGAACAAGTCTTGGGACATCCACTCACGTGAGCAATCTAATTGGAACTGGCAGAGAATTGTTGCCCTCTGAACTCCCAACTCTGCGAGACGTTATGAGGTACGGGCTGCAGCTAAGAGAACAAATTGGTGAGGGGGGCTGGGCGATGTATCAGTACAGTGGTGCCTTGATTTACGATCTTACTCTGTTCTGGAAGTCTATTCTTAAACCAAGGTGTGTTTTCACATAGCAGCAGGGGACTCAATTTACAAATGGAACACACTCAACAAGAAGTGAAGCATGCTCTTATTCCAAAGCAAAGTTCCCAAACCAAAACACCTACTTCCAGGTTTGCAACGTTCTTAATCCAAGTTGTTCCCCCGCTGCTATGGGAAGGCATGCCTTGGTTTAAGAACGCTTTGGTTTAAGAACGGGCTTCCGGAACGGATTAAGTTCGTAAACCAAGGTACCACTGTATATCATTCAAAACCGGTTCTGAAGTCCACATTATTATAGCATTTTCATAGTATGTGATGTGGCAATAAATCATGAATCGTGTGTGTGTGTGTGTGTGTGTGCTATGCAAAAATCATGATTTTGGAAAAACCGTGAAGCCAGTGCTTCTTTTGATTCCTGCGCAGTGCAGGCTCAGCTCTCCACTGCCATCTACTACTGTCTAAAATTTTAAAGTTGCCCCCAAGACTATATAGGACATTAATATCTTCTCCAGAAATCTTTAATTGTTTAGTTGAAGAATGCTATCATTGAGTTGCTTTTCATATATCATATACATCAAAATTAGATTTTTCTTTTTCTTTAATGTTTTCCCAGATTATATGTAACTCATCATCGCCGTTCTTTGAATTGTCCTGAATACCACCATTTGGTAGCCAAGCCCAAAACCAAAAGTGCCGTTTGGGTGCATTTTGGCTTGCCTGCTGATGAAAGTGACCGTGTGGTGGTTGATAATATCGCCATTTGTAAGATATGTTTGAATTCGGTATCTGCGAAAGGCGGAAACACCTCAAATCTAAGTAGCCACCTCAAGTTTCACCACCCACTGAAATTTAGGGAGTTGGCTTCTCCATCAAGAGACATTTCCGTTGATTCGTGTAATGAAGCTGATGATCCTCCAGTTGCAACAACGGTTAGTGCTGCTGAGCCTGCAGTAACGGTTGCAGAAAATCCTAAAAAACGGCTGAAAACAACATTGGATGTTCAGCCGCTCAGTTCAAAGGCACCGAAATCTTGTACTCAGGCAATCATAGAGTATGTGGCTACGTGCATGCAGTCTTACGACACAGTGGACCACCCAAAATTTATCCAGATGGTTAACACTCTAAACCCAAGATATAAGTTGCCCAGCAGCAAATACTTTGCAACCAAAGGAGTTCCAAAACTGTACAATGACACCGTGGAGAAAATGAAGAGAGAAGTAAGCCGGATAAAGGATACTGAGCTGGTCATCACTACTGATTGCTGGACATCAGTAGCAGGCACTCAATTTTTGGCAGTGACTGTACATTTCATATCAGATGAGTGGAAGTTGACTAATGCTTTCTTGGGCTGTAAACATATTTTGAAGGACCACAACTCAGATAATCTTTGTGAAATGCTCACAGACACATTATCGGAATGGGGCATAGATGTAAAGAATATATTTTGCAGTACTACTGATAACGGTACAAATATTGTAAAAGTAGTTAGGCAGCTTGGTTTAGAGCACGTTTCCTGCTTTGCCCACAATATAACTGTTGGGGTTAACCGAGCTTTAAACTTGACACAGCTGAAAAAGGCAGTTACAAGACTGAAAAACCTGCAGAATAGCATTAGCCATAGTTGGAAAATGAGAAGAGACTTTGCCAGATCTCAAGAGATACTTCAGATGGAGAAAGTTAGTTTGCCGAGTGCTTGTCCCACAATATGGTGGAGCACATTTAAGCTCTGCCAAACGTTTCTTGAAAACAAAAGTGCATTAAGTGAGATGTTTCTGGGTTATCCCTCCAAAAACCATTTGATGTTGGAAGAGAGTGATATCTCTGCTATACAAGACTTTGTGTCTGCAACTACTGTGTTAGAGGACATCACCACGACTCTGAGCGGAAGCAATGATATCACTGCTTCATCTGTTCTGCCGCTTTATAGACAAATTAAGAAAAGTCTCCAGCCTGATGAGGGAGACAGTATGCTGCTGCAGGATATTAAACATGAAATTTTGGGTGCACTGTCAGAAAAGTATGAAAGTGCACCTATGACAACCACTTTAGGTTTAGCTTCGCTGTGTGACCCAAGGTTTCGCCTGCGGTTCTTGGAGACTCCTGAGGCTGTCAGGCAGGAGGCCATAAAGAAGATGGCAGACTTGCATGGCAGTCTGTGTGCTGCTTCTACGGAGCCCAGTACTCCGCCTCCTCAGCCAAAAAAAGGGTTGGCAAAAATTTTTGATTTAGAGGAGGAAGAGGAGGACCTGGCAGAAGAAGGATTAGCACCGTTGTCTGAATTGAAAGCAGAAAAAGAGCTCAGAAGTTATATGGCTATGCCAAGAGTGGACTTTGATGAATGCCCTCTGATGTGGTGGAAGGCACATGAGGCATCCTTCCCAATGTTGAAGGTGCTTGCAAAGAGGTTTCTGGCTATCCCAGGAACAAGTGTGCCGTGTGAAAGTGTTTTCAGCACAGCTGGCAGTGCTCTCCAAAGACAAAGGGCATCTCTATTGCCAGAGAATGCTGAAATGCAGATTTTCCTGGCCAAAAATGTAAATTTTGTTTAATACATTTTCCTTCTGTAAATTTTTATCTGTTCTTTCTAGTGTTGCCTGGCTTATAAAAGAAATGCAAGCTTTTCTGGCAAGATTTTGTAAATTTTGTTTAATAAAATGTTCTGTAAAATAAATTTTTGACATCTAATTGCAAGCATAAAAAAATTCTTTGCTCTGGATTCGGCTCCCCTGCAGATGCTGGTTGCAAATAGGAAGGGAATGAAGATCTGCGTGAAGGAACTTGCTTTCATCAGTGTTCAGAGACTGGTTCTCTTGGAATGCATCACATGAGCTTGCCAGACCTGCCTGAGCATAACAGACAAGTCAAAAAGCAGAAGTGCCAAAAACAAACCCCTGTGTTGCAATGAGAACCAGTCACAGAAATATAGACCCAACACGTAGGCTAATAACTGTTAGAGCATATGTAATAGAATAATGAGATCATTCAGAAAGTAGAAATAAATCTATTAGTTCATATATACAGTGTAACAGACTAGTGGCACAGAACATTAAGCCATGTGTTCAAGATAGGAATCAAAGGTCAGTCACAATGGTTATTCAAAAGTTTCAACAGAAGACTTCTAAAAAGTAAAGTTTTCACAATAGTTTGTCAAAAGTTTCAACGGAAGATGTCCCAAAAGTCTCAAGGGGTGTTTCTGGAATGATACTGTTTCGTAATAGTCTTCATCAGCCAATATTTTTCACAAGAAGATGTAAGTAAGATTCACGCTATGGATCAGTGCTCACTATACTGGCTGATGAAGACTATTAAGAAACAGTAGTATCAGTTCTTGAGACTTTTGGGACGTCTTCCATTGAAGCTTTTGAAAAACTATTGAGAAAACTTTACTTTTGAGATGTCTTCTGTTGAAACCTTTGAATAACCATTGTGAGACTGACCTTTGACACCTATCTTGATTAAAAAGCAGAAGTGGGCAGAAGATGAGAAGAAAGCAGCTTGCTGAATCATAGAATCAGTGTTAGACGGGACCTCCGTGGTCATCTAGTCCAACTCCCTGCAATGCAGGTGGCCTGTATGCTGATCAAACCCACAACCTTTGCGTTATCAGCACCATGCTCTAAACCCAGCATAGGCAAACTTGGCCCTCCAGATGTTTTGAGACTACAATTCCCATCATCCCTGACCACCGGTTCTGTTAGCTAGGGATGATGGGAGTTGAGTCCCAAAACAGCTGGTGGGCCGAGTTTGCCTATGCCTGCTCTAACCAAATAAGCTAATGCTTTATTATTACAAGGTAATGTATGCCTAGGACACATTTTATCAGAAAGGCTGTGCTTTTATAATATCTGACATTTTCAGAAGGTAAACTTAAAATCCTTTGGTTTTCCAGGAGCTTTTTAATCAAATGTATGTTTAGCAAGCTAAATGTTCTCCAGTCACAAAAATAAGAGCAGATTTGAATTTCTCTCATGAAGAGCCTTTGGTGAAGAAGTTTGCAACAATATACTTTTTTTCCAACTACAACAATAGCTTATTAAAGAAACAGATTGTGTTTGCGCAATGTGCAGGGACAAAGGTATTCTGCACAGAAAACATCTGCCTCTGAATAGGGTTTCTGGCTCTTTCAGATTCTTTCAGATCAGCAAAGCGGAAAATGCAAGTTCTTGTAGGGGGAGTTTTGGCTTTACTTTCCTAAGGCTTTTGAGACCGGAAAACGACGTTTTAAAAAAGTCTTTTATTAGGAATATTGAGGTGGGGGGAGATAGAGAGAGAGAGAAAGCTATAAAGAAGAGGCAGCATTTTCTTACTACATTAATAACACTGTTTGGGAACTGGACAGGCCTCTCTTGCTAGGTGGCAGTAACAGCCAGTCTATGTAGGAGGCAGACCCAAGTCCCTGCAAAGAGGCAGCGTTTTTGAGTCCATGCTTCTCTTGCAAAGTGGAGACCGCGGAAGCCAAGCTGCAGAATTCTGCAAAGGGAGCGTTTGGATCGAGAGCCAGCAGCAGGCAGCCCCGTTGCTTTCCTATGGTACAGGATGGGGGAAAAAATGAAACTGGCCCAATTCACATACTATGTGGCTGGTTTCCTCTGCGATGAGGTGACCCTTGAAGCTTTTAGGAGAGCTGTGAGCATGCAAACCGGCTCTGAGGCAAGGTGGTCTTCCTTAGGAAACTTGTAGTAGCTCGGAAATAATAAGGAGGGGAAAGGAATCCAGCCTAGGGCCTTTGTTTCTGAATAAACCTTTTAAGTAAAAGAAAATGAGCAGTGTACACACACACACAAAACTCCCACAGTACCAAAGAAAGCATGATAACTTAGTATTTATAAATAAATATACATATATATAGCACTTTGAGTGTACAAAGCACTTCATATACATTCTCAATTATCCTTACAACGGTAATGTAAGGTGTTGGGTTATTCCTGTACTGTCAAGGGCTGGTGCTGTGCCAAAGATCTGGGGCTAGGTTGTGAGATTTTGCTTATGGCTATTGAGTCAGGGACTTTTCACCTTGTGCTCTCGGCCACGAAGCGACGATACCTCCCTTTTCTTGACGCCAACGGGAGGTGGAAGCCAGGGAGGGCTGCAGGCAGAAGCGGGCAAGGTGGTTTCTCAGCAGCTTCCCTTGCAACAAAGAGCAGCAAAGCCCCCTTCCTGGAGACCCCACAAACCCCCATGGGCATCGCACTTGCCTGCTCCTATGGGGGGGAAGCAAAGCGCTGCATTTTCAAACCCCTGCTGTAAAAAGAAAGCCAGGCAGCACCACCATCAAAGTAGCTGAGAGGGCAAGCGTTTTTTTGTACAAGACGTTGCAGCTGTTTGAAAAAGACCCTCTTGTATCCAAGAGCAACCGTGAGAGACACAGCAAGGGAGTTAAACAGTACCAAGTGGTGGGAGACAAATTGCACTTTAAAAATAGTTACTTCAAAGATACAAAACCAGTTAGCTTTGTGTTATAACCTACCTCCACAAAAAGAAGCCAAAGTGTTTGCGCTCAGGAATGAGCCAGTCAGACTCCCAGGGGTCAAGTGACCCAAGAAGAAAACATGGGATTTTTTCCCTTCCTCCCTACATGTTGCAGACAGCAGCAATTTCCCCTCCCTTTCTCAAATGTTAAGAACAGCGCAGGATTTAGGGAGGTGTGAGCAGTCCCCCCGCACGGGGTGTGCAGAGCCAAGGGAGCGCAAAATAATAATGATAATAAAACGTATTTATAAGGGTACCTACTCCGAGTTAAGGGGTGCCAAATTCTGTCCTTGCTCTAGGTGCTATATTACATACGCAGGACATGTATCGCAGTGTCAGCAGAGTTTGAAAAATAATAATAAAGAACTTAAAAGGGTTGGAAGTACCAGGCCTGGGCACTTGCTGAAGCTGCAACAATAACGTGGAGCACAATTCCAAAAAGGTTGCTGCCAACAGGGAAAAGCTTAACATCAAAGGGGGTACGGAATGCCATCCCCTAGGAAAATGTCCTACGTGCGCACCTCCAAAATGCACAGGAGTTGCATGTCCATTCACATAAACCACACATCCCGTTCGTTTTAGTGGCACCTGTGCTTGAAGGCTGCCAAAGATCCTTCACTCGCTGCCACAATTCCCGTTAATTATCAACTACCTTCTTCCCCGACAGATCTATTATTTTTAGCCTCTTAGCTGTGTCTGGCTTCCTGGAAAGAAGCCACCCAGGCCCTCCTCCGCCCCCCGCGCTCCCACATGTCCAATTTCACCTGGACAAACACACAGACACGAAGAAGGAATCATGTAGTGGCATAGACAGATGCAGCAGGGGACGTGGGACGCTGGTTGCGAGTCTTTGTACAAAGGGCGGAACCTCAAATGGGCCAGGCGGGTTCTAGGACCTGCAGCAGCCGGCGCCTTTCACCTCCTTCTTGACGTAGTCGTGGAGTTTAAAGCGAGGCTCATTGGGCAGCTTCATAGATCTGTGCTTCAGCTCCCTGGAAACAAAATGCAAGCGGTTTGATCAGTCTGGTTCCCATGTCTCTTATCACAGCCCTGCAGCAAGGCGTTTCTCCTGCTTACCTGTCTCAGGTAAGGACCAGTTTGCCGCCAGCATAGCACCATCACAAATGGTTCTTTTTGAGACACGGCCCCCTTGGTCCCATAAGCTCACCCCCAGTGCCACGTGCCCTGAGCAAGTTAAAGATGGAAAGTCAAAAAGAAGCAACTTACTTGGCGATAGCTGTGAACGCTAAGTCGACATTCAAACCACTCTTGGCACTGGTCTCCATGAAGGGCACTCCGTATTCCTGCAAAAACAAAGATGGTATTCAGTGTCTGCCTGTTCCCTAAAATTCAGGATTTGTGGGGGGTTGGCGGGGGGGGGGGGGAGGGACGGGAACTCAGGAGAATTGAGATCCCTTACCTTTAAAAAAATAAATATATTTTATTGTCGGGAGGGCTGGAACGGATAGACACCCACTGCCTGAGCCAAAAATACACACCTATACCTGCAATGAATAATGTGGCCATTTCTAATCCAGATCATTATCTGCGTGAATCGCATCTTACATTTAGCCACTGCCGGGGGGGGGGGGGACTGGGTCAACAGCAAACAAACAAACAACCTTTGTGGTGAGTTCTCCCACCATTTTCTCCAGAAAAAAGCCTACATTCCATTTCTTTTAGAAGGAAATCTAGCTCAGAATTCCCCAACAAGGTGCTCTCTGCATGTTTTGGACTATGACTCCTGTCAGCCAGTAATTTTAGTCCAAAACAGCTTGAGGGCACCGATTTTCTAAGGACTTGATATTTTAGTATGTCAGCACCTACACTTTGGAATTCTCTGCCTGTTGATATCAGGCCTTCGCTGAACTCCTTTTGGCAACAGGCAGGGAATTATTTTCACAACAACTTTGCAAACATTCTGGTTTAGATAAGCCTACCTAGATGTCTGCAAAGTTGATGTGAAAATAATAATTAACAAGGTTGCAAAAATTAGGCTCTCTTGAAGCAGACTTTCAGCTCGTTTTAGTGAGGGCAGGTGGTTCCTGTACCTTGGCTAATTTCTCCCCATCTTCTCGTTTCACCACTCGCTCCTGGGTCGAGTCCACCTAGGTGTGGCAAAAAAACACAAAACAAACCAGCATAAGAGAATAAGAAGAGCCTGGCTGGATCAGGCCAAGGGCCCACCTAGTCTTCCATCCTGCTCTCACAGTGGCATCCTAGATGCCCCAAAGGGTAACCCACAAGCAGGACCCAACACAAGAGCCCTCTTCCCTCCTGTGGTTTCCAACAACTGGTCTTCAGAAGCATTGCTGCCTTCCACTGTGGAGGGATATCCTAGCCATTGTGGTTAGTGGCCATCAATGGCCCTCCATGAAACGGTCCAATCTTCCAATGCCATCCACATTGGTGGCTGTCACTCTTTGCAGTAGAATTGTGTTCTTTGACTATGTATCTGCAGTGATGCCTAGTGGTCATTGGGACTGGTGGGGCAGAAAGCAAGGAATCCCAACAGTGACTGGAGCCACAGCCAGTGACAGGTACAGTCGCCTGCTGTCTGGTTGTAAGAAAGAGGGCGGACAGGTAAGAGGGCAGGCTGAGGTTGGGCTCCACTGCCTAGCTGGTTTGCCGCTGCTGCCCCTTCCCATGTGCATGGGCAGGGTCAGCCCTGAGGCACCTGCCTCTGCATCAACACCCTCTTCTTCCCAGCAAGCGGCTTCCATTGCCGTGGAGCGCCTGGCTCTGTATTGTTCTGCCAGGAACTAGCTTGGCTTACCTTGTTTCCCAGCAACATCAGGACCACGTCTTGCTTTGCGTATTCATGGATTTCTGTCAGCCAAGCCTGGCAAAGCAAAGGAAAAACAAGGTCAGAGGAGCTAAAAGCTAGAAACCAAGGAGAATAGCCAGCTGCTGTGGACACCTCAAGCCTCCTCTGGAAGCAGCTGGCTGGGGCTGATGGACAGAAGTAGTTCAAAACAGCCAGGCTGAAATGCTGCTCTCAGAGAGGCTAATTCAACATAGTAGAGTGGTTAGGGGTCGAGTTAAAAAAGACAAGTTGGAGACAACTTGGTTTATGTTTATTACTTTTATGCCAACAAGTCCACTTCCTCTATAAAACTTCCAGTGACACACGTACACTGTGGAGAGATTTAATTGTTTTAAGAGTATTATAACACAATGTACATTTGTAATTGCCTCACATAAATGACAGACGGTACTTTTTATTCAGTTTGGGTTTGGGTTAAACACGGTTGTCATGTGCTTATTGAAAATCAAAAATATTAGAACCCGAATTGATAGATTCCAGTTATAAGAAACAGGGCCAGATTTAGGTTTGATGAAGCCCTAAGCAACTGAAGGTAATGAGGCCCTTTATATGTCCAGCTGTCCTTTGTCAACAACAAATTGTCACTTATTTTGGTGTTGAATACATGCTATATGGTAATTTATGGACCTAATAGGTATCTAAAGCCATTTGCACATAATAAAATATATATTTTATCTAAGTAATTGTTTTTTATCTTATATTTTGGAAATGTACATCCAGTTTTTTGTTTTAATTTTTTTGGGCCCCCAAGAGAGTGGGGCCCTAAGCTATAGCTTGTTTAGCTTATACGTAAATCCAGCACTGATAAGAAAAGAGATTCTACCTAAACATCAGGAAGAACTCTCTGGCAGTAAGAGTTGTGGACATAGGAATGGACCATCTCACAAGGTTGTGGACTCTCCTTTGTTGAGCTTTTTCAATAGAGGTTGGATGGCTATATGCCAGTGAAACTTTAGCTGTGATTCCTGCAGTGCATGGGGTTGGACTAGATGACCCTTGAGGTCTCTTCCAATGCTACAATTCTATGATTCTAGGAACTAGGAGCTGCTTTGTCATCTCAGATACTTCCCCAGATGCCATTTCCTAAAACTTCTTCAGAAAGTCACAGCCCCGCCACAGGTGGAGGAAGGTCCCAGCTCTACCACAGCCCCTCCAGCAAAGGGGTGAAATGCCATTAAGGATTACGATGTAACTTTAGAGGGGTCTGGTGCCAGCAAAATGAGACTTTTAAATGCCGCTACCTGAATTTCAGCCAGTGAAGCTAAACCGCTTCCGATATGATGCCACAAAAACATCATAACAACATTCAACACCTGAGGAAGCCATTCCAATCTAAGTAAAACTTGCGGCCCCATAGTGAGACTCAGAATCTAAATGGACCCTTTCTGGGGAGGGAGCTGTGTGGGCTGCACATGTATTACAATGTCATGAGCCATTAGCCAAACCATTTCTCCAGCCCCTGGCTTCAGAGGCTGGAATTAATGTTTTGCTCCCATGCAACTTGGCAGTGGCAGAGGGAGGGAGGAAGCAAATGACAGAAAAGAGAAAAGAACAGTTAATGCCTCTCCTCCAGCACTCTTCTGGGTTCACTTGCTTTACATCCAGGCCTCCTCCTCCTCCATGTCCAGCATGCCAGCCTCCTCTCAGGGCAGAAGCAGCATGGCATGTTGAAATGAGACTGCCAAGCCTGGCCCTTTAAGAAAAACATTTCATGCTCCTCTTTCTTCAAGCCTGGCACAGCTCTGCTTGAACCTGTCTTTCTGTCCCTTCCTTCCTTCCTTCCTTCCTTCCTTCCTTCCTTCCTTCCTTCCTTTCTTTCTTTCTTGTTTGGGAGCTGGGGCAGACCAGCCTGTGCAGAACATGAGCCGCATACTTAAGGATCCCACACTTCAAACTGCTGGTGAGCCACAAGCACAGAGAGGAGCCCAAGGCAAGCAACCAGTATTAGCCCTACTCAGAGTAGAACCATTGAAATCAATGGGGTGGCTAACTTGGTTCCATTAATTTCAGTCTCCTCCACATAGAACTTTGTTGGATACAACCCTCAGCCTCCAATTTCTAAGCTATAACAAGAGGCCTACCATACAGGGTTGTTATGGGGATCTGCTGAGCGCTTTGAACACTTAGGAAAAGAGCTCTGCAAATGTCACAGATGGTAGAGTTGGAAGGGATCCCAAGGATTATCTCGTCCAACCCCTGCAATGCAGGAATCACGGCTAAAGAACCCCTGACAGGTGTCCACCCAACCTCTGTTGAAAAGCCTCCAGTGAAGGAGAGGTCACCCCCTTTGAGGAATTCCATTCCACTGTTGAACTACTTTTACCATCAGAAAACCATCTGCCTAAGGTTTAGTCGGAACCTCCTTCCTTGTAACTTGAATCCATTGGTTCGGGTCCTACCTTCCAGGGCAGGAGAAAACAAGCTTGCTCCATCGTCCATGTGACAGCCCCAGAGATATTTGAAGGCGGCTCTTATATCACCTCTCAGTTTTCTTTTAACTAGGCTAAACATCCCCAGCTCCTTCAACCGTTCCTCATAAGGCTTGGTCCCTTTATCCTCTCTTGACACCCTCCTCTACACACCTCAGAATCATAGAATTGTCGAGTTGGAAGGGGGTCCCAAGGGTTATCTAGCCCAACCCCCTGTGGTGCAGGAATCTCAGCTAAAGCATCCATGGCAGAGAAGCCACCCAGCTTGTCAATATCCTCCTTCAACTGTGGTGCCCTTGCAATGTCCAGCCTGGACAGCATTCTGCTCACACAAGGTCTGATCCCCTCAGTGGAATCAACGAACATAGGTAACATAAGAATCACAGACCACGCCCCAGTAGAAGTTACCCTTAGAATAGGAGAGGGAACACAAACCACCCCATCATGGTCCTTCAGTCCCATCCTAACCACAAATAAACAAATTAGAGAGAGTCTCACAAAAACTCTCCAGAACTACGTCAAGGAAAATGATGTAGACAATATAGCAAACCCCCTTCTATGGGGCGCAATGAAAGCGGTCACCAGAGGAGCTTGCATAAAAGAGAAAACATCCCTTAAAAAACAAACCACCTCAAAAGTTAGCAAAATAGAACAAGATATCACGGCCCTCACATCGCACTACAAACAAACAGGATCTAAAAAACTACTTAAACTTCTGGAACAAAAGAGAGGAGGAGACTAGGCTTCCTAGAAATCAGCTGTGGTGTCCTTGGTCTTTGGTCTCGGTGCTGCGATGTGAGGTTGTTTCCCTACCACCTCTCAGCTCCCGACACACATGCACCCCCCCCCAAGATCAAGAGTGGGGGGAACTTATCCTGCCACATGCCTTGCCAGCCTCTAGCCTGACAGCGTGCCACAACACAGTAGTAAAAGAAAACCCGCAAACTTATTAGTATGGACAGCCAGCGGCAAGCTTGATGCTTCATCCAGACAGCCCTTCCAGCAGGGCGAGAACTCGTTTGGCATTTCCCACCAGCCCTTTTAAAAAATTCGGAACAGATTTAATCAGGGGGAGTCCGGCCAAATTCTTGACAGGGTGTCTGATGGAGCGGCAGGGGGCTGTTGGAAGCTGAGAGGACCACACCTGCTCACCTCACGGAGCTGCTGCTTCATCACTCAAATCCCCCCCTCCACCGGTTTTATTCCACATTAAATCTGTCTAGCATAGAGACAAGCAACAGGGCAGAAGTCTACGGCCAAACTCAGCCCCCCCCCCCAAAGCATCATCTGGCCCAAGGACCCCCATGCAAACTATCGTTCATTTTTATTCATTATTACATTTACCTCTCACCTTTCCTTCAAGGAACTCAAGGTGATATAAATGGTTCTCTCACACACCCTTATTTTTAAAAGACATTTTGATAGCTCGGTTGGAGCTGGGTGCTGATAATGCCAAAGTTGCAGGTTTGATCCCCATATGGGGCAGTTGCATATTCCTCGGGGTCCCTTCCAACTCTACAGTTCTATGATTTTATGAAATGGCTCTCACACAAACCCTCATTTAAAAAAAAAAAGAAGGCATTGGGTGTTTATTGGTATTTTTTAAAAACCCATCTTTCAAAAATAGTAATTGCCTTGCTTTCAAACCTCTTGTTTGTTTGTTTGTTACCGTATTTTTAACTGTCTGATTTCAAATTGCCTTGAGATTTCTACGACTTCTCTGAAAGGCGTTTCATCATTTAACACAACACTGGGAACAATTCAGAGGTGGCTGCTGAAAATGTTTCCATTCTGCGGAAGCCTATGCAAGCAATCAAGAACACGTCCCTCCACAGTGGTTAATTGACGTCTGTTTCTTTACTTTTTAATGTTTTTATTGTTGTAAACCACTTTAGTTTCCTTTTTATGGTACATATACAGACACTTCTTATAAAACAAATAATAGAAATATTTTGGACAAATATCCAAAACAACCGTGAGGTTGTTTAAGCTGAGCTGCAGTACCTGGTCCAAGTTCACCCAGTGAGCTTCATGCCCAAGGGGGTATTTGAACCCTGCTCCTACATCCTAGGTCCAACACACTAACCACTAGGCCACACTGGCTCTCAATTGATGCCTACTCACATCAAAGATGAAACTAAACCCCTCTCTTTCTCTGATGAGAGTTGCAGGCGAAAACATGGAGAGGGCGCCTGGTTGAGAGAGGCTGCTCAGGAAGGAGGCTGGAGTATTTTAAGAGGATAGAAGAAGTTTTAATACTGTACTTTCAAAGCTGGATTGGGGGGGAAACGTATCAGTACAGTGTGTTTTCTGACCAGCGTGCAATGGCTGCATTTCGGCACACGATGGTGCCAGAGAGACACATCCGCGCTTGCAAACAAATAATTTGTATTTGCAACATGTCTCCTAACAAGCAGTCACGGTTGCTGCAGCTGAGAGATGTTGTTGATATGTCACCATTCTCTACTTTTATTTTTAAAACACCCACTCTGGGAAGGGCGCTTTACTTCAGTAGCATTCCCAAGAGCAAAGAGTTCAAGTGCAAGAGTCCATACCAAGCAGCTGGCTCACATTTACTCCTCTCTCTCTCTTTCTCTCTCTGTGTGTGTAGGCTGGAGGCATGTGTAAATATTGCTCGATGCAGAGATTCACAGCTGCTTCGGAAATGCCAGGATGGTGCCCATAAGCAAGCTCCATCAGTAAGAGCATAAGAATTGCTCTGCAGCTGGATCAGGCCAATGGCCCATCTAGTCGAGCATCCTGTTTTCACAGTGGCCAACCAGTTGCCCCAGGGGGGATCTCACAAGCAGCACATCAGCACTCTCCTTCCCTGCGATTCCCAGGCGACTAGTCTCCAGGGGCATAATTCCTATGGCATTGGAAATGCAGACCCTCCAAGCACCCCTATTTTCCAGGGACAGTCCCAGATTTACGGAAGCAGTCCTAGTTTCTGATTATTATTATTTTTTTATTCATACTTTTTCTAATTTATACATTTCATTAATTTTACAATCATTTTAAAATTTCAAGGTTTGACTTCCCCCCTCTGTCTGTGGTTCCTTAAATTTATTTTTTAATATCTTCTGCATATCCAAATTCATTTAATTTGCTCATTTAATTATCTACTTTAAATATATACGCTTATGAAACTGCAGGTTATTACAATGTGCCAGTTTTTGATTTGATCCCGGAATATCCCACTTTCCCCTAGAACGTCCCTATTTTCATGGGAGAAATGTTGGAGGGTATGGAGCTATGCAACCCCTGAGCCAAGAAGCTAAGAAGCCCTGTTTGGGGAAGTTTTTAAATGTTTAATGTTTTGTTATGGTTTATATATGTTGGAAGTTGTCCAGACTGGCTGGTGCAACCCAGTCAGATGGGTGGGGTATAAAAAATAAAATTAGTATTCTTATTATGGAATAGGATGTTCCTATTTTTATCAGAGAAATGTTGGAGGGTATGGAAGTGGAACATTGCCATTGGGCTTAGTAGCCACTGATAGCTCATTCACACAGATCTCACCACTGGAAACTGCAGCCAGCAAGTGATTTGACATGAGCGAATGAATCGCTCTGTTAGAATGTTGTGCTGTTGGGTGAATGAATGGTGGATAGAGAGCGGGATGTCAGTGTGTGTAAGAAACAGCATACTTCATTGCTCCACCCATTTCTCTCCTAGACGTGCTCACCATTCATCATGTATTAATTTACGTACTGCTTACAGGCCAAAATGGCTTCTAAACCATTTACAAGTATAAAACCCTCTCACCATCAAAGTACACAATAAAAACCAATTCCATCAAAACATTAAACCACCCACAATTATCTTTTTCATTGAAACGTGGCTGTAAAATAACAGTTAAAAGAGCAATTAAAGCAATCAGATCAGGAGGTTCAAGCTCAGGGAAGCAGCTGCATAAACCAGTATTTCTTCAAGAGCCAGCGGAATGCCAATGCTGATGGGCCCTCTCATATTTCGGCGTGGGTGGAATTCCACAACGCTGCTGCCACCAGTGAAAAACCCTGCTTCTATGTTACCATAAGCTGATCATCATCAGGCCATGGTAAAACTAACCTGGTTCCATTTGATGATTTTGAGGCCTGAGCAGGGAGCGGAGAGGAAGAATGTTTTCCATCATGCGTGCCCAGCACAACCCTATGATGCTGAACCTGGTGGAAGCTGGGGCTGATAACAGACATATAGTCCCAAACATCTAGAAGGCACTGGCTTGGAGAAAGATGCTGCAACCGTTTTGTAAGCGCACCATTCCTGCAGTGCAGCAATTACTTGAAGATGGAAGTTTCCCTGCCTGCAGCCCAGTCATTGTTAATTAATCTCCTAGCTTAAATGGAAGAGGCCTACAGACTTCAGGTGGCAGAGCTCTTAAAACGAGTTAATGTGCTCTCCTCGGGAGTGTGTCATTGTGTTGCTCCCGATGGGGCTATTTCAGTTTTCTCATCTGCTCCAAGTGGAACTGCAAAGGGCCTCGCAGAGTTGCATGCAGGGTTTGTGGTTCTCCTGCTCTCATCAGGATGCAATGGACCCTCCTGCTGCTGTGTTTATTAAACAGCCAGATGAACTGCTCCTCCAGAACAAGGATAAGAAAAGCCTGCTGGACCAGGCCAGCCGCCCACTGAGTCCTACTTCCTGCTTTCAGAAGCAGCCAACCAGATGCCTCTGAAAAGTCCACAAGCAGGACCAGAGCATATGAGCATGCAAACCCAATAGGAGCCTGCGGGATCAGGCCAGTGGCCCTTCTAGTCCAACATCCTGTTCTCACGATGGCCAACCAGATGCCCCTGTGCAGGACCTGAGACAAGAGCCCTCTGCTCCAGCAGTTTCCAGCAACTGGCATTCAGAAACATCCTTCCTCCAACAGGGAGGGAGATCAAATTTCATCATTAGGTAAAGGTAAGGGGACCCCTGACCATTAGGAGATTAGTGGAGATGTGTCCCATGGGCCATGGGGCAGCCCATCTTGGCTTACAATATGCCCTCAGAAGTCTCTACAACAGGGGTGGAGAACCTCAGGGCCCATCATCATCATCATTATTCCAGACCTCTAAAATCTCTCCCCAGGCTCCACACCCAAGTGTTTTTGCCTGGCTGGAATATGTTTTGTTTCCTTGCATAAAGAGAGCTATTTGCGAGAGACTGAGTGTGTAGAAACTAGTCTCCTCTGCAAAGGTAAGATTTACATGTGTTGCTCTGACAACTTTTTCCTCTGACCATGCCCACCACGGGCATTTGGCCCTCAGAAGCCTGCCCTGAAGAGGATGTGGCCCTCGGGCTGGAAAGGCTGCCTCTATCTCAGCTCTACAAAATACAAGTGTTTCTTGACAGGCAAACTATGGAGAGAAGCTTCCTGAAAACCAGGGAGAGCTTGATAGCGCCTTGTGACTCAGAGTTCCTACTAGCTATTTATTTACTGAATTTATAACCCTGCCCCCTTTTCTCCAAGGAGTTCTGTTTCCCCCTTCCTCATTTCACCCCAAAACAAGCTTGGGAGGTAGGTTAGGCTGAGAGGTGGTGACTGGCCCAAGGTCACCCAGGGAGCCTCATTCATGGCCGAGTGGGGATTTGAACCCTGGTTTCCCAGATCCTAGGGCGCTGTGGGTTAAACCACAGAGCCTAGGACTTGCTGATCAGAAGGTCGGTGGTTCGAATCCCCGGGACGGGGTGAGCTCCCATTGCTTGTTCTCAGCTCCTGCCAACCTAGCAGTTTGAAAGCACGTCAAAGTGAAAGTAGATAAATAGGTACCACTCCGGCGGGAAGGTAAACGGTGTTTCCGTGCGCTGCTCTGGTTCGCCAGAAGCGGCTTAGTCATGCTGGCCACATGACCCGGAAGCTGTACCAAGAAAGCGAGATGAGCGCCGCAACCCCAGAGTCGGTCACAACTGGACCAAATGGTCAGGGGTCCCTTTACCTTTTACTTTCCCAGATCCTAGTCCAACACTCTAACCACTACAACACACTGACTGTTATGTACTGAAGTTCTCATCCTGGGCCAGCAGGGGGATACTGTAGATAGTTATGCAAATAAGGGATCGAAAGTGACGTTCAGTGATTGGATAGTTTTAGAAAGTTGTTACAGTTACGATGGACTGGAGCTCTATATAAGCAGGCTGGCCGAACCCTTCAGTTCAGTTCTGTCCTGGCCTGTGAATAAACAAGAGCTGTTTGAAGAATCGCTATGTTGTCTGATATGTTCACCCACAACTTAACACTGGCTCTGTAAAAGGACTGTAGTCAACATAGCATAGCTATGGGAATGTTTGGGTGCATGTAGCTCCAGGGTTTTCTCCCTGTCACTTGGCAGACTGTGGGATGGCCTGGCAAGGTCGTTTTGCTCTTCAGACTCCACTCTCGCTGGCCTGGATGACGCTTTTGCCTTCTGTGCCCTGGAGACGTTCCAACAACACATGTTCCTCTTTCTCTTAAAATATGTTCCATCTTTGAGGAAAGGGGGAGGGAAATAAAGTGAGAACAAGCAACAGTTGAGCCAATAATTGCTCCCCATCTTGTAGGATTTTCCATTGGAATTAAATTGCAAATGCTACTAATGCCCCTAATTAAAGTCATTATTACACAGAGGAAATGAAGAGGCAAAGCCTGGCAGCCTCTGCTCCTCGCTGTGTAAAGTCATCATGCTTTGCCTGCTGGATTTTTGCGTGGGAGAAAAAAAAGGGTTTAATAAAGTTTCCTAATTGCTTGGCCCTGGGGTACACAGTTGATACATCAGAAGCAACCTTCTGCTGCCCGTCTGCTACACGGCACGTGCCAAAATATGCTCGGATTCCACTTTCCAGAGGGAACGGGTCTTCTCTGTTTACTTATTTAATCCAGATTTATACCTTGCCTTCTGCACTGTGCCCCAGAAGTTCGGTGAAAGCTGCAAAATATACAACCCTAACACAGCAAAAGCAGCATCTAAAAACGGCACCAAGAAGTATAACGTGAGCACGTAAAGAAGAAAGCAGGAACGTCTGGACTCAAAACAGTGCCATCAAGCAAATCCGAAAGACACAATCAATGCAACAGCCTGAAAGCCTGTCTAAATAATCATCATAGAAAAATAGTTTTTGCTTAGTGGTGCAAGGTCATTAAGTAGATAGATGGGCCCTCCCCCAAAAGAGGGTCTTGCAAAGCCTGGGTGCAGCCATGGAAAACGCCTCTAAATGCAACACACATACATCTCTGTTGTTGGCGGGACACAAGATGCGCTGCAACAGAAGATCAGGAAGGAAAGTAAGGAGGCCAGGGCGGGACAGTGGAATAGATCAAAGGCAGAACTCAGGGGCGTCCGATGAAGCTGAATGAAGATTCAGGGCAGGCAGAAGAAGAGATTTCTTCATGCAGTGCATAGTTAAACCATGAAACTCTCTCCTGCAGGAGACAGCGATGACCACCAACCTAGATGGCTTTAAAAGAGAATTGGACAAATTCATGGAGGAGGGGAAGGCTACCCATGGCTATGCTCTGCCTTCACGGTCAGAGGCAGCAATGTTCTTCTAAGATTAAAAAAAACAACAACCCAAGATTGCAGTCTGTCCTCACAACTAGAAGCAACGAGAACTGAACACAGAATTCCAAATGTGGCATCACCATCGTTTGGTAGGACAGCACTGTGATATCAGCACTTTTGTTTTCGATCCCTTTCCTAATGATCCCCAATATGGAATCTGCCTTGGGCAGAAGAACCCATGTCGCTCAATTTAAATGGCTTCAAGGTGGGGTTGACAGCAGAGGAGTGGTGCCTGGGCTCAGAGATCAAGGGGTGTCCAGGAAGCTCGCCTCCAGCACCAGTCACCCCAAATTTATTACTCAGCCTGGCAAAGCGCTCTTGTTAATTGGATGTATTTGGGATGGGGAGGTGGGAGATGGAGGAGCCACGTATCATGGTACTTCCAGCAGAGCTTTTCCTGTGGATGGGGCAATATCATAGAATCACGGAATTGTCGAGTTGGAAGGGGTCCCAAGGGTCATCTAGTCCAACCCCCTGAAATGATGCGGGGCAAGGAGGGGCAAATGCACTTTTCAACACAGCAAAAGTGGTTCCAGGAGATGGTCTGAAGACCCATGAAGCTACCACCTTGCTGAAGGTGGTCAGGGTCTGATCAGTGCCTGCTGCTGTGAGTTAGAATACTAGAAGCTGCCTTATACTGAGGGGGACCATGAGTCCATCTAGCTCAGTATTGCCTGCACTGAGTGGCAGCAGCACTCTAAGGTTGAAGGCAAGGATCATTCCCACTCCTACCTGGAGATGCCACTGAGGACTGAACCTGGCACCATCTACATGCAAAACAATGGCTCTACTAATCACCTGTGGTTCTTGCTCCTAAAAATAAAGCAAGATTCCAGTCCCTGGGGTTCTCAATAAAGGGCTGAGTTAAACAGAACACTGGAAACTGCTTTGTTTACATTCCCATCTTGGGTTAAAAAAAAAGGGGGATTCTTTAAAAAAGCAACATCTAACTTAATATAAAATGTATACACTGCTTGATTGTTAACAGAACCTCTAAGCGGTTTACAAAAAAAAAAAAGTTAAAAACATTGAAATTTTTAATAAAATGCAAAGTTAAGATCAGGTGGTTTTATAATCAAAATATAATTAAAATAAACATTTAAGCTAAAAACAGATTAATTTCTACACGTCTGGATTAGCTTGATTCAACAAAAATGCTTTTAGGAGGTGCTTTAAAGAGTAGAGTAAATATACCTTCCTCGTGTCAACAGGCAGGGAGTTCCAAAGGGTGTTTGCTGCCAAACAAAAATACTTATTTTTTTTACAAGTATATTAACTGGCACCTGTCACAATGCCATTCCACAGATTAAAGCAGCCGAGCGGGCACATATGGGGTAAGGAGATCCTGCAGGTAAACTGGCCCCAAGCTATTGTGGGCTTTATATACCCATGGTTACACCTTGAATTTGGCTGCGTAATATATGGGCAACCAGTGCAGATCTCTGAGCAGTGGTCTCATGCTGGCAAGGTAGGGTCTTGCTCCTGTCAGCAATTGTACTGCAGCATTCTGCACTAACTGCAGTTTCTGGATCAAGCACAAGGGAAGCCCCACATTGCAGTAATCCAGCCCTGAAGTAACCAGCGCCTGAACTACAGTGCTCAAGCTCCTCTGATCCAGGAATAGCTGAGACTGTCATATCAAGCACAGCGGGCAAAAGGCACTTTTAGCTCCTGAGGCTACCTGGGACTCCAAGAAGCAGAATTGAGCCCAGAAGTGCCCCTAGACCAGGGGCCAGCTAACTTTTTCAGCAGGGGCCGGTCCACTGTCCCTCAGACCTTGTGGGGGGGCGGACTATATTTTTTTAGGGGGGGAATGAACGAATTCCTATGCCCCACAAATAACCCAGAGATGCATTTTAAATAAAAGGACACATTCTATTCATGTAAAAACACTGATTCCCGGACCGTCTGCGGGCCGGATTTAGGAGGCGATTGGGCTGGATCTGGCCCCTGGGCCTTAGTTTGCCTACCCATGCCCTATACTGTGCAATGTACATTCAATGGAAACAGGGCTCTCCATTTTTGTTTTCTCCAACACGTTAACGGCATGTAGAAGCAGCACAATGTAGGCTAAAAGGCAGACTTAGCAGCATCCTGACTCTCAACACTGCCTGAAGTGTCAGAACAGCTCTGAGGCTGCTAGATAAAAGGGGGGGGGGGAGTCCATGTTTCAACCAATTTATCCCGGAAACTCTTTTGAAGCTGTATATCCAGGCACTTAATCTTCATGATATCGGTAGTGTCAGAGATATCCTTGTAGCAGATTAATAAAAGGCAGCTCACCTTCCTTCTCCAGAAGCAGTAGTCTCAAAACCTCCCCTGTTAGCTTTCCAGGTTTATCAGAATAACATGAAGGCATTTAGAAAAAGTACTGTTATCCCAAGTACAGATATAATTCCAGTGGAGATGTGACACTTAACCACAATCCGTTGCCAGAATCCTGGTAAAGCAGCCTTTCTCAACTTGTGGGTCCCCAGATGTTGTTGAACTACAACTCCCATCACCCCTAGCTAGCAAGGCCAGAGCTCAGGGATGATGGGAGTTGTAGTCCAACAACATCTGGGGACCCACAGGTTGAGAACCGATTTTAAGAAGAGCCTTCTGGATCAGGCCAATGGCCCATCTAGTCTGCATCCCACTGCCCGATTGGATGCCCCTAGGAAGCCCACAAGGAAGACTTGAGTACCACAGCGCTCTCCCTACTAGGGATTCTCACCGGCTGGCATTCAGAGAGATTTGGGAGAAGAAAAGGCTTAAGGAGTAAGCCCTACACAAATCTGGAGTGGAGTCCCTAAGCCAGTTGGGATGACGCTTTGTACGCCTGCTTCCGGCAACTCCTGCACCAAAGCTGGCACCAAACGTATTGCTCTGCTTTCCTTTGGACCACATCAGCAAGCCCAAAAGGGGGGTCTTGTCATCTGGGCAGCCCAGGACCTCCAAACACACTACCTGGGCTTGTGCCCCAGGGAGGCCACTTCAGACCAGTATCACTGCATCCCCGGAAGCACACTCAATGGTCTCTTGAGACAGACAGTTGCCAGTCACAACAACTGGAATTGCTTGTTCGGCTGGACTCCAAGTCCAAATCTGGCATGACTTTTTGAAAGGATTCCTTGATTTAAGAAGAGTTTGGATTTGATATCCCGCTCTATCACTACCTGAAGGAGTCTCAAAGCGGCTAACATTCTCCTTTCCCTTCCTCATCCACAACAAACACTCTGTGAGGTGAGTGGGGCTGAGAGACTTCAAAGAAGTGTGACTGGCCCAAGGTCACCCAGCAGCTGCATGTGGAGGAGCGGAGACGCGAACCCGGTTCCCCAGATTACGAGTCCACTGTTCTTAACCACTACACCACACTGGCTCTCATTTAAAAGCAGGGAGGGGAAGCCCCCCTTCTTCTAAGCTTTCTTGGGGGGGGGGTATCTCCATCTCAGAACAAATGACTACTTGCATACTATAGGTATAACTTTTGTGACACAAAAACTCCACCAACGTGGTCCAGGGACAAGTTTATGCATTAAAAACAAATCAATCAATAATGTATCTCTGGTGTGTTTAGTCAGTGGAACGTTGTTTATCTGAGGGCAAAGATAGATGGAGCACATAAAAAGAAATCACGGCGGAGTCCTTTGCCAACAGGCTGAGCCCAGCTTGGACAAGCAGCAAAACATACCATCTAATGTTTGCTGGTTCAGGTGTCAGCGTTGCATCTGTGCAGAGGCAGGTGCTCCCCTTTTCTCATTTAGTGTTGCATTTGTTCATAGTTAAACTATGGATCTTGCTCCCAAAGGAGGCAGCGATTGCCACCAGCAGTTTTTAAAATGGACAAGTCTCTTGGACAAACATCTAACATTAGAGTGACAGAGACTCCACACTGTGCCAGAGAATCCACACAAGGAAATGCCAGTGGAAGACGGGCTGGATGGTGCTGGGCACCAATCCCAGGACCACCTTAGTCCCTAAGTGCACACTCAGCCACTCTGATCTGCAGAACAGGTTTGCAAGCATCACGCAATGGTCATTCTGCACTCGCGAGGGAATGATTCTTTAGTGGCACAAGCACATACTCTCTGGAACTCCCTGCCTATTGATGTTAGGGCAGCTGCCTTCCCTGTGTGGCTAAATACATTTTGTTTAGGCAATGCTAACACAGATATGCAGTTTTATTATATATATCATTTTAAACATGGCTTTTTGATTTTATTATGCCCACTTCTTTTAAAATTCTGTTCATTTTATTGCTATTTTCTTAGGGACATTCTACATTATTTCATTCAAACCATTTAGGGGGTTGTTGTTTAAGCAGCATATAAATATTATTAAATGAAAACAAATAAAATCCCTGGGAAGAGGGAAGTGGTAGAGCCCAAAGGTAGGAATCATCAAATCATCGAATTGTAGAGTTGGAAGGGACCCAAAAGGGCATCTAATCAACCCATCACAAGAGACAGATGAAGAGCAAGGATTGCTGAAGGAGACACAGCTGATGGCCTGTAACCAGCAAAGGCTGGTCTGCTAAGGCAAATGGGGCACTTCCCCACCAACCCCATACCTGCCTGCTTTCTTCCCTACATCTAGTCCAAGGAGGGAGGGAACACACACTGTATCAGTTTCCTCCTCCTCCATCTCCATGTTGCCCTTGTAAAACTCAGCAGGGAAGAGGATGGGGACAGAACTAGAATTTGTTGGCTCTGCCTGTAATTGGCTCTGGCGCCACCTACTGTTGGCCTCCCTGCCTTATTATAAAAAGGTAAAGGTAAAGGTACCCCTGCCCGTACGGGCCAGTCTTGCCAGACTCTAGGGTTGTGCGCTCATCTCACTCTATAGGCCGGGAGCCAGCGCTGTCCGCAGACACTTCCGGGTCACGTGGCCAGCGTGACAAGCTGCATCTGGCGAGCCAGCGCAGCACACGGAACGCCGTTTACCTTCCCGCTAGTAAGCGGTCCCTATTTATCTACTTGCACCCGAGGGTGCTTTCGAACTGCTAGGTTGGCAGGCGCTGGGACCGAGCGACGGGAGCGCACCCCGCCGCGGGGATTCGAACCGGCGACCTTTCGATCGGCAAGTCCTAGGTGCTGAGGCTTTAACCCACAGCGCCACCCGTGTCCCCTGCCTTATTATAGAACTAAACAATTGGCAAGTATTTCAGAAAGCTCTTCATTCCAAGTCACATAGTTCCGTACCCAACAACCCACCGAATCACATTTTTGGGTATGTCCTTGATGTGGATTAACCACCAAATTAAATTTGGCACCACTAATCTTTTCCCCAGACAATTCCCCATACTGGAACACTATTCCCATGTTATGTCATTTTCTGGATTTGTGTTCCTCAGTTGTGGGACCAGTGTTGCTGGGGCCCAAGACCTGATTCCAACCTGCCCATGGAGAGCTCAAACCTCTGATCAGCTTCAGAAATGGGCCCAGGTCCCTCCCAAGAAAAAAAGAAGAAGGTGACACACCAGAAGCTAGTTTCAGTTGTGGGCCGGATGCAGCTCCACACAGGTTTGGGGAGGGGAAGAGGAGGGGGGCTGAAACAAGAAGGCATGAGTCCACTGTCCCACAAAAATGTTCCCAATTAAATAGGAGGACGGAATGAAACCTCGGGAGCAAAATATTTCGCCACCAACTAAATGATGAGATCCTGACCACACCAGAGCTTGTCCCCATCCCCCGCAAAAGACAAAGGACACCGTTTCAATTTAAACCTGCTGTATCTGAGGGAAAAGGCCCCAGAGGGGAAAGCCAACCTCCCAGAGATGTAATTTCCTCATCCAAATTCAATACTGTGGCCTTTTAAACTTACTACTGCTATTATAATTGGTATTCTCCCAAGCTCCTTAGTCCTGCGAGCTAAGTAATTCCGCACATGGCCATTTTTCTCCTAATACTGAAAATATCAGAAGTTGCCTGAGACGATTGGTTTGAACTGTTGGAAGATCAGGGCCATCTCCTTTGTAGCCTTTCAAGGGTGCAGACAAAGCGAGGGCTACCAGAGACCAATTTAAACTGCAGCAGCCTTTGTCCAACCCGGTGCTGGAGGTGTAAATAATTACTGGACTTTGAAAAACTGGCATAGAACTCTAGAGCTGGAAGGAACCTCAAGGATCATCTTATCCAACTCCCTGCAATGTATCACGGGAGATCAAGTTCCTCAATTTTGTTGAACTGATTAGTTTTAATTGGATTTGGAATCAATGAGTAATTAATTGTTACAGCTTTGAATTTTATCGTGTTACTGTCTTCCTTAGTGGGTCTGTTCGGAATAATGCTTTTTATAGGGTAGGGGGCACAGGGGGTGAGTTCATGGGACCAAGGGGACGGTGACCCAATAAAGTTTGGGAAATGCTGCTCCAGGCAGTGTTTAACAGAGAGGTGCAGGAGTTGTGCTGTCTTCTGGAGAAGTCTTCCTTCAGTGAGCAGCTGCAGTTTGGGTCTTTAGGGTAGGAAGAAGGAAGTGGCGGGGGGGGGGGGGGGGCGAATTCAGTGTCATGGTGGCTGGGAGGATTAACAAGCTGCTCCCTGCCCTGTTCAGCAGCCCACTTTGCCAGGACCAAACCTTTCAGCATCATGGAACAACCGGAAAAGGCACCAGAATTCTTGCACCCCTGGACATCAGCAACCATTGTCAAGACTTACCTGGATATTGTCGAAGGAGGCTCTGTTAGTGACGTCATAGAGCAGCAGCAAAGCTGAAGAGGAAGACCAAGGGACAGGGAGAGAAGGCAAGGCACAGGTCAGCCCCCTAGTCAAACACCACAGATTAGAACCACAAAACTGTAGAGCTGGAAGGGGACTAAAGGGCCGTCTAGTGACATCCATGTCCCTGCCATGCCTGCCTTGTATTTTACATAGGACAGTACCTTTGGGGTGGGGGACCTTTTGGCCAGGGCTGAATTAGACCTCTTTTGAAGCCCCTCAGGACTTTTAAGCCCAGATACCCACCCACTCTCCAGTCACATTCTGAACCCGCCTCCCAGTCTAACTGGAATGTGTCCTTACAGTGTAGGAAATGTCATGAAGAATATAGGATGCCACTGAAAAGGAGGGTGCTTGTGAGGAGTGGGAAAATTTGATTCTGTTCAAATAATAAGATGGTTTATGGACCCCTGTGGTGCAGGTACAAAGCACATAGACACACACCTCTCTGTCACACAACAAATGCAAAATCTAGCCTGTGGATTTTGTGGTCTCAGCTTCACTGGAGATATTTAAACAGAGGTTGGCTGGCCATCCATCAGGGCTTTTTGAGCTGTGATTGCAGGGGGTTGGACTACTTGACCTTTGGAGGTCCCTTCCAATTCTACGATTCTAGGGTTTGAGCGAGTGCAACCCAGAGCCACCCCAGCTCCTCATACCTCCAGGGTCCCCGTGGTGAGAAATTCTCTCTTCCTGCTTCTGCATTTTTCCTTCTCATCAGCATTTTAATCACTTTCACTTAACGAGCTCCCTTTCCACTTGAGAAACCACTAACTGATTCTCTGAGAGAGCTCTAAATTTTTTACTACTGAAGTTTTAACAACAAGCATTTGGGAAACAGCTGAGTCCCGGCAGGCCTCCTTCCTGTGGTCTTTAATTCACGGGCAACGCTTTAGTTGGCGAGTGGAAACTGGCCTGGAAGAGGCTTCCACACATACACACCCCTTGCCCGCTGACCCCTCAGCTTTGCAAGACTAGTAGGCGGGGTGTTGGGGGGGGGGCTCCCATGTCCAGCAGTATCAGCAAAGCAGCTGCAATCAGAAGGGGCCCTGGACACACCCAGGTGGGACTGCTGCAAGGATTTCTGGAGCTGTCCCAATGCCTTCTTGGGTGTCCCATTTTGGCAGAGCTGGTGTCATGGACAGGCTGAATTGCAGAGGAGTGGTGGGAGGCACCAGCAGGGGAACCCCCAGGGGAAGAAGGCTCAGAGCTAGGGGATTAGCGGTGGGACAATGACAAGTGGTCAGAGGGAGAAGAGAGGGCAGACTGGGAGGAGGAGGAGGTGTCGGAAGGAGAAGAGGCAACAGGGTTTAGTGAGCAGGGAAGATGCTATGGCAGGAGAGGAAGTGGGCCATGAGACAGAGATGAGGCAGGCTGCTGAAGAACCCAGAGAGTATCCCCCTCCTGCTGCGACCAGCTCCCCCCTAGTCTCCTAGAACCTGCAGAGGAATGAAGAGGGAAGAGCAAAGAGAGACAAGACGGCGGAGCCTTAGGCTGCCGAGGAAGAACCTTAGAGAGCGGTGAGAAGGGTCCTTCAGTCCTCGTAACTGCCTCTTTTGATCAAGACTGGGGAGGGTTGCTGTGACCACTAGGCATGAGTTGTTTTGCTTCTTTGAATAACGAGTTCACTGACATTGGGTGCTTTATGGTTTTATTGCTGACCTACACCTGACTCCAGCTGTTTGGGATTGCAAAACAACCTCCAGGCCAGCTTTCCTCTCATGGTGCTCTTTCTACTGGGTGGAGAGTGTGTGGGCAGCAGGAGGGAGAAGCAGTTGCGATGGGACCCTCATCTGCCCTGCCCTGGTTCCACAGAGGAGCTCAGAAAGCAGGCAGACAGTTGTTTGGGGAGATATCCTTGAGAGCTCTGACTAGGTGGCGGACTTCCGGGTTAGCGCCATCGTCTAATGGCGGATTCCCTCCGAGCTCCGGAGGGAATCGGCTCAGTAGGGGACGGGTCCTACCGCGGCGATGACGCGGGGACCCTTAGAAACCACAGGCGCGGAAGCCTGTGGACTTGGTGACTCAGCGGGCACCATTTGCGCCCCCGACCCACGAAGGAGCCTTTTTAAAGGCTACGGAACGGGGGACGGGGAGCGGCGCGGTGCTGAGAGTCGACTGCTCCCCCTACAGAGTGAAGCCGCATGCCATGGATGGAGAGCGCTGACTTCTTCCTTTGAACATTTGGACTAAAAGTAACAACCCGTGAGTAATACGGAAATTGGACTTATAAAAGGGAGGGAAAAAAATTTCTGGATTTGGCACGATCGGGGAAGGCGCAAAGAGGAAGTCCGTCTCCCCGCCTTGTAAACAACTTAAAGCAAGGACCAAATAACTAAGGTTGAGAGAAAATCTTCTTTTTTGGTGGATAAAAGTAATTAATTTCACATTTTGGCAGTAAAAGTGACTTTGCTGGAGGATAAAATTTAACTTTGACAGTGGAAGTGTTACCTCCCCCTCAGGACCCGGGAGTGATCCGTGAGAGAGCCTGTTGAAGAGACATAGAAGATTTTGACAGCTGTCAAACTAGCTGTCAAAGCTGGGGAAGAAAGAGAACTTTGTATCTGTTGTCTTTGCTGGTTAGATTTGTTACAGTTTGGTTACAAATTGTTGAAAATAAAGAAGAACAAGTTAATTTGGCTTTTGGGTTGGAATCAGAAGGAATACTAAGTAACCAGAATCCCTCTAGAGGGGGTTCTGGGACATTACAAGAATGGCTGCAAGTGGAAAAATACTCATTGAGTTGAATAGGACTTTTTTTCTCCTGGGAAAGTTACAAGAACAAAGTGATGTTTTGGCTACAAGGGTTACCACACTGAATGAAACAGTAAATAAACTTACTGAATCTGGAAGGGACTTGACTCAAGTCTTTGTAGCTGAACAAAAAGTCCTTGTAGCTGAACCAAAAGTTTTTGCAGCTGAACAGGAAAAGAAATCTGAGAAATCTGAGAAAGTGGAACAAGAAATACATGATGATCTGGAGGGAAAGGAAGGAGGAGCTACAATGCCGCAGAAGATTAAGGAAAGCCAGAGGCCTGTCAGGAAGGATACAAAGGAAAATAAGAACTTGATGTCGAAAACCTGGTCTGAATTGGAGAATGAAGAATGGAGAGATCTCCTTATGTGGAGATCTGAAGACCTATGGATTACAAATTTGATCAAGATGGAAGTTGGAGCTTTTGGGACATTTAGACTTAAAAGGATTAAGAAACAAGATTTGAGCTCCACTTTTAAATATGGAGGTGTGGCTGGAAGAAAAATGGACATTATCGAGACAGAGCTTCTCCGAGATTTGGTGTTTGATATAAAGGACTATCAAAAAAACCAGCAGAGAGGAACTGAGAGAGAATTAAGAGCCTCGGACGTGAGGTCTCCAGGCTGATAGCTGATAGACTGATGGACATTGGGGATCAAAACCGGGAAAGGGGGGATGGAGTTTGGGAATCCAAAGGGTGTATAATTATATTCTGGGGTTTTTTTTTGTTTTTTTTTTTTTGTTATGAGTATAAAAATGGGGAATTCGTGGAAGGGAAGTGGGGTCGACCTTAGAAAAAGATTCTAAGAATGGGAACTGATGTATAAAGACTGATGTTTATAAGTTAAAATTGTTTATATAATGAACTAAATATAACAATGAATTAAATATAATAAGGTCAAAAATTGGGGACAAGAACTTGTTGAACCAAATAAATGGAATTGGAATACAAGAAGGGGAGGTGTGGGGAAGTCTTGGAAATATGCTATTGAAAATAAGGTTTAAACAGTGAATGTTTTTAATTTTTTTTCTCTGTTTTTTCTTTTTCTTTCTTTTTTCTGGATTTTTTTGAAAATTTCAATAAATACGTTTATAAAAAAGAGAGAGAGCTCTGACTAGGTGAATGGAGCACTTTTGAGCCTCTGCCTCTATCCCACCCCTTCTGGAGTCTTTTAAAGGGTCAACTCTCTGGCCTGAAGGCAGGACCTCCTCCTGGCCTCCCTACTGGTGGTGCACAAGCCTGCGCTGCTTGGACTGGTGAGGTCTTGCCAGAGACACACTGTGCCAGGGGAAAGGATCTTGGCCATAGTTCTATGGGCCTGGTTGCCATGGCAGCTGGTTCAGTGGCCTCCTGCTGCCGGCCTCAAGTTTAGTAGTCATCTGATGATGATGATTTATCACATTCCTCCAAGGAGCTCAATGTGGCACACATGGTTCTCTTCCTCACAACAACCCTGTGAGGTAGGTTAAGCTGCGAGACTGTGACTAGCCCAAGGTCACCCAATGGGTTTCATGGCTGAGCTGGGATTTGAACCCTGGCCTCCTAGGTCCTACTCCAACACTCTAAAAACCACGCCACATCAGGCTCAGACCCAGGAAGCTGGTCACTTCCTTAGCCGAGGACACTGTTGCCTCCAGCTCAGTATCCTGGTTGCTGCTGGGGTCGTGACATTGCCTGTTCAGCAGAGGGAAGTGGGAGGCAACCCACTTAATCTGGAGTAGGACACTAATTTGCCCCACCTCCCTTGTTCTGTGCACCTTCCCCCACCCACCCCCATTTTAAAAACCCTCTGTTTCCTGCAGACCTTTGAAGGCTTCCTTTGAAGGCTTCCAGTGTGAAAGTTTCCTCCTTGCTAATGAGCTAGGCAGAGACTTCAAGGCACTTCATGGGGCTGCCTGCCTGACTTTAGAGGGCTGGGGAGAGCAGCAATCTGAAGAGGGAAACAGCGCTTGCCAGCATCTGCTGGCAGCCCCTGACAAGGCAAAGGGGGCTTTTCATGCTGTCGCTTTCCCTGTTTGGAATTCTGTGCAAGTTCAAAGCATGCAAGGAAAAGAAGAGCCTAGCTTGAAAAATTGGGTCGGATCAATCCAATTCCACCCCATGCCCGCCAAATATCCCACCATTTAGCTCCTTGATCTTCCTCTGCAAGAAGTGAGTGGCATTCCTTTTTCTCTTGCCTTTTGCAAAACGCCACTCTCTGCAAAGTCACAAGTGAGGCCGGGGAGGAGAGGTAATGGCTCTTTGATGTTGGAAACTCTGAGCCAATGTGGCAAATTCCATCCCCTTTGAAGACTGTGACCAAATGCCAGGTAAGGGACAGTGTGGTGTAGTGGTTGGTGTTGGAATTGGACTCGGGAGACCAGGGTTCAAATCCCCACTCAACCACAAATGAAGTTAACTGGTTGACCTTGGGCCACTCATTGCCTCTCAGCGTAAGCTACCTTGAAGGTTGTTTTGGGAATTAAATGAGGAGAGGGGAAACCATGTTCGTCACCTTGAGCTCCTTGGAGAAAAAAGGTGGGATACAAATGCAACTAATAATGATTGCAATAATAAGAACAACAACAGCAACTTTCCCCTTGCTTTCCCCTTGCTCTGCCAGGATGGAGAAGCATTTTGGCAAACTTTCTGTACCACCTTTCTGCCCTGCTTCCAACCTGAAAATCAAAGCAGAAGACCAATGGATGGAGCCCCAGGCTGACAACAGTTTCTCTCTTCTAACTTCTCCCACTCAAACTGAGCTTCAATCAGAAAGCAAGAAACGCTTAGAGGTTCCTACCATGGGCGTCTCGGTAATAGGCATGTGTGACACTGCGGAACCTCTCTTGGCCGGCCGTGTCCCAGATCTGAAAACATCAACAAGCAATGAAGTCACAAGAGGCCAACTCGTAACACACATCATCTCCTTCCTTCCATCCCATAAATGCCCCAAGTCAGTAAGGGAGGCGGGGAGAGAGGGTAGATTCATTCTTCTCTTGCTGAAAACACCTGGTTGGTAGGAAGTGACATTTCCCTTTTTCAGCTTGTTTGTTGGGGTTTCTAAAATTCTGAGGGTTGAGTCCAGACCTTTAATGGACTTGCCTTTAATGGATCTTTACGGGAACCACCTGCCCACAGAGCCTCTGTCTCCCCAGGATGTCTCCGCAGGCTTCAAACTATAGGCTGCCCTTGACACACTGTTTTGGAAATTGTTGAGCAGATATCTAAAGTTGTCCTTTCTGAAAAGAAGCAGGAAACCGAGCTCCTCTCTCCACGGTCACCAAGGCAGCTCCCCCGCCCTTAGTGGAAGGTGTCCTTCCTAACAAGGAACTGAAGGGGCCCCATCAATCTGAAACATGATTAATTTTCTCAGCCCGCAGAGAGATGTTGATAAAGATAATTATAGGCAAAAGGTGACATGAGTAATGCCTCTTCAAAACGGGCCGTGCCATTCCTCAGCCTGGCAGCATTCTGAAGCCGTTCCCATTTACTTGACGAAGAGCTTACGGTGCATCCTTAAATGAGAAAATCCATCCGACATCCAGCCAGAAGGGCACCCTCATAATTAGATTTATCTGCCTTTAATGGACTAAAGGCATTTTCACAGGGTGAACCATCTTCCTCTGTTGTGTGGGGAGAGGATTGCCAATGCCACCAGCCCCATCGGTACTAAAAAAACCCCCACCATTTTGCACATTCCCTAAGCCCCTTCTGAAGATGGAGACAGGCGGCGAGAAACTGCTACCTGTGGAACTGTTGGTGCTGTATTACGGTATCCCCCCCCCCCCCAACTGATCATGACTACGTGGCAGGACTTGGTGGGTTTTCAGCGTCACTAGAAGGGACCCAAGTAAGTGTGAGCAGAAGGAGAAAGGAGGTAGAGGAAGACTTCTAACAGCACAGCACCCTGATGCCTCAGGGGGATGCATTGTAGCATGAGCATCAGCAAATAATGGAAATATGTTTGTTTGTTTGTTTGTTTGTTTGTTTGTTTGTTTGCAGCCAGTCATAATAAAGAGCATGTAACAGCTGAGGACCATTTCTACTAGCAGGGATTACATCCACCGTCTGCTATTTCTAAAAACCAGTTGCTGGAAACAGCAGGAAGGGAACGCGCTCTTCTGCTGGGGGTGGTCCTGTTTGTGCATTCCCCATTGGGGCATCTGGGTGGCCGCTTTGAGAACAGGAGGCTGGACTAGATGGGCTGCTGGTCGGAGCCAGCAGGCTGTTCTTTTTATTTTGTATTTCATAAAATTTATAAACTGCTTTACTGGAGGGGGGACCTCAAAGCAGTTTACAGAAAGATAAAACAATTTTTAAACATCACTACAATACTTTAAAATGTACACAAAGTTAAAGTACTAAATCAGGTTAAAATTCACAACAACTTTCTGACCATCTGGGCAGGCTTGTCTAAACAAGAATGTTCTAGCAGGTGCCAAAAAGAATACAGTGAAGGCACCTGCTTGATATCAACAGGCAGGGAGTTCCTTATGTTCTTCAGAAGAGCCTGGAAGCTGGATCAGGCCAATGACCCATCTTGCCCAGCAATGGCCACCTAGATGCCTCTTCTGGAAACGCTGCAAGCAGGATGTGAAAACCATGCAAGGTGTGAGACTGCAATCACCCTGTGGGTGAAAAATGTGCCTGGGTAGGGCTTCTCTTTAAATATGACACCTCTCTTCACACTCAGCGCTAGAGCATTATTCCATTAAATTCCACTATTTAACAGTTATTTAGCAGGGTGCTGGGAGCCCAACACACGACAAGGGCTTTGCTCATGGAAAGAGTTATCCTGGCACACACCCCCTAAACATATCAGAAGCACCCTGAGCTCAGAACAGACACAGTTTGCCTTACCTGCAACTTCACTTTCACGCCATCCACATTCAAGACTTTATTCTGGAAGAGAGGAGGGGAAAGAAGTGAATTAATCCATGTGTGACGTGAGCCACCATCGACATCAGGTTTGGGGCAGCCAAATAACCTACGAAGCTGGATTACAAATACTTCTGATGCCCAGTGGAGGCTAGTCACCTAGGGTGAACAGAGCACTGTCCCACCAATTTCAGTCTGTCTACAGCCAACCCACACCTGCTTGCCTTCCTTGCCTAGGGGTGGGGGCAGCTTGCCACCTTCCTCCTCTTCTTCCATCTCAGTGTTGCCCTTGTAGAACTCAAAAGGAAGGTGGAGGGAGACAAAAATTAATGAGCTCTGATTCTGATTGTCATAAGCCCTGGTACCACTTTCTGTTGGCTCCCTGCCTGCTGCTGTACCTATTTATCTACTTGCACTTTGATGTGCCTCTGAACTGCAAGGTTGGCAGGAGCAGGGACCGAGCAACGGGAGCTCACCATCCCGTCACGGGGATTCGAACCGCCGACCTTCTAATCGGCAAGTCCTAGGCTCTGTGGTTTAACCCAGAGCACCACCCGCGTCCCATTAAACATCTAGGTAGGCTTCCCTAAACAAAAATAGTTTTAGCAGGTGCTGAAAAGAGTGCAGTGAAGACACCTGCCTGTTATCAATAGGCAGGGAGTTCCAAAGTGCAGGTGCTGCCGCACTAAAATAGCTATTTCTTACAAATCCAGAATGGGCGTTAAGCGGCACCTGTAGCAATGCCAGTTCTACAATTCAAAGGAGTAGAGTGGGCATTTATGGGGTAAGGTAATCTCGCAAGTAAACTGGTCCCAAGTTGTTAAGGGCTTTACATACTAATAGTAACACCTTGAACACCGTTGAATAGCAAATCGGCTTTCAATGCAGATCTCTGAGCAAATATCTTTCTATACAAACTATAGCTTCTGGATCAAGTGCAAGGCAAGCCCCACAAATGGTGCCTTGTAGTAATCCAGTCCTGAAGTATTGGGCACCAGCTAACATTGCTAGCAGATGCTGAACTTTAAACCCAGCTGGGACCCACCAGAGCCCCCCCCCAACCTGCCCACCTCCCCAATTCTTGCACACTCAAGCATCTCATTCACCATGCTCCTTGCAACACTTTGCCATCAAATGCAGAAGCTGACACAGCAAACTCTTTGCAGACAATCCGTCCGTGCTAGGCGAGAGCAGAGACTACAGACATCAAAGTCTCCCTCCTGGGATAGGCCAGCCTTAGAAGTTAATTCAAAGCCATGTCAAAGTCTCAAGAGAACAAAGGCCGATGTTAAAGGGGGCGCATATCCGCAGAGGGAACACAGAAAGATAGAAATCATAGAATCACAGAGTTGGAAGGGACCCCAAGGGTTATGGAGCCCTCTAGGTTGGGAGCCATCACTGCCTCCTGAGGGATTGAGTCCCACATCTCATGGAAGACAAGGTTTCCCCATTTTGGGGAGCCCTGGCTGCATTATGCATTTTCTAAACATTGCAAATCCGGTCATTTATCATCAGAGAAACATTATGTATGTTCCCAGATTCCCTCCAGCATTTACAGAGTTTACTAGGCAATAAAATCGACCGTGAAGCAAGATTAAAAGCTTGGAACAATAGGCATTAAAAAGGGATATCAGCTGTTCTTGCCAGAAGATTAGCACACAATTACAGGAAACAGGTCAGGCAAAAACACCACTGGCAGTGGTTTCTCTCATACATTCAGACAAGCGATATTCCCAGTCTTATTTGGAGATTCTGGGGATTGAACTTGGGATGTTTTGCTTGCAAAGCAGACGCTCTACCACTCAGCTAAGATTCTAGTCCTCATGGTTTTGTTATTCAGCTGCCTGAAACAGGATCATAGGAAGCTGGTTTGTACTGAGTCAGGCCACTGGTCCATCTAGCTCAGCTTTGTCTGCACTGATGAGAGGCGGCTCTGCTGCTGGGTTTTAAATAGGGGTCTTTCCTAGCCCTACCTGGAAAAGCCAAGAACTGAACCTCAGACTCAATACAGATTTTTGGTAGCAAAACTGGGCTGCCTGCCATCTCCATCACGTCAGCTTCCAGCCCTTCTGTGAATCTGCGAGCATCATTGCTTTAGGAAGATTAAATCTTTGCATCGGCTTTGACTGAGACTCCGCGAGGCAGGAACTTCCAGAACGAGAGCTACAAAGCTCTCATCTCGAGCTCCAAATCCGCCATCCCAGAGAGAGTGGAGCCAAGAGGCAGCCAGCTTCACAAAAGCAAAGTGCTAACCTTCCCCATGCAGGGGCTGGGCACGCTGAAGAGATCTAACAGGGGGAGGAAGAAGGGGAGAGGCACACACCAGCAGCAAGCACATCAGGTGCGAGATAGAAGCCGTAACGTCCCATGCGCAAACTCCAAAAAGCCATCAAAGAGCTCAGCTGCGCAAGTATCTCTGCTCCCCCTACCCCACTCAGAAAATCAAGTTTCTGGTGCTAATGTTTCCCTGGCAGCTTGATAAACTCTCAGAAGTCGGCCTGGGTGTGGGGAGGCTATGAAGGATTTATTGGAACCAGGTCAAGGATTCTGTGTTGTTTTCCTAATTCACAGAGCTGCAGAATTCAGCTTCTCTTGATACAGTACAGTGGTACCTCTGGTTACAGATGCTTCAGGTTACATACGCTTCAGGTTACAGACTCTGCTAACCCAGAAATAGTACCTCGGGTTAAGAATTTTGCTTCAGCATGGGAACAGAAATCATGCTCCAGCGGCGCGGCGGCAGTAGGAGGTCCCATTAGCTAAAGTGGTGCTTCAGGTTAAGAATAGTTTCAGGTTAAGAATGGACCTCCGGAACGCATTAAGTACTTAACCCGAGGTACCACTATATTGGGTTACTTTAGCCCAGGATTTTGAGCTGGTTTCATGGTGCCCTCCTTAAACCCCGAACCAGCTTGCCAGTCATCACAGCCTCATTGCCCTGCCCTTCAAATCCAACACACACACACACACACACACACAGCCTTGTTTTATCATGACACATCCATGCCCGCAAGCTTTGCTTTCCTGGTTCCAGCAGGATCCACCGTCCCAAACTCTCCTATTTCCTCAAAAGGCACCCCTGTTCCAACCTTCCTACCCTGTATGCCTGGAACTAACTCCCTGAATGCCTGTGTCTTCCTTCAAAATGCCACTCCCTTTGCCAAACACCCCCCCCACTGCCGCCGCCATGAAACTCAACAGATGGGCAGACTGCGACTGATGGGAGCTGTAGTCCTTTGCTCAAATGACAATGGCAGCACAATGTATCTTAAACTGGTTGCAAAACAGGTTTCAATGCTGTAGGTTCCTCAAGCTACTACAGAAATTGGAGTTTTCTGAGGATGCCAGGATCTCTTCATTAGAGGCCCTTGGTCCTGTCACAGCACCAGAGTGCCTAAGAATTAGGGATGTCAGTGACAACCAATAAAACGGGAAATGAGAGCAAAATTTGCCCACATTCACTTATTCGTCTCGCATCTAGTATGGAAATCAATCAATCCAGCAAGCATGTTTTCACTGTTATTGTCAGTTTCAGTCTGCAAATGTACCGTAATTGATTACATTTTCCCCTCATTTGCATAGCCTTTCTCTGCACTGAAATGAATGGGATGGAATTAGGTAATGACAATGTAACTTACATAGCAACTTAGTTATGTAAATTACGATGTTTGAGTGGAAGGCGGACTGCAATGGAACAGAAACATTGCAGCGTTTACTGAATACAGAACAGATCAGCAAAACAGTGCCTTCTTACATTCCTGCTAAGGACTCTTGGTTGAAAGAGGGTTGAAAACTGGATTAAACATTTAGCACATATATGTCACAAGAATCCCATAGGGAGATCAATAATCCGGATCAAGAAACATGTTTTTAAAGAAAAGTCAGGACAGCTAAGATGATATAGTGTAAATAACCTCACTTTGTTATTTATTTACTGTCATACCTCGGGGTGAAGTAGCTTCAAGTTAAGTATTTTCGAGTTGCGCGTTACTTCCGGGTTTTGCCGCTCGTGCATGCGCAGACACTCAAAATGAAATCATGCGCATGCGCTGAAGCGGCGAAACGCGATCCGCACATGCACAGACATGCATTTGTGTCTTACGTTTACTTCAGGATGTGAATGGGGCTCCAGAATGGATCCCGTACGTATCCAGAGGTACCACTGTATTACAATTATATCCCACCTTTCCTCAAAGATGCCAAGATAGATCTCTTCCTCCATTTTGTGCTCACAACAGCCCTTTGAGGTAGGTTAGGCTAATTGGCTCAAGGTCACCAACTGAGCTTCATGGCTGAGTGGGGATTCGAACACTGGTCTCTTAGGATCTAGTCTGATGCTCTAACCACTACACATCACCCCCAGAGCCCTGGTCACCAGTCTGTTTTCCAAGCCCATATCCATTTTGCTCCTATGGGCTGGGCCCTTTATCAAAAATTCATTCAACCAGCTCTTGCCTCCATTAGCAGCTTAGCAAGTGGCAGCAAGATCAAATGCTCTTTTTTTTCTTTATTAAGCATACCCATCTTTATGCATCAGGCTTTATCAGAATCTGCACTGGAATGGATATTGGCATCTCAGACAATCCTTACCAGCCTGCCTCTGACCGTCCATCAATTACGACCTGCAATCCAAGCTGGCGCCTCACTCAATGCAAGGAATAAATGAGTTTGCTTTGCAGAGAAAAGCAAGGCCTCAAGTTCATTACCCGTGTCGACAGCACGGCTTATCCCCTCCACGGATTTGCTTTCATTAGAGATCAAGTGAGATTCATGTCCTAACAATGCCAGCCGGAGAGAAGGGCTCCCACTTCTGAAAACAAACAATGGTTTTCTGAGAGAACTGCAAGATGAAAGCTCCAGGTTTATGTAAGCCCTGAGGCAAAGGAGGACTGTAGCTCAACCACAACAGTCAGCCCCATAAGGGGCTTATCCACACTTACCTTTTGCCCCACTCTTTCCAGGCAGAGGTCAGGGCTTAATGCTCCATGTCCAAATGGCTGTTTTTGTTTTGCTTTACCCAGAGCTTTCCCCATGAAAACCTGCTCTTTAAAGCTGAATTGGAGAAAACATCCATTTGGGTTTTCTGTGGGTGGATGTTTGCTCCGATATGGCTTTAAAAAGTGGGGTTTTGTGGTGAAAGCTCCGGAGCAAAACAAAAAGAGGGTGCCAACACAGAGCTTTAAATCGCAGACCGTGGCTGGAAAAAGCAGAGGAAAAGTGTGGATAAGCCCACAGCGCACTGCTGAGGCAACAGCTCTCTCTCTCTCCCTGGAGAGTCTGAGCCAATGAACTGTCCAGGGTCCTGATCAGTGGCTTCTCCACCCGTCTGTGGATTCCCCTTAGCTGTTCCCTGCTCTTCAAGACACCACAAGGAAGCCAGTCTGGTTTAGCAGTCAGTGCCAGACTAGAGCAGGGGTCAGCAACCTTTTTCAGCCGTGGGCCGGTCCACTGTCCCT
The DNA here is from genome assembly GCF_964188315.1 of Podarcis muralis. Classification (NCBI taxonomy): domain Eukaryota; kingdom Metazoa; phylum Chordata; class Lepidosauria; order Squamata; family Lacertidae; genus Podarcis; species Podarcis muralis. Next base: position 32,254,350 of record NC_135668.1, read on the forward strand.
CAAACCATGTGGTGGGCTGGACTATTTTTTTGGGGGGGGGGGTGAACGAATTCCTATGCCCCACAAATAACCCAGAGATGCATTTTAAATAAAAGGACACATTCTACTCATGTAAAAACACGCTGATTCCCGGACCATCCGCGGATTGAGAAGGCGATTGGGCTGCATCTGGCCCCCGGGCCTTAGGTTGCCTACCCCTGGACTAGGGCCAGGGAGACCATTGGTCAATGATGTGACCTTCAGCCAGTCACAATGTCCCAGTCTGACATACCTCGCAGGGTTGTTGTGAGGATAAAACGGGGAGGTGGAGAAGAATGCTGCGTTGAGCTCCTTGGGAGGTTTCTAAGCAGAGTTTGGATGGCCACTGGTCAAGGATTCCTGCATTACAGGGGGTTGGACTAGATGACCCTTGGCATCCCTTCCAACTCTACAATTCTATGACAGTGTGCCACAGTCTCAACAGATGACCAGGTGTACTAGTGCCTCAAACATGCCCTAATCTACCTCTCTAGGAAACAAGAACGAACCTCCCCCTTTCTTTGAGTAACAATTAGGCTGTATTTTGTCCTTTGCAAAAACCTTCAACAGTTACAGGAAGTTCTGCCCTGTTCTGCTTGCAGTGGGTAATTTGCACCTCCTTCAACACCTCTAAGCTCAGTGACAGGCTGTCTCTAACAAAGTACAAGACAATGGGTTTTGGGGGTGGGGGAGAAGGATTTCCAAGGGATTTCATTATCACCAGGGAACCTTCTCCTGCTTTAGTTAACTGAAAGAATCACCATTCACAAATTATGATTGAAAAGCCACACTCTGGTGAGCATGGGAGCAGAGAAGACATCCCCCTCCCCTAGTTGCTAGTCTTGGAGGTGCCATGCAGCTGGACTTAGGTGGAGGCCCATCAAACCAATTAAACTGTCCAACTGCTACAAGCGGTCCTTTCTCCAGGCAACTGAGTACAAGTGGTCCTTTCTCCAGGCAACTGAGCGGCTTCTGTTGCTCTTAGACCAGCAAAAAGGGATGCCTTTGGCGACTGGTGGAGTGAAAAGCAGGGAACCCAACTGGTGGAAACAGACAGGTGTCTTGCCCCCATTCTCACTTCAGAAGACCGGTTTCTCTGCCCACTGGAAAGGCACAAGTTTTTTACAGCCTCCTCATGGAGATGGAGGCTCCTGAGCCTCCTGAGCCACCATGGCTGTGCTCTGCCTCCATAGTTGAAGGCAGTGATGCTTTACAATGCCAGTTCCTGAAACCACAGGAGAAGAAGAAGAGGAGTTTGGATTTGATATCCCTCTTTATCACTACCCGAAGGAGTCTCAAAGCGGCTAACATTCTCCTTTCCCTTCCTCCCCTACAACAAACACTCTGTGAGGTGAGTGGGGCTGAGAGACTTCAGAGAAGTGTGACTGGCCCAAGGTCACCCAGCAGCTGCATGTGGAGGAACGGGGAATCGAACCCAGTTCACCAGATTACGAGTCTACGGCTCTTAACCACTGCACCACACTAGGAAAATGCACTTGTGCTCGAATCCTGCTTGTGGCTTTCCCACTGAGGCATCCGGGAACAGGATGCTGAACTAGATGGGCCACTGGCCTGATCCATCAGGCTCTTCTTGGGTACTTATCCTTGTCCTGGGGGAACAATTCACCCCAACCTGGCTACTTCTTCTGTTCTCAACAAGCAACTCTGCCTGCAGATACCATCTCCTCTTACCGCAAACTAGCATTTCCAACTGCTCTCAAACTAAAAGCATTTTTATTTTATTTTGGGGGAGAAGTGGGGGTCAGGGGGAAGAGGCAGATGGGCATTTGAGACTGAACAGAGTTGTTGGACTCCTACATGACATGCTTCTGCTGAGCATCAACCCATCTCCACTCACACAGAACCTTGCGCAGCCCTCTTTCCCTCATCTCGCTGCTCCCTCTCAGGGAGCTTGTCTCTGATAACAAGCATGTGGCAGCAGCACCTTTCAATCAGGGCACCCAACCTCGAAATGAATCGTGCTGATGCTCTTGGAGGCAGTGAAGTTGCTTGCAGAATATAAATGACCTTGGGAGGAGGGGAGGGGAGAGAGGACCCCTCACTCCCTGAAATAAACCAACAGCTGTTGAGAGGCTTCAGGTGGGGGAGAACACAGGTGCCTGCCTTGCCCTTGGTTCTCCTAGTTCCATACTGCCTTCATTGACTGGCAGCAGCTCTCTAGCATATCAGACAGAGCACAGTCTAAGTTCTACTTGGAGATGCTGTGGATTGAACCTGAGACCTTCTGCATGATCTACCACTGAGCTACATCCCCTTCTTCGCAAATGAAGCTTCCAGCCTTCATGATTTTGAGTTAAAAGCTGATTTGAATAGGAATATAAGCTGCCTTGGGATGCAGGTGGCGCTGTGGGTTAAACCACAGAGCCTAGGACTTGCCGATCAGAAGGTCGGCGGATCGAATCCCTGCGACGGGGTGAGCTCCTGTTGCTCAGTCCCAGCTCCTGCCAACCTAGCAGCTCAAAAGCACATCAAAGTGCAAGTAGATAAATAGGTACCACTCCAGTGGGAAGGTAAACGGCATTTCCGTGCGCTGCTCTGGTTCGCCAGAAGCCGCTTAGTCATGCTGGCCACATGAGCCGGAAGCTGTACGCTGGCTCCCTCGGCCAATAAAGCGAGTTGAGCGCCGCAACCCCAGAGTCGGTCACGACTGGACCTAATGGTCAGGGGTCACCTTTACCTTATAAGCTGCCTTATAACAGAGTCCATCTATCTCAGTACTGTCAACAATGACAGGCAGGAGTTTTCCAGGGTTCTAGGCCAGACTTCTTCCTGACTATACCTGGAGATGCTGTTGAGGGTTGAACTCAGGGTTTTCTGCATACAAAGCAGGTACTCTAGCACTGAGCTACAGTGGCTCTTATCCTGGTTGGAAGAGGCACTCAGCGGCAGGTTACACTAACACTTCAGTATCTCTGCTGCCTTCTGGTCTTGCCTATACAATTGATCAAACAAACAGAGCCTTCAGCAACCTGAGCCTAAATAGCTGAGAGCTGCCTCCGGCATTATTTCCAGAGGGGCGGTTGTTTCAGCCATCTGAGTCCCCTACTGTCTACAGCAAAACATCAACAACAGAGGGTCTTGAGGCAACCTCAAAGCTAGCAAATTTATTGTGGGCATAAAGATTTTGCAAATGATGGCTCACTTCATCAGAGGCAAGGAAAGTATATATTCACATGGCATGTTGCTTTTTGCTTTTTTTGCTGGGGTGGGAGCAGGATTGTGAACAGTGAGGTCAGAAGGAAATGAAATGCAAAGAAGGAAAGTTGGTGATAACAATGACACAATTAACAGCAGTAATTCACAAAAGCCCTGCTCCTGGTGCACAGGTGAGCCAATTAACACATATGATGTCAGGGCTGGCCCAATATGTTTCTCTGCCTGGAGCAAAACCAAGATGGTGCCCCACCCCATTCTGAATACAAAAGCCAGCTGAATCTTAATTCAACGCTGTCAGTGGGACAGCAGTAGAGGCTGTTGGGCACACACACTTGTCCTCCAACAGAGGGGAACAGGAGGTGCTCTTCAGGAGGAATGGCCATAGGGCTGCTGCCATAGGCCCCCATCAACCGCTACCTGAAGCAGTTGCCTCTTTCTGGCTAATGGTAGGGCCGGCTATCAATAATGTGCTAAATATATATATTGTTGGAACTGATGGGAGTTGTTGTCCTAACTTTCTAAAGGGCACCAGGTTGGGGAAGGCTGAATACATACCATCCAAAGCATCCTGGGAACTGGAGGCTGAGTTATAAATATTGCCTTCCAGTCTCACAGAACTATAGTTCCCAAGGAACCCTGGGAAGAGGAAGTGTGTGCTAAATCTCTTCAATTTTGCCATGCACAAATACCCTCACATTCTCTGCTCCACTGAATTGCTATAGATACTTTCCTCATTTGCAGTCATGTGAATGCCCAGCAAAAGAAGTATTGGTACAGAAGTCTAGCATTTTGATCAGGGGAAGCAACAGTCCCACTCTATTCTGCTTTGTTCAGACCCCACCTGGAGTTCTGTGTCCAGTTCTGGGCACCAGAGTTTAAGAAGGATATTCACAAGCTGGAATGTGTGCAGAGAAGGGCGACCAGGATGATCAAGGGTCTAGAAACCAAGCTTATGAGGAACAGTTGAGGGAGTTGGAGGTGCTTAGCCTGGAGAAGAGAAGTCTAATAAGTGACATGAGAGCCATCTTCAAATAGCTGAAGGGCTGTCAAGTGTAAGATGGAGCAAACCTGTTTTCTGCTGCTTCAGATTGGAGGACCCAAAACAATGAGATTCTGGCTAAACATCAGGAAGAACTTTCTGACGGCGAGAGCTGTTCAACAGTGGAATGGACCGCCTTGGAAGATGGTGGACTCTCCTTCACTGGATGTTTTTAAACAGAGGTTGGAAGGCCAACTATCAGGGATTCTTTAGCTGAGATTCCAGCACTGCAGGGGGCTGGACTAGATGACCCTCATGGTTCCCTCCAACTCTATGATTCTATTAAAAGAACAGTGCAGGGTAGAAAGAGCTAATGGGAAAATACCAGCGAAGTGGGAGGCAAGGAGAGGGAAGGTAAATTACTGGAATGGACAAATGAAGGCGGCCCCAAACAATTGTGAAAGAGTCATTCTTTGAGCCAGGAAATGTCTCCAGGAGCTGTTGAGTGCCAATGAAGTCAAGAACATGGTGACATTTTGGATTCAAAGCCAGAACAAACAGGAGACAGAAATCAACCCTTGCCAATTTATTTCAAAGAAATCCAGTGCTGGCTCGTCCCTCTTTTCGATTATACGCCGTCCAAGGAACAAGCAAGCTCAGCATGCACAAACAGATTGGGATCTTTTTGGTGCAACATGAAAACAAATCAGAAAGTGTTGTTACACAGGGCCCTGGCTGTGTGGTGGGTTGGGGGCGTCTTCTACAACGTGTCGTCAACACAAGATTAGTGTATCAGTCCTGGGTTTATAACTGGATTGTCAACACTTCATTCCATTTTATCAGTTGTCCAGCAATGCTTCCCCAATGTCACTGAAATATTGCCATCTGGAGAGGCACTTTTGCATCACAGAGCTACAAAAACAGGACATAAAAGCCCACAACTCCAGAACATTAGCAGTGTTGTCTATGCTGCCTGGCAGTAGTTCTCCAGGGTCTCAGACTCCAGCCTTACCTGGAGATGTTTTTGCAGACCAAACCTGGGCTGTTCAGCTTGCAAGACAGATGCTCTACCACTGGCCCTATCCCCAAACCAGCTTTTAAAAAACAGAAAGTTCTTTTAGAAGATCGGTTTTGTGTGCAAGCAGCAGATAGCCGCCCTGCTAATAGATTGGTTTTTCTTGATTGATAGGTCAGGAATTCAGATTCCATTCCTTCCCAAAGGATCTGGCCGGGACCCTTCTCCTTATCCCCCCCCCCCCAAAAAAAACCCCAAGCCTTCACAAAGGAGAGAAGATGAGGAGAAGGAGCAGCAGCAGCAGTGAGGCAACAGGCTAAATTTACACCGTCTGCTGGAGGGGAAATGATGATTTAAGAGGTTTAAAAATACCTTTACAAAAAAACCAACTGTCTGAACAGGGAGAAAGCGAATGAATCACAGTATTGGGAAAGGTGGTGGTTTAAGAAAGTAAGAAAGAAAGCAAAATCTGGGGGAGCGAGAATGCAAGAGAGAACCTTGGAGAGATGCTCCATCAGGAGAGCGTTGAAGGTCAGTGCAGAGGCTGCGGCTGGATGAGACCTGTTGTAGCAGAAAACAGCCCAGCCAGGAGGCCAAATCTGGTAGTCTCTTCCAGCAGCAGACTTTTGGTTGTCATGAAGGATGTCTGAGGGTGAGATGAACATGGGCTCTGAATATGGGCATCCATAGGAGTTGGGGGGGGGGAGGCAACAATCCCAGCCACAGCCCAGATGAATCGCCAGATCCCCAGCTTCCATTTTTTTAAAAGAGCACGTCTCTAGCATTTGCAGAACCTGAGATATAAGGCAAGATGGACAGGCACACATTTTCTCATTTGGGAGGTAGGTAAATGAGCCTGCTCCCCTATTGACAGTTGTATCCTTTACTTGTTTGTTTGTTTGTTTGTTTGTTTGTTTGTTTGCTTGCTTGCTTGCTTGCTTGTTTGCTTGCTTGCTTGCTTGCTTGCTTTATTTATATCCCACCTTTCCTCCAAGCTGCTCAAGATGGTGGGACATGGTTCTCCCCTGATCTCATTTAATCCCCACAATAACCCTGTGAGGTAGGTTAGGTAAAGGTAAAGGGACCCCTGACCATTAGGTCCAGTCGTGGCTGACTCTGGGGTTGCGGTGCTCATCTCGCTTCATTGGCCGAGGGAGCCGACATACAGCTTCCAGGTCATGTGGCCAGCATGACTAAGCTGCTTCTGACGAACCAGAGCAGCGCATGGAAACGCCATTTACCTTCCCGCCGGAGCAGTACCTATTTATCTACTTGCACTTTGACGTGCTTTCAAACTGCTAGGTTGGCAGGAGCATGGACCGAGCAACGGGAGCTCACCCCATCATGGGGATTCAAACCGCTGACCTTCTGATCGGCAAGTCCTAGGCTCTGTGGTTTAACCCACAGCGCCAGTTAGGCAGGCAGTAAATGGCTGGCCCACTGAGCTTCATGACAGAGCAGGGATTTGAACTCTGGTCTCCAGGTCTAAGTCCAACACTCTAACCCAGCCTTTCTCAACATGTGGGTCCCCAGATGTTGTGGAACTACAACTCCCATCACCCCTAGCTAGCAAGGCCAGAGCTCAGGGATGATTGGAGTTGTAGTCCAACAACATCTGGGGACCCACAGGTTGAGAACCGCTGCAAGTCTAACCTTTGCTTTGCTTCCTCATTGGAAGAATCCATGCAGCCGCCCATGACTCTGACCCATGGGGCAGTTATTCTGCGCTAGCCCCTCTTGCCCACTAGGTTCGACGCCTGGCATGTCTACGAAAGCCTTCGAATGGTCCCTGCCCTAGAGTAAGATTACCAGACGTCCCCATTTCCCGCGGACAGTCCCCGGATTTACAGATCAGTCTCCATACAAAATCCATTGAAGTTGAGAAGTATCCCTGGATTCATTGAAAAAAATCTGGTAACCTTACCCTAGAGAGCCACTGCCCGTCAGTGTTGCCTTCACTGTGCAAGACGGACCAAGGGTCTGAGTAGGTACAAAGCAGCTTCCTTTGTAAACCAGCCCTTCATTCAGAACCGTGAGGACTAGAACCTTATCAAGCTTGCTGCCTGCAACACTGGAGAGCTGCACTGCCAAGCCAGTACAGACAGGGCCACCCTAGATGGAATAATGGACTGAACTCTGCCTAAGGCAGCTTGTCATGGGATCACAGAATCATAGAGTTAGAAGGGATCCCCAAGGGTCATCTAGTCCAACCCAGCTGCAATGCATGATTCCCCCATCCAATTTGAAACTATAGCTCTTCTCCTGTGGCTGTTTGGCAACCCCAAAGCCCCTCCCTTTCCCACACAACCACTTCTTTGGTAGGTGAGGAAAGAGAAGGACCCGGTGTTGGCAGCAGGTGCTGATTAGCTGCTCTGTTCTGCAATGGAGAGAATTTATCCTGGCACACTGCCTATTCCTTAGCACTCCCTGTGTGTTGCTGCTTTCGCTCGTCTCCTCACACATCTGCCAATACAGATCCCCATGCAGACAGCTCTGACTTGCAAACGCTTCTTGCAGGAGCCAGCCTGGGAAGAGCGGAACCGTCAAGTCAAACCCAACCCATCACCTGGCGGTTTCTTCGTTCCTCAGGAGAGACACAGATCGCAATTCTACACAGTCCGGCAGGGTGTGTGTGTGTGTGTCTGTGTGCAGAGGGCTCCGAAGGGCCCTCATCCATGTTGCGTGGAAATGGCTGCCTTAAGGTGCAGCTCCATCGGAGACACGGAGAACACAGCTGCCGCATTAGGAACATTTTAGGGAGCGCTGGAAGAGTGAAAGGCAGATAAGATTTCACAGGGCAGAGAGTGCAGGCAAAGGCGGCAGAGAACAAACTGCATGTGGGAGGAGGTAATAACCAGATGGTGGTTAAATGCAGGATAAATGCAACAGTGTCTGGGTTTAAATGCAGGATAAATGCAACAATGTCTGGGTTTTGACAGCAAGGGATACAAATTCAGTTCCCCACCCTGCAGACATGGACAGAACAGGCTCTCGGCTTCAACAAAATCACGGTGTTGTGCAAAATATGAGGAAGAACTTTCTGATGCTAAGAGCTGTTTGCCTGCAGGATGGACTCCCTCAGAAGGTGGTGGACGCTCCTCCTTTGGAGGTTTTTAAACAGAGCTTGGATGGCCATCTGTCAGAGAATCTTTAGCTGTGATTCTTGCATTGCAGGGGGTTATGCTAGATGACCCCCTGAGGGGCTCCATCCAACCCTACAATTCTATGATTTTGTGCAGAGCGTCTCACACTGTGATGCTTCAGATCAGAGCTGTTCAAATCAGATGCTTGAAATCACACTATGATGCTTCAATCAAATCAAAGTGACTTGGACTCTGAGCCTAGAAAAGCAAGATTCCAAGATTGGGATTATGCAAATATGTACCTTCTGTTTCCAGTAGCCATTGGGGGGGGGCAGCTACATTGCCCTGTCCCACCTGGAGCACTGGAGATGCTGCTCAGCCACATTATGATGCCCCAAATTTCACAACACACTGTTCATGTGTTTTAAAGTCTGTATGTCCTAAGGGCTAGAAACTTGAGCAGTTAAAAAATAATAATGACACAGTTAGGCTGCAATCCTAACCTTACTTTTCCTAGAGTAAGACCCATTGAATTCACCTGGACATAATTCCGAGTATAGACATGGTTAAGATTGCACTGTTTGCTTGCTAAATTCTGTACCAATTTATGCAGCGGATGTACAAAAGGCAGCCAACCTTTCCTGCAGTATCCTTTACCCAAATCCCCTAGATTCCAACTGCATTGGAAACTCCTGTTCAGTTAGCTTCCCTGCTTTGGGCTTTTGATCACTGCCTGTCTTTGAGCCTGCAGTGCCACTGTTGCACCTTCAGGGTGAAATCCATTAAAAGAGAGTCAGATGTAGAATGAAGAGGGTCTGTTCACTTGGAGAACTTTCCCTGCATCATAGAATTGTAGAGTTGGAAGGGACACCAAGGGTCATTTATTGCAACCCCCTGCAATGCAGGAATCTCAACTAGATCATACATGATAGATGGCCCTCCAAACTCTGCTTAAAAGCCTCCAGAGAAGGAGACATTAAGTTCATCCTGACTTGAAGGTGTTCAAGGACAAAGTCAAGCACCATAACTTTGAGATAGAACACATTAAGAGTAAGGAGGGGGAGAGAGATTTGAAATTACAGACTTTTACATATCAAGCAGATCTGTCTGATGCTATCGTTCAGGCTGGTTAACATTAATTATGACATCTCTGCCCTTTCAAACTATGTTGGTTTAATTAACGAAGCTGCTCCCCTCCCTGCAATTCATGGAAGGCCTGCTATTAATTCCTGAGTCACACGCTGAACTTTCTTAAGAGCAGAGAAAGTTACCGAAGGACCGGCAATCTGAGGCTGCACAAAAGCAAGGAAGGAGAAGTGGTGCATTTGGGGCATCATTAAAGGTGGCTGAGTAGGAGGCAGGAAGAAGCATCTCTGCTGTCTGCAATCAGTTTGGTCCCCGGCACCCTCCTCCAAAGTGGCAGAGAGCACTCTTTATGCTTTAACTCGCGCGCTGATGGAGCACAAACCCTCCTCTCTCCCGTTCCATTTCAGATAATCTCTCCCATTGTTGCTTTGAATGAAAGTGCATGAGGAAAAAGTCACATACTAACTATCTCTGTAGCAATTTGGCCAAGAATAGAAAAGGCGGCCCCTCAGGTGCTGGAGAGATAGCGCCGGAGAGAAGCAAAGGGGGGGGTGGCTTTGCACACCTGCTCCCTCCAGCAAGAGCATCATAAATACAGCTCCTTTGTGCACCACAGCAGCCCACAGCTGGCTGCGACAGAAGCCACTGGGAGGAGGGAGGACGGAGAGGATTGAGTTCGTTTGCATTTTAATGAGAAGCTACCTTAGGGACGCAGGTGGCGCTGTGGGTTAAAGCCTCAGCACCTAGGACTTGCCGATCGAAAGGTCGGTGGTTCGAATCCCTGCGGCGGGGTGCGCTCCTGTCGTTCGGTCCCAGCGCCTGCCAACCTAGCAGTTCGAAAGCACCTTTGGGTGCAAGTAGATAAATAGGGACCGCTTACTAGCGGGAAGGTAAACGGTGTTCCGTGTGCTGCGCTGGCTTGCCAGAGCAGCGATGTCACGCTGGCCACGTGACCCGGAAGTGTCTGCGGACAGCACTGGCTCCCGGCCTATAGAGTGAGATGAGCGCACAACCCTAGAGTCTGGCAAGACTGGCCCGTACGGGCAGGGGTACCTTTACCTTTACCTTATCCACAGTTTCCAAACCAGCCGAAACTCAGCTCTCCTTGATAACCCACACTTCACATTTTGCAACACAGTCCCCCAATGAATGAACCAACCACTGTGTGCAAACATGCAATATTAGGGCAATGGGTGTATTAAAAATATGTATGATGGTGAAAATAACATGCAAAAATGAATTATTTCAGGGAAAACTGCTTGCAAAACTATGCACGCTGGTCAGAACTTTGTTAGGAGAAATGCTTTCACCAGCATGAAAATGTGGGGAGCTGAATTTAAGGTTGGAAAAAAATGATAAGCTGAAATTGACAAATTCATCCATCCCTCCTCTGGAATGAACCACAATCAGCACAATCAAGGGATAGCATCCAGATATAATTATCTGCACTCAGAACATGCTGGCTTTTGCAACATGCTGACGTTCCTTTCGAGGTGTTTGTAAGGGTCTTTTCTTACATTGCACAAACAAATCATCTCACCAGGGGTCTGGAGTGCAGATTTCCTGGATGCTCAACTAAAGCACAGGCCACAGGCAGAAAACATCTCTCTTTCCCACGGGGCTTTTCCAGATCAGGAAGGGTGAGTAGTCAGGGACATTGCAGAGTTTACCGGGAAGCCAAACACACACCTCACCGTCGGACACCCCACAACAATAAGGTGCATCCTCAAACCACAGACCTCCCCCCCAAAAAATTATAAAGAAATCCTCAAGCATCCTGAGAACAAGGCAGAAAAATGGAAGTCCATTTCCCCCCCAGGAAGAAAAATGTTGAGAAATTGGGAGGATTGGTACAGCTGGTAGTCTATCTAGAAGCAATTTGTGAGCTGGGAGCTCAGATGAGAAGTTTGCCTGAAGGGGGATTGGAATGAGGATTTGGCAGTAAGAGAGACGGGGGGGGGGGGGCAGTGAACAGGCTGGCTGGCAGGCAGAGGCATCAGGAGCAGATCCGAGACACACACACAAGAAGTCCAGTTGCCCGCTCTGCAGACAGCAAAACCATCTTCATTATCTGCGAACCTTGAAATTTGGGATTCCGCCCTCCAAAAAAAAACTGGTGTCAATGTTTTGCACTCATTTTGCATTCACTTTGCACCACAAACCCTGTGTTTTGCATCAAACCGGGCTTCGTGGTTGTCACTCTAAACCCCAACATTGTCTGATTCACTCCAAAGTAGTGGCAAACGTCTGCACTAGTTATGCACCCCTTTGCACTGAAAACCTCACACCTTGCTTCCTCCACCCCAAAAATGCTCAAAGCAAAATAGACAACCCTGGGTTTGGGGGGGTACCTATGACCCACAGGGTGGCGCTGTGGGTTAAACCACAGAGCCTAGGACTTGCCGATCAGAAGGTTGGCAGTTTGAATCCCCGCGGTGGGGTGAGCTCCTGTTGCTCTGTCCCAGCTCCTGTCAACCTAGCAGTTCAAAAGCACGTCAAAGTGCAAGTAGATAAATAGGTACCGCTCTGGCGGAACGTCAACGGTGTTTCCGTGCGCTGCTCTGGCTTGCCAGAAGTGGCTAAGTCATGCTGGCCACATGAGCTGGAAGCTGTATACCGGCTCCCTCGACCAATAAAGCGAGATGAGCGCCGCAACCCCAGAGTCGGTCACGACTAGACCTAATGGTCAGGGGTCCCTTTACCTTTACCTATGACCCACAGTTTTGAGTATCGTATACTCACTATGGGGCACAGGGTTTTCGCTGCAAAATGGTGCAAAACCTTGGCACCGGTTTGGAGGGGATCCCAAATTTTGGTGTTCACAGTTAATGAAGCTACCAAAAGCTGGCCTGGAAATCATAGAATGATAGAACTGGAAGGTACCCCAAAGGTTAATCTAGTCCAACTCCCTGCAATGAATGAGTCACAGCTAAATAATCACTGACAGATGTCTATCCAAATTCTGCTTAAAAACCTCCAAGGAAGAAGAGACCACCACCTTCTGAGGGAGTCCATTATACTGTCAAAGAGCACTTAACATTAGAATCTTCTTCATACTGGCAGAATCTCCTTTATTGTAATTTGAATCCATTTGTTTGGGTTCCACCCTCCAGAGCAGCAGAAAACAAGCTTGTTCCACCTTCCACGTGACAGCCCTTTAGATATTTGAAAATGGCTATCCTATCACCTCTTAGTCTTTTATTTTCCACGTTAAACATTCCCAACACCTTCAGCCATTCCTCATCAGGCTTGGTTTCCAGACCTTTGATCAAGTCAGCCGCCCTCCTCCTTTCAGCTTGTCAATAGTCTTCTTAAACTGTGGTGTCCAGAACTGGACATAGTATTCCAGGTGGGGTCTGACCAAGGCAGATTAGAGTGGTACTATCTCTTCGCTTGACCTGGACACTATACTTCTGTTCATGAAGCCCAAAACTGCCTAGGCCAGAAATACTTAAAAGGTGGTCTGGGTCAGGGGAAGCAATGGGAATTAAGCCATACCTGGGTATAGAAAGAGAAGCTGGTGGGCACAGGGACCCCTCTTCCTGAAGCCTTGAAATCCCAAGTGGCTCCCATTTTGCACACAGGACACAACCACGCAACAGGAGTAGCAGCTTCCTAGGCAACACACACACAACCCTGGGCTCTGTGAGTTTCCATCCTTTCCCTGTAAGCATCACAGCTTTATGGAACTCGTGAACACATTTATCTCTAGCAGTAAACATGAGGGCTCCTCAACATCAAAGCCTGTTTAATCGCATTGGCCTTGAAACTCTCTGAAACACACACACATTTGGACCCCCATGGACCCAAACCAACAGGAGAAAGAAACTCTGCTTCCAACGGAATCTCAAGGCGGTGGTGGTAGTTGCAAGAGGGGTATTAAGGAGAATAGGAATGGGCATTAAAAATGTAAATCTCCACCACACTCTGCAACCAAGTGATCCAACTGCAGGAGCAAACTGCTGACTGGGAGATGGAGCGCTCCAGCTGGAATCTAGTCAGTGACACCTGAGAGATGATAAAAGGGCTGTCATTTGCACTTTCTTCTGTTGATGCAGTCTAGAAAAGAATTGTATTTTTTTGCTGCTACATCACACTGTTGACTCATGTTAACCTTGTGGTCTACTAAGACCCCAAGATCCTTTTCACATGTACTGCAGTAGAACCTCTACTTACGACCGCCTCTACTTGGGCCCGATCCAAGTCACGACCATGGCAAACCCAGAAGTAAATACCGCGTTTGCTGAGATTTGCACATGTGCAGAAGCGGCTGCTGCCGTCTGCACATGCACACAACGGCGCTTCTACCAGCGACACGTTTCGCCTTAAGGACGGGCCGCCAGAACATATTATGGTGGTAAGTTGAGGTTCCACTGCACTGGCGAGCCAGATGTCCCCCTTCATATATTTGTGCAGCTGGTTCTTCCTGCCTATGTGTCGAGCCTGACGTTTGTCCCTATGGAAATTCATTAGTTTGAGTCCACTTCTCCAATCTATTAAAGCAATCTTGAATCCTGATTCTGTCTCTACCACTCTCAGTTTGCTGTCACCTACAAATACCTTCGTTCAAGTTGTTTATAAAGATGTTGAACAACAACGGTCTCAGAAGAGAAAGCTGCAGCAACCAGCTTGTCACTTTCCCCCAGGATGACGAGGAAGAATGGGCACTCTTTGGGTCTAGTCAGCTACAAATTCACCTAACAGTCACGTTATCCAGCCCACATTTTACCAGCTTCTCCACAAGAATATCATGGGTGATTTGCCTCGCATGACTTGGTTTTGAAAAATTCATGCTTTTCAAAGTGCTCACAGACCGACTGTTTATCTCTAGGACCTTTCCTGGTAGTGATGTCAAGCTCACCAGTAGTTACCTGGGTCGCGTAGTTAGGGCGGGGCGGTCCATATTGGGCAGCAGCTTCCAGAGGGTGGAACTGCTTGAAAGAATGAATATATTAGGCAAAATTGCACACCCAAATGTGTATATTTGGAGAAATGAGCAGCAAAAAAAAATGAATTTTCATGAGATCTTACTTTTTTAGAGGCAAGCTTCTGCAGAAAAGCTGGGAACGGAACTTAAGACTGGAAAAACAAGAAATGGAGAGAAATCAACACTGACAGATACACCCATCCCTGTACTCCTATTATTCCAAGGGAGAAGAGATACTTATATATCTCCCCCCCCCCCCCCGGCCTGGCCGATTCTCAGCAGCATCCAAACAACGGCAAAAACTACTCAACCAGCAACAAAAGTGTAGGCAGATATATATACATATATAGCAACGGCTGCTATGAAATGGAGGTGGTGAGTGCATCATGCCCAGAAAAGCTTAATTAACAGTGGAGCTGACAGCAATTGGATTATACCTAATTAGTACCACCCTACATTTGGCAAGCCAATACATACATATTTAAACACTTTGTGCCAATTAGAATTAAATGTTTAAAGGCAAAAGGAACAGAACGAGCAAGCCCAGAGCAAAGCCCCGCTGGACCACGATGCGAGCAGGAGTTGCAAAGCTGACGTTTGCAGGCTCCATTAGTTTTAAGAGTGCTCTCTGCGGGCATATTTGCTGAGTAAGGAGAAGGCAGGCAAGAAAGCAAACCAGTGTCTGCCTGTAGAGATTGTAGAGACCAAATCCTCCATCTCACCAGGGACTCCTCCAGGTTGGCTTTTTTTGGGGGGGGGAGGGGAGTAAGGCAGGTGTCTTGTACAATATGTTACTGTGTACTGGGGTGCATTTGCGCTGAACTGTCCGCTCAACATTCCATCCACACAACATTCTGCTTTGTAAGTTGTGCTGCAATGCTTCTCCAATATTGCAGCACTGCACTGTAGTGCAACAAAAGCAGGACACACACACCCTGCAGAAGTCCTGGAACATATGCATAGTGAAAAGTTGCAGGATTTCAGCAACAGGCTAAAGGACATTCACCAGCTGGAAAAGAAGCAGGTTGTCCCCACTGAAACTTTTGCAGGGGCCCACAGTACTGCTTCTTGGGAGAAAAGTAATGACAAACCTAGACAGCATCTTAAAAAGCAGAGACATCACCTTGCCAACAAAGGTCCGTATAGTTAAAGCTATTGTTTTCCCAGTAGTGATGTATGGAACTGAGAGTTGGACCATAAAGAAGGCTGATCGCTGAAGAATTGATGCTTTTGAATTATGGTGCTGGAGGAGGCTCTTGAGAGTCCCATGGACTGCAAGAAGATCAAACCTATCCATTCTGAAGGAAATCAGCCCTGAGTGCTCACTGGAAGGACAGATCGTGAAGCTGAGGCTCCAATACTTTGGCCACCTCATGAGAAGAGAAGACTTCCTGGAAAAGACCCTGATGTTGGGAAAGATTGAGGTCACAAGGAGAAGGGGACGACAGAAGACGAGATGGTTGGACAGTGTTCTCAAAGTTACCAGCATGAGTTTGACCAAACTGTGGGAGGCAGTGGAAGACAGGAGTGCCTGGCGTGCTCTGGTCCATGGGGTCACGAAGAGTCGGACACGACCAAATGACTAAACAACAACATAGTACTGAATGTGGGATCCCTTTTAATTTCAACTCCATCACACACAACATAGGATTATCTTATGGAATTCGCTGCTGCAAGACATGGTGGTGAGCACTAACCTGGGTGGCTTCAAGGGGAAAATCTATACAAACTCATGGAAGGAGAAGAAGGCTGTCTATCAACAGCTATGGGTAAGGGAGGCAGTGTGGAAGTCCCAGCTCTAAAGGCAGCCTGCCTTTGAATACTGGTACCTGAGGAATAACAGCAGGGGAGAGCCCTTGCTTTTGTGCCCTGCTTATGGGCTTCCTGAAGGCATCTGATTGGCCACTATGGAAAGAAGGTACTAGAGAAGCTGGACTTTTGATCAGGGCTGGAAGGTGTGCAGAGGAAGGTGACCAAGAGGATCAAGGGTCTGGAAACCAAACCTTATGAAGAACGGTTGAGGGAATTGGGAATGTTTAGCCAGGAGAAGAGATGACTGAGAGGTGATATGACAGCCATCTTAAAATACCTGAAGGGCTGTCATCACATGGAAGATGGAGCAATCTTGTTTTCTGCTGCTCCGGAGGCTAGGACCCGAACCAATGGACTCCAATTACAAGGAAGGTGATTTTGACTCAAGGAAGGTGATTCTGACAGTAAGTGCTTTTCTGACAGTAGAATGGACTCCTTCAGAAGGTGGTGGATTCTCCTTCATTGCAGGTTTTTAAACAGAAGCAATGGGTCAGAGATCCTTTAGCTGTGATTCCTGCACTGAGGCGGCTGGACAAAGTGATCCTTTGAGGTCCCTTCAAACTCTGCAGTTATATGATTCACTGAATCTTCTTACAGACTTATAGAAATGAGTTCAAAAGTTTGTTGGGTTTTTATGCGATACCCACAGACACACCGTGTTTCCTTTTTTTTTATTACACGTGAAGTTATTTTAAAATGTAATTTTAAAAACAGGCAGAACTTTATGTTTTCAATTTTGAGAGTTGCCTTTAATGACTCTCAAAAAATCTCAGCTTCCTCGCAGACTGTCTGTGTCTTAGCATTTAAACTGAAAACTATCCCGACGGACTGGAGGAGGCTGAAAAATCACCTCGTATGAAAATTGTGAAGAAGAAAAACTGAACTAAAATCTCAAACCGTGAAATGGCTTTGGGATAGTATCAACAGCGGCATTAAATTGCGAGGTGGGAGTGGCAGGGGGAGATGGAGAAAAGATAAGGAATGCAACAGGCATGCAGGAATGACCAGAGGACAAACCCTGGAACCATAGAATCACGGAATCATAGCAATGGAAAGGATCCAATGGGTCATCTAGTCCAATTCCCTACAACGCAGGAATCACAGCTATAGAACCCCTGGCATATGTCCTCCCCAACCTCTGTTTAAAAACCTCCGATGAAGGAGACTCCACTACCTTCCAAAGTAGTCTGTTTCACTGTCAAGCAGATCTTACTGTCAGAAAATTCTTCCTAATGTTTAGTCAGAATCTTATTTTTCATAATTTTGATCCACTTGTTTGGATCCTACCTCCTGGAGCAACAGAAAACAAGCTTGTTCCACGTTGTTTACACACAGAACAGCCTTTTAGCCCAAGCAACCTTTTCTAACCGTCTCTGAGCTCAAAATCTGGAAATAAGATTGGATATTACTCCTGTTCAGCAATACACTGCCATGTTCTCCACTCCAGGATCTTCTCAGCCAGAGAATGTGGCTTCACCTGACCCCTCCGAGGGAGCCACACACAAGAACCCCTGATGTGGTCCTCACCACTTCCACCTGGCAGGAGCCAGCAGCTGGAGAGTCACGCGGAGTCAGTGTGGTGTAGTGGTTAAGAGTGGTAGACTCGTAATCTGGTGAACCATGTCCCCGCTCCTCCACATGCAGCTGCTGGGTGACCTTGGGCTAGTCACACTTCTTTGAAGTCTCTCAGCCCCACTCACCTCACAGAGTGTTTGTTGTGGGGGAGGAAGAGAAAGGAGATTGCTAGCCCCTTTGAGACTCCTTAGGGTAGTGACAAAGCGGGATATCAAATCCAAACTCTTCTTCTTTGTGAAGCACCATCATTTCCTCCAAGGGTTAATCACAGGCCCAGGCCAGATGGCCTTCAGATGGCCTCAGGAGGCCTCTGCGCAGCACTGAGACAACAGCTCTCCTTGGGCAAGTTCCAGCCAGCTCCAGCCACAGCGATCTGTCCAAGGTCCTGACAGTTCAGGCTTTGCCTCACCTGTTGCACTCTTGCATAGCCTGCCCTGACTACGTCAGTTCAGCCTTCCCTGGGAGCCTCAACTGAGACAGGGCAGGGCAAAGATACCCAGACTCACTTCCTTGGAAATGAAACTCAGGAAAAGTGTTGTGACCACCAGATTCTGCCGAACGAAGTTCAGGAATTTAATTTCCTTCTTTGTCGAGCTGTCAGAAAGAACACGGAGGCTGATTAATGAGCACTTCGCTGCCATGAGATATTCTTCATCCCAAATTGCCTATAATGGATCTGGGAGTCACAACCAACTGGAAGGGGGAAGGGAGGAAGGGAGCAGGTTGTGCCATTGCAAATAGTGTTTTGGGAGAAGATGTTTGGATATCGGCGGCATCTTTAGAAAAAAAAGAACCATTTTTGTTTGTTTATATCCTCCTTTTCTGCTAAAAGATTCAGCCCTTGCGACGAAAACAAATTCATAAACGAAACAAAAACACAAGATGAGGGGAGAAATTAATTAGATAGCACAACGGATAATTAAAATAATCAGAGTTTGGAGAGGGGAAACTATATAAGGCTAATGAAAAGTTAGATTAAACAAACATGTCTTAACTAAGCAGGAGGAATTTTTTTTCGTTCAAAAAACAATTCAAAGTAGCAAAGGATTTGTGATCAAACCACTAGCTCCTTGGAAGACTAGACTCAGGTCACCTTTACTCAATAGAATTAAAGCACTATGATACCACTTTAAACGGTCATGGCTTCCCCCAAAGAATTCTGGGAGCTGCAGTTTGTTAAATGTGCTGAGAGTGTGGTTAAGAGACCCCTATTCCCCTTGCTCAAGCTATAACTCCCAGAGTGATTTCCACAGTCAATTCCTCTACACAGAGAACTTTAGGAGTTGTAGTCCAAAACATCCAGAGGGCATCTGTTTGCAAGGAGCTGCTCTGAGCTGTGACTATACGGTATGGGATCAGAATAATCAGCCGCTGGGAAGAAGCACACAGGAGGTAGATCCAAACAATCCATTTAAAGCACATAACTTCCCTGACAGAATCCTGGGAACTGTAGTTCACTCCTCACAGAGTTCCTCAGGACTCATAAACTACAGCTCCCAGGGTTCTTTGGGGAAAGCCATGTGCTTTAAATGGATAGTATGGTTCTGCCCAAGAATGATCTCTGATACCGCTTGCTCCCCGTTTCATTTCCATGCCTGAGAGTCCCTGACGCCCTGAAGGAGATGATGAGGAACATACATGTTTCTGGGTTATTTTGGTCTGCCCTTCTGCACCATGGATATCCCAGCCTTTTTAAAAAGTCAAGACACAGTGGGCTGAGACTGAAATTTTATTTCATAGTCATCACTTGGAAAGTGATGAAATACACACACACATACACACACCCAGCCACACACACACACACGCACACACACACCCTCCCAAACTATTCAACCTGAGAACAACCACCAACCTTAACAGAAGATTTGGAACATAGAAACCAAGTCTATTCCAATACATTGCTTGATTCTGTGTCAGGCTAACCTGCCACACTTCCTATTATAGCTTCATACCTGGATTTAGGGCACGTTAGCCTGATATACAGTTTAAAAGCAGAAAGTGCCTTGCTGCCAGTTCATTTCCGTGCTCATTGAAAGGCGCTTAGTACTTAAATCTCTAAATGATTTAGGCTCCAAATAACTAAGAGGCTGGCTCGGGTCAGCAGAGGGGACCCTCTTGGTTGTTCCATTGCCCTCAGAAGTTCAGGATGGAGGTGCCACAGGACGAAGAGGACATTCTCTGTGGCAGCCCCCAAGTTCCTGAACTCCCTCTCATCTGGCACTTACACTATACCATACCTGCAAGTGGCCCCGGTAAGAACAAGACACCCCCTTTTTTGGCGTGAGATTGCAGCAGCCAGTTTAGGTGTTTCGATTTCGTACTGTGCTCTTGCCCAGAAAAAGTGCTTTTCCGAGGTGAGATCTCAGCACAGGTCATGTGACTTGCCTGGGAGCGTCCCGGTTTTGTGTCTGAAAAAGTTGGATGGTATGCTATACCAGTGTTTCCCAACCGGTGTTCCGCGGCACACTACTGTGCCGCGAGACGTTGCCTGGTGTGCCGTGGGAGGGAGGCGGGCGAGTCGCACGGCGTCTCGACGTCGGGCGGCAGCGAGCCCAGGAAGCGGCCCAGCCGGCCGGGGTCGCCCGCCTGCAGCAGCGCCTCGCACCCGCACGAGACCTGCTCCGCCGAGAAGCGGGCGAGCGTGGAGGATCGGGTGCGGCGGAGGCCAGCCCCGCGCTTGGAGAGGACGCAGCAGCCGTCGCCAAACCCGATCCTCCTCCTCCTGCTCCGCCGCCGTCCTCTGGCTCTCGGCCGGGAGGAGCCTGCGGCGACGGGGCGGGCGCCGAAGTTGGCAGAAGTTGGCGCGCCTCCTCGGCAGCGCCTTCGTCCTCCTCCTCCTGCCTCTGCTCTCCTCCGGCGGCGGGGGTGCGCCGTCCTCCCCGGCCGGGGGGCTCGGCGGGGCCCGCGGGGAAGGAGGCCATGTTCGCGGCGCGCGGGATCGCGGCCCCCCTCGCCCGCCTCCGGCCCGCTCCCCTCCCCCTGCGCGCTGCCCTAGCCGTGCGGGTCTCCTCCCCCTGCGCCGCCATCCCCTTTCCACATCCTAGGAGCCGCGGTCCGCCTACCACCCCCGGGCCGCGGCGCGGCTCCCAGCCCGGGCTGGCCTCCGCCTCCTGGGACGCGCGCCCACCCCCGCGGCCCCCCAAACTTCGGAGCAACTCTCCAGACGCTTCTCCCCCGCCTCGGTCTCCCTCCTTTCCACTTCTCTTCCCCCCTTCCTTCCCTCTTTCTTTCTCTTTCTCTCCCACCCGCCTTTCCTTCTATTAACTTTCCTTTCCCCTCCCTTCGTCCTTCCTACTTTTACTCCTGGGCTCCTCCCCCCTTTGCACAGCCACAAATCAATCTCTCTCTCTTTTCCCCCCTCTCTCTCTTCTTTGCTCAGACGCAAAAAAGCGCCGCTTTTTGGAAATCCGGACTGCTGTCCCCGCTGAAACGATACTTTAAAAAAGGAAGAACCCACTGGCTCTTATTTCTGTTTAAAGCAGTAGATCCCGAACTCTTTTGGCCCACTGCCCCCTTGGTTCCACATCCCCCAGTGTCCCCTATGCTTACTCTATAGAAAGCATTACAGGGGTTAACGCGGCTCGCTAAGGAAGATATTAATAGAATTCTGCATTTGGGGCGAGACCCTAACAGTCATCTACCATTACCTTCTATGCTGTTACTATTTTTTTATTTTTTTTTACATAAGTAAAAAGTGACCTTTCCCCATCTGGCATGGTGGTGTGCCTCGAGATTTTTTTCATGACACAAGTGTGCCTTTGCCCAAAAAAGGTTGGGAAACACTGTGCTATACAGTTTTCATTGTCTGCTGAAGACGCATCTCTTTACCCTGCCTTTGACGCTTGAGAGGTGCGTTTCCAGGGCCCCTCCTATTCCTGGGACTGTAATCTGTTTTAACTTTTTGTCATTGATTTTTAAATTGTTGTTGGGACTGGCTGGAGAAGGGTGGGTAACAAAATCTAACAGAGACACAACTTTCAGGAAACACAACTACACAGATGAATACTCTCAATGGCTATCACTAGCTACAAGCCGCAATGGCTATGCTCTGCCTCCACAGCTGGCGGCAGAAACGCTTCTGAATACCTGGAAACCACAGGAGAGAAGAGTTGCTCTTGTGCTTGGGTCCTGCTTGTAGGTTTCCCTTTGGGGCATCCTATTCACCCCTGTGAGAACCGGATGATGGACTAGGTTGGCCACTAGCTTGATCCAGAAGGCTCTGCTAAGGTTCTTATGACCTTAGCTAACCTGGAGGAGAGAGTGTTGGACCATGATCTGGGTTCAGATTCTGCCTCTGCCACAGCTACAGTAGGTAGGCCAAGTCCCTCTCTGCATTACCTTTCTGTAAAATGGAGGAATAGAGAAGGAAGTAGCGAGAATTGGTGTCTTTGTTCTTATAATTTCACAGGCCTCATTCACGCAATTCCTGACTTGCCTAGAAAGCAGCCAAGCGCCACTCAGGATATGGTCCTATCACATTATCCTCATCCAGTGACCCTCCAACACACACACATTTTCTAAAATCCATTATTATGGCAATGGCTTTATCAGGCCAACCAAAAAAGTAAAAGAAAAAAAAACCAATGCAAAAAACCAGAATGCAAACTTAATGGAGTTCTCCAGAATGCTTCATCTGGCTAGCCACTGGATCAGGACTTTTCCCCCTTCCTTTTTTCCCTTCTGATGAACCTCCAGAGGCTAGTGGGGAGTTGGCAAAGCACAAAAAAATGTGCATTTTACATTTCTGCAGCAGAGTAGTTTCTATCCATGCACTTGCACAGCCCTCTCTATTCCCCATCCAAGCAAGTAAGAGAGGTATCATCAGAGATCAAGGCCATGTTCCAGCCAGGCAAAATCATTCAAGGACAGGGCAAAGCAGGACCAGTGATGGTTGTGGCAGAGACGTGGTGTGCAGAAAAGTCCCAAGGGCCAGACAAAAGGAGCTTAGAGAGGGCAACAACTCTGTGCTAAATTGTAGACATGAAAATTGGAGGCAGGAAGAGAGAAATGGTTGTCTGCCACAAATCTGCATCTTCTAAGAGTCATAAGATAGAATGGGGGGGGGGGCAGGCTGCAGATATTCAAATGAAGCCCTGTAAATGCGACACAGGTTTCAGGTTTGGGAGGGAGAAACACACAGAGTCCAACAAAAAATAAAAATAAGAGAGTTCCTGCTTGCCTCTAGAGGTGCATTGCTGTAACTTAAAGAGGAAGATATGATGTATTTGGGGTGCAAGTGAGGGAATGTGAGGCCACTGTCAAGCTAATTACCAGCAATGATTTGGCTCTGACTTCCAGAGGTACTGTCAAGGGCGGAATACATATCAGTTTTGCAAACCTCATTATCACTACAGCATCCACAAATTAGGACCCAGAGGCTGCAGGAATTTATTCGCTTTTTAAGCACACACAGAGAGAAAAGCAGACAAAGTTGGTTGCCAAAAGCAAAAGCAGATGAAGGAGGAAAGGCCTCACCCAGATACAAAACTAGTGAAAGACAGTGTGGTGTAGTGGTTATAGTGTCTGACTAGGACTTAAGAGACCTGGGTTCAAATCCCCACTCAGCCACAAAGCTCACTGGGTGACCTTGGCCAGTCACTGTCTCTCAGTTTAACCTACCTCACAAGGCTGTTGTGAAGATGAAACTGGCAAGGGGAGAACAACATGTGCCACCTTGAGGTTTTGTACACAAGGTGGGAGGAGAAATACAATACAACACAATACAATACAATAAAATCCCTTGGGAGAAATCCAGAAAGTTTCCCTTGCATTTATTCATTTTTTAAATAAAAAGTTTGTATCACTTAATATAATTAAAATCTCTAAGCGGTTTACATAAAAATACAACAGTAGCATTCAGCTAAATTTGCTAAGACCTAATTTAGCAGCAAAACTCAGGTGTATTATCACAAATAGAACTGAGCTGGGAAGAAAATAAAAATAAAAACGTAAGGATCACGAGTCCAAGAGAGCTTGGCAAGGCATGGTCATCTTTAAGAGGCATTCCAAGGTCATTACTCTCTCCGTCTTATGAATTACCCAGGGTAGGGAATTCAGGAGGGTGGGTGCTATCATCAGTGTCATCAGTGAAAACTTTAAGTCTGACTAAGGGCTCGTTCACACTCCTGCTTGTTCCTCCCCCCCCCCCCATATCATTTATATTAGTTTTACAATAATACTTTCCATTGCAATATCTCCTCTCATATTATACATTTTGGCTTTTTAGGGCCCTGACTTCCTTCAAACCTTCCTTATGATTTTCTATCTTTCATTTCAAATTTCTGCATTTTCACTATTTAACCATTGCTTTAAAATCAAAACCATTAACACATCATACATTCTTATTCTTATCTGCAGTGGTTTTTGTACCTTTCCTTACAAAGCTTCTTGCAATCCTACCAACGTATTTGATTGAATGCAATTGTCTTTCAAATAATTTACAAATTTGGCCCAGTCCTTGATGAACTTTTGGTCCTGCTGTTCTCGGATTCTTCCCGTCATTTTGGCCAGTTCCACATACTCCATTAGCTTCAATTGCCATTCTTCCTTTGTCAGCAATACTCCTGCTTGTTCCATGCATAGTTTTCCACTTGATCCATATTTTCTAGGCATGGGTCCAAGCCGTTGTCTCTTTGCCCCCCTTCTTTCCCAGGGAAAATCTGCTTTTTCCAGGGGTTGAGGGAAGCAGCAGGACATGAGGAAGTTTGGATAAGCTCTCAGTCACTAACAGGTAGCCAGTGCAGATAATTCAACACCAGGGTGGTGTGTGTAACACTGCAGAAGTCCCACTAGGCACCTCAGCCATTGCATGTTGCACCAGCTGCATCTACTGCTGAGAGACAGGCAAAAGGACCACCTCCAGCTTTCTTGGGAGCTGAATTATACGGTGTCAAAACTTATACAGAGACAAATGGTTTAATCAAAGCTGCCAAGCCCATCAGGATGGCAGCATAACAATCCATCATTCTTTTCCAAGCAGTTCCAACTGCACTCAGCCTCAGCGTTAGGAAAACAAAAGGTGGTGTTATTACTACTTGAACTGAACAGTTCATTTACTTTTAAAAGTTTTATTAGTAGCACAGCTGAAGTAAGGAGAAACGAACCCAGGGAAAGAAAGGAGGAGAGGGGGAAGAGGGAGAAGGAGAACGATGCAAGCCACCCTGAGCTCCCTGGAGGAATACAAATACAATAAATAAATACCATATTTTTTGCTCTATTAGACTCACTTTTTCCCTCCTAAAAAGTAAGGGGAAATGTGTGTGCATTTTATGGAGCGAATGCAGGCTCCGCAGCTATCCCAGAAGCCAGAACAGCAAGAGGGATTGCTGCTTTCACTACGCAGCGATCCCTCTTGCTGTTCTGGCTTCTGAGATTCAGAATATTTTTTTTCTTATTTTCCTCCTCCAAAAACTAGTCTTGTGGTCTGGTGAGTCTTATAGAGCGAAAAGTACTTTTTATGAGCTGCATGTTGTAAGTCACTTAGAGACCTGTGCATAACAAGCAATTAGTAAATATCCTAAAACAGCAGCAGCGAATGGGATACACAGTGCTGGACTCCAAAACTGAGTTGCCTGAAGGGAAGCCATTAAGAAGTACTGTACTCACCATTTTGTTAGCCCTGACTAGTTCTGCCCTCATCCCTACCCCGTGCTGAGTAATTAGATCTGGCAGGTTATATCTGCCTTGCTAGGTAGGCACCATGCATCTATTTAATCAAAAACAACAACACAGTGTGGCTGAACTCCAAAGAAAATGCAGTATTAATTGTTGACCTTTACAAAGCAAATAATTGGAATTATTACTGGGAGGCCTGTGGTTACACAAATTAGGTGTGGATAAGCATACATTTTGATCATGTTGCTCATCGCCCAAAGCCCTAGGATTAATAATTGCTTTCTGTGTCAATTGAGATGCCCTCCTAGACAGCCTGGAGATTGTTTGGAATCAAAGAAACAATTCTCCACAAGAGATGTGAAATGGGACTAAGGGTTGGGAATAAAAGGGTCGAGATTTTTAGGGAAATCCCTTTTAAATTAAGAATTAGGAGAAATTTTTGACAGAGGCCTTAAAAAATGCAGACATGCGATATAGATGGGAGTTTCCCAAAGGACTCTCATTTATATATAAAGACGAAAGATACAGGCTTACAACAGAAATACAGGCAGATGAATTTTTTGAAAAACAAGGCAGAGACTTAGAAAGACAAAAAGCAGGTAGGCATGGGAGAACCCCTCTGGAACAGCAAAGGCTGGCAATGGAATTGTTGGCACAGGAAGAAGAGAAAGGTGCAGTAGGGGGTAGTCCTACCTCAAGAAAAATAAGGTAAAGGTAAAGGGACCCCTGACCATTAGGTCTAGTCGTGGCCGACTCTGGGGTTGTGGCACTCATCTCACTTTATTGGCTGAGGGAGCCAGCGTACAGCTTCCGGGTCATGTGGCCAGCATGACTAAGCCACTCCTGGCGAACCAGAGCAGCGCACAGAAATGCCGTTTATCTTCCCGCTGGAGCGGTACCTATTTATCTACTTGCACTTTGACATGCTTTCGAACTGCTAGGTGGGCAAGAGCTGGGTCCGAACAATGGGAGCTCACCCCGTAGCGGGGATTCGAACCACCGACCTTCTGATCGGCAAGTCCTAGGCTCTGTGGTTTAACCCACAGCACCACCCGCGCCCCAAGAAAAATAGTCAATCCCTAATGTGGTTAAAGTGATTACTGCATGTTTTGGGTCATCTGGGGCAAAGGATTGTGATCTGCAAAGGTTATCTCATTGAAAGCTTTGTTAGTGATTCCAGGAGCAGACCAGCAGCTGCTACTAGTTGCCCTTCCTCCTCATCTTCCTCCCCTGTTTTGCTTGATGCATTGTCTATATACTGCTGTCACCCCCTAATCCAGCCTTCCCCAACCTGGTGTCCTGCAGGCATTTTGCAGTACCACCAGCCCCATCCAGACCACCCTTGACTTTGAGGAGCCTATTGCAAGGTATGATATTCCTAATCTGGCGTTTTTGACACAATATGGTTGCACAGGGTTTTTTTTGCTTATGGACAGAGAGGCCTGGAGCAGCTTCCCAGAATTTCAGGCACACATCTCTTCTGCAGCACTACCTAGAGATGCCACTGGGCATTTATTTATTTTATTTACTTATAAAAATATTTGTATACAGCTGTACCTTTTTTTAAAAAATCAAAACAATTTAGGGCAATAAAACCATACAAAAGGTAAAGGTAAATTACCCCTGACAGTTAAGTCCAGTCGCAGACAGCTCTGGGGTTGCGGCACTCATCTCGCTTTACAGGCCGAGGGAGTCGGCATTTGTCCGCAGACAATTTTTCCGGGTCATGTGGCCAGCATGACTAAGCAGCTTCTGGCGCAACGGAACACCGAAACCAGAGCAGCGCACGGAAACACTGTTTACCTTCCTGCCGGACTGGTACAGATTTATCTACTTGCACTTTGACGTGCTTTCGAACTGCTAGGTTGGCAGGAGCTGGGACTGAGCAACGGGAGCTCACCCCGTTGCAGGGATTCGAACTGCCGACCTTCTGATCGGCAAGCCCAAGAGGCTCAGTGGTTTAGACCACAGCGCCACCTGCGTCGAAAACCATACAAATAAACCATAAAAGCCATAAAAAGTTTAAAAACAGACATCAATTAAACATTGTGGAAGGATGTAGTCGTAAGTGCCTGCATAGATTGAACCTGGGAGCCTTTTGCATGCCCAGCAGGTGTTCTGCCACTAAACTAAGGCCTTTCTCTATAGTTGCAGGTTTTGGTGTCCTCGGGTGTCTTCCCGTGTAAAAGTTGGGGTGTCTAGGCGACGTTTCGACGAGGTCTCACTCGTCATCTTCACTCACTCGTCATCTTGAAGATGACGAGTGAGACCTCGTCGAAACGTCGCCTAGACACCCCAACTTTTACACGGGAAGACACCCGAGGACACCAAAACCTGCATTCCTGTACCCGTGAAAATCTACGAAAGCAAATTTCTCTATAGTTGTATCTATGTTACAGACACACATGCACATTTAAAAAGCAAAACAGAAAAGCATGGAAACAAAGCTGGATGCAAAAATACACCAAAAATGTATTATTAAAGAGGGCATCTGATTAAGAGATTTGGTCCGGGAGGGGAGGGGAGGAGGGACTCTTTTTAGTCCAGTTGTCTGATGCTGCATTATTTATAGAGTCTGTGTAGAAACCTGGCATGTTGCTACGGCACAGACAGTGTGACAACAACTCCTCACAAGCATATGGTCTCCCGCGAGCTTATTTCTCATCACAGCGAGGCTCCTCCTCCCCACCCATTTGCAGCAAGGGGCACCCAGTGACCCACAATCGGAAGGCAGGGCCATCCTGGCTACAGAGAAAAGGAGAAGGGTGCACCTTCAGGTGAAGACCGGGTGCTGGACGTGGAAGTGCCGGCCCCCAGAACTGAAGGGAGGAGGGAGAAGGAAGAAGCATTTCTGGCCAAGAAAGCAGAGCAGAAGATACGGCTTGTGATGTGTGCATAAATCTTGCTTGCAGAATCCATTTAATTAGCTGTTCTATCCAGTGTGTGGAGGAAAGCAGCCTGTGGGGAGGGGGGGGAGAAGGCGCCGTAGTGCTGCCTAGTGGGCAAGCGATTGTGCTCCAACTTATTAGTATTATTTGTTAAATTTCAATAGAAAACTCAGGTTCAAGGCATAGTCCCGTGCAGATCTGTCTTACACATAGCTGTCAACTTTCAGATTTGAAAATAAGGGATCAGCAGCCTCGAAAAAAGGGATCAGCAGCCTCACCTGTCCCGGGGACAGTCTACGGGATATCTAACAATCTGGGATAGCAGCGGGAAGCAGCAGAAAACAGCGCTGGGATAAGGGAATTTCCCGCAAAAAAGGGAAGGTTGACAGCTATGGTCTGACAGCCTCAGCACCCGATCTAGAAAATGGGTAGCACAGCCACTAGCATTCTTGGCAGGAAACGTGGGACATGAATGTCAAAAGAAACAAAATATATGGGGTGCCTTGTCTAGGAACACAAAAGATGTTTCAAAGCAGGTCCCCAGAGTACTCCAGAGCCTGGGCCTGCAATTCCTTCGTGCTTGGTGAGAGGCAGGTTTTCCAGCTCAGAGAAACTCGCAAGACTTAGACAAGAACATACTCTTTGGACTGGGAAGCTCATCATGGTTGTCTAGAGAGAGAAAAATTCTCTGCACTTGCCTCAGAGGCACTCTCGCCTTTGTCCTCAGTTCTACAATACTATGACTCCTACCTTAGGGAAGGGCCATACTGAGCAGTGGGGCACCTGTCTTGCATGCAGAAGATTCCACGTTCAATCGCTGCCAACTCCAAGTACAGCCAGCAAAGAGCCCTGCCTGCAAGCCTGGAGACCTGCTGCCAACCTGTGTCACCAATGCCAAGTAAGATGGACCAATGGTCTGATTCAGCATAAGATAGCTTCCTAAGTTCCTAAATGGAAAGACCATAACTCAGTGCACCTGCTTAGCGTGCACAAGCTCCCGTTTTCAACCTCTGGGAAAGACGACTGCCTGGAACCCCAGAGAGCTGCTGCCAGCCAGTGTAGGCAATACTGAGTTAGAGGCCCTGAGGATCTGACTCGGGATAAGGCTCCTCTCCCAGGCACTGGCCAGGCTGACGGAGTCCCACCCAGGGGAGAGCAGTCCTTGCTGCATCTGCTTTCCACCGAGTCTAATTTGCTACAAAAGCTCATTTGCTGTAGCAGCTTCCGCGAGGTAGGGCGGGGAGCAGGCAGAGCTGTCATTTACCATTCAGCAAACTCCTGGTTTATTTATTCCCTTGGCGAATTCCACATTAGCACTCAGCAGCTATAAATACATATGCAAAATATTTATTACACACAACGCAACCAAGTCTCCCAAATCCTGCCAGCGGTAGGCAAAAAAATTCAGCGCAGCCCGGCCAGCCTTGAAAGCGGCAACCCAACTGGGGGTACCCAATGCATTGCCACGCTGGATGCAGTGGGGTGACCACTCCCAGCAGTGCTCAGGAATGAGGGCAGGGAATCAGTGGGAGCCCAGCAGAATCCACAGGGTCCCATGCTTGGATACCCCTTTTAGAAGCAGATATAGTAAGAGTCACGGCCCCCAAATTCAAGAGCTAAAGGGGAAGAGTTGCAAACATTATACAGCACCATCTGGGCACTCGGTGGCGGCAGGTCCCTGCCCCAAAGAGTTTACAATCTAAAATGTGTTGCCAGGGAAACAACAGCGGGAAAAGAGAATTAAATGAAGTTGCCTGATTCGGAGTCAAGATTCTTGGTCCTTCCAGCTCAGGGGTTGTTTAGCTGTGATTCCTGCATTGCAGGGGTTGGACTAGATGACTCATGGGATCCCTTCCAACTCTACAATTCTATGATTCTACAAAGGCAAGTCATAGCCAAATCATACATTTAAAGCACATACAGTGGTACCTTGATTTGCATACGTTTTGGATTACAAACACGTCAAACCCAGAAGTGCGTGTCCCAGTTTGCAACCTTTTTTTTGGATTACAACCCCTTTTTTATTATGAACAAATTTTTTTGGGAGGCCCCATTGGCGAAAACGCACCTTGGGTTACAACCTGCTTTTGTTTACAAACGGACCTCCGGAACAGATTATGGTTATAAACCAAGATACCACTGTAGTCCTCCCCCCCCCCCAATATAATTATTGTTTGTTAAGTGTGCCTGGAATTATAGCTATGTGTAGGGTGAATTACAGGTCCCAGGATTCTTGGAGTGGGGGAAAGTTAGGGGGGAAGTGCTTTAAATGCATGGTGTGTACAAAGCCAGAGACTGGAATAGACCCCAGACCCTCATAATTCTTTGCTAGGTTGAGAATTGATAAACATGAAGCCACAGGAAGGGTACAAACATGACCGTTTTACTGGAGCTGTATGAAAAGGGGGGGCTTGAGGACCCAGAGTGTTATGGCCCCTGGTCCCCTTTCTTCACCTCCTTAGCTTCCCCAAAAACCTGGGGTTTTGCACAAAGAATCCAAGCAAGTAGAATGTTGGGGGGGGGGGAGAAGAAACAGCAATTTTTTTTTCTTGGAACTGGCAAGCATCCCAGGCAGGCTTAAATTGGAGACTGAAGAAATCAAGAGGAAATTGGGTGGATCGCAAAGGCTTTCTAGCACAAGCTTAACCAGGCATTTCGGCAAAACACGGAGTCGCTTGATGGCCGCTGCTCGCTCACTCGCCGACCTGCTTGCTTGAACACAACGGATGACAGAACATCATGTGCGCCAGGCATTGCCAGCCATTGATCTGAGGTAGAAGAGAACACAATGCAGGAGAAGGCTATCCGTGGCTGCTAGTCAGGGAGCGATGCTCTGAATCCACAGTCGGAGGCAGCAATGCTTCTAAATACCAGTTGCTGGAAATCACAGGAGGGGAGAGGGCTCTAGTGCTCAGGTCTGGCTTGTGGGTTTCCCATTGGGGCATCTGGTTGGTCACTGTGAGGATAGGATGCTAGACTAGATTGGCCCCCCTTTGGGCTCTTCTTATATTCTTAACGTGCAGCACAGTGATTTACCATAATGCATTGTGTTCTGGTTAGTTCAACCAGCCTCCACAAACCTGGTGCACTCCAGATGTTTTAGACTACAACTCCCATCAGCCAGCTTCATGATGCCGGGGTGATGGGAGTCTGGCTGTGGCTGATGGGTTAGTTTTAAACTGTGGTTAGTTTTAAACTGTCAAGGGGCAGATCCACACCCCACATTTATGGCACATCTAATGCACATGGAAAGTGCAAGACTCCCCCCCCCCTCCAAGAATAATGGGAACTGTAGTTTCCTACTCAAAGAGCTACAATTCACCAGGATCTTGTTTTGAATACCGCATTTTATTTTGCTGGAACTTGCCCTAGCACCTTCTGGTGAAGGACTGGGCAATAAATCTAATAAGAGCCCAAGAGTGGGATGAAGGCTGGTCTGGACATTACGGTGAAATAACAAGAGAAAAGGGGGTGGAGCTCAGTGTTAGGGCATCTGCAGGTCTAATCCCCAAGTAGGGCTGGGAATATTTCTCCCTGAAACCCTGCAGAGCTTTTACCTGTCAGTGCAGATGATGCTGATGGATGGACCATTCATCTGATTTGGTACAGTTCCTAAAGAGAAGGGATGTAGCTCTGGGACAGAGCATGTACCTTGCATGCCGAAGACTCCAGATCCACTCCCCGACTTCTCCAGGTAGGGCTGGGGAGAAACCCCTGCCTCAATCCCTGAAGAGCTAGATGGACCATTGTTCTGACTTGCTATAAGGCAGCTTCCTGTGTTCCTAGAGCATGGCAGCCATCCAAGGGCTGCCTGAATGTCACGATTGGCTCAAAGAG
This sequence comes from Podarcis muralis, assembly GCF_964188315.1. Taxonomy (NCBI): domain Eukaryota; kingdom Metazoa; phylum Chordata; class Lepidosauria; order Squamata; family Lacertidae; genus Podarcis; species Podarcis muralis. The sequence goes on from NC_135668.1 coordinate 32,286,361, forward strand.
CCTCAAATTCATTGAAACAAATACTGGAAGGCTCATTCTTGGTTGGCCACTAACCCCAGGCAGCATCCCTACCTAAATACCTAAATACCTATGCATTGCATTGCATTGACACCCCACCTTTCCCCCCAAGGAATTCAGGGTGAACTACATGGTCCTCCCCCTCCTCATTCATCTTAATATCAGGGTCATGGGTTCGAGCCCAACGTTGGGCAAAAGATTCCTCCTTTGCAGGGTATTGGACTAGAAGATCCTTGTGGTCCCTGCCAACTCTACAATTCTATGATTTCATCTCCACAACAACCCTGCATGGTAGGTTAGGTAGAGCGGCCGTGACTGGCCCAAGGTCACCCAGAGAGTAGAGTCGGGATTTGAACCCTGGTCTCCTGGCAGTTAGTCGGACATTCTAACCACTAGACCACACTGTCTCTCCAGTGGGGCTTCTAAAGACCCAAAGGGAGAAGAAGCCACCTCCGCTCTCTGATCTTTGCACCACAAAACCAAGACTTGGAGGAGGGGCTGGAAAAGCATCCTCACAACCCCAAATAGGTAAGGTGTGCCAGAGGGAGAGAGATATCTTATATGGTCTAACCTTCCCAGCTTCTCCACACTGAGGGGAGAACAGCAGCTCACCCTACAAGACAGCTGGGGGGTGTCTCTGTTGGTTTGGGGCACCAGGAACTGCCTTGAGATGCTCTGAAAGCTCATTTCCTAGCCATGCAGATCCCTTGGGTGCCTGCCCCTTCCCTCAGCAAGATGAACTTTTTTGTTCCCTATCTAGTCAACCATACAGAAGTTCCTTCCATAATAAAAACACACAAATGTTTGTGCACTTCCTCTTCAACGAGGCATTGCTGGAAATTGACAGGAGGGTGGAAAAAAACACTTGAGGTGGGGGGAGGGGGGAGGGAAGGAAGGAAGGAGGGAGGGATAAATAATTCATAAGGCCACGTGGCTCCTTTTTTGGCCAAGGAAAAAGAGGTGCTCCTCCTGGCCTCATTTATTTCCAAGCATGATTTCCCAAAGGGTCAACATGCAGAGGCGATGGGTTGGAGGCATTACATAACGGAGGAGGAAACCAGGCCAGGAGCGGATCTTGCAATTTATTTTGCTGCGTAAAACTCTCTGTGAGTAGTGCGGGGCATGACCAGCACCCTGTAAACAAGCTGGGTGGAATTCTGTGTGTGTGTGTCTGTCCAAAGGGTAGCAATTTTGGAGCCCTCAGGAGGCCTCTTGGGGACGACTTTACTGGGACAACTTTGAGAGTAAAGTTGTCCATATTCGTGCTTAACTCGACTCCCCTGAGTGCAGTTCCAGAAAAAAGAGCTGAGGTCACTGCCAAGTCAGGTTCTTTGGGATAAGTGTCAGTTGTTGTGGACTAGGCGCTTAAACCTACCATGCAAACATTCCCCCCAAAGTTGATGGGCACTGCCTCTCAAATTGTGTCTGTTTGCCATGTCTTGTGATTGATTATGCGGGGCAGGGCGTACCTGGGTCCCCCAATATTTTATTCAAGTTGGCACCCCTGCCAAGCAGTGTTAGAAACTCAGATTTCACCAAAAGGCAACTTAAACAAAAGCTGCAGTCGCCACAGCAGAACGTCTAGTCGCAATTGGGGGGTGGGATGGCAGCAAGAATTGTTAGCAATTTTACTCGTGAGTCGCATCAGGCACCATTTGCACTCTAGCGTAAGGTTACCAGATTTTTTTTTAATGAATCAACTTCAATGGATTTTGTATGGGGACTGATTTGTAAATCTGGGGACTGTCCCCGGGAAATAGGGACGTTTGGTAACCTTACTCTAGTGCCGCCTGCAGTGCCACACAGGTGGCTCGCGTTGTGGTGCAAAGGGCAGCAGTTTTATTCTTGCGTCCCAGTTGCCATGCATCTCAAATTGGTCGCAATTAGACCATGCCAAGCTGTAAAACTGCCTGGCGCCTAGGAAATTTTGAACACTTTAGCCAGGTTACAGTGGGAGGAGGAGGATGGTCTTGATGGGTCCTGGCGCTGGTCAATGCTGCGCTGCAGGAGGGGCTGGTTCCTGGTGTGGCCCCTCCTGAAGAAGCCCTATGGCCCTATCTTGGACTTCCATAGCCCATTTCTATTCTCATCCCCATTTAGGCAACCAAACCATGTTCACCTTCATCATTATAGGAATTATTCATGACAGACCAGATGCTTCCAGATCCTCTCAGCCGTCCCCTCAGGGAACAGTTTAAAAGCTGCTCCGGCTGCCACCTTTTTAAGCCTAAGCGCCAGCTCTCTGGTGCACGTTTTCGGGCAACCGAAAGGTCTCTTAAGTAGGGATGGTGGAGAAATTCAATCAAGTCTGCATTTAAAGGCAAACCTGTTTAACTGGCGCATTCCAAAACAATCTGAAACATAGCCACCCATCGGAAATTGCAGCACTCTGAATCTTGCGGTGCTGCTCAGTGCCAGGTAATGGGTATAAAAATGCAGGCCCTGGGCTGAGGTAGGCACAAAAATTGAGCAGGTTAATGAAAACAACATCCAGTTGGGGAAATATGGCTTTGCGCATTAAACAACATCGCATACAAAAAAAAAAAAAGACCAATGTATTTTTGGGGAGAAATCTGCCCTAAAATGCTGATGATTTTTCATGAGGCTTTAAAAAATAACGCCAATTGATGTGGAAATGTGGAGAACTGAATTTAAGGTTGGAAAAATGGGAAACCGAGATCAGCGATTCAACCACCCAAATCAGCCTTTCCTGTGTAGAGAGGTATACAGTGGTACCTTGGGTTACATACGCTTCAGGTTACAGACTCCGCTAACCCAGAAATAGTGCTTCAGGTTAAGAACTTTGCTTCAGAATAAGAACAGAAATCGGGCTCTGGCGGTGCGGCAGCAGCAGGAGGCCCCATTAGCTAAAGTGGTGCTTCAGGTTAAGAACAGTTTCAGGTTAAGAACAGACCTCCGGAACGAATTAAGTACTTAACCCAAGGTACCACTGTATTGGGCGCTCACCAATTCAGCTTCACATCAGGGCTGGCCCTAGTTGCAATGCATTCAGAAAAGGTTCGGCAAATTCTTTTGACTCCCCCCCCCCCCAACCTAAAAGTCCCATGCAAATTTACTGGGAAATGTCCTGGAATCACCCAACTCTCCTCTTGCTCACTGTGAACCACGGCAAGAAAAGAATCATTAGCCAGCTCCGTGCAAGATGGATGGCGGAGGGGACAGAGAGAAGAAAAGCGAGGCACAGCGTGATAATAAAAATGTTAACTAGAATAAAAACGTTTCTCAGAAACCATTATTTTTGCTTTGCTTCTCTGAGGCTGCGGCGCTCAGATTCATACTAGGAAAGAAGAAAAAACAACTCTGGGAGTATGAATTTTCATGAATGCTAATGCCCGGACCGCAAGCTATCAAAATGTCAAGATACATTTTAATTAAAGTTCCTGGCTTTGATCCGTTTGAAGCTCCCCTCTGAGTAAACAGAGCCAGGTACAGCTTTTATAGGATGGTGGTGGGGCCAAGCTAGTTATTAGCTTACAGGTTTATAGGGGTTAGGAGTCCATAAGCTGCCAAGATTCCAGGAAAACGGCAGCCTCCACCTTGCAACCTGACACAGCAGCTTTAAGAAACAGTAGGTGGACTTTGCAAAACACCCATCCATCTCCTCCTGGGACACTGAGTTCTGGGCAGCCAATGATGGCAGGTGATCGAGTATCGGATCCATGGAAGCTTTTGGGAAGGGCACACGTGAAATATGATGAAAGGTCAGCTGAGCATCTGCGTGAAAAGATAAGGCGCCGTTCCAGGCTCTTGGAATTAGTTGCCAAGCGCATTTCCTGGCACAGAGTAGGACATCTGCTAATTCCTTCCTTCCCGCTAAACGAGGTTTTGCAATTTAACTCAACGTGAGGTTTTTAAAGCTTTGTATCCAATGCTGCATGAATTTCACATGTTGTCAATTTATAATTTTTTCTTGGCAGTGGAGCGGCATTAAGAAAAATTGTGTTCATTCTTCTGTTCAAGTACCCCTCTCATTCAACTCGTAAGCGGGAGTGGCACATCCCATAATAGCTTTTATCATCCCACAGCTGGCACCACCACCAGGCTCCACGGCAGCAACCAGCGCAAGAGGCTGGTTTTTCTGCTTGGGAAACGAGTTCCCAATTAAGCAGCTTAGGAAGTCCAAAGGAAGCATGACAGAACGACCCACTGACATCAAAGCAACAGGATTTCCACTCCAAAGCCTCCTGCCTCTGAACACACACACCAACAAAAGTATCACGTGAAGGAACATGCTCCCCCCCCCCCATGCCCTCTGCCTAGCTGGGAAGGAGAGATGGGCTTGCCCCTTCATATGGAGCTGCCTAATACTGAGTCAGACCATTGATCCATCTAGCTCAATACTGCCCACACTGACTGGCAGCAGCTCCCCAGCATTTCAAGCAAGAGTCTCTCCCAGACTTACCTGGGACCTTCTGCAGATGAAGCAGGTGCTCCACCACTGAGCTACAGCCCTTCTCAAGCCTGCATATGGCCAAAGACAGCTCAATAGCATAGTAAGGTGTTCCACCAAGCACTTGAGAGCCCCACGCCACAGAACATTTTTTGCTGCCTGCTCAAAACTACAAAAACTGGAGTAGCAAGAACTGTCACAGTTCCTTTTGAGCAGTCTGATCCAGACCAGGAGGGTGGGGCATTTGAGGGTGATGAAAGGGAAGAAAGGGGTGTATGTGTGAAACTACACAGCAGAGACCTCTTGATGAAGGCCCCTCTCCAGAGTTACAAACAAGGTGAGAGACCAAGGGGCTGCTGTTTCTCTGCTTGTGGATGACAAGGAAGGCTCAGGGATGTGATTTCCTTTGACAGAGTAGGAGGTTCATGAGGGGGAGGGGGTCTGGCACTGTCTCCCAGGGGAGGCAGCACCCCAAGAGCAAAGAGGAGGCTCGATCCCCCAAGGCGGAGCACCCACCTGCAGGCCAGGAATTCCCACAGGAACAGGGATTCTCACAATTAGCTCAGTTGGTTAGAGCGTGGTGCTGATAACACCAAGGTTGCAGGATTGATCCCCATATGAGACAGCTGCACATCCCTGCATTTCAGGGGGTTGGACTAGCTGATCCTCAGGGTCCCTTCAAACTCTACAATTTTATGATTCTATGATTCAATTAGCAGGACATTTTCCACCTCTGCTTAAAAGCTTGGCATGTAGGTGGAGAAACTCGTTGGAACAACTTTGCAGCTCCTGTGCAGTCTCTTGCATTCCTGAACTCTGGGGCTTTTGTTCTTGGACCAGATTTATTATTGCTACTCCTTTGCCTTGAAAGAAGCACTTGTTTTTTTGTTTTTGTTTTTGTTTTAAATTTTTTATTGCATTTTCAAATACAAAGTCAAAAGTGTAGAGTACATGAAGAAAAAAGAAAAAAGCAGAAAGAAAAAAGAAAAAATCCAACTTTCATAAACATTTTTACATTACCAACCGGACTTCCCCACGTCTCCCTCACCCTGCATTCCTTTCCATAAACATATCAGCAAATTATTACCTTGTTTCATACCTTACTTGTGTCTTTCAAATATTATTCTTCTAAATTTAAAGTACCTTTTGTCAATAACTTATACCTTAAAATAAACATAATATAGCTTTAAATTTCAACCTTTTCTTACGTTTTTTATCTTAGTTTCTTGCTCACCAAATCTGATTGCTGAAGCTAGAATTTCCAAATCGTGCAACTTCTTAACATTCATACAACTTATAATGTTTTTGTAAATAGTCCTTAAATTTTTTCCAGTCCTCTTCCATTGTTTCTTCTCCCAAATCTCGGATTCTGCTAGTCATTTCAGCCAGTTCCATATAGTCCATCAATTGCGTCTGCCATTCTTCCAGTGTGGGAAGATCTTGTACCTTCCAGTATTTTGCAATAAGTATTCTTGCTGCTGTAGTTGCGTACATGAAAAAAGTTCTATCCTTCTTTAACACTTTTTGGCCAACAATACCCAGGAGGAAGGCCTCTGGTTTCTTAGGGAAGGTGTACTTGTACTTGAAAGAAGCACTTGGACTAGATTCTGCTCCTTCCTAGCACCCAAGTTTGCATCATTTGATAGCTATAGTACAAGTTCACTTATTTGCTTGCAGATAAGTGCAGCTGTTCTTGGTTTTTGGAGGGAGCCAGGATGATGCCCTTACCTACTGTATAGCTGTTTTATAGGTTTGATGCTGTTTCTCTTAAGCCACATGGAAGGACAAGGACATAACGAAAGCACCATCTCCCCATGACTGGGCATCCTACTCACGTCCCGTTTAGATTCTGTTTGATTCTGAAGTTTAACAGTGGTACCTCGGGTTACAGATGCTGCAGGTTACAGATGCTTCAGGTTACAGACTCTGCTAACCCAGAAATAGTACCTCGGGTTAAGAACTTTGCTTCAGGATGAGAACAGAAATCGCATGGCGGCGGCTTGGCAGCAGTGGGAGGCCCCATTAGCTAAAGTGGTACCTCAGGTTAAGAACAGTTTCAGGTCAAGAACGGACCTCAAGAACGGACCTCAAGAACGAATTAAATTCTTAACCCGAAGTACCACTGTATTTCAAAGCCTCACCTTCCCAGTCACAAGGATAAGAAACTCATTGCAAAGAAGAATTTCAGGGTGTCCAATATCAAATCCAGAGCTTGGGTTGAATGGCAGGACATTCAAAGCTCTGTTGCCAAAAGAATGGCGTCCTAGCAGGGAAAAAGAGAAGCAACCCCTATTTTTTCTGCCAACGAATGAAGGAATGAGTGGCACATAAAAGACCACCCAGCCTCCAAAGCTGTCAATCATCCACGCAATGCCAGCTCCAAACATGCTTTTACTAAAGTGTAAAAAGAAACCCTCCCAAAGGTGGCGAGTGGTGTTGTCAAAACAACCTCAAATCAGCCTGAAATCCTTTCTTGCTAAAGAATGGAGCAACAGGCGTACAAAAATAAGCCCATCATTTTTCAAAAGCCTCTGTCAAATGCCCGGAGCCGGCTTTGGCATTAACTGTGCAGGGCAAGGGGTGCAGTTACTGTCACCAATCTGGTGCCTTCCAGATGTCTTGGACTACAACTCCCATCAGCCCCTGCCAGCACTGGAGTTGTGGCTGTGGCGAGTTGCAGTCAAAAACATATGGAGGCCACCAGGTTGGGAAAGGGAGGTGTATAGGATGCTCAACCCCTAAAAAAATAATAATACATTGCATAATTCAATTATGGAAGAACATGGTTCAGCTATGGATCTTGCTCCCACAGGAGGCAATGATGGCCACCAGCTTGGATGGTTTCAAGAGAAGATCAGAGAAATTCATGGAGGAGAGAGCTAACAAAGGCCATGATGTCTATGCTCTGCCTCCAATGTTAGAGGCAGCAATGCTCTGAAACCACAGGAGGGTCAGGTTATTCTTATGGATGTCGCTTCACTGAGATCTCTCAAACCTCCATTTTTTATATAACTTAAGGGAGGTTGTTTAATGAGGAGGATTGCCTGTTTTGTCTATTTTTATATGTTGGGGTGTAGATGTCCATTTGGGGAAAGCAACCTGCAGAGCATTGTCAGTTTTCCTTCTGTAAAATGGGTACTTTGTGACCCCTATCTCAGTTGATTTCCACATATTCCCCTGGGTTGAAAAAGCTCAGAAGCTCCGATTCCCTACCCTGGACATCATTTTCATTGGGCTCTGCTTCATGAAATGCACCCAAAGCTACTCGAAATAGCAATGTGATGACTGTGGTCATTAACACTGGAAATAAAATATCTGGTTCCCTTACTTTCCAGCCTTTACCTCTTAGAGGCTAAAAAAAAACTAATGGAAAAGGGGAGGGGGAGGAGCCTCCCTACGAAACCAAGAAACAACATCGTTGCTAAGGGAACTTGAAGAGCAAGTCTGACAAATGCAGAAGGAAGGGGCGACAACAGGTGAACGTGACGTGGGAAGCAAGCAGCGAGCGTGCAGACCCCATCCTAAATCTCCTTGACACTTTAATACTCTCGGAAGGTAGGTATTAAGACACATACCGAGAGAGATACTTAATCTGAATCCAGAAAGCAAGAGGAGGGCAGAGGGCAGGATCAGATGGAGGAATCATTCATTTACAAAGTTCATTTATTCGTTTAAGCAAGCTATTTATAAACCAAAGTTTATATACCTGATTAGCGAAGTTTCTAAGCGCTGTGTGCATAAGGATGAATACGATGGGCATGCTCAATTAAAACTAATCCTAAAAACTGAAGCACTTCCTTAAAACATCCGCTGAAATAGGAAATTAGCCTATTAGCCATGGTCACTATGCAGTTAGAGGTAGCGATGCTTTTGAATACCAATTGCTGGAAACCGCAGGAGGGGAGAGGACTCTCTTGTGCTTGTGGGTTTCCCTTGGGGGTATTTGGTTGGCCATTGTGAGAACAGGATGCTGGACTAGATGGGTCACTGGCCTGATCCAGCAGGCTCTTCATAGGTTCTTATGAAAGGTCTTTGTCAAGCGCCAAAAGTACAACAGGAAAAGGGGGTCTGTCTCAAGCCAAGAGTTTCCATAGAATTTGCCCCACAATGCTGAACGCTCAGCTGCTGTGCTCCTGAACCCACTAGCAGATATTTCTCCAAAGATCTCAGCCACTGGGCAGGGATTTAAGGAATAAGAGGTCTTTAAGTTATCCTGAACACAAGTCATTAAGGGCCTTGCAGTTTAATACAAGAATACTGAATCTGGCCCAGTAATGTAAGGGCAACTGGTGCAAGCTTTGAAGCATCAGTTATGTGCTGAAGGTCCATTCCTTGGCAAGAGATGAACCGTGCCAGGCCTCTGAAGATGAAGGGAGGCTGTAGAGGAGCTGCTGCTCGTTCCCGGCTGCATCCCAAGTGAGTCTTTCTTTCTCCTTAAAGGTCCTCTGGGGAACTGTTCTGAATTGTAAATTAAGAACAGGGCTGTGCACACTCTTGAAATTCTGCATCAGTGCAGGAAAAACGCACAAGGGTCAGTTTTCTTAAAGACTCCACTGTCACCTTAAAACAAAAAGATACTCTCTCATCTTTCAGGTTGCAGAGTCCTTATTGAAAAGGTGTGGGTAATAACCAGCAGCCTCAAGACTTGATTACCATAATCCACTGCCCTTGGGGGCCTGGTCCAGAGGATCCTCCTGGTGCAAAATGCTGTGGCTAGATTATTGATAGGGACAGACTATCGGCAGCACATCACTCCTCTGCTCAAAAGCTTGTGCTGGGTGTCCATACACCCTGGGACCAGGCTCAAGGTTTTGGTATGAATTTGCAAGGCACTTAACAACTTGGGTTCAAGCCCTTCCTCTCAAAAGCAGTCCAAGTTAGCAAACGCAAACGTGGTAAAGCAACAGAATTTAAAATAAAATAAAAACATACAGTGGTACCTCGGGTTACAAACACTTCAGGTTACAAGCTCTGCTAACCTGGAAATAGTACCTCGGGTTGAGAACTTTGCCCAAGGATGAAAACAGAAATCACGCACTGGCGGAGCAGCGACAGTGGGAGGCCCCATTAGCGAAAATGTGCCTCAGGTTAAGAACAGTTTCGGGTTAAGAACGGACCTCCGGAACGAATTACATTCGTAACCCAAGATACCACTGTATTTAAAATAAAATAAATATATATTTTTTACAATTAACATAGCTAAAAAAACCAAAACAGGTAAAACTCTCAAGGCTAATAATTTCCAAGGTTTCCAGGAACAGCTATCTTTCAGCCATCAAATGCTGAATGTTGAAGGGAAGGGAATGTTTTTTAATTCCTCCTGGAAGTTAATAATGAGAGAGACAGGCATACCTCACCACCAGAGAGGGCATTCTACAAAAGGGGGATTCTGCTAGGATGGAAATTGCACATTAAAAATTACTTCAAATAATACACATGAACTTCCCCTACATGTGAACACAGATTCTGGCGGATTGAGCAGACGAGACGAATTGTGGGTCCAGCCGTCGATAAGGTGGTTTCTGCACATGCTGTAGAGAGGGAAGTGAGGGGCAGATGGAGCTCATCAACCAGGGAAGGTAGCCCATCTTGGAGAATGAAAACTCTGATGCTAAACCTGTGCTGCCTTGCAGCTATACTCATATGAGATACAGTCAAACCTTGGAACTCGAACGGCTCTGTTGCCGAATGTTTCGGTTCCTAAATGCCAAAAACCAGGAAGTAAGTGTTCCGGTTTTTGAACATTCCTCGGAACTCGAACGTCCAACACGGCTTCCGCTTGAGTGCAAGAAGCTCTTGCAACCAATGAAAAGCCGCACCTCAGAACTCAAACGTTTTGGAAGTCGAACGGTCTTCCAGAACGGATTACGTTTGAGTTTCGAGGTTTAACTGTAAAAACTTCAGCAGTAAACCCTGAGGAACAATCCATACCCACTGTCTTGCAGGACATCTTTGGAAGAATAAAAGGGTAAGGAGTAAACCCTACACAAAACTGGAGTGGAGTCCCTAAGGTGGTTGGATGGCATTTTGTACGCCTCCTTCCAGCTAGTCCTGCAGTCAAGCTGGTGCCAAATGTATTGCTCTCATTTCCTTTGGACCACAGCAGCCCAGAACCTACATACACACTGCCCAGACCTGCACCCCAGAGAGGTCATTTCGGTGTGGCTAATGCAGCAAAAAGAACATAGGAGACAGCAGTTATGAGCTACTGGTCTCTGCAGCCACAGCAGGTGCTGTGATTCTCCCGCTGTTTGACTTCGTCCCCAGAGGCGCACTCCATTGTCTTTTGAGATAGATGGATGCCAACAATGTGCATGGCAGATTGCCTATAGGACACAGACCCTCTGTTCTTTCTAATGTCACCTTTTGTCAGTTCCCTCTCCTCCCCAAAAATCACTTACCCCTCCCATTTGACATTTCCATCACTCTTGCCCTGGTGCCCACAGAAATCTCCTTGATCTCACCGGTCTCTTAATGCATTTGATTCTCTTGCGCTCTCAAAATGCTTTCCCCCCTAATCAGTATTCTAATGTGTTTTCAAAGGCGGCTGGCTGATGGAGCATAATTATTTAAAAATATTTTAAAAGCCCAGGCCAAAAGGTCTCAGAGCCCCAGATTCCACCATCCTTTGACATTCCAACAATATAACATCGAAAAGCCTCAGCAGTCAGGGGCTAACTGAGGTGGAAAAAACTTCTGGCAGAATTTAGCAGCCAACCAGATCTTCTTGGAAGCCATCTCCGGTTCGACCTTCCTCCTTGTGTTGTTGTGAGTATAAAATGGAGCTGAGCTCACTGCAGAAAAGGAATTCCATCAATATATCCATACAGCAATACATAGAATTTCCTCCCCCCCCCCCCGCCGCCACCACAAAAAACAAACCAGTTGCCTCCTACATTATTTACTTTTACAAAGCAGCTAGGAAAATACCTATTTTTGTTAGGCAATGACATTGCCTGGGACACTGTTCGTAATGTCTCATTGGGGTTCATTCTTTTCAATGGGTCTACTCCCGAGAAAAACTCAGTTTTCTACAATCCAATGTTATATAGCTAAGATTGGTAGGAGGGTAGATAAAGATATGGTAAATGGTTTATATCATTATTTAATAGCCTTTATATTATATAATTTCTGTTTCACCCTAGGAACCTTCAGAGTTTGAAAAACCGGAATATAAATTTAATACATCATTTATTATTTATTCTGTTTAATAATTTGGTAAAATATTTATTTGTTTGTTTGTTTGTTTTGTTTAAATATGTATAGACCTCTCTTCCATATAAAATATTGCATTGGTATGCAATGCAGAAGCATAATACTAAAATAAAAATGTTTAAAACATCAAATACTTCAGTAAAAGAATATCAGGTTCAGAAGGCATGTCTGAATATTAAATTTTCAGAAAAAGAGCTCTGGAAGCAAGTAAGGGTGACTCCTGCTCAACTTCTAGTGGCAGGTAGTTCCACTGTGCACAGCCATGATGTGAATGTGATGCATTTTTAAAAACGATATTAATTAAATGTGAATGATTAATATTTTGCCCTGAAAACCCCCAAAATAAGACCAGATGCGATGGAGAGAAAATGAAAATATATTCATCTATTTGTTATCTTTTTTTGCCAGACCCAAGCCCCAACACGAATGGTGCAGACATAACAAAGGCTTTTTCTGCCCTGTCCCAACAGGAGTCGCCGTGCCGTCACTCAGAGCGATGAATCTGTCCAAGGGCCTGTTGCTGTGGCGGAAGTGAGGCTGAGCAGTTGCCGTGGAGACGGCAGTGTAAGCAAAGCTGGAAATGGAAAAGGCCTCCTGTCTCCCCAGCATGGCATTTGGACTTAGAAACATCACGGCTGGGAATGAGGGATGGGGAGTGAGAGATAAGGCAGCCTGCGCTCTGCGAAACCTGAACATTTGTGTGTGTTTTTGAAAGAAGAGGGGTGCGGAACGAAGACTGAAAACAGGAACGTTACTCATTCGTGGGGACAGTTAAATAAGGGCTTTTATTAGAACAAAGCAAATGTTCAGAAGCGCTGGAAACTCAGCTGCCACGAATGGATAGGAACAGAGGAAGTTGTCATATACCAAATCCAGACCACCATCCTGTTTAGCTCAGTATTGTCTACTACTACACTGACTGTCAGTGGCTGTCCAAGGGTTCAAACGGGGAACATTCCCATTCCTACCTGGAGATGGCAGGGATTGAACCCAGAACCTTCTGCATGCACAGCAGATGCTCTACCACAGAGCTTTGTTGTTGTTGTTTAGTCGTTTAGTCGTGTCCGACTCTTCGTGACCCCATGGACCAGAGCACGCCAGGCACTCCTGTCTTCCACTGCCTCCCACAGTTTGGTCAAACCCATGCTGGTAGCTTCGAGAACATTGTCCAACCATCTCGTCCTCTGTCGTCCCCTTCTCCTTGTGGCCTCCATCTTTCCCAACATCAGGGTCTTTTCCAGGGAGTCTTCTCTTCTCATGAGGTGGCCAAAGTATTGGAGCCTCAGCTTCACGATCTGTCCTTCCAGTAAGCACTCAGGGCTGATTTCCTTCAGAATGGATAGGTTTGATCTTCTTGCAGTCCATGGGACTCTCAAGAGTCTCCTCCAGCATCATAATTCAAAAGCATCAATTCTTCGGCGATCAACCTTCTTTATGGTCCAGCTGGTTCCTGCTCCAGGTGGATCACGTTTGGACAAAACTCTCCACTATGACCTGTCCATCTTGGGTGGCCCTACACTGCATAGCTCATAGCTTCTCTGAGTTATTCAAGCCCCTTCACCACGGCAAGGCAGTGATTCATGAAGGGGACCACAGAGCTACTCCCTTAAAAATAAAGCAAGATTCCAGTCCTCATGGTTCAGAATTACCGTAAGGTCTGATTTTTTTAAAAAAAGGACCTTGCAATATGCCTTATACAGAGTCCACCTAACTCAGCCTTGTTGCCACTGCCTGGCAGTGGCTTTCCAAGGTTTCAAACAGGTACAGCCTTACCTGGAGATGCCAAAGACTGAACACAAGACCTTCTGCAAAGAAGGTAGCCTACTGATGAGCTATGGCCAGTTCAGGAAGGGGGAGATAGCTACTCCCTCACCCAAATGAAGCAGAGAGATGGGGGAGGAATTCAAATCCATTTGCATCCAAAGGAGAACTTGCAGCACTTTCCACACCAATCTGCAAACTTCTTCAAAATCTGCACTTTTACAAACTATGCAGCACAGCTTTCCAGCCAGGTCATGTGTACAAAAATGCATGTGCCCCTGAAAATAGCCCCCAAAATGCACTATATTAGGAGAAATTCAAAGTAAAATGCTGAAAAAAATTCCATGAGGACTTTTAAAAAAACATGATAGATTTGCCCACCCAATGCTACCTTCAAGCACAGTTTGCTATCTTGCATTTCTCCAACCCGAAGTTCCCACTGACCTCCAGTGATATTCTAATGCCCTCTATAAATACCAGGAATCTCAATGCCATGCTTGAAGTCCTATTTCTATGCTTGAAGGCAATCCATTTTACTGAGATGCATGCAAGTTTGCCATGATATTTATCATTCTTTTAATTTATTCAGAATGTGTATATCCCGACCTTTTCTTTTAAAAAGAAAGAAAGATCAAGGGACCTAATAACAGAAAGAGATTTGTTTATACCACAATACAGCTTCATCACCACATTCCCCAAATAACTTTGTGAGCATGGAGAAAGAAATTAAGCAAGGAAGAGCATCACTGAGACTAGCCGGCATCTAAAATGTGGGAAGCAAGACTTTGTCACATTGGACTCTTCTTTAGGCTGTGTGCTCAGGAGAAAAAGTGGCATGTTGGGCTTGCTGATCAAGGTCGGAGATTCGACTCCCCATGACGGGGTGAGCTCCCATTGCTCTGTCCCAGCTCCTGCCAACCTAGCAGTTCAAAAGCATGCCAGTGCAAGTAGATAAATAGGTAGCACTGCAGCGGGAAGGTAAACGGCATTTCTGTGCGCTCTGGCCCTCATCGTAGTCCTCCGTGTGCCAATAGTGGTTTAGTCATGCTGGCGACATGACCCGGAAAACTGTCTGTGGACAAATGTTGGCTCCCTTGGCCTGAAAGCGAGATGAGCACCACAACCCCTTAGTCGCCTTTGACTGGACTCAACCGTCCAGGGATCCTTTACCGTTACCTATATAGAAGCTAGCAGCTAAAAGGCACCTTAAACCTAAGTTATGGGCACAACAACGGAATGCCTAGGCACACTTTTTTATAACAAGAATACAAAGCTGAAAATGAATGAACTACAGCTAAAAATCTTATGTTCATTTTTCACATAGTCTAGTCCTCATCTGAATACTGCAAAAAAACAAAGCCATGCTCCCCCTGCCCGCCCCCCTAATATTCTTAAGATGGTCTCTTCTTTCTTTAGAGAAAGTCTTCAGAGAGTGGCTGGAAGTAGGGAGGCAGAAAAGGGTCCTCTTTTCCTTCCACTCTGCAGTTTTAATCCAAAATCTTAGGCACGGTACTGCACCCAGAGCTCAGAAACTGCTTGTGCTAATGAAATTCCCTGTTGCAAAATGCGCCTAGAACAATGGGAGTTTCGAACGCTGGTTGGCTCCACTGTCTCCAAGACAGGCAGATTTCTCAGAGTTTTGCCACTTTCTTTTTTCTTTTTCAGGCGAGGCTAAAAATACTTCATTTCTCTTTTAGACAGATAAAAGGTCGGATGAATTATGCTCCTCTCCTGGCGATGGATTACTCAACGCAGGAGAACGTGGGTAGCCGAGAAGCGGGAGAAATAAGAGGCATGAATGCTGCAGACGGTCTGTCCTAGTAAACACAGACCTCCCACAGGTCCATCCATTCTTCCTTGCCTGCTCTTTTACCCCTGCAATTCTCTAATCCCCCTTCACCTCCATCACTACTTGAAATGGAGCTGAAGTGTGTGCAGCTTCACTGATGCTTTCTTTCTCTCTCTCTCGTTCTTTGCACGGCAAGTTCTTTGGGGGCAGGGACCTCCCCTTCTTTTTTGCACATGCTACCCTGTAAAGTGCCTACCTGCTAACCCCACTATGCTGATTGAGGGACATGAATTATATATTTGGTGGCCCTCGACAAGTTCCCAGGGCGGCTCTAAGGCAGTGTTTCCCAACCGGTGTTCCGCGGCACACTAGTGTGCCGCGGAACGTTGCCTTGTGTTCCGTGGGAGGGAGGCGGGCGAGTCGGGCGGCGAGAGGCGGGGCGGCAGCGGCGAGCACACGCGGGGCGGCGAGCGAGCTCCCTCCCACATCCCATCGCCGCTCGCTTCGGCCGGCCTACTGGAGGAAGGCGCGAAAACCTCGCGCATGCGCAGGCCTTCCGCCTGCGACAGCCCAGTAGGCCGGCCGAAGCGAGCGGCGATGGGATGTGGGAGGGAGCTCGCTCGCCGCCCCGCGTGTGCTCGCCGCCCGACTCGCCCGCCTCCCTCCCACGGCACACCAGCCTACCTCCGTGGGAGGGAGGCGGGCGAGTCGGGCGGCGAGAGGCGGGGCGGCGGCGGCGAGGAGAGGCCGCCCAGCGCGGGGCTCTCGCCGTCTGCCTGCCTGGCTGCCTGCGAGCTCGGTGGGCAGCGCTTCCGCCCGCAGCGCCCGCCTCGCGGCTCTCATTCCCTGCCCCTGCCAAAGCTCACCCAGCCAAGCCGCGCTCTCCTTCCTGCCTCGCTTTGCTGCCTCCTCCCCCCCCACCCCCAAAGCTTGGAGGTTCCCCAGCAGGAAGGAGGGAACTTAATCCTCTCCAAGGGCTGCGGAAAACAGACATGCAAATGGGGGCTTGCCAGCTCTTCAAGCGCCGCCGGCTTTCTTCGGGAATTACCGCCCGCCGAGCCCGGTAACACTGACAGGCCGAGCCGCGGGGCTTGGCAGCGCAGCCGGCAGAGTGTGGGAAAGGGCGGCCGCCAAGCGCCGGGCAAGGCGAGACTCGACGGGGAGGACACCGACAGCAGCGCCCCCCCCCCCCAGTAACCCGCTCCGGGCAGGTAATTCACAGAGAGTGGACAGAAGGAAGCCTTAAAGGGCTTCAGCCTCCCAGAGTGGCGGGGAATAATAATAATAATAATGATAATAATAAAATTGACAGGGGGTGTTTTTCTAGGTGAGGAGGTGGGGACTGTAATAACAAAAAAATCAGCTCTATATCAACCGCTGTTTTGCAATGAGGAATTGCAAATAAGGAAGATCAAAAGGAGAATTTTTTTGGGGGGGGACTCTCTTCCTCTTCCTCCTCCTCCTCTCGTTCTTGCTCCTCTTCCTGGCAAAAGGGCTGCTGAGACCCCTTCTCTCTTGGGTGCCGGTGGGTGCTGTGACGTTGACGCTGCTGTGGCAAGTGCCTTTACTTAGCAGAGTGCATTCCCCTTTACACAGGAGGGGAGGGGGAAAAATTGAAACTTACACTTTCGTGCGTCCCTCCCGGCGCGACGCTGCGCGCTGACGTCACGGGGCTGTAATGGTGGTGTGCCTCGAGATTTTTTTCATCAAACAAGTGTGCCTTTGCCCAAAAAAGGTTGGGAAACACTGCTCTAAGGAACAGCAAAACAGTCAACTTCAAGTTTCTCCTTTTTCCAATCTTAAATTCACATTTCCACATAAGTTTGCATTCTTTTTTAAGTCCTCATAAAAATTCATCAGCATCTTACACATCAAATGCAAACCCTGGACTCAGCTATATAGCTGCAAATAAAACGTTTTAAGTGTGTTGTAAAGCGCAATCTACAAATGTGACACTAGAAAGCTGCAGTGAACTATGGCAAACTCAATGTAGTTTTCAAAAAAAAATATTAAAGAATTTTCACAGCGTTTTTTATGTGTGTGTAGATTCCACCTCAGTCAAATTTTCCCCGTGTCCCGAGGTGGCTTACAAACAAAATGGTCGTTAAATTAAAAAAACAAAAACAAAACTACTAACATTATCATGCCACAGCTGACAGGGTCAGCCTGTATGAGCAGCTGGCCAAAATAAAACAAATCAAAAGCATGTAATTTAGAAAAATTTAAACGACCCTTTCACACACCCTTTTAAACACATGCATTGGGAGAGGATCCCTAACTTGGTAGAGTGTGTGTGTGTGTGTGTGAGAGAGAGAGAGAGAGAGAGAGAGACCTGAAATACAGGACAAAACTATATCAATACAGGAAATAGCAGTTTACATTGAAGTACGTATAGGACGATCCTGTATTATACAGTACAGTGGTACCTCGGGTTAAGAACTTAATTCGTTCCGGAGGTCCATTCTTAACCTGAAACTGTTCTTAACCTGAAGCACCACTTTAGCTAATGGGGCCTCCCGTTGCCGCTGCGCCGCCACTTCACGATTTATGTTCTTATCCTGAAGCAAAGTTCTTAACCCAAGGTACTATTTCTGGGTTAGCGGAGTCTGTAACCTGAAGCGCCTGTAACCCGAGGTACCACTGTACAGGTAGGAGGCAGGTCCAAGAGCCCTCCCACCACTCTCCCAAAGCCTGCCCTTTGGAATGAGGCAGCAGGGCTCCAGCATTCCTGTCAGATACCTGACACCTCCTTCCCAAAGCCCAGGAAGCTTCTGCTGTGATGCTCACACACTCAATGTCAGCCCCCAATCACCCTTGAAAGCCACGCCTCTGGCCCTAACTGTTCCCCTACAAACAACTTCACCACATGCCACCGGCAGCAAGGACTTTCCAGGGTTTCAGGCAAGGGGCACATTCCCAGGCTTACCCGGAGAGACCACTGGGGATTGGACCTTGCACCTTTTGCCTACAACACTTTCCCCTTAGAAGAAGAAGAGTTTGGATTTGCTATCCCTCTTTATCACTACCCGAAGGAGTCTCAAAGCGGCTAACATTCTCCTTTCCCTTCCTCCCCCACAACAAACACTCTGTGAGGTGAGTGGGGCTGAGAGACTTCAAAGAAGTGTGACTGGCCCAAGGTCACCCAGTAGCTGCATGTAGAGGAGTGGGGAATCGAACCCGGTTCACCAGATTACGAGTCCACCGCTCTTAACCACTACACCACGCAAGCAATTGCATGAAGTTGTTTCATTTTTTTAATAGAGTCAACTGCATGTGCACTGGCCCAGAATGGAACCCTATGGGGGGGGGGGTTGGGAGGAGTTTGCAGGATTTAACCCTTTGGTACACATGGAGCTCTCAGTCTGCATGGACCCCCAGAGATGTTCCCAGGCCTGTTTTGTTGTTGTTGTTTTGCATCCCACTGGGGCCAACAACAGCTTTCCTCCTGAAGCAGTTTGCATAAAATATAGTGTAAAATATTCATAAGAAAGCAGCATTAACACTCGAAAAACAAGCAGGCACAAGAACATTATCAAAATAAAAGATAAAACCAACAGTTGTTAAAAATATGTATATACATCGTAAAACCACAAGGTCAGGAAGGCTTGCCTAAACACAAAAAGGTGTCAAAAACCCTGACTCCAGGACTCACACCTGAGACATATTGAGTGACAACAGTCATTCTGAGCATGTGCAGAGCAATTTCCATTCCAGCACACCTGCAATAGGGGAAGAGGCTTTCTTTCTGGCACCTTTCCTATACAGTGGTACCTCGGGTTAAGTACTTAATTCGTTCCGGAGGTCCGTACTGAAACTGTTCTTAACCTGAACCACCACTTTAGCTAAGGGGGTTCTTGCTGCTGCCGCGCCACCGGAGCACAATTTCTGTTCTCATCCTGAAGCAAAGTTTTTAACCTGAAGCAATATTTCTGGGTTAGCGGAGTCTGTAACCTGAAGCGTATGTAACCCGAGGTACCACTGTACAGCAAAGGGGCCTGCTTGATATCAACAGGCAGGGAGTTCCAGAGAGTACCATAGATGCTGCCACACTAAAAAGTCGGTTTCTTGCAGGTGTGGCAGTTTCACAGGCGTCACAGCCATAAACCTGAGGTGAATAGTTGGGGATTTTTCTACAATCTTTTGGATAAGCAAGGGCCACCAAGGAAGGGCTGAGCCAGATATGTGCTGGAATGGGCAACTGGGTGCAAAATTCTGGATTTGTAGCTGGCAGCCTTGCAGGTTCAATCCATCCCCCTTGGCAGGAGGTATTTGGATTTGCACTGAGAGCTTTCAAGACCAGAGAAGCCTATTATTCATGATTGCGCCCCTTCTCCAAGCGCCGTGACATGCTGTATATATAATTTCCGACAAAATTGAATTTAAAAAGTAGTTCTTTGGCAAGGATCCAGCCCACTAAAATGCCTCTTCAAAATGGCAAGCCTCTCCTCCGCTCCATTTTCTACAATTGAACACACACACACACGACTTCAATAATCATATGTTCTGGGTTACGAAATTTCAGTAGGTAAACAGCCACTCAATCTCCACACAGGCAATTACCATAGAAACAACTGGCACTTCAGTAAGCCCATTTCAGCTCCTCAGAGCAGCCTTCGACAACTTGCTGCTCCTCACACCTTTTGAACTACAACTCCCATGTAGTTGAACTACAACTCCCATGTAGTTGAACTACAACTCCCATGTAGTCCAAAAGACCCAAAGGGCACCAGGTTGAGGCACCAGCTGGTTTAGAGATGAGGAAGTCTCTCCCCTGCCTCCTTCATGTCAAGCGTCAAGGGTGTTCACTTTCACCTACCTGTCTCAGAAATGAACAAATTTCCTCAGCACCCAAACTGCCGACATTCAGAGTGTAATAAATTATCAAATGGGGCCTCATGCCAGTTTCCTGCCACTTCCATTTTTCCTCTGCTAATATTCAACAAAGATGATCAAATCCTTTTATGATTGGGACGTTAGTTATCTCAGTGGCTATTTTTTCCCCTCAGGAAAAAAATGGGGCTACAATGCAGGAAAAAGTTGTTCTAACTCCGAAAAACTAAGTCAGTGGGGCAGTGGGGGAGGACAGTAGTTTGGGGAGGTAAGGGCTTTCATTTCTGTGTACACACACACACACACACACACACACACTTGCAAGAGCAGGAAAGCTTTTTTTGTGTGTGTCTAGCTTAAGAGCCCGAAAGTGGAATAAATTGATTCATGTTGGTTACTTTAAGCTGGGGGTTTAATTCATTTCTCGCCATTTTTTAAAAAAAAGCAGCCCCATTTGTGATTGAACCACATTTAATTGCCACTAATTGTCATGCCCTTTTAAAAAAAAATAGTTTGCCAGTTTCAAACTCTGCAGCAATTATCTTTATGGGGCTGCATTGAATTGTTTCATCTCTTTGTTAAGAGGAATAAAAAGTATATTAATTGCTGACTGTAAGAGGTCGGGAGGGGTACACAGGAAGAGTGCATTTGTGAGCTTGGAAAAGCAGACATTATGTGAGCTGGTAAAATCCAGAACGCAGTCACAAATGTTGCCTGGGTAAGAGCTGCTGGAAATGAAAGGGGGGGGGGGGGAGGCCAACTGCAAGTTTCAGAACAAGGAAAGCTGCAGACAAATGATGGCTTGAGAGAAAGCTCTGAGTGAGGGTGAAGCTGGTGCAGGGGGCTGGACTAAATGACCCTCAGGGTCCCTTCCAACTCTATAATTCTACGGTGCGAGGAATGTACATTCAGGCTATTTATGTCTCTGGTAAAACAAGCTTCAAAGGTTCTTGCATTGCTTCAAAAACTTTTATTTGACCAACATTTATTTGACCAGCAGGGACAGTGGAACAGTGGCGTAGCGTGGGTTGTCAGCACCCGGGGCAAGGCAAGTAATTTGCGCCCCCTAACCCGTGGATTTGCGCCCCCTAACCTGTGGATTTGCCCTAACCCCAGATGTTGCGCCCGGTGCGGCCGGCCCCCCCTGCACCCCCCACGCTACGCCACTGCAGTGGAACAAAACTGCATGGACACCTCTCATGGGTAGCAAAGCTTCTCTCAAGCCACTTTCAACTCCTCCAAACCTGGGTCCATTCCCAGCTGAAATCTCCTGCATCTTCACACCAAAGGTATAGTGAGTTTCCAAGCAGGAGGGGGCAGAAGGTGGACTAGACTCTACTGAGAGATTTGAGGTTAGATCAGCAAGGGTGTCTGAGTCCAAATTCCCAGTTACCACCCCCTACCCCAGTTGGTGCTGATGAGAGCTGGAGGGCACCAGGTTTAAGCCTAGACAAAACTGACATCTCGCCACCCACAGAGCTTGCCTACATTCTTGCAAAACATTTGCGCTTCACACAAGATATTGGCACTGCAATCATCTGGATGCAGATTTTTAACACATCTGGCAATCTGTAACAATCAACAACAAACTTGCTGTTATTTTGGCAATTAAAGACCCTGCAGACAGGGATGAACCGCCTGTGAAATGAGAACAATGCTATTAAGCGGCCAATTAGCCTAGGTAAATAATGGAGTCAGCAATGTCTGGTGAACAATCTGTCGACTGCAGCACAAGAAATGATAGCACAACATCAGAACAAACACATTATGCAAATACAGGCAGGCTGGCTAAGGGGGGCTTTGCTTGGCCATGGACAAAGTAGTATACCATAAGAGATTCTGGGGAAGCAGACATATCATACTTTTAGAGCAACAGGAACCAGCCTTTGTCTACACAGGAACAGAGTTTGCACCTTTCTGAAGGGCAAAAGATACTGACATTTGTAGAGTTTAAACTATTCTCTTTTTCTGTATGAAACCCTCTACATATCAAAGCAGTTTTGTATTATTATTCATATAAAAAGCATTGTGAACAAAGTGTTGGTCCTAACATAGAAGTCCCTATATACAGCTCAAGACCAGGCCGCTTGAGAAACTACCTCATCTGTTTTACACCCAGAGTAGATGGTTACAGTCCAGTTTCTCCTCCAAGATCCAAAGATATCAGAAGCCCACATGGCAGGGCCTTCAGGGTTGCTGCCCCATTCTGTGGAATAGCATTCCTGTCGAAATATGGTATCACCTGCACATTCTGGAAGCAACTGAAGACATTTTTGGTCCAACGGGGAAGACCCACAAGTGTCCACTTGTTAGGGACTTAGTCTTGTTTACATTTGCTGTTTTTAACTGTTTCAAATTATCTTATGAGCAAATTGCCTCGAGACAGCAACAAACATTCCATGATATCCTAGCATTCAGCCAATAGCGCTTGTGGGATGGGAGGCTCAGGCAGACAGCAGGAAGAAGGCAGCCAACTGATAGCTTTGTCTCTGGGCAATTACATCCCACCTCCCATTTTCTTCCTTCAGCCTTCCTAATGGGTAAGCAGAGCAGCATTCAGGAGGCTGTTTCCTACCCAATCAGCAGACAAAGTACTCACCAATCTTTTCTACTGATTGACATCATAGGCTGTTTCTATAGCGATGATGATGATGAACGCAGAGCGTTACCCTAACGACATCTGATTCCAGTCTTTAGCTATTCTAATCAAATGCTTTTAGGCATCACCCACAAAAGAGACGGTTCTCCCCTCCCTCCCTCTAACCATTGGAAAGGGAGAAAACAGGGCTGGGGGGGGGGGGAAATGTCTCAAATTCATAGCTGACAGAATCAAATGTTCAAGAGGGCTTTTAAGCAAGAATCAGACAAATTCAGGGATGGTTGGTCTGTCAGTATTTCAGCAATTATGAGCCATGATGCTAGCCCAGGCTGCTCCAAGCTGGTGCCCACCAAAGGCTTTGGACTACAACTCCCATCAATGCCCTGCCAACACAGCCATGATAGAAGTTGTTGTCCAATATGGCTGTGCTGGCCAGGGCTGATGAATGATGTGGTCCAACAGATTTGGACAGAGGTGCCACCTTGGACCAAAGACACATCACTGGAAGTGCATTGTTGGGAGGTGGCCTTGCCCAGTGCGGCACAGTTTCAATGGTCATGGCTCCTTCACTCACACACACAAGAGGAGCTTGCCTTTGATGCTGTGCTGAACTTGGCTTGGTGGTTTGGCCTCCTCCGCCCCCTCAATCATAGGGGGAGGTGAGCCCTCTGCTAAGGAATATTGAGGGGGTTGATGACACCTCCCCCACCCTCTAGAGCTGGCACGCCTGGATCTGGATGACAACTGGATTCAGGAAGGCTGGGCTCGCCAAGTGCATCCTCCAACTTGGTACCCGACTGCAAGGGGCAAGCAACAGGAGTTGGCCAGCTCCATCTTGCTCTTCCCATGAGCTTCCCATAGGAGTTCCCATGTCAGGCTATTCTTTTGGAATGGAATGTGAGACAAGAGGGACCCTTGGCTCCAGACACCACAGACTGGACTGCATCACAGCTCTGGATTCCATGTCAGTGCGGAAAAGCATAAAGCGGGAAGACCAGATGTGTAATGTACCCAAAGGTCTCAGCTATCCTTGATTTCAGAAGCCAGGTGAACCAGCTGCCTTCTACCAAGTCAGACCAATTGGTCCATCTTGCTCAGTATTGTCTACACTGACTGGCAGTGGCCCTTCAGGGTTTCAGGCAGGGTGTCTTTCACAGCCCTTCCTGCACTTGCAGGGGATCGACCAGAGGGCCTTCGGCATGCAAGGCAGATGTTCTGCCACCAAGACACGGACCCCTGCACAGCCCCTTCCGCATGACCAGCAAAACCCAGAACAATGCAAGGTCAGAGAAGTTGCAAACTACACAGAAAAGGCACGCTTTCTTGGAGTAGGATTTGGATGATGGGGTAACCACAGGACATGTGCAATTGTGGTGACAGGCCACACTTTGGCTCCATCACTTCAGCCAAGTGAGCATCCCAGTGGTTCCAGGGTCATGCCCCTGGCTCCCTTTCGACAGTTTCCATGCTGCCTCCTCTGCTTGCCCGCCCTCCCTCCCTCCCAATCCTGTTGGCGCAGCTGCAATGAACCAGCTAAAGCTTTTAGCAGCCAGCCAAAAGGGGAGCCCTCCAGAACTGCATTTGGTGGTAAATACCTTTTTCCCTTTCTAATTGCCGGGGGCAGCTTTTAAGGAGATTGTGTTATTGCATATTACTCTGCAGAGGGAACATCGTAATCGCTGCCACTGATTTACGATCGCTTTCTGTTTGGCAAGCAAATCTGTTTTGATTGGTGCACAGCTGATGCGCTGATGGAGGCTAATGTGGAAAAACATTCCCGGAGAGAGGAGGACCTTTCATCCCCTTTGCAAGCACCTGGAGAAGCCTCCCTCCCCATTGCTTGCAATAGCCTGCAGGGCTTCCATTAGCATACATGGGGATTTATGGAACAAGGAAGCCTTTCCCCAACTAGCATCCTCCAGACACACTGGACTACAGCTCCCACCAGCCCCAAGTTGGGGTAGACTGGAATCATGTGGACAAAAAGAAGCTAACACTTTAAACTTTGACTGTTCCTGCTTGGCTTGGAAGATCCATGAGGCTCTTGAAGGGAAGGGAAGGGGGCAGAGGGAGAGAAATAGGTGAAGTGTTATTAGTTTCAGCAGGGGATGAGAATCTAAGAATTGACTTTGTTAGTTTCAAAAAAATTATACTCCACTTGACTGAAGTTCTTTTTACAAAGAGGAAGAAAAACCAGTTAAATGACAGTGGTACCTCGGGTTACATATGCTTCAGGTTACATACGCTTCAGGTTACAGACTCCGCTAACCCAGAAATAGTGCTTCAGGTTAGGAACTTTGCTTCAGGATGAGAACAGAAATCGTGCTCTGGCGGCGCAGCAGGAGGCCCCATTAGCTAAAGTGGTGTTTCAGGTTAAGAACAGTTTCAGGTTAAGAACGGACCTCCGAAATGAATTAAGTACTTAACCCAAGGTACCACTGTATTGGTAAAATCTTTTTAAAATGCTCAAGGAAATTAAAATAAAAAATAAGCTACAAACCAGATCAAAACACACATTGGCATTCTATGTTTCTGGATAGGCTTGGCTAGACAAAAATGTTTCTAGCAGCTGCCAAAAAGAGTACAGTGAAGGCACCCTCCCGATGTCCCTAAGCAGGGAGTTCCAAAGTGCCACGCTAAAATATCCATTTCTTACAAATGTGGAATGGGGATTATTTGGCACCTGTAACAGTGCCTGTTCTGTCAGTCAAAGCATATAGGTTGCATATAGGATAAGGCAATCTCACAGGTAAACTGGTCCCATTTATTACATGGATGCAATTAACAGGCATCTTTTTAGGTCACATCAAACTTTAATTGCTTTATTGCTTATGGCCAAAGATATTTTCTTTTGTTAAAAAATAAAAAATCAAACAGGTTGAACGATATACAACAAACCACATCTGCAAATACTGAAAATAAACTTCGCATGTAGTTAAACTATGGAACTTGCTCCCATAGAAGGCAATGATGGCCACCAACCTGGATGGCTTTCAAAGTGGATTGGGCAAATTCAGTGAGGAGAAGGCTATCAACAGCTCCTAGTCACAATGGCCATGCCTGGTCTTCACAGTTACAGCCAGTACTGTTTCTGGATACCAGTTGCTGGAAGCCACAGGAGGGGAGAGGGCTCTTGGGCTCAGATCCTGCATGCGGGTCTTTTTTGGGGGCATCTGTTTGGCCATTGTGAGAACAGGATCACGGAATCATGGAACTGTAGAGCTGGAAGGGACCCTGAATGCCATCTAGCCCAACCCTCTGCAATGCAAGAATCTCAACTAAAATGCTGAACAAGATGAGCCACTCGCCTGATCCAGCAGCCAAGCTCTTATGTCAATGATAGATAAATGAAAATACAGTAAAGAAAATGAGAAAAAAGCAAGGATTAAAAAAGGGGGGCAATAAAAATATATTTAAAGCAGGGCACCAGCATGCTAATGTATAGTTGTCTCTGAAAGCATTTTGGTGTGAATCCTAGAGGCAGCAAGTACAAAAAGAATCACCCCATAAAAGTCACAATAAAGTTCAGATCCGATGGTAGATATACTCTCTTTTCTGAAATGGTTTCTGAACTGCCTTTTAAAAAGGTAAAGAGAGTTATCATCTATCACTCTGCTTGCTTTTGCCTTCCAACATGCTCCCAAGCGTTCCTCTGCAACTGTGCTTGTTCAGTGCCAGATATTACATCTCATCAGGGGGTGGAAAGGTGGGTAAGGCTTGCCCAAAGAGCTTGGCAGACAAAACTCTGAGGGCCCACCCCTGACCTTGTGGGTTGTTGTGGGTCACCAATGGTTGAGAGTGAAAGGAACTGAGGCTGAATGTGTGCAGAGGTACAGGTGTGTTTAGCATATGTGGAATTTGTGTGGGTGCCGAGTGAGTCAGATCCTCTCTTATAAATTTTGATGCTTCATGTTGTATTTAAGAACATAAGATGAGCCTGCAGGATCTGGCCCAATGACCCATCTAGTCCAGCAACCTGTTTCACAGTGGCCAACTAGATGCAAGCAGGATTCAAGCCCAAAGAAACCCCCCCCCCCCACCTTCCTGAGGTTTCCAGCAACTGGCATTCAGAATTAATGTATTCGCTTTATCCAACCATGTAGGCAGAGCACATCCATCATGACAAGTAGCCACTGATAGCTGTTTCCGCCATGAATTTGTCCAGTCCTCTTTTAGAGGCATCCAAGCTGATGGCCATCACTGCCTCCAGTGGAAAGGAGTTCCATAGTTTAACAAATTAATTTACTTTTTATTGTTTCATATATTGTATTCTGTGGTGGTTGTAAACTACCTTGCCATGTTTTCTGACGAAAAACGGTCAGCAGGGTAGGGTGTTCCTGAAAACTAACTATTAGCTGTTTGTGGGTATCCTCTCTCTGCTGATCGCGACAAGAAACGAGATAGGCAGAAAATGGATATCCACAAACAGTTAATGATGAGTTCCTGTGAATACACTACCCTGCTGGGTTTTTGTGATGAGAGGCAAAGCAGAACCATTTTAATTTTTTTTGCCACACTGAGCTCCTTGGAAGGAAAGGTGAGGTATAAATATAAAAATACAAAAGAGAAAAATAAATAAAACTTGGCAGCATGAAGTGTGCGGTTCTGTGTTACACAATTCGGAGCTTCCATCTGAGAATCCACACAATTCTTCCAGGCTCACAGACATTGACCAGGCATTGCTCAAAAGCGAAAAGGAAGTCCATTTATTGTGCTGAAACTCTGCCGGAGGGGAAGTCTGAAAGGAAGGGGAAAGAGGCTGACACCCTCTGGCTGACTCAAAATAAAGACAACCAAATCCAAAGCTGGTAGTGGGATTCAGGCACTTGGGAGCTGCCACCTCCACAGGGGCAATTGGGGGCTTTGTCCAAAAGGGGCCCTAATCTAGAAAGCAAAGCAAACAAGCAAAAATCCTTCAGAGAAGGCTCAGAACATCCAGCCATTGTGCTGCCTTAAGGCCAGGGGCAGGGAACCCGTTGCCCTGAGACGTCGTGTCCTGGCCTTCATGGCGGGGTGAAGAACGTGAACTCTCAGCACCATTTCTGCCACAAAGTGTTATAAGGCACAGGTCCAGGTGTTAGGTGGGGATGCTCTGAATACAGGTTGTCACTCAGAAGGGTCCAGAAAGGTTGTGGCTCAGGGGCAGAGCACTTCCTTTGCCTGCAGAAGGTCCTAGGTTCAAGCCAAGGAGGGCTGGGAATGTCCGTTGCCTGAAACTCTGGAGAGCCCCTGCCAGTCAGTGCAGACAATACTGAGTCAGATGGACCAGTTATCAAGCAGCTTCCTAGGCTCCACTGTTGATCAGAAGTCCTAAATTTCACCCACACCTCTTCCATCCTATCTAGTGAGCAGGAAGGAGAAGGAGGCCATCAATGGCTACTAGCAGAAATGGCTACATACTGCCTCCATTAGTAGATGAAGCATGCCTCTGAACGCCACATGCAGGGAATCTCAGGTCCTGCTTGTGGGCTTCCCTTGGGGGCGTCTGGCTTTTATTTTATTTATTTTAATTGTCAAGAGTGAATTTCTGTCGAATTACTATTTGCTGATGTTTTGAGAGTTAATTCTATTGTGCACTACAGTGGACGCTCGGGTTGCAAACGTGATCCGTGCAGGATGCACATCAGCGCCCCGCAGCGTTCGCAACCCACGTCTGCACCTCTGCGCATGAGCGGGTTGCGATTTGGCGCTTCTGCGCATGCGCAAAGTGCAATTTAGCGCTTCTGCGCATGCGCGACCGCTGAAACCCAGAAGTAATCCTTTCCGGTACTTCCGTGTTTCGGTGGTCTGCAACCCGAAAAAACGCAACCTGAAGCGGCTGTAACCCGAGGTATGACTCTATTAATCTAACAGATGATTGAATATTACTTTATCTGATATAAGTTGCCGTTCCATCTTAAAGTTATGTTTTCTTATGGCTTTTTGTATTAGATCAGATTACTCTATGACATGTGTTCCCTGTTGTATATTTTGTTGCTGTAAACCCCCTTGCGTATAGTAATATAGAAAGGCGGAATACAAATTAAAAGTGAAATGAAACGAAGATGCTGGACTAGAGAAGCTTCTGGCCCGGACCAGCAGCAGGGCTCAGATTTTGCTCAGATTTCTCTTGAAACGGGGGGAACTCTTTACAGCAAAGCTGAAAAGGAACTCTCTGCACGCCGTGGGATTTGCTGCTCAGCAGAGCATCGCTTGCAAAGCTTCTGCAAAGCTGATGCTTAACAGTTGTCACCAAAAGCAAACTGGAAAGCGGATAAAGGGACATAGTACAGTGGATACGGCACTGCTTTGCTTGCAGAAGGTCCCAAGGTTTGATCCTTGGCATCTCTGGGTTGGGTATTTAAAAACCTGGAGCACTGCTGCAAGTCAGTGCTAACAGCACTGAGGGGGATGATCGGTATAAGTCAGCTTCCTATGTTATTTCCTTGCAACACCCATTTTGAACACGCACATTTCCTAGGGCAAGAAAGAGCTTTGCTAGGAAAACACTACGTTTAAACTCAACCAGGCAAATAGGGCCACCAACGTCATTATTAGCCCACATTTTTCATAGTTCACACGCACCCTTGTTAACACATTGACAGCCTGGAAGGCAAATAAAAAAATACCCCCCCCCCCCTCCTCCTGTTTACAAAGGTTTCACTGCTTGTTCGCCTACAGGCAATCCTTCCTCTCCATGGGTGACCAGGAAAGCAGCTGTTATAATAATATTAATTTTAACCAGGCTTGGAACCCAACAAAGATAATTTAAGTGGTTTTCCCGTTGCCAGTCAGAACCGACGCAGTTGGGATCTTATCATTCAATCCTATAAATAAGACACACTGTATGCTTTCACCTAAATCAAACCCTTTTGTTATAGTATGTCCCTGGCTTCAGGGCTTTTGAAAAGAAACTAATTTGGCAGTGGGGTAAGAAATGTGCCCATAAGTTTTCAAAAGGGTGGCTGGTAAGAAACAGGTGCATTTTATCAGGACTGCAGTTATTAAAGAAAGCACCCGTTCCATCCACTCGTTTTTTTAAAAAGCACCTTATACAAGCATTAGACTTCCAAATGAAGGTTCGTTTACCTCCAAGGCACGAATAAACTGACTTGAAGAAGTGTGTGTGTGTGTGTGCTGCATTTGACATTTCTGACTTAGCAGTGAGTCACCTCCCAAGCACAAATAGTTACAGCAAGGGGAAAGTGCTAAATTTCTCCTGAGATGAAGAGCAGGAAGGTGGACAGATGCGTAGAGATAGGACCTGAGCTACTAGCCAGGGGTCTAGTATGCAGATTAGCATATTAGCAAATATATTTGTGCATGGGTTTCTACACCTGCCCCACACATGAAAGGAGCTTGCCTTCTTGCAGTTTGTCCCCATGCCCCCAACTGTCGTGCAAATTACCAGCTGATCAACAGAGAATGCATATAGGTTTCTGCTGCAAATCCAGGGGAATGCAGAGAATGGCATGAGGCACAGATTTCACCTTCCTGAGAAACTCTGAGCTTGTGGTTGTGGTGGTTGTATTCTAAGCAAAGAAACAGCAAGCTTTATTCCTTTCTGGCCCTGAAGGTATATGCACTGAAATTTCAGAAAGGTGGGCAACTAAGATTCCTAGGAATCACCTCTGCTGCAACAACACTCACTTATGCAAAGCAAAGGGAATAGTTCCATAATTTATACAAGTCACGGAATGCAGGATTCCATCTTCTTTCTCCCCATCACAGAAAGTAGCCGATTGTTTGCTGCGAACACCTGTGCACCATCTCCAGGGGAGAATTTTGTCATCTGGAAAGGGCTGATCTCTCCCCAGGCATTTCAGAAAGGAAGGTTCTTGCGATAACCTGAAGGAGAGGAAGTCGCTGGCACTAATTAAGATAGCTAATTAGTGTCGGAAGCTACAAATTAGACTTTTGTTATTCTTGGCGGAGAAGGCTCTGCATTGTCGTTGTCCGTCCCCCCCATTCCATTCTTGTTTTCAAACTCACAGGGGAAGAGTTTGTTTTTCCAATTCAGCTCCAGCGCTTATCAGGACTACTAAACAATCTTAATACCATTGTAATGAACACTCTTGCAAGTAGTTCTAAGAAGGGCCACAGCTCAGTGGCAAAGCACCTGCTTAGCATGCAGAGCGTCACGGGCTCAATTCTCCAGCATCTCCAGGCAGGGCTGGGAATGACTCCTCATCTGAAACCCTGGAAAGATGCTGCCAATCAGTGTCAACAATACTAAGCTAGGTGGGCCATGAGTCTTGAGTCAGTGTAAGGTGGCTTCTGACCTGGGCCAGGAATTGGCTTCACCTGCTGAGCAGCAGCCTGAAGGAGCAGAAGGCACAGTGACTTCACCCACTGCTGATCAGACTTCTTGCTCCTGATGTGAACCAGCTGGCTCCAGCTTTCTTAAGCAGGGATTCCAGCCTCATTAGGGCCAGGGCCTTTTCAGTATTCAACTAGGGCCAGGGCCTTTTCAGTACTGGCCCCGACTTGGTGGAACGCTCTGTCACAAGAGACTAGGGCCCTGTGGAAAGATGTCAAGTCCCGCAGGGCCTGCAAGACAGAGCTGTTCCGCCTGGCCTTTGGTTTGGACTCAGTCTGACCCTTATGTTTCCCTCCCCTTATGGTTTTGATCTATGGGCTACTTTTAAAATGAGGCTGCATTTTAAATTGCATTTCAACCTGTATTTTTAATTGGTTTTTTCCCCCCTATTATGTTTTTACTGTAATTTTACTGGTATTAGCCGCCCTGAGCCTGGCTCTGGCAGGGGAGGGTGGGGTATAAATAAAAATTATTATTATTATTTATTCAGTTTCTGGAAACAACATTTGTCATTCCTGGCCAGACCTTCCTTGCTGCTTCTCGTGACCTTAGGCTCTCAGCTTTCTTGACCCCCGGACCATCTGACTACATGAGCTGAGATACTCCTGAGCTTAGGACTGGACTGAACCTTGCATACAGACTCTGTCTCAAGGCAAGTACCCCCCTCAGACTTGGCTGGCCTTCCCGCCACTGAGTTTTGCCATGACTAAGCAGCACAGCACTACGACAGCTTCCTATTTAAACCAGTCCTTTATTCAGAACCAAGAGGACTAGAACCTTACTTTCAGTTTAGAGGAAAGACTATAGACTGCACACTTCATATGTAAAAAGGCCCAGGTTCAACCTTGGGCATCTCCAGGCAGAGCTGAGAAGGACCCCTTGCCTGAAATCCTGCTGCCAGTCAATGCAGACAATACTGAGCCAGATAGGTCAATGTTCTGACACTGTATAGTGAAGAACCGTAGCTCAGCGAGTAGAATATCTTCTTTGCAGTCAATAAAGGCTCAATGTCATGGACTCGTTGGACGCAGAGGAATGGTGGGAGACACCAGCTGGGGAACCCCCAAGGGAAGGAGACAAAGAGCCTGGGGACTGGTGGTGGGATGATGACGAGTGGTCAGAGGGAGAAGACTGGGAGGAAGAGGTGTCAGAAGCTGAAGAGGAAAAGGGGCTTAGTGCAGGCATAGGCAAACTCAGCCCTCCACAGGTTTTGAGACTACAATTCCCATAATCCTTGACCACTGGTCCTGTTAGCTAGGGATGATGGGAGTTGTAGTCCCAAAACATCTGGAGGGCTGAGTTTGCCTACGCCTGGCTTAGTGAGCTGGGAGAGTCTGTGGTAGAGAGAAGCCCAGAATCAGAGGCAGCAGCTGAAGCAGGAGAGGAGGGAGGCCAAGAGGCAGAGATGAATCAGGCTGGTGAAGAAGCATGGGTGTCTCCCCCTTCTGCTGCAAAAAGCTCCCCTCCACCCTCATAGGGGCAAGAGCTACGAAGAAGAGTAGTTGTGCTCTTTAGCCTGGCACTCCTGAGTGGATCTGTTGCTTCTAATAGAGTTAACTTTCACTTACTCCATGTGGTTTATTGCTGGCGCGCTTCTGACACCCAGGTTAAACCTCTGGCATCTCCAGGTAGGACTAGGAATTACCCTTGCCTAAGACCCTGGAGTCAGTGTAGACAATACTGAGCTGGATCATTGGTCTGACTCAGTACAGCTTCCTATGTTCCTAGCAGATGATAAACAAACTAGGCACTTAAGTCCTAAACTGAGGCTTGCTACTGTGCTGCAGGAAAACTGCTAGCAGGTCATGAGAAATTAAATTTAATCAAATGCTCCAGTGAGCCCCAAAGCACTCCACTTACAGTGCTTCTGCATGATTCACTGGCCTGCCTCACTTTGCCTCTGGGACACAAGAGCCTAGAGAAATTAGGATAGGGAGTCAGCTGGAGGAGACAGGCAGGGTGGAGAACTGACAGGCAGAGGTAGTATCTTTGCCACTCTGTCAAAAATTAGAAAGCACGAACACTCAGATACACATTCTTCAGAACCATGGACAGGTCTCAGGCAAGGGAAGACTCACTTTAACAAGCCCACCTTTGTCAACCTGGTGTCCTCAAGATGTTTTGGACTACAACTCCCATCAGTCCCAGCCTGCATGGCCAATGGTCTGGGTTGATGGGAGTTTCAGTTCAGCAACACCTGGGAGGGCACCAGGTTAGCCATTCCTGCTTTGCAGTCATGATGGCTAGAAGCATGCTCTGTATGTGAGAGTGAAAGTTAAGCCCCCAATAACCAGATGTCACCCTTTGCTTGCTATGCAAGTACACTTGCACACAGATTCTAAATCCTGCAAATTCTGAACCCATTACTTCAAACACATCTCTTCTCCTCGTTCCAGCAGTGAGACAAGAAAAGAGTTAGCTACAGGCTTCAAATCTAATAATTCATTCTAGGGATGTTTCTTCGTTATCCAGACACTTGTCTGTGTCTTTGCAAATTAGTCATTCCAAGTGTGCATTTTGGAGTTTCAGTATCTCTCCTATTAAATCAGGCAAGAACACAATTTGATTCCTTCATGGCACTCTCCGCGCTGAATAATTCAGATTCGTGCGGGGAGGGTTACAGAATGCCTGGATGGCAATCTTATGCAATCCCGCTTGCCGAATATTTGCTAATTTCATCCTTCTGATTCTCTCCCCTGACCCCACCCTCACCTTACCCCTTCATCATCAGACTGTTTATAATGGCTGGACAGTTTTTGCATTGAGAAAACTTTCCACCAGAGAAATGTCTTATAGTTCCTGAGGCATGGGCAGAAGAAGAGGATGCCTTGCACCTCAACCCAAGCAGGCCTAGATCTGGCCAAGTGCCTGGAAAGGAAACTGCCTGGGATCCCACCCCACAAAAAGCAAGCCATTCTCCAGTCCATATTAGAAAGACAGGGTGAAAATAAAATAAATGTATTCCCATCCCCATCCCTCAACATACTAGGCAAGAGATTGAAAAACACAAGAGAGCTCAGTCAAGTACCACCCATATTTTGTCACAAATACTGACTTTGGAGAGGTGGAGGGGAAAATACTTCCTTTTTAAAAAATGTGATAACTTCTCTAGTTGAGATTTGTTAACGGACTCTACATCCTCCATGCATAACAATGCAAGAGCATAAAAAGCAACTGCTGGATCAGGCCTGTGGCCCATCTAGTACAGCATCCTGTTCTCACAGTGTCCAGCCAGAAGCCCCAGTTGAAAGTCTGTGAGCAGGACCCGGGCACAAGACCAACTCTCCCTTCCTGTGGTTTCTAGCAAATGGTATTCAGAAGCATTGCTGCCTCCAATTGCCGAGAGAAAGCATAGCCATTATGGCTAGTAGTCATCAGTAAGCCTCTCCTCCATGCATCTGTAAGCACAGCACAATATCGCCAACAATGTCCACCTCAGCCTTCACCAATCAGATGTTATGGACTACAATTCCCATCACATCCCACACAGCATGGACCATGGACAGGGATGATGGGAGCTTTGCACAACCCCAAAAAGTAAAAAAAAAAAAACGGTAAAGGACCCCTGGACAGTTAAGTCTAGTCAAAGGTGATTATGGGGTTGTGGCGCTCGTCTCACTTTCAGGCCGAGGGAGCCGGCATTTGTCTGCAGACAGCTTTCTGGGTCATTTGGCCAGCAGGACTAAACCGCTTCTGGTGCAATGGAAAACCATGACGGAAACCAGAGTGCACGGAAACGCCATTTACCTTCCCGCCACAGCGGTACCTATTTATCTGTTTGCACTGGCGTGCTTTCAAACTGCTAGGTTGGCAGGAACTGGGACAGAGTAATGGGAGCTCACCCCGTTGTGCGGATTTGAACAGCCAACCTTTTGATTAGAAAGCCCAAAATAACATGGTGAGTGGTACAGAAAAGTCTGATGTAACAGAAATCAACACAAGTCTAGGAAAATTAATAGCCGCGATAAGTTTCTACTAGCTCACTTACATCAGTGTAAGTCATTTGGAGCTCATCTCCAGATTAAAAGGGCACCCCCCCCCCAAAAAAAAAACCCATCCCCCCCAATGGTACTCTGTTAATCTGGAAGCTTGATTCTTATGGCAGGAGGAGCATCAATTCACAATCTCAGCTTGGTGCCTCTTCAAAGCCTTCAAAAAGTCAAAGATGAGGGTGGTGCTGATACTTTTGTCACTCTGCTATCTCCCATTTATGGAGAAAGTGTTAATTTATTTCACTTTCCATTATGCAAGGAATCAAACACAGTTCAAACCTTGTCAGTCAGCCTATTGATGCGTTAATTAAGGCCTAGGCAGAGCCAGAGAAGCTCAATCTTCCCTGATTAGAGGCACCACTTTTGCGATGGTGGAAAAACAAATTAAAGGCACAAAACATAGGCAGGCGGAAGGTCCCGCTTGTGCCACCAGAGCAAGCCTCACCTGTTCTGCAACTCATATCGGGACGGGAACAATGGGCAATTGCAGCTGTCCGACATAAACAAGTAAAACTCTCCGGTTCATAAGCGAATGTGCAAATCCCAGAAATGAGCATCAGGCACTGGGCTTCTACAGAAAGGACAAGGAGAATGGCAGAGCAGCCTTCCCCAAGCTGGTGCCCTCCAGAGGCATGGACTACCACTCCCATCAGCCCCAGCAAAGCCTTGGCCTGAGACCAAGTCAGACAGCTGGCCCATATAGCTCAGTACTGTCAACGCTGACTGGTAGCAGCTCTCCAGGGTTTTCAGTCTCGGGAAGAGCTTCTGGATACTGTTTAGTGCCTGCACCCAAATAACCACTCCACACATTGCAGGGTGCAAACACAGGGGCCCTTCTGCTGCCTCTTGCTGCCACCAGCCCCACACCCTCTGCTTCAGACAATCCTGGAAATGTTGGGAAAGAATTGCAAGCTATCTTATTGCCTGCCACTGGCAGAAGTAGGCCGCCAAACGGTATCCCAATCAATAATTCATAGAATATGAAGACAAATTTTTGTTTGGGATTGGCTTGTCGCAACAGCGAAGAAATCTGTCCCAGATAATTGCATGGTACACAACACTGGCAACTGCCTTTAATGAAACGAGGGCTTAAAAGCAACAATCCCACCGAGCTAAATATCTGCTACACCAGAGGCGGGGAACATTTTGCAGGCTCCCTTCTGGGCAAGCTTGCAGGATCAGTGAAGGGCCTGGACCTGGAGAGAGGGGTTCAGCTTGGGGAGAGTTATTGAGGGCCACACAGAAAGGTCCAGAGGGCCTGATGGTTCCCATTCCGTCCCACACACTCATTCTGTAACAAGGAAGTAAGATGACTCAAAGACAGAGACTGAGATCACAGAATTGTAGAGTTGGAAGAGACCATAGGGATCATCTAGTCCTAGGGATCCAGCCCAACCACCTTCTAAATCAGGCCTGCGGAACGTCCAGGAATCGGCATGTTTTTACATGAGTAAAATGCATCTTTGGGCTATTTGTGGGGCAAAGGAATTCATTCCTTTTCCCCACAAATATAGTCTGGCCCCCCACAAAGTCTGAGGGACAGTGGACCAGCCCCCTGCTGATACTAGTCCAACCTCCTGCAATGCAGGTATATGCAGCTGTACCAAACAGGGATTGAACCTGCAACCTTGGCATTATCAGCACCACGCTCTAACCAACTGAGCTATCCAGGTGTTGCTATACCGTTGCCGATCGCCATGGGACTTTTGGGTTTTGGGTTGGGTTTTTGGAAGACGCCTGTGCATGAATTTGTTTTATGTGTGTAGATCAGTGCATGCTGATCAACGCACAGTCTTCGCAGTAGGGCTCTGTTCCAAAGGCATGAAGTAGTCACGACAAACCAGTAGATTCCTATCTGCTGCAGCCTTCATCTGTCTTCACAGCCGTTGTAACATACCGCTTGTTATCATCTGCCTGTTCTGCCGTTGAGGACTTCTTGGATCATTCTTTGTCTGGCTCCTTCCCTTTGACCTTACCGCCTTGGGTGACCCTGCTGGGAGTATGAGATTCCTGACAGCTTCGCTCACAAGCCCATTCATCACGACAAAGTGATGATCTAGCGAGTGGGACTTCGTTGGACTGGTCATGTTGTGTGGATACCTGATGATCGTCTTCCAAAGCAACTACTCTATCCTGAACTTAAAAATGGAAAGCGCAGTGCTGGTGGTCAACAAAAGAGATTTATAGACTGTCTCAAGGCAAATCTTTAAAAATGTAGTATAAACACTGACAACTGGGAAACACTGGCCTGCGAGCGCTCCAGTTGGAGAACAGCCTTTACCAAAGGTGTCATGGGCTTTGAAGACACTCAAACTCAGGACGCAAGGGGAAAATGTGCTAGGAGGAAGGCACACTTGGCAAATCCGTGATCAGCTCCCACCCGGAAACTAATGTCCCCACTGTGGAAGGACGTGTGGATCCAGAATTCGCCTCCACAGTCACTTACAGACTCATTGATAAAACCGTGTTTATGGAAGACAATCTTACTCGACTATGAGTGACTGCCAAAGAAGAAGAAGAAGAAGAAGCTATACCATTTTCCCCCCTTATTTCTAATTTATCATCATAGTCGGTTTACTTTTTCCAGCT
Organism: Podarcis muralis; assembly: GCF_964188315.1. NCBI lineage: Eukaryota > Metazoa > Chordata > Lepidosauria > Squamata > Lacertidae > Podarcis > Podarcis muralis. The sequence continues at coordinate 32,323,864 of NC_135668.1, forward strand.
TTTAGGAAACATGGTTGAAAGACATCGAGAGGGGAAATTGTGTTAAGTTTGTTGCAGGAAAAACAAGAAAGCCTCTTCTTTCACCTTAAAGACTTACAAACCTGTTTTGTGAATGGCCACAGTTAATTACATAATTGCAAGTGTCTGCACTTTTCTGCATTTCATGTCCCTCTGATCGTAATGCTTTAAACCCCCGCCTCCTCCCCAAAAAACATACAAAGAGATTCCTGTAACTCAGAATAATATTTCACACATCTGATAAAATGGATTGTACTTCACAAAAGTTTGTACTGCAGTGGATTTAAGGTGCCACAAGACTTGTTTATGTTTGAGAACTTTGGCAAGTCATCCATCCAATTTTATTCACCTGCCCCAAGCCCACAGAAAATAAAACACCAAAATCATACAACTTCTAACATAAAATGAGTTGAAGGATGTGGCACATATACACAGGGGAGAGAAAATCCACCTAAACTGCACTTGAAGTTGACAAAATCTTTAACAAATCTTTGTATGTGCACAACTGAATAAATAACTGGGGACGATGCTTATGTTAACACACCCATAGAGTCTAGAAATACGAAAGGCATTTATCACAAAGATCACATACACTTCAGGTACTTGAAATTTATCACTGGAGAACGCCTAGGAACATAACTGTCCCACCCTCCACAAATCAGCCAAAATCTCCTGTGGGGAACAAGGAAACTGGCTGCAAGACCTCTCCAAACGAAAGGAAAACAGGGCTTTGGGGAGCTCAACAAAATCAACGGAGTCCCACTCTGTCAAGGGATCAGCTACTATTAAAAACTGCCATTTCACTGGGAATTCTTTTTTAGAAAAGCACAGCAGGAAGCCAGCACATATATCCTTGCTGGTACATAAAATTGGCATGTAAAAATAAATAAATTGTTTTCCAGTTGTTTTAATATATTTAACAGTTCTGTATTTATTTATTTTATCTCATAAAATCTATGCACCCTTTGATTGTAAAAACTCAAAGCAGTTTACGAAGAGAACAAAACAATAAAATTTTCCCTGAAAACAACCCTTTAAGGCATTCAAAAGATAAAATCAGCAATAAACCAAAATCAGATTAAAACAAACACCAACATTCTGCACTGCCTAAGTAGGCCTGAGAACAGTGAAGGTGCCTGTCCGATGTCAAGTGGCAAGGAGTCCCAGAGGGTAGGTGCTGCTGTGCTAGAAGATTCCTTACAAATGCGAGGTGAGTGCTATATGGCAATTGAAACAGTGCCAGTTCTGCAGATCGAAGTAGTTGAGCAGGCATATATGCGGGAAGGTGGTCTCACACAGGTAAGCTGTTTTATGCTTTTATTAGATTGTAAATCACTTTGGGCTGCCCCACGGAGGGTGATTCATAAATGAAACCAATACGCTCCACACATATTTCCAGATCTAGCTGCATTTGCAGGTCCTAATCACCGCAGGGGAGATTTCATAGCAAAGCCTTCCATGGGCAACCAGCCGACAGGGTTGCAACCATTGCTGGGGGGCAGGGAGAGAGAGAAAATCTGGTGCTTGCTGGCCAGCTTCCTTGCAACTTGAAAGAGACTCTCATCACACCAAAATCCTCTTAAAGAGGAAGGAGAGATCTGAAGAGATACTGCAGGGGGAAACGGGAAAGAGAGCAAGAATAAAAAGCAGACGCTACTAAAAGGGAAAAAGCTCGTGTTCTGTAGCTCTGCGACTCCAGAACGCTCCGTGATGCAGTTCGTAAGAAACTGACAAGGTCACACCATTGATGGTAGGTAGGGCCATGCACACTGTGTGTGTTCCAGCCACTTAGCTATTTATAAAATGTGCATGTTGCATCTCTAGCTAAAACACAAACCATTTAAAAACACAAAAGGCAATAGGAAAAGAGCGAGGTTAAAAAATTAAAAAAGAAAAGTCTAAAACGTGGTAGAAGCACTTGCTTTTCATGCAGAAGGTGCCAGGTTCAATTCCTGGCATCTTTAGGTGAGGTTGCAAATATCCAACCCCCCACCCCACCCCCAACTGAAAACCTGGAGAGCTGCCGCAAGTTAAGAGTCCAAAAAATCATTCGCATCTGTCTGTCCTGAGAGACAAATGAGTACTGGAAACCACAGGAGGGGAGAGGGCTCTTGTGCTCTGGTCTGGCTTATGGGCTTCCCAATGAGGCATCTGTTTGGCCACTGTGAGGACAGGATGCTGGACTAGATGGGCCTGATCCAGCCATCTCTTCTTATGTTCCTATTCCTATGTGGACGACTTAAAGGGAGCCCAGGCAAAGAATCACAACAGGCAGACTTAACCAGCCAGTTCCATTCCATTCCATTTACTATATAGTACAGTACTGTACTATATAGTACAGTATTTATATACAGGGATGCGGGAGGGAAACACCATCACCAGGGCCTCATGGGTCTGAGATGGTTGAGAACGGTATGTAAAGCGGTACTGATACAGCGGTACTGTATTTGTATATTTTTTGTTATTTATTTTATGATACTACACTACATCACCTCAGAACGCCCACATAATAGATCTCATCACTATAGATAGAATAAGAGGGGTTTTATTGTTTTTGTTTTAAAAGGGCAAATGTTCAATTCAGAGTCATCCACCCAGATGGACCTGCTTGAAGCAAACCCATGTTTGAACAAACGGTTTTCTTCCAAGAGAGAAGGGTTTCAGCATCTTCCTAACCACATCAAAGCTTCAGTTATGACATTTGCAACCGAGAACATGCACTAACTAGCATTGCCGGCAGGTACTTTCAGTCCCGGGGCTTTTAAGGTATTACAAGCCACAAGTATTATTACTTCGGCTGTGAAGCCCACGATTCACTTTCCTCTCATCTTCACAACCGACACCACCATTCCGTGCTTTACAACAGCTTCCATACCCCTGACACTGCAGTAAAAAAGCCAATTCCGATAACAAGGAAATACTCTGAACACGAGCAGTTTCAAAAATCCACTTAAGCCACAGCACCTTCAGGACTACAGGAATAAAACAGGTCTCGCTTCCCTGGCAATAAGTGATGGAGAAAAGAACGACAAGGAGAACAACAAATAGCACTAAATAAAGACTTATTTATTGCTAGCTGCCCAGAGAATACATTTACTAATAATGCATTTTTAAAGTAAAAAACAATAAAGTGAGCATCCATAACCATGTTCATGGCAGGCTTGCCCCAAACTAGAAAAGTAAGAAAGATTAAACAGAAGATGTTGCGGCAACCAGCACCAGTCCCAGTGGGCGTCAATGGTTCAAGGTGCTGATGCTGGTTCTGGTTTGCTTGGTCCTTTAAGTTCCCCCTTGGTTACGTGGCCCTGGACTTCTGCTCCAAGATTCAGCCCTACCTGCAGTACCGACATTCACAAACTCATTGCAAAATGTACAATGAGAACATTTGCTTCCCCTAATTGTAAAACCCAGGAAAATGGGAGGTCATTTACAGAGCAAAGGAACAACACGCTCTCTGATCTGGCAACAACTGAGTGCCCTCAAAGGTCCTCCAAACACACAACCCTTCAGGGCACCAGCTTTGAATGGAAAGAGTTTCTTTTGCAAACTAGGCAGGTGTCGTTTGCCATCCTTACAGCACCACAGTGACTATCAACATGGCCAAACCACCAACAAAGTGGCAGGAGAGCTCCCCACATTGGTCAGTGACCATCTCATGCAATCACCGAGGACTGGTGGCTCTTGGTAAAAGGCAAGGGATAGACAGATTGGGTCTACAGGGTGCCAGCCACCAAGACAGTCTCCTGTCCCCCAGTCGTGCTGAAATAAAACGAAAGCCATTGCATGAGACACAGTTCCTATAAGGCTGGAGCAGCAAATGAACACCCAGGTGGCTTAGGCTCCCTGTTCATGCGGATTCTTGACTCTCCGACCCCCCAAATGTTATGAAGTAAGGCCTGTGCAGCTGAAGCAAAGGAACAAAGCCGCCCAAAAATCTCCTTACCCTGAAATCAATGCCCACTGTAGAGATGAAGCTGCCAGCCAGGAAAGCACCATCCTTGAACCGCACCAGCAGGCAGGTCTTGCCAACGCCGGAGTCGCCAACCAGCATCACCTAAAGAGAAAAGAACAGGCATGGGGGGGTTAGAGCTGGATAAGTCCCTTTTACTACTAGTGACCTGGAGCCACAGAGCTCTATCTTCTGGGCTCTCTGCTTCTAGCCAGGGCCGTAGCTAGAGGGTGAGGTGCCAGGGGCACAGGTGACTGGGGGGCACAAAATCGGCTTTAAAAATGTCCATAAATATAAATATTGATTATTGCCTCATAAGAAATGGTTTTAAATAGAGGGTGAATTGAATGGGAGGTTGGAGGAGAGGCAGAAAGAAGAGCTAATTTGTCTGTGGCTAGGGGGTGCAATCTGGATGGTTCTACCAGGGGCGCAAGATCACCTAGCTACGGCTCTGCTTCTAGCGCACCAGACTGTGAATGGATAACACTGGGGCAAGGTTGGGGAACCTCAAATCCAGGGGTCCAATACAATCCTCAAACCACATTCTATACTACAACTATTACTGCACTGATATCTGCCCTCCCAACCCTCAACCTCTGGCTTGCCTAGTTAGCGCTGGCCCTCTTAACACAATTCCAGCTCCTTATAGAGAGAACTCATCTATCAGTGCCTCATAATCAACTCTCTCTCCTGGCAGTTTAAACCTATCTACGTGCCAGACAGGCTGCAAGTTTTCTGCCGGGCACACAGCGGCTCTGGGCTGGAATCAGAATTGTGACCTGACGGACTTTGATAGAATTCATTGCTCTGGCCCCAGTTATTTCAGTGGCCTGTCAGGCAACATTTATAGCAGCCACCCCCAACTTGGCACCTCAGTTGTTTGGTGCTCTACCTCCCATCAGTCTCAGCCAGCAGGGACATTGTGGAGAGTTGTAGTACCACTGTTGGAGGGTGCCAGTTCAGGGAAGGCTAGTTTAGAGCAGCATTGCACAGCAGCCCACATCCTGAACTCAAGGCATTATTTCAAGCAGGGGCTTCTACATACATACATAATTTTATTGGTATGCCACCTTTCCATATGTTAAAATCATGCCCAAGGCAGCTTACGACATGAAAAAAATACATAATTAGGGGGAAAATACATAATTAAAAACATAATTAGTTTACATAATAAAGTAAACAATATAACATCAAAAAGCACACAAGCAAATAGAAGCAACGCCCACATAAACCATAATTAAGATTTAAAATTAAAGATGCAAAAATTAATATCAATAATAACACAACACCAACACCAATAAGAATCTGTTCAGCAGCTTTTGTAGCCGGAGTCAGTCCCTCACTCCCAGACCTGGTGGAGGAAATCCAGCAAGGTAGGAAGCAGATCTTCCAGGGTTCACAGCCAGGACTGTCTCTGGCCATCTAGAACTTTGTAAGGATGTAGGATGCTTATACTGAGTCAGGGAACTGGTCTGTCTAGCTCGGTACTGTCTACCGACTGGCAGAGGCTCTCCAGGGTTTCAGGAATGGACATTCCCAGTCCTACTTGGAGATGTCAGGGATTGAACCCAGGACCTTCTGCATGTGAAACAGATGCTGTACCACCAAGCCAAGGTGCTTTCCCCAAATACAATGAGAACTCAATGAGCCCTACTCCCAGGTAAATCTGTATAGGATTAGTTTGTGAGTCACTCTCATGTTATTTAAGAAATGTAAAAACTGAGTCCTGCTGGGTCAGGCCAAAGGAGCCTATCTAGTCCAGCATCCTGTTCTCACAGTGGCCAACCAGTGGGAAACCTGCAAGCAGGACCCAAGCACAACAGCCTTCTCCTCAATCATGTTTCCAGCAACTAGTTTTCAATGGTCTCCAACACTGGAAGGAGAGCCTAGCCATTGTGGCTAGTAGCCATTGATACCCTTATCCTCCATTAATTTGTCTTATCCTAATTTTCTGAACTCTGTAGTTTCTGTTACATAAGAAGCAGTTTTATACCAAGTCCAACCATTGGTCAGTCTGGCTCAGTATTTTCTGCACAGACTGCCAACATCTCTCCAGGGCTTCAGAAAGCAATGATTCCTCACATTATCTGGACATGCCGGGACTGAACCTGGGACCTACTCCATGTGGAGATGCTCTACACCGAGCTATGGTGGTTGGACTAGATGACCCTTGGGGTCCCTTCCAACTCAATAATTCTATGGTTCCAAGACCCTTCTCTAAGGCACAGAAAGTAAGTTATGAAATCCTTCTCACAGGCACAAGAAGATTCTCTAAACTGCAGTCCTAGGAAACCGATCACCAGCCTCGCTCGCTCCATGATTTAATTTGGCAATCACTTTTGCTTGCAGGTGGGCTGTTGCACATTGCAGAAAAGGTATGGTGGTATTCGTTTCAAAGGCTAATTCCATATTTTGTGCAACCTTCCACAGACATTTACGTATGTGCAAACGTGTAGTAAATGTGCAAACAGGCAAACCATGCAGATGCCGGCACATTTATTACATCTGCATGCCTGTTTTGCACATTTGCTACATGTTTGCACATTTACTACATTTGTGAAACGTATAGTGAACATGCAAACAGCTGTCAAGCATGTAGTAAATGTGCCAAACAGACATGTTTTCAAATATTTGTTTGCTTTCTAATATTTTAAATTGTTTTTAACCCTACATTTAATTGTAAACGTATTTTATTGTGTTTTATGTGCTCTGTTTACTGGCATGCAAAAGTGCAGTAAATGGGATACCAGAGCCCTTCAAATATTTCAGAAAACAGGGAGTCAACCCACAGCCGAAGGTGTGCTGCAACCCAGAACTTTTCTGTCAATCATGCCTGACTGAATATCTCAACTGCATCTCAGCACTATAGGCAGGCCTGCTGTGAAAAGGGCTAAGGAGGAACACTTAGCACACACCTCTTCACTTTCACTATTTTTTAACAACTTTCTAAACTGAAAAAGGAAAGGAAAGAGAAGGACTGATTGGCAGAGAACACCCCTCAAAGCTGAGTACTGCCATGCCCACAACATTTCCCCCAATTCTCTCCAGGGAGCGGGAGCCCAGAAACTTCTGTAGGGCCACAGCCCCCCTCCCCTGATCTAGGGCCCAGCCCCTGAAACCCTGACTCCAGGACTCACACCTGAGACATATTGAGTGACAACAGTCATTCTGAGCATGTGCAGAGCAATTTCCATTCCTGCACACCTGCAATAGGGGAAGAGGCTTTCTTTCTGGCACCTTTCCTATATAACCTCTCTGTGCTTTGGAGAGCAGCCCTCTCCTGTTAAGCAGCTAGACCTCAGGATCACAGGAAGATAGGGAAGCAAAAAAGGGTGATGGAGAGGCAGTGTGGTGTAGTGGTTAAGAGCGGTGGACTCGTAATCTGATGAACTGTGTCCCCGCTCCTCCACATGCAGCTGCTGGGTGACCTTGGGCCAGTCACAGTTCTTTGAAGAATCTCAGCCCCACTCACCTCACAGAGTGTTTGTTGTGGGGGAGGAAGGGAAAGGAGATTGTTAGCTGCTTTGGGACTCCTTTGGGTAGTGATAAAGTGGGATATCAAATCCAAACTCTTCTTCTCTTCTTCTTTGTCACAAGACATTATGACGACCATGCACAATCCTAACCATGCCTATCCTACTGAATTCTTTGGGGTTTACTCCGGGCAAGTGGGGCAAGGGCTGCAGCCTTAGGCAGCTTTGGGGGGGGGGGGGAGAAAAAGACAGGCAGATAGAGAATCAGATGAAATCCTGGGTAATGTCTAACAGCTGCCATCTTCCCTGCCAGGAACCTCCAAATAGAGAGGCAGTCTACCAGCAAACACCCACATCCTGGAGGCAAAGCAACAGGTGTTCTCCCTAGGAGTCCCATAAATATGCAGCTGACGGGTGACTAAACACCTCCCCCTCCAACCAGCCGGACTCTTCTCCTGGGGCTTATCTGAGACTCAAAACAAGCTTGGTTTGAACCCCTCTTCTGCAGGAGGGGGCCAGCTTTGCAGAACGCAGCGCCACAAGACACCCCACACCCCGAGGCAAAAGGTGCATATGGAAAGGGGCTTAATTTCCAAACGGGTCATTGGCAACAGGTGTGTGTAAGTTTTTACTTTCTCAGAATCCCCCCCCCCCCACCGCGCCAGAATAAATTTAATTTGAATGAGCTGGCGAGATACAGCCTGGCTTTCTGATGTCCTGAACCGCCCCCCCCCCAAAAAAAAAGACGCCGCCACTCTCTACGGCTCTGGGAGCCCTCTTGGCTCAAGTCTCCAAGCGCCTTTACGCACCAGCGGGACGGCCTGGGGCGCCTCCCTCCCGCCCCGGGTCTGGTTCCCCGTCCCCGACGGCGCCGAGCTCCGGAGCTCACCTTGAAGGCGACGTCGTAGAATTCGCCGCTGGAGCTCAGCGAGGGTCGGCTGGGCAGCGCCGCCCCGTTGGCAGTGGAGGAGCCGGCGGCGGCGGCGGCTGGGGCGCTCCGGGCTCCGGCTCCAGCAGCGCCCTTGGGGGCTGCCGTCGGCGCCGCGCCCCGGGAGCCCTGGCCGGGCAGGGCGGAGGAGGGCGCCGAGGCGGTGCCGGCGCCGCCGCCCTTGGTCTTGGGGCTCTTCTTTCGGGACATGCTGCTGGCTCAGGCAGGGCGCCCGCCTCACCGCCGGCTCCCGCCGGGCAGCTCCCGCGCGCTCAGCAACCTCTCCAGCGGCAGCAGCGGCAGCAGCAACATCCCCGCCTGCCTCGCTCGCTCCCTCGCAGCCGCTGCCGCTCGGTCCGTCGATCCGCGCGTCCGGCCCCGCCTGCCGCTCCCGGCGCGTCTCCGCCGCTAGGGGCGCCCGAGTTCACTCACGCCGTGAAGTCGGGGGGGGGGGGGGAGAGCCAGGCCACTGCCAGGCTTTTCTGCTGCCCCAGGAGATACACCTGGGTGAAGGTGAGCTGAGACGGGGGGGGGGGGGAGTTCTTTATGTAATATATTTGTGTCTTGGTTTTAAGAATATAGGAAGAGCCTGCTGGATCAGGCCAGTGGCCCGTCTAGTCCAGCATCCTGCTCCCACAGTGGACAGCCAAAGGTCTGTGGCAGAGGTGCCATCTCGCCCTCAGGATTGTGGGTGCTCGCCACCACCACGCAGACATGCGATGTCACATGCACACACCTGCACATGGACACCTGCGCACACCTGCATGGGACGCAGGTGGCACTGTGGTGTAAACCACTGAGCCTCTTGGGCTTGCAAATCAGAAGGTCGGTGATTCGAATCCCCGTGATGGGGTGAGCTCCCGTTGCTCCGTCCCAGCACTTGCCAACCTAGCAGTTTGAAAGCACGGCAGTGCAAGTAGATAAATAGGTACCACTCCAGCGGGAAGGTAGATGATGTTCATGGTGTCCTGTTGCGCCAGAAGTGGTTTAGTCATGTTGGCCACATGACTTGGAAAGCTGTCTGTGGACAAACGCTGGCTCCCTCGGCCTAAAGCAACATGAGCGCTGCAACCCCATAGTTGCCTTTGACTAGACTTAACCATCCGGGGGCCCTTTACCTTTTTACTACATGCAGGTGTGTGTGTGTGTGTGTGTGTGTGTGTGTGATATCACACACCCACATTGTGGTGGCCGGAGGCAGCCGCTCCACAGCCAGCAAGGCACTCTTTTTTGTGGGGAGGGGAGAGACTCTGTCTCTATGTCCAAGCCTGCCCACCCCTTCTCAGTGGCAGCGCCACTGCCGCCTGCCGCCTTCTCTCATTGACTTTGTGGGTGCCCAGCTCCCACAATTATATTATTGTGGCTGCCCAAGCACCAAAGGCCCCCTGAAGTTGGCTCCTATGGCCTGTGTAAAGCCTGCAGGCAGGACAGGAAGACAAAGCCAATTCTCCATCTGCTGTGGCTTCCAGCAACTTGTTGTGAGGATAAAATGGGAGGGGGGGGAGGAGGAGAACTATGTATAGCATCACCTTCAGCTCCTTGCAGGAATGGTAGGGTGTGAATGTTAGAAGTAAATAAGAATGAATAAATTTACAAGGTCGGTCAACCCTTTTGACAGCCAGTGTGATGTAGTCTCTCAGACTAACCTACCTACTGCACAGGGCTGTTGCTGGAATGAAATGAGGAGAGGACCACCATGGACACCACCCTGAGCTCCTTGGAGAAGAATTTAGGATATAATTGCAGCAAATAAATAAATACATGGAGGGAGGGGATTCAGGAACCTAGTACTGCGCAGCAATCCAATTGTGCAATACTTATTCACAAGAATTATCAAGGCAAAATAAGAGAGAGGCAGTGGAGAAGCTGGAATAAACAAACGCTTTTGAGCTACACTTGAGCTGTACAGTCTAAGGTAACATTTTATTAATCACCTCGAGGAATGCAAAGATATGAAACCAGGACATGCCATTTTTAATCTTGTGGTTTCCAGGAAAGCGGTTGTGTTGTCGTCGTCCCCCCCCCCCCCCCAGTACAAAAGAACTATTTATATTCATGCCCCTCCACGCTGTAGGCAGGAGATTGTGATTTTCACACCTTTCTAACTCCAGATATATTACTCAAGATGGTAATCAGGTGATGTCTGAGGGGAAAGGTTCTCAGCTGGGAATTCCCGGGAAGGTGAAAATTAGGAAAGAGGCAGCTCATATTTCTTGTCAGACTGCTCCCATAGATGGAAAGCTGTATTCTCTTCTCCAGACTAAACATCCCCAACTCTCTCAACTGATCCTCATAAGGCTTGGTTTCCAGACACTCTTATCATTTTGGTTACGCTCCTCTGTGCACATTTTAGCTTGTCAATATCCTCCTTTAGCTATGGTGCCCATAACTGGACACACGACTCCAGGTGGTGTCTGAGCAAGGCAGAATAGAGCAGTACTATCACTTCCCTTGATCTGGACACTGGACTTCTCTTGATACAGCCTAGAATAACATTAGCTTTTTTTGCTGCTGCATCACACTGTTGCCTCATGTTAAATGGGTCACTGGATCAGGACTGGAGCAAAAGAGCCTTCTCTCTACCCCCCTGTGTTTTCCAGCTTCTGTTATTCAGAAGCATATCCACCTCCAACATTGGAGGTAGAGCACAGCCACTACATCTGCTCTCATTTCTGGCACTTTGTTTACTAGCCTAGGTGAACTATTTTCCTAGTATGGAACTGCACCCTTATTTACTTTTATACGTTTGATTTTTATCATTTTCTCCCATTGAGGTAACTGTCTGGCCACTGTGACAGCAGGGTACTGAATTAGATGAGCCCCCTTAGAACTGATCCAGCAGGACCCTTATTACAAATTAAACCCATTTACATCACGTTTGCATCTTCCAACTAGACACATTTTTACTCCTCCCAATTCCCCCAGGCAGCAGGCCTTATGAATAGAAGCATTAAAAAAACATGACTTGGCTCTACCTCCACCGTCAGAGACATTGTGCCTCTGCCTGCCAGTTCCTGGGTATCACAGGTGGGAAGAAAGCTGTTGCACTCAGTTCCTGGTCCTGCTTGTGGGCTTCCCATTGGGGCATCTGGCTGGCCACTGCATACAGAACAGGATGCGGTACAGGATGCTGGATTCAGCAGCCAGGCTCCTATGTTTGTACACCATGCGGTAATAAAGAATGAAGCCAGGTAGCGAACAAATCATGTTGGACGCCACTAGGAAGGATAGGTCTCTCCTTATGCAAGCTGACACTCCCTGTGAGTATACTGGCATACCCACATAAGTTTGTTTGTGTCTGTGTGTGCATGTGTGCATGTGTGTGTAGTAAGATATGTTTTGTCCTTTGCACAGAAATTGCTTATGTGAAAATGTCTCTCTTAAAATGAGTGAGGAAACTCTGGCCTTTGGGAGTCTTCCCAGGCAGCATCCCTCACTGGCCCTTCTCTGTGTAACAAGAAACTGTGGTTAGTTTAAACCAGGAGGTGGGTGCCCTCAAGCTCATTCACGTAACACTAAGCTGGCCACAGTAGGGAGGCAGTGGAAGCTGCTTCCCCTGACCACAACAGATGCCAATTAATCCCCAAGGTGCCCGCTTCATGATTTAGTATCTAATTTACGTTGTCTTTAAAAAAAAACCCCAATCATCTGAGATGATCATGACTGCTATGCTAGGTTAAGAGCCTCTCTGTAAACATGCTCGGGCTCATTCATTAATGACTGCTGGCACATATGAAGATATAAAAAGGGCTGAGGTCAATTAGTAACAAACTTATTATTAGTCTGGTGTCACAGGGGACAATTAGAACTGGTTTTGGAAAACATTCAGAAAGGCTTAATGGTGGCATAGGGACTTGTTGGGTAGCAAAGCAGACACCTGCTGGGTTGCTTAAGCAAGTCTCCCATCGCTGATCGCTTTTCAATAATGTGGGCTGCCTCTGGTAGAGAGCAAGACAGGGGAATGTTATGTAGAGAGGAGTAGTTTTCAGCGGCAGCGTAATTAGTAAAAATAGAGCACTTGCAAAGCCAACTTGCAATTGCTGGTGGTCACTCCAGAGGATTCCTTCCCCCCGACCCACTGGCAAGGTGGACAGGGAAGTCATCAACAGAAGCAGTGCAATTAAGACGGGGTTATTATTCTTGTCCTGAACGAAATAATGAACTTTGGGTCATCAAGCTTGCCCTCAACATGCATTTTAATTTTAATCATGTTTTAATATCATCGTAACTTTCCCTGAGACCTTATGGTGAAGGGTGGGTGGTAAATCTAATATTATAACAGTAATTGTTAAGAAGTACACAAGAAAAACCTGCTGGGCCAGGCCAAGCATCCTGTTCTCGTAGTGGCCATGGCCAGGTAGATGCCCCAAAGGGAAACCCTGTAGGCAGGACAAGAGCCATCTCCCATCCTGTGTCCTCCAGAAACTGGTATTCAGAAGCATTCGTGGAGGCAGAGCATAGCCGTTGTAGCTAGTAGCCATTGATAGCCTTCTCCTGTTTATTTTTTCCAATCCTCTCTTAAAGCTATCCAAGTGAGTGGCCATTGCTGCCTCCTGTGGAAGTGAGTTCCGTAGTTTAACTCTGTGATGTGGGAAGAAGTTGTTTCTTCTCTGTCATGATACTTTCAAAAATATTGCTGGGGGAGGTGATGACAATGAGGCAGTAATAATGTAAAACATCTCTGAACGCAGCTTCACCTTTCCACTTGGAGGACTGGATGACAAATATGAAATGGTTGTATGTAGACAAATAAAAATAAAATGGGGGGCAGTGATAGAGATGTATGAAACTGTGTGGTGTCGAGAAAGTGGCTAGGCCTCTCTCACAATGCTAGAGCCCAGTGGGGTCATTCCACGAAGCTAAATGATGGAAGATTCGGGACAGAAAAAAGGAAGGACTCTTCCACAGTTGTTGTTTTTTACTCTCTCTCTCTCTCTATATATATATATGGATGGAATTTGTTCTCTCATAATAGAGGGCTTATTCACACTTACCTTTTGCCCCACTACCTCCAGGCACAGATCTGAGCGTCATTTTCTGTGTCTTTTTGGCCTGGAGCTTTCCCTAAGAAAACCCACTCAGTTAGAGGAAACATCCATTCAGATTTCCCTCAGATTGGCATTTGTTTAGATGGAGCAAGTTTTTGAGGGGAAAGCTCTGGAACAAAAAAAGGGGTGGGGGCACTCAGACGCAGAGCTTTAAAGTGCAGGCCCTGCCTGGAAAGAGTGGAGGAAAGGGAAGTGTGGAGAAGCCCATTGTGATGGCCTTGAACCGCTTAAAATGGTGTTAGGCAATTTAATGGAGGACAAGGCTATCAATGGCTACTAGCTATGATGGCGATGCCCTACCTTCAGTATTGGCCCTGAATTTTAAAAGAATAATTTTATAAGTTGTGTGTCTTTGTTTCTCGGTTTGATCCTTTTACATGGCTTTGTTTGTATTGTGGTATCACATGCATTGTGACTTGCAGTTGTTTTTTATTGATCATAGTTAAGTATTTATTTATTGTAGTTCTTAAGAGTGAATTTATGTTTAATTATTATTTGCTGATGTTCTGACTGAATTTTATGGTGTGCTATTATATTCTAATAGATTTTTAATATTACTTTATTTGATATAAGTTGTTCGATTTTAAAGTTATGTTTCATTATGACTTTCTGTATTGGATCAGATTTGTATAAGGTGTGTTCTTTGTTGTATAGTTTGTTGCTGTAAACTGCCTTGTACATAGTAATATAGAAAGGCGGTATACAAATTAGAAGTGAAATGAAAAAATGAAATGAAATTATTGCATTTCTAGGTTGCTGGAGTTCCTAAAGGCAACTGGTTGGCTAATGTAAGAACAGGATGCTGCTTTAGAGAGGCCTATGATCTGACCCAGCAGTTAGGCTCTTCTTATTTTCTTGTTCTTTAAACAAGAAGTCTGCACATCAACATTTTTACGGTATATGAAATCGTCTCGCCTCACTTTAAAGCAGACGAGCAGCCATACCACTAGAGAAAAATGCTGTTGAATAATGTAAGTACCTGCCTCTGGAAATCATCCTGAATACTAAAAATAACCATGCAAATTTCTTGCTGTTGTGTGCAAACATAATGTATTATGCAAGATAATTATGGTTGCACACCTAATGTATAGATAATCAACTGAAAATCTAGGTGCCTATCCTGTTTGTGCCACGTGTTCTTTTTGTAATGCATGAATGAGGAACTTGTGTCAGGCCAAGAGCCCAGATGGGCAGGGTATAAATAGTAAATTTATTATTATTATTATTAATTAATTAATTAATTAATTATTCTCTTCTGAGCAAGCTACTTGGGGCCACTTGCCAATGGATGGCGCAATGAACATGAATTATGCCTTTGCACAGTGAGCTAATTTCTGCACTCACACCTTCTCTAGCTTCCATCAGACAAGCAAGAGGCATTGAGTTCAATGACACATTTGCTGCCCTGACCATTATCTTTTGGTCCCTACAGAGTCTTGTCAATTTCCTCATATAGGTGGAGGGGGTGTCAATGAGCCTTTTGATATCTCTGCCATATGAGCAGAATGCACAGAGCTCTGCAGAGTGCCCAATACCAAAGGTTAAAGGTAAAGGGACCCCTGGACGGTTAAGTCCAGTCAAAGGTGACTCTGGGGTTGTGGCGTTCATCTCACTTTCAGGCCAAGGAAGCCGGCGTTTGTCCACAGACAGCTTTCCGGATCATGTGGCCAGCAGGACTAAACTGCTTCTGGCACAACGGAATACCATGACAGAAACCAGAGCGCACGAAAACACCGTTTACCTTCTTGCCATAGCTGTACCTATTTATCTACTTGCACTGGCATGCTTTCGAACTGCTAGGTTGGCAGGAGCTGGGACAGAGCAATGGGAACTCACGCCGTTGCCCAATACCAGCCTTTTGTCTGCACCCTCTTGTTTTGAAAGCAACATATGAGATTTTCCAATAAACCTCAATAGGTTGCATCCAGTAAAATCATTGCCCCTGCAGAATGAATTCTACAGGTGCCAATGGATCTCCCGTCTCATCCCCCAAATGTGCTCTGTGTTTCTCCCCAGTCCTCTGAGCAGATTTGGGGGTGGTGTGGAAGGCACATGGTGGGGGGTAGTTTGCTTGCGCTTGTGGAAGTTGTTCCGTGCATGCAACAATTTAAGTTGGAGGCAACTCGGCTTCTGTACGTTAACCATAATAGCAATCACAATAGCAGCCGCCACCAATGGAGTACAGATCTGTTTTACACAACAGCTGGAGTAAAGACAGGGTTTGACAGAGCCATTGGGTGTAAACAATATTACAGAGTGGCTTGAGCAAATTGCTCTTGGAAATGACCGAGTTCCATCCAGTGACCTTCATGAGCAGGAGGCAACATTATGGGACCTCTCAAGCCAACTTTGGGACTCTTTCCCCCTCTTGGCCATTTGCAGAAAGAGACCCCTTGGAAGAAAATACTCTGAATAGTCTCCCCCAATTTTTGTGTATAGTGGCTGTCTCCCTGCTTGCCCCTGCATAGCAATTCCCTGGAACAAACCTGGAATTGGGGTGCAAAATGGCAGCCAGCCAGGTTGGAAATTACCAATACCATATGAAGGAAAGAGCCAGCAGGGGATACCGGTAGTTTTGCCGCTGCAATTCTTTCATGTTTTACTATTTGGAGGCATCTGCCCCCATGTGGCGAAAGCAGACATATATTTTGTTTTTTGAAAAACGTTAATTATAAGAAACGGATAATGTTCCAAAATAACATATACAGCATAAACACACCTGAACAGCATAGCCATATGTAGTAAGTCAAGGCAGCATCGAATCTCAGGTAAAGGTGAGGAGAAGGATTTCTATATGATATTTTTGTGTTTAAGACATATTGGGGACTCACCTTAAATGGAGCATCCTTCACCTCTGGATGCTGCTATTACAAATTTTGATGAACCTTTAATGAGTCCCATGAATGTGTATATATGGCAAGGACTTGTGTCCCACCACCTTCCTGATTAACAAAAGAAATAAAGGCGCCCATGTTGCTGAGAATGAGTCTGTTGTCTTGGGGGTTTTCCCAAGATGTCCCAAGGCGGCATGTTATTTCTCCATGAATCCACTGTTGGCCGACTCATGTCAGCCTTTGTCAACCTGGTGCCTCCCATGTTTTGGACTCCCATCAGCTCCGGCCAACCACAGCCATGCTACCATCAACCCCTGGCTCCACGTGCCCCTGCTCCCTGGGGTTGATGGGAGTTGTAGTCCAAACTATCTGGCTTGGCAGTGGCCGCTTTGCATCCCCTGCTATGCCCGAGGCAGCTTTCTCTCTAGGCAGACGGCTAATTTTACTTCGTTCAACGTTGATAGTCATCTGCCACCACGTGGTGAAACAAAAAAATTCATGTCCTTGGGTTTCACTAGTCTGGTCTCAAGTATATAAAGAAATACAGTTGCTGCCCATCAATGTAGACAATATTGAGCTAAGTGGACCAATTATCTGAGTCAGTGTAAAAACGCTTTCCCATGTTCCAGCCTATGGTTCTGTTGCGTCAGTGGTAGGGCATCGTTCAGCCCGGACACTGAGGTCCAGCTCTGAGGGCTTTCTGGCGGTTCCCTCACTGCAAGTAGTGAGGTTACAGGGAACCAGGCAGAGGGTCTTCTCAGTAGTGGTGCTTGCCCTGTGGAATGCCCTCCCACCAGATGTCAAGGAAATAAACAACTATCTGACTTTTAGAAGACATCTGAAGGCAGCCCTGTTTAGGGAAGTTTTTAATGTTTGATGTTTGATCATGTTTTATAATATTCTGTTGGGAGCTGCCCAGAGTGGCTGGGGAAACCCAGCCAGATGGGCGGGGTATAAATAAATTATTCATATTTATATTTTTATATTATTATCAGGGCCCTCAAGCCACAACATGCTCCCAGTCTGGTTTTGGGGACCCCCTCCATGTGTTTCCTTCCAAAAGTTTCTCTCTCTCTCTTTCTCTGCCCCTGCCCCCACCCCGGCTATTATTGGCTGCAAAGGTACCATTTAGACCAGCCAGGGAAGGTACAATTTTCCAGCAGGAAATTGGTGTGTGGCCCTGATGTTGCATTCTCTCCAAAATAAATGCAAAGAGTTTAAGCTTGCTTTTTAAAAGAAAGGTGCATCTTGGATGTGAATTATGTTCTCTCTTCTGTTTCTCCTGTATGGTCTGGAACTGCCTTCCTTTTGCTAATTTGTTTTTTGTGGCGAATCTGGACAAGAGTGGTTCCAGGGCAAGGCCTGAAGGCACATTTGGAGCTTTTCAGTTTAGAGAAAAGGCAAGTAGGAGAAGGCATGATAGAAGCATATAAAATTAAGCTTGGCATGGAGAAAGTAGAGAAGCATTTTTCTCCTTCTCACATAACACTAGAACTTGGAGACATCCAGCAAAGCTGAATTTTGGAAGATTCAGAATGGAGAATCTGGTTCTGGTGGAGTCAGAAAACTGTGGAATAGGAATGAAGTAAAGCGGCTGAAACCCGGAAGATAAAGCTGCCCACACTGCAACATTTTGCTGCAGGGTTTCACTTGTACATGCTAATATCCAATCTCCATGTGCCATCCTTTCTTTATTTTATTTTTTATCTGCCCTTTACCATAAGGACCCAGGACGGGTAACAACAATAACATATACAATTATAAAACCAATAAAACAGCTACATCCATCAAGACTAGGAAAGTGTACAAACAATTTAGAACAGTTCCAGATATAAAACACTTTTAAAAAATATGTTTTTTAAAAAAATGCAAGCATTTAAAAACAATTCCATATAGAAAAAGTTAAAACTTGGTTCCAATGCAGACTGGGATAAATATATCCAGTTAAAAGGTTTGTTGGAAGATGAAGGACTTCAGCTGGCACCAGAGATGGCACCTGTCTAATATTTAATGGTAGGGAATGCCAAAGGGTCAGTGCCAGGACACTAGAGGCCTGGTTACCATATTGTGCAGATATGACCTCCTGATGAGATGGCACCTGCAGGAGGCCCTCACCTGCCCAGCGCAGTGATTGCTTGGGGATACAAGGGATGAGAGGATGCTTTAGGTATGCGGCCAGTAACAGCACCTTGAACTTAGCTGGGTAGCTAATTGCACAACTCAAATTCACCCATATGTGCATTTTGTAATTTAATAAGCTATGTGCCGTTGCTGCTCAGTTTGATCTTTTTACAGTCTTTTATGTACTGTGGTATTTTATGATTTGCTGTTATTTTGCTGTGTTTTTTTAATTGATTATAGTCTAGTAATGATTTATTGTGAATTTTTGTTTAATTATTATTTATTGATATTTTGGGGGTTAATTTTATGGTGCAAAGTTATATTCTGAATTATTGAATATTACTTTATTTGGTATAGGTTTATTTTATAGTCATATATTTTTATTATGATTACTTGCATTGGATGGGATTGTTATAGGATGTGTGATCTTCGTGGTATATAAACCACCTACTATGCAAAATATATGAAATGAAATGAAAAATGCAATCCCACTTGAAAAGACCAACAGCTTGAAATCCCCCTGGGCGTGCTTGCTGGTCACAGGACGCTGAACCTCCACATTCCGCAGCAGTCTATTTCTGAGCATCAGATACTGAGTGCAGGAACAGGAGGGGAAGGCTGTTGTCTTTCTCTGAACATAAAGAACATAGGAAGCTTACAATGAGTCAGATCAGATATAGCTCCTTATTGTCTGCGCTGACTGGCAGCTGCTCTCCAGGGTTTTCAGGCAGGGGGCATTCCTAGCCCTACCTGCGGATGAACCTGGGACATTTATGCATGCAAAGCAGATGCCCTACCACTGAGGCAACAGAACCAGAGGCTGGAAAATGGGGAACCTTTTTATATTGACTCAGATAATTGGTCTACTTAGCTCCATATTGTCTACACTGATGGGCAGCAACTGTCAAGGCAGGGAATGTTACCTGGAGATGTCATGAGAGATTGAACCTGGGATTTTCTGCACAGAAAGTAGATGCTCTCCCACAAATCACAGCCAGCCCTGCATTACACTGAGCCAGACATTTAGTCCATTTAGCTCAATATTTCCTACACTGGCTGGCAGGGCCTCTGCAGATGGAGGCTTTCCTGCCCTACCTGGAGGTGCTGAGGATTGAAAGAGGGGCTCTAATTCTGCTGCGCTCCTTGGGGTGCCCAAGCTTTTTTCAAAGAGGGCCAGATTTACTGAAGTGAACATGCATGAGGGCTGGCTGACCAAAGTTGTTGAGCTTTGTTAAAGATTTGAATTGGTAGAGCTTTTGGGGGGATTTTACCCCAGGAAATAAACTGCCACAGGGGCTGGATTAAAACGACCGGTGGGCCAGATTAGGTCCCCCAAAACGGACTTTGGACATGCCTGCGTTAGAATCAGAGAAAGCTGATTTATATGGAGACAGTTCTTTGGTCCATCTAGCTCAGTATTGCCTACACGGACTGGCAGTGATCCTCCAAGGTTTCAGGCAGGGAGTCTTTTAAGCCCCTGGATATGCCATTGAACCCTGGACCTTCTGCGCGCAAGGCAGATGCTCTCCCAGTAAGCTGCACTCATCTCTCCATCTAGCTCAATATTGCCTACACTGACAGGCAGCGGCTCTCCGGGCAGCGAGAGTCCGGGGACTGATCCTGCAGGGCAGACGATGCTCATCCACTGAGCCGGGGCCCTTTCTCGCGGGCACCCCGGGAGAAGCGCCGCCGCATGGGCTTCTTCTGGCCGCTGCCGTCGGACTGGCCGGGGAGTCCGGAGCTGCCCCGAGAAGGGGCCTGGCAGGGCTGCCTCCCTCCTCCGCCGCCTGGCCCTGGAGCCGCCTTGGCCGGGGCAGGCCTGGATTTCCTTCCTGGAGCGGGGCTTGTGGAATGCTGGCGAGGCGCCCCGACGGGGCTGGGAAGGAGGCGGAGGCGGAGGGGAACCAGGAGGCGGAGGCTGCCGCTGCACGGCCACGGCGGGAGTGCTGGACGACGACGAGGCGAGGCCCGCTCGGCTGGCTGGCTGCGGCGCCGCGGGCGAGGAGGAGGAGGCGGCGGCTGGAGGAGCGCGGAGCGCGGCGGAGGGGCGCGGAGCGTACGGGCGGCGGAAGAAGCAGCGGGGAGGCCCGGCCATGGGCCGCCGCCGCTGCTGCTGCTAGGCGAGGGGGCGGCCCGGCCGGAGCGGCCATGCCATGCCCGCGCTGAAGCGATGCCTCCTCGGCGCTGCCTCCGGCCACGGAGAGCGGGGAGCCGGCCGCGACGCAGCCATCGGAGCAGCCTCGACGCCGCCGCCGACGGAGCCGCGGCGGGCTGGCCCCGCTGGTGCCTCTTCTGCTGCTTGCTGGGCGGCGGGCTGGCGCCGGCCAGCGCCCGCGGCTGCCAGCCCTGCGGCCCCGACTGCGCCTGCAGGAGCTTCTCGGCCGCCGCCTGCGCCGTGGATTGCGCCGCCCGAGGGCTCCAGCGCCTGCCCGGCCCGGCCTTCCCAGCTGCCACCGTCGCGCTGTGAGTACTGGCGGGGCGGGAGGGGGCTGGTCTTGTCTGTTTCTCTGTCGGGGGAGAGGGTTCCCTCCCCTACCTCCCCCCCCCCAAAAAAAAGTGAGAGAGAACTCATTGTTCTGAGAGAGGCAGCCGTCGAGGTTGACGTCTCTCAGGACAGGCGGAAGGAAGAAAGGCTGGGCAGGAGCGTCTTTGGAACTCGCGGCCACCAGATGTTTCTCGGGGAGGGGTGGGTTGCTAAGCTTCCAGCCCCTGAGCCTGGGTGTGTCGTGCCTGGCAAGGCGTTGTACTAGAGGACCCTTTGGTCCCCTTCCAGCGCTACAGTTATATGATTTTATGACTCAGAAGCGAACCCTATGGTGTTTGATGGGGCTCTTGTAAGCGCCTTATGGGCCCAGAGGACATGTAGAACAGGTTAGGAAGATGGTGGAAGAGAGGGGTGTGTGTGTGTGTCCCCTTTTCAGTGGCTTTTGGCATAATGGAACCTCCATGTTCAGAGGATGCCTATCTTGGAGTATCTCATACATCTTAGATGAGTGTTTTCCAGCTTTAGGTCCCCAGATTCTTTTGGGATTTCAACACCCATCGTCCCTAACAATCTGCTAAACTGACTGGGGATGATGGGAGTTGCAGTCCGAAAACAATTAAGAGACCCACGGTTTGAAGAACATGAAGTCTTAGAGCAACCTTTGTGTTGGTTCTGCCATTAATCTGATACACCAACAGGATGCACAAGAATGTGTGGGCTTTGGATGGGGACTACCAAGAAGGGGGGGGGGTGTTGGGGAGATGCAGTGCCCCTGCCAAAGATGCAGCACACAATTCAAGGGACATCCATGAATCTCTTAGCCATGTTCTGTCGGGAGGGCAATCTCTCTTGCACCCTTCCTTAATTGCCTCCTGAGCCCAGTCCCGACAGGATAGTTTCTGAAGTTGCAAAGCCATCTGGCAAACCTAGTGCCTCCTTCTGTAAATAATTTGTGCCCTAAGGATGGCATCCTGCATCCCAAGGGGATGGCAGTCTCACTCCACACCCACCCTGATCTCGGTCTCCAAGAGTTTCCATCTCATAAGAACAAGGAAGGGGAACCTGTAGCCCTCCAGATCTTGTTGGACGCCAACTCCCAGCCGTCCAGCAACATCTGGAGGGCCGCAGGTTCCCGACCCCTGCTGAAGAACCTAAGAGGAGCCCCGCTGGATCTGTCCGAGGGTCTGCCTGCCTGGTCCAGCAGCTGCCCTCCCACAACGGCTGACCAGACTTCCCCTGCGAGGAAGTCCTGAGCCCAGCCTGAAGGGAAAAGGGACTCTTCACTGCCTCATCCCAGCAGCACTCAGAGGTATACTTTCTCTGAGTGTTGGGCTTCCACCTAATTGTTGTTACATTATTTACATTCATTTAAAGGTCTTGCATGCTGCTTTCCATCACGGGTGACCTCAAAGCAGCTTCCATAAGGCATTTACAACAAGACCTACTTTTTTTTTAAGACAATGAAAACCAACAATACATAAATCAAGCAAAATCAATATCAAAGTGCAAAGAAAGACGTTTATTTTGTGTTCATTGATGGATCTCTACTCTGCCTTTAAGCTGACATCCATCACATGTTTTAGGTCTGTGACAATATTGGTGGTAGAGATGTCCTTCCTTTCACCTGCTCTGATTCAGGTTTCATTGAATCAGCCTTTTCCAAACTGGTGCCCTCCAGAACTAAGACATCTGGAGGGCACGGGGTTGGGAAAGGCAACATTGGAGGGTCTTACATTCTAGTACTTGGAATACAAACTTCTCTGTTCTTCTCTGTCCACAACATGCATCATTTTATAAACTCTCTCTTGTGTCCTTGCTTTGTTTTGCTAAGCTAACCATCTCTTATCTCTGGTTTCTTTGTTGCTTGAGGAGCGTAGGGTACCACTGATCTCTCCTGATTCAATGGAAGGAGGATGTCCAGAACAGATAACTGTGGCATCCTTGACACCAGGGAGTAAGAAATAACAAACAGCCAAAACATTGTCCTTTGTAGTGTTGGCGTCTGGGACTCAAAGGAGGTAGCCAGGCAGTTTCCCCACGTAGGTAGACCTCTCCCTGGAAATGAAATGAAAACAGTGTTATCGTCTTACGTGTTAGGTCTCTCAAACATTCTGAAAATCATTGTGCTAAATCTCAGGTGTGCATTGAAGTTGCAGCTTGCCTCTCTAATAAGAGCTAACGTTGCCTGATGAGAAGTTCTCTGTAACGGAAAAGGATCACTTACTATTTCAAGAAAAGAAAAGTTGCAATTTGGTAGGAGGAGGCTGATTTTTCTTTCTCTTGGAAAACCCCAAGGGGGTCTGGCCTTTTTCTGTTGGGAAAGCCGCAGATCTTGCCGTGCGGTCAAGCAAAACTTATTAATTATTTGAGTTTGCTTTGTGCTTAAACCCCCTTCTTTGCATAACGATTTCGTTGCTCAGATACGATGTTGTTCTGTGCTGTCTTCTTGGTGAATGTGAAGAATCTTGTTGGTTCTAAACAAACTCACCATTTTAACCAAAGTACTGATAACTTTGCATTCTGGATGTTTCGTTTTTAGATTAAATTCATTTAATTAACAAGTGGCTTCTACAGAACTAAATCTGCATGGGAAGGGCTGAAGCTCAGTGGCAGAATACATGCCTGGCATGCAGAAGGTCCCCAGTTCCTGTGTACACACTATCATTTCTCGGAACTGTGGTTTGTTAAAGGTTGCTGGGAATTGTGTCTCTGTGAGGGATAAACTACAGTTCCCAGAATTCTTCGAGGGAATTAATGCATTTCAAATGTGCCTTCAAAAGGGCCTTCTCGGTAGTGGTGCCCGTCCTGTGGAACGCCCTCCCATCAGATGTCAAGGAAATAAACAACTATCAGACTTTTAGAAGACATCTGAAGGCAACCCTGTTTAGGGAAGTTTTTAATGTTTGATGTTTTATCGTGTTTTTAATATTATGTTGGAAGCCGCCCAGTGTGGCTGGGGAAACCCAGCCAGATGAGCGGGGCATGCATAAATAAATAAATGCTTTAAAGGTAAGGGAGCAGGACTTGCAAGGGTAAGGGAGCAGGAGGTAAGGGAGCAGGACTTGTTCTGATGATCTTTATCTTGGTGGCTAATTTCACTGTTCAGCACCGAAAGGAATAACGAGACCCAAATCAAGTGCTGAAATCGAGCCCTTCAATTGTCAGTCCATTTACTGGCAGAAAAACCCCAAAGTTAGATTTGCAGATACCTTAGATACCTTGGGTGGTGGAAGAGCATCAAAAGTAAAAAAAAAATTCCAATGTAATTTTTAAGTTGGTATTTGTTGAAATTTCTGCTCATCTCACCCACAAGTGTGTTTACCGGGTGCAGATGCTGCACTGAGTAGACGTTTTAGCTTAATTCCCAGTTGGCTTAATTGAGCCTAACAGTGTCAATCTCGAGACGAGAGTGAGATTTTGTGGCTGTGCTATATGGGAATCTAAATATACACCATGGTGCTTCTGAATACCATTTGCTGGAAACCACAGGAGGAGAGATTTGCTCTTGTGCTCAAATCCTGTTGGTTTCCTGCTGTGAGAACAGGATGCTGCTCTAGATGGGCCATTGGCCTGATCCAGCAGGGATCTTCTTATGTCCATATGAACTCAAGTAGAAAATACAGAGGCAAGAATGACCACCTTTTCATGGGATGTCAAGCATTAATCGCAAGTTTCTGCTGTTCATAGATTCAGGAGCTGGACCACTGTTTGTGATGGCGGAAGTGCTGGGTCGCATAGGCTTGCAGAAAGATTGCCAAAAAGTATGGGAATCTGAAGATATTCTAGATGGTCAAAGCTGGATTTTAAATATCTGTTTTGGCAGAAAGGGGAAATGTTGCTTTAATAACTTGAATTAATTTCAACTCTTTTCTTGGAATTTCAACTCCTTTCTTGGAGTTGAAATGTTTTTTTAGTTAGCAAATTCTCACCCGCCTCCCATTTTCTTTCACTTCCGTCAGTTTTCCTTATTTTTGAGATTTGTATTTATTTTGACTATTTAGGTAGGTAAAAGAACAATATTGCATTTATAGGGAAAACTCTTTTTGATAGTTGGTCTTCATATTATCATCCATTTGAAAAGAAAACTGCTTTAAAATAACTTCTCAATGATTCCTTACTCCGTATAAATAAGAAACGTCCATTTAGCAATAGTAAATCATGTTGGCAAAGTAAAATCAGCTTTGGCAGCTTTTTCGGTTGCATGCAACTAATATTTACTCCGAGTAGATCTATTTAAAATAATCCTAAATTGTTCATGTTCTATTCTGGGAAGGATACAACTGTATATGGCTTTGGGTGCATATTCATGTACATATAGCCCTTTTGGGGGGAAATTTGAAATGTAATTCAAGAAATAGGATATAATATCCCTCTTCATCCAAAAGATATTATTTTGGGATATTTTAAATTGGTTAATAGTTCTAGAACTGATGTAAAAATACTTAGCTGAAGAAATTTGTATTGCCGAGTTCTGGAAAACTTCAAAAGTTCCAATAATTTCAGAAAAGTTAAAGAGATATTGTTCTGTTGGTAAAAACAAAACAAAACTTATTACACTAAACATTAATTTAGAAACCAAGACAATAGACGATTGAAAGATGATTTGTGAATTACCAGGACAACACATTTACAGATAGTAAGATTGAACCTTTTATTTTTATTTATTGTAAAGCTGTTGGCTTTGTTGTTATTGTATAATTTTTTCCCTGATTTTGTGTAGGTAGTATATTAGCTATTGTTACTGATTCTGCTATTTATATGTTGCACATTTATGAATTTAATATACACAAACATTGCTATACATTTGTAAAATAAAACAAACGTGAAGTTGATATAGGAGAAGTTAGGCACCTAGTGAAGAGAGGTGCGCGTTGAAGAGATCTTTTGAAATGTGTAGCTTGCAAATTGCCTTACATGGCAGCGTTGGAAGCCACTTAATACTGAGTCAGGCCAACAGTCCATCTGGCTCAGTATTGTCTACACTGACTGGCAGTGGCTCTGCACAGTTTCAGAGAAGGGGACATTCCCAGCCTTACCTGGAGATGCCGGGCATTGGAACTGCGACATTCTGTATGCAAAGTGGATGCTTTGTCACTGAGCTACAGCCTTTCCCCAGGGTCAGTCCAATAAAATACCACCAAGCCCTGTGCAGAGACTGACAGCGATACACTTTGGAGGAATTTGGGTACCAAACTGAGCGACTCACCTTGCAACCAGTGGATGAAAGGACCCTTAGTTGTCGGATGCTTCTGATGTCTTTTTCCCCATTCTGATTTGGGTGGCATCTGTAGTTGGGGACACATTCAGTGGGTTGTCTGAAAGGGCCCACAATGCTATGGCTGTGAAGCTTAGAGCAAAACAAATGAGGTCTGGTAGGGAAAAAGTGGTTTGGGACATGGTTTAACTGAGTCCTGGTGCAAATGAATATACATACAACTGCCTTTGTGGTGAGTTCAGTTGTCAGGCTTGCTCTGTCCATAAGAAAATCCCTGGTGGATCAGACCTCAAAGGCCCCATCGAGTCCACCATCCTGTTTCTCAGCATGGACAACCAGATGTCCGTTGGGAGTCCTCAAGCAACAACAACTCTCCATGTTTGTGTTCCTCAGAAACTGGCTTTCAGAGGAATGGTGCTTCTTGATCTGTCAGGGAGCATATACTGTAGAAGCCTTTGGAAATGACCCAAAGGTCATCTACTCCAGCTTTTTGCCATGCAGGAATTATAGCTAAAGAATCTCGGACAGATGGCCACCCAACCTCTGCTTAAAAGTCTTCAGTGAAGGAGACCTGCCACCTAGCAATCAGAACCAATAGATCGGTTGATATGCTACCACCACCATGAATCGCTGTG
Source organism: Podarcis muralis (assembly GCF_964188315.1). Lineage (NCBI taxonomy): Eukaryota > Metazoa > Chordata > Lepidosauria > Squamata > Lacertidae > Podarcis > Podarcis muralis. Next base: position 32,350,570 of record NC_135668.1, read on the forward strand.
GAAATGATGTGGCCAAGTGGATTACCAGTGGCTGGAATAAATTGCAGCTGAAGGCCACATCTGTGTTCATTTTTTGCTTGTGGGCTTCCCACGAGCATCAGGTTGGCGACCACGTTGGTTGCTAGACTAGATGTACCTTTGGTCTTGTCAGAAGGGACCTCCTTGTGTTGACTCTTGGCTTGGCTTTTTTTTTAATTTAACCGTGGTCACTGTTGTGGGTCCTTTGCACTTTGATTTGGATGTTCAGATGTCTTTGTGGAGTGTCCCCTCCCTAGTGTAACATGGGCTGTTTTTGAAATCCCCCCAAATCAAGTCGGCTAGTTCATGAAAGTATTGGGGAACAATCTCTCTCCATTTTATCAGTTTTTGTAAATTTAGCGTTCACTTTGCACAGATGCTCCAAGGAAATATAATGGGGCAAAAAAAAATCAGAGAGAGAATAATAGAGGGATTGTTTTTCGTTTTGTTTTTTTGCAGGGGTGTGTTGCTTGCTTTTCCGTTCATGTTTTATTTGGGTTTTGCAGGGTGTGTGTGTGTGTGTGTGTGTGTGTGTGTGTGTTTTGTCTGTTAATTTCCAGGAGGGTTCTAAGCATCACCAGTTCTTCTGTGATATGCGTATTCTGTGGGTCTCATGACAGTTTCTCAGATGTCCAAATGTGCCCCCCGGCCAAAACTGTTTGGGGACCCCTCTGCTCTGGGTACGAGTTAGATTGGATATCACCCACAGATATGCTTCTCTTTGTTCATGTACTTTATCTTTGAATTGGAGGAAGATACGATGTCATTGTACAGATGGAATGTTAACACCAGACAGACTCCATAGCATGTATGGAACTAATAAAATGATTTGATTTTTTTTTTGAAGTGCTGGACCCGTAGAGTGGATGCTTATGTTACACATATGTGTTGGGGAATGTCCTTTTGCTAAAGTTTTTTTGGAAGGGCGGGGATGTGATATTTATAAGATAACAGAGATGCATTGAGACCGCATGCCTTTGTGATCTTAACAAATTATTTGAAAAACTCTGGTATATGAAAGGATAAGAGCTTGGCCTCAACTTCACTACACATTTAAAGCAGTATCATAGCACTTTAAACAGTCATCACTTTCCCCCAAAGAATCCTGGGAACTGTAGTTTCTTAAGGGTGCTGAGGGGTTCACCTATCAATCCCAGGAAGCTCTGGGAATTGTAGCTCTCTGAGGGGAAGGGTGGTCTCCTAACAACTCTCAGCGCCCTGAACGAGCTCTCAGGAAGCTATGACTGCTTAAAGTGGCATGATACTGCTTTAAATGTATAAATAGGGCTTTTGATAGAAAAATGTGTCAATAGCTGCAAATACTATAATCCCAAAACTTTGGAAAGCTTGAGGGGTCTTTGCATTTTTCAGAATGTCTAGAGATTATCAGGGAGGAATGAACTATCCAGTCACATCTGATTCACCAATGAAATGGGATTTGTAGTTGTGATAAATGGTCGTATAGGTGGGTTCCTTTTGCTACCTCTCACAATAAGTCTCCAGATTTGCCTTTTCTTTTCTCTTTGGTAATGGACAGGTGCTTTTCTGCATTAGCTCCCCTCATAGAAGCACGTCCCTTATTACTATTTTCCCAGTTGGTGAGGTGTTGTGTACTACTAGCATATAAAACAGGAACACCTTACCCTATATGTGCCCGCTTGACCACTTTGATCTGACACTCTTGTAGGAGCCACATAATACTCATTCTGCAATTGTAAGAAATTGATATTTTAGTGTGACAGAACCTACACTTTGGAACTGCCTACTTCTTGACATCAGACAGGCATCTTCAGTGTACTTTTGACAGCACTTTCTTAAAACATTTTTGTATAGGTACATAGATGTTGACATGATTTATTTTATTTTATTACAGTACTGTTAATTTAATCTTTATAGGTACTTGTTTTCAATATTTTTATTGGTAATTTTAATATTTCTTGTAAACTGTTTAGAGGTATACGATTAATTACCTGCCCTTCACCCTGAGGTCCCAGGACATGTTACAGCATTAAAACACTATATTAAAAAGTTTAAAACAATTTACAATCCCAAAAACAAGGTGGGTACTTCCACCTCAAGTATCAAAGGGCCAGGGTAAAGCGGTGCATCTTCAGCATCTTCCAGAAGCTGTATAATGAAGGTGCCAGACACAACTCAGGGGCCACCACAAAGAAGACCCTTTCTCGGGCTACCACCACTCTAGGACATATCTGCCGGCGCAATTGATCAGTAATGCCTCAAAATGAATTATGATGGGTTTTTTTTAAAAAAAGGGACAGGAAGCATCGGTATTAAAGGAAGACATTCTTAGGGTCAGGGTACCATGCCTTTCGTATGATAACATGTGTATAAATTTCATACAGGTATAATTTGTAGCATCTCAGGGAGATGAGCAGTTCATTTGATTGAAAATGAGCAGATTTAAGTTTGCTTGGTTGTTGTTGTTGTTGTTGTTTAGTCGTTTAGTCGTGTCCGACTCTTCGTGACCCCATGGACCAGAGCACACCAGACACCTCTGTCCTCCACTACTTCCCACAGTTTGGTCAAACTCATGCTGGTAACCTCGAAAACACTATCCAACCATCTCGTCCTCTGTCGCCCCCTTCTCCTTGTGCCCTCCGTCTTTCCCAGCATCAGTGTCTTCTCCAGGGAGTCTTCTCTTCTCATGAGGTGGCCAAAGTACTGGAGCCTCAGCTTCACGATCTGTCCTTCCAGTGAGCACTCAGGGCTGATTTCCTTAAGAATGGATGTGTTTGATCTTCTTGCAGTCCATGGGACTCTCGAGAGTCTTCTCCAGCACCATAATTCAAAAGCATCAATTCTTCGGCGATCAGCCTTCTTTATGGTCCAGCTCTCACTTCCATACATCACTACTGGGAAAACCATGGCTTTAACTATACAGACCTTTGTTGGCAAGGTGACGTCTCACCTCACTCAAGATGCTGTCTAGGCCTGTCATTGCCCTTCTCCCAAGAAGCAGGCGTCTTTTAATTTCGTGTCTGCTGTCACCATCTGCAGTGATCATGGAGCCCAAGAAAGTAAAATCTCTCACTGCCTCCATTTCTTCCCCTTCTATTTGCCAGGAGGTGATGGGACCAGTGGCCATGATCTTCATTTTTTTGATGTTGAGCTTCAGACCATATTTTGCGCTCTCCTCTTTCACCCTCATTAAAAGGTTCTTTAATTCCTCCTCACTTTCTGCCATCAAGGTTGTGTCATCTGCATATCTGAGGTTGTTGATATTTCTTCTGGAAATCTTAATTCCAGCTTGGGATTCATCCAGCCCAGCCTTTCGCATGATGTATTCTGCATATAAATTAAATAAGCAGGGAGACAAAATACAGCCTTGTCGTACTCCTTTCCCAATTTTGAACCAATCAGTTGTTCCATATCCAGTTCTAACTGTAGCTTCTTGTCCCACATAGAGATTTCTCAGGAGACAGATGAGGTGATCAGGCACTCCCATTTCTTTAAGAACTTGCCATAGTTTGCTTGGTGCCCTGCTATAAAGGTGTGACTTCTTTGATCCAAAGGGCATTTAGTAAATCAGAAGTAGGATTCTGAAGAAGTGTCTTGTGGATCAGGTATCAAAACTTCTGTTAAAGGCATGATATTTTGCCGAGAGAGACTTTTTGATCACCATTGCTTTCTTTGTGGCACACTTTTGTTTCAGGACTTGCAAAGTGACTTTGCCGGATCGCTGATCATTCCTGCTTGAAGTTTTGCTCTGCTGAGCCTCCTTTGGAGTTTTTAAAGCAAGACTATCCCTGCTTACCCAAATCATGCATGGTGGCGAACTGGAGTTTACAGCCCCATAAATATTTAGAACGCCACTTTGGTGGTCTCGCATGACAAGTCTCTTATTTCTCAGTTCCCCATCTGTAAAATGGTGATGTTATTAACCTCACCACAGGGCTCCTGGGAAGGACCCAAATGCAGATCTTAAAAGGGCTCTGCAGATTTCAAGCGCTATGTATGCCCAGCAGATAGAGAGAAAATGTGTTTCAAGGAGTGGTAAAAAAATATTCTGGTAATAAGCAGGTTTGGAATTTTTATTTTATTTTTAAAAATCTTAGTAGTTTACACAAACCTGCTGTATTCAGTTGTGCACCTTTTATAAACTGCTAGGCAGATGCCATCTGAAAAAAGGAGTCTTGGCTAATTTTAAGTATATGAGCTTTGATTAATCAGTTCAGTTTGCACTTATGTGGAACTAGGTGTTCTGAAGCAAAAAAGCAAATTTTCTTGGGTTTTAGATAATGTGTGTATGCATCTGGTTACTTGGGACAGCTTTGTAGGCAAGCAAATTAAACACTGCAGCCCTTGATGATGATTATGATGATGATGAATAACGAATAATGTTGTAGAGAACTATTCTTTTTCTAAGAACTTCATGGCTGGTTGTCTGGAAATCACTTTTGTTAGCCAGTCAGCTGGGCATATAGCTATCTGCAAGCCAGGTTAATAAGCAGACTTTCTGCATGCTTCATCCAGAGGACAGCAGTCACTAATGCCCCTGACCAAAACCAGATCCATGATCCTACATTTCTCAAGGGGGTTTAAGAAGGTTTTGATGCTGATGCCGGCATTTCTCATTTGTGTTAGAAACCGATCCAGAAAAGTATTACGCTGCTTATTTCTTCTTTGGGTAAAATCTCAATGATGCCTCCAAGTCTTGAGCCTTTGAAATAATTTATAGCTTTAAATCCTTTCTCTGCGCACACCCTGGCCCCTCGGCATAGTTTTTTTCAAGTACCAAAAATAACATCTGGAGAAAACAGAGTCTCACAGAAGGTTGCTGTCTGCAGAAGAAAGACAACAGGGTGGTGCCTGATTTGGGTTGTCAGGGGGAATTCCTATAAGTCAGGGAAGTAATCTGTATCATCTTCCGAAGTAACCAGTCTATAAAAAGGGCACCTGTTGGATGTGAGCATTTATTGCATCCATAGAATGACTTCCTGTAGTTTTCTGGGCAAAGCTGGGAGGATTTTGGACCTACCAACCCTTCAGTTCCTTAGGGACCTCTTGACTTGCTTGAAGATGCTTACCCATGAATGGTTTTGGGTATGCTGATTTTGGGACACCCACCATTCATAACTGGTGATGTGGGGCAGAAGATTCTTTTCAAAGCAGGATAGAGAGTGGTGTACCACTGGTGTGCGGCTTCCAGGGGGTTGCACATAAATTTATGTGGCCCTTGAACTGAAAAATGGTTCTCTGCCCCCATCTTATCCCATGGGAGTAATCTTTTTTTTAAAAAAATATTTATTAGGGTTTAACAAATCCAGAAAAAAGAAAAACATACAAAGCTTAAAAAATAGATAAAGAAAAAAATACAATAAAAAAGAAACAACAAAACATTATGAAAGAAAAAACAAAAACATTTAAAAAGAAAAAAACATTTAAAAAAGAAAGAAGAACCAGTATTTTCATGTCCTTATCTTTCATTTGCTTATTTCCTTGACTTCCTCTCACCTCCCTTTTTGTATTCTAGTTCAATTAGTTGTTTCAGCAAGTCCTTTCCCTCTTTCTCAAATTTAGTTCCATAATTTATCTTAACGCAATTTAGCCTTAAATTTTACGCCTTTACCCATAATCAATCTAATCTTACCTAATTCTTAATAACATTTCTACTAATCCCATGGGAGTAATCTGATGTAGTTTTTAAGATAGTCATTCTGTTGCATCAGGAGATGAGGCAGAATTACTTGGGGAGACTGGCTGGAAGAAGGGATGTTCTGAGCAGTGACTCATTCAGAGGTACATTGGGCAGCCTCCTTTGTTGAGTGGCTAACTCCTGGAAGCTGCTGGTTGTTCATTTAGTTTATATTCCTGTGGCAGGCTTTCAATTCTCTCATGACACATGAGTGTGTCCTGCAACATTTTTTTTTTTTTTGTGGGCGTTTCTAAAGCGCCATATACATGCTCAGATTCATCACCATCAATAGCAGATTTGTCACCCTGCCTACAGTTCTGGAGTTTTGCTAGTTTCTTCATTGAGGGATCTTAAAAATAGGTTTTTGGGTGTGAGGAATTCAAATCTTCTATTATTTTTGTGATTCGACAGCATTTAGCTTGGTAAGTCTATGTTGGATGAAGAAGCAAATTAACTGCTTTCGGAAAACCAACGAGTTTTAATTTTACCTCCTGAAATTGGCAGGTACTGCTAAACAACAACAGCAACAGAATACAACTGCAAATACTTGGCAATAATTGTTAATGATTTCTGTGCAATTTTACACGCATTTTACTTTCCAGCAATACTAAATTATATCCGTTTAACCAAAATATCATTTGAATTCCCAAGTCATGTTGCAGCATTTTAGTACCCCTCATTTTGGGAATCTGAAAGCTGAAAAATTCAACACGCCGTACCCTGACAAGGAAGCAGGTGGGGCCCTGCTCTCCTGCCCTTGCGGCTGTTTTCTGACGGGAGAAAAAACTCTGGCACCGGCGCTCGGAAGAGGAACGGTCACGGGTTCTGCCTCATGTGCTGCTTCTGTGTAAAGGCTTAATGGCTTTCGCATGGGAATGTTTCTCTCTTCTTTCTGAGCAGAAGGAGCTGTCAGAGCCAAGAGCTGGGTCCACCAGCACCAAATGCTGGGGAATAATAAGAAAGGGGATCCGATCCTGCGGACGCTGGGCACATTAGTCTCCTGTAGCACTTGAGCGTGAAAGATTTTTGGGAGAGAGGCTTTCCTGTGGGCATCTGGCGCCTGAAGGCTGATTCTCACCTATTTGAACCGAAGAAATCGGCGAAACTGCCGAATTCTGCTTTGCAGAGTTTGGGTAGAGGGTCCCATGGATGAAATTCCTTTCTTCCAGAACTCAGTCATGTCCTAGAGCAATGGTTCCCAAACTCTTTTTCCAGGCTACTGCCCCACCTGGGTTCCATAAATTCACCCCCAGTCCCCACTTTGCCACCCTATAAAAAGAATTCTTCAGAATAGCAGTTTGCACAACTCACTTAGGAAGGGAACAACACAATAAAATTCAAAGCAGTTACAATTCATGGCACATTTATTCAAAACCCGACTACAGTGGTACCTCGGGTTAAGTAGTTAATTCGTTCTGGAGGTCCGTTCTTAACCTGAAACTGTTCTTAACCTGAAGCACCACTTTATCTAATGGGGCCTCCTGCTGCTGGAGCATGATTTCTGTTCTCATCCTGAAGCAAAGTTCTTAACCCGAGGTACTATTTCTGGGTTAGCGGAGTCTGTAACCTGAAGCGTATGTAACCTGAAGTGTATGTAACCCGAGGTACCACTGTAAAACTATTTAGTTTCGTTAATTTTTTTTAAACAAACAAACCAGGAACTTGATTCAGTGATAGTAGCTTTTCAAAGTCTGATAGCCATTTTCACCTCCTGCCCTCTAGCATGCTTCCAGTGAATCCTACTGCCTCCCCAAGGGGTGGTACAGTCCACTTAGGAAACCAATGCACTTTCTTCTTCTTCTTCTTCTTCTTCTTCTTCTTCTTCTTCTTCTTCTTCTTCTTCTTCTTCTTTTGCATATATTGAGCCTTGGCCCATGAGAAGCTATGGTGTAGCTTGTCACCATGCTGGACTGGGAAGGGCCATAGCTCAGTGGCCGAGCATCAGCTGTGCATGCAGAAGGTCTTAGCATCTCCAGGTAGGGCTTGGAATATCCTCTGCCTGAAATGCTGGAGAGCAGCTGCCAGTCAGTGCGGACAAAGCTAGGGTAGATGGACCACAAGGGCCTGATTCATTATAAAGCAGCTTCGTAAATGGCTATCCAGTCATCCAGCCTGGAAGCTGGCTGGGGCGAAATTGTCGCATGTAATGTGCTGCAACAGTCCTCTGGGACAACTGGTTTCGGTTTGGAAAGATCTCGGCGCTTTTCTGTTCCTCTGCTGAGAGTTTCTTTAAGAAGATGGCTCATTGCTACTCCGTCTCTCTGTGTGTGTTTGTGTTTAAAGTGGTAAGGTTACATAAGCAGGAAAAAAAAGTTGGAATAAGCATTTCCTGCAATTTGCTGCAGAGCTCTGAGGACAAAATAAAGCTGCATGGAGCTCCAGTGACAGATGGAAAGAGAATCGCCTTCTTTTTCATTCATATATTTGCAGTGTTTTCTCTCCTGCATCGTTGGGGTCCATCGAATCGGGACTGGTGTCCAGATTCTGGAGCAGTCAAGGGTCTAAAGGTCAGAGAGTTGTTGTTTGGGTTCCGGAACGTGGATGGGGAACAAAATTGATCCGGTTCACATTTAAAGCCGAATTTCTCAAATTCGCACTTTGTGAACAGTCACGGGTTGTTGTTTTTTTTGGGGGGGGTGTGTGGCTTCTGGATCCAGCTCTGTCACCGGAGTCTCAGGTAGCCTCAGTGGCTAGAGGTGCCCTTCACCAACTTCAACTAGATTGACAACAGCAGCCATTTCTGGACCAGGAAAGCCTTGCCGCAGTAGTTCATGTGTTGGCTACTGCAAGACTGGATTACTGCAATGCCTTCTATGTAGGGCTTCCCTCACACTTGAGGGAAGCGAGTGCCGAATGCTGCAGCATAATTGCTGACAAGAGTGAGGCCTTGTCAGCATACCACACCTGTGCTCCGAAATCCGCACTAGTTGCTGCTGACTTGCTACCAGTCAAGGATCAAGGTGTTACTATTGATATCTAAAGCCCTTAACAAGTTGGGACAAATTTACCTGCCAAATTGTCTCCCCCCTACCCCAATGTACCCAATGACTGCTATGATCAGCAGAATTGGCACTACTGCCACACAAAATACACGTTTCACATTTGTAAGAACTCCATCATTTAGTATGGCAGCAGCTACACTTTGGAACTCCCTGCCTATTGACATCAGGCAGGTGCCTTCACTGTACTGTTTTCAGTGCCTGCTAAAAGCATCCTTGCTTAGACAAGCCTTCCCAGGTGCTTAAAAAGTTGAGGTACTTTTAATCTGTTTAAGTATTTTAACTTTTATATGTTTTAAATTAGGGTTGTAAATTTTTTACTGATTTCATTGTTATATCTTTTTGTAAACCGCTTTGATGTTTTGTTTTGTTTTTCAGTCAAGCAGTATATAAATTTTTTGAAATAAATGATATGAGAACTGAAACGCAACTCAGCCTTCAAAATTTTCTATTATCTGAATATTGCAGCGCAGTTCACCAAGTGACCAATGTTTGCAAAAATGCATATATTAGGAGAAAATGTGCCTAAAGATGGAGAGGAAAATAGCATGCTGGGAGTGGGGGAAGAGGCTGGAGGTGAAATCAGACACTGAAAAGCTGATATCATTGGATCGAGTTGATCAGTTTTCTTGACTTGAATAAACTAAAATGTTTTAATTGGATTTGGAATAACTGTGCAATTAAATGTTACCGTTTTGAATTTGGTTGCGTTGTTAGTGGGTCGTGCAAACCGCTCTCCTGAATAATGCTTTTTAAAGGGTTTGGGGGGCACCGGGGATGAGTTCATGGAACCAAAGCGGAGGGTGCCCCCCCAAAATTTGGGAACTGCTAGGCTGCATTGTCCAGGCCATGGGGGCCACAGAGAGTATAGGAGAATGTGGAAAGGAAAAGGTTTCCTGAAAGGAGGAAGGTGAGTTGAGACACGCTGGCCTGGAGTTTGCAGGTTAATCATTAGCCCTCGTGGAGCGGCAGGGCGGCTGCCTTCGATCTGGGATGGGTCACCCCGCCTTGCTGCGCTCGGGCTTCTTGCATCGAGGAAGCGATATCAGATTTTGGCACAGTGGGTCTGTTTCCCAGATCACCCGGCGAGCTGGCAGGGAGTGGAGAGCATTGGTTAATATCTAAATGAGCGGCGGCCATTTGTTAAGCTCCATAGCGACAGGGCCCAACACAGCCTTGTAATACGTGGGCAGGCATGCGCTGCCAACCGTCCCCTCACTTTCCACTCTTCCCTTCACCAGTCGCTTGTTTCAAAACGCACACCATGAGGGTGTGGTGGTCCGTACATTGAGCTGCGGAGAACTGGGTTCAGATCCCCACTCAGACATTCAAATTCAATCTAGTCCTACCTCACAGGGCTGTTGGAGTATAAAAGGGGGCCATCTTTAAATATCTCAAGGGCTGTCACATAGAAGAGGGAGCAAGCTTGTTTTTCTGCTGCCCTGGAGGATAGGATTCGAACTCACAGTTTCTGACTAAACTTCAGGAAGAACTTTGTGACAGTAAGAGCTGTTCCATAGTGGAACGGTCTCTCTCAGGAGGTTGTGGGCTCATTGAAGGTTTTAAAGCGAAGGTTAGATGCCCATCTGCCTTGGTTCCTTTAGTTAAGATTCCTGCATTGCAGGGGGTTGGACTAGATGACCCTTGAGGGTTCTTTCCAACTCTATGAATCTATGGGATTCTTGGAGGAAAGGCAGGTAATAAATACAATTAATAACAGCAGTTCTTTTTTTTAAAGTTTGTAGAAAAGGGTGGGAAGTTTCTAGAAAGGCGTTTGTAATTCCACGCAAACACAGAAAAAGGAATTGGTGGGTGGAGGGTCCAGGTTTTATTTACTTATTTCAAAACTACCCCCAAGTTTCTAGACCTTATGGTGGCAAAGGGATGCTTGAACATATGTAGACCAGATGTCTGTAGCCCAGGCAAAGGTGTTCTCACCTTGGCAAGAGATGGATTAGGAATGGCTTAAAAAGGTAAATGTACCCCTGCCCGTACAGACCAGTCTTGCCAGACTCTAGGGTTGTGTGCTCATCTCACTCTATAGGCCGGGAGCCAGTGCTGTCCGCAGACACTTCCGGGTCACGTGGCCAGCGTGACAAGCTGCATCTGGCGAGCCAGCACAGCACACGGAACGCCGTTTACCTTCCCGCTGGTAAGCGGTCCCTATTTATCTACTTGCACCCGGGGGTGCTTTCGAACTGCTAGGTTGGCAGGCGCTGGGACCGAATGACGGGAGCGCACCCCGCCGCGGGGATTTGAACTGCCGACCATGCTATCGGCAAGTCCTAGGCGCTGAGGTTTTACCCACAGCGCCACCCGTGTCCCAATAGGAATGGCTTACAGACTCTTAATAGGTGTGAAGCTGGTTTGAAAAACACCACATCCAACGGAATAAAAGGCAAGTAAGAGGCAGCATGATAGAAGTCCATAATATTATGCACTGCCTCTGTTATTACACTAAAACTCATGGACATCCAGTGAAGCTGAATGTTGGAAGATTCAGGACAGATAGGAGAAAGTCGTAATTCACACAGTGCATAGTTCAGCTGTGGAACTCACTTCCACAGGAGGCACAGGATAGTTATCAACTTACATGGCTTTAAAAGGGGACTGGACGAAATCATGGAGGGGGAGAGAACTGTTAATGGCTATTAGTCAAGATGGCTCTGCCCTGCCTCTGCAGTTGGAGTGCTTTTGAATACAGTGGTACCTCGGGTTACATACGCTTCAGGTTACATACGCTTCAGGTTACAGACTCTGCTAACACAGAAATATTACCTCAGGTTAAGAACTTCGCTTCAGGATGAGAACAGAAATCGTGCAGCAGCGGCGCGGCAGCAGCAGGAGGCCCCATTAGCTAAAGTGGTGCTTCAGGTTAAGAACAGTTTCAGGTTAAGAACAGACCTCCAAAACAAATTAAGTTCTTAATCCGAGGTACCACTGTACCAGTTTCTGGAAACCACAGGAGGGGAGAGAGGGCTCTTGTGCTCAAATCTTGCTTGTGAGTTTCACACAGCCATCCGATTGGCCACTGTGAGAACAGGATGCTGGACTAGATAGGCCTTTGATTGGCCTGATTCAGCAGGCTCTTCTTATGACGTTATCCAAAATGCATGTTCTCTAAACTAATCGTGTGAGCGCTGATGTAAAAACCCAGCACTGGGAACACAGTGAGTGTGCAGCCGATGGGAGTGTCGACACAGATCCTTGGTTACCCCTGCTCTGGAAGCAAACTGGGGCAGACGGGCCTCCCAGACTCTTGCGTCTTGGGCTCGCTGCTTTGGCAAAGTCACGGCAATTCTGCGGCTTGCTGGCCGTGCTCTTAAAACCCCAGGTAGGGATGAATAGCCTCCCTGTTCCCAGCAGCGGCTGAGCTTAGGAGGGGCTCTTGGCAATTTCCCCTGTGGTTATGCAGCCTGGGGAAAAAGAAATCTCCCATCCCTTTCCTTGCCGAGGAAGCTGTGCCCAGCTGGGTTTGTCTCCAGCAGTAACCGGAAACCGCATCCAGCAGTTACCGCTGGTGTTCAGGAGAATCGAGAGAACACTGAAAATCAGTTGGAAAGTATCGGAGGTGGTGAATTCGTCTGCCAGGTGCCCTGATGAGATGGGCCTCCTGCATGATACTTTTTTTGGGGGGTGCTTGTTAGAGGCTACCCCACCAAGAGCTGCTCCTTTGCATCAGCAGGCAGTTTCTTGGGCCATTTGGCTTTCCGTGTAAGGTCCTTTAAGGCAGTGGCACTATCCTGGCTGGACCTTGGGTTGTCAGTCTTGAATCCTGCAAGCCAACCCCCACCCCCCGCAAAAAAAGCTCTTGGGTGCAATGCTCTGACTTTCTTCCTTTGAGCCCCTGAATACCAGTTGATGGGAATCGCTATTGGGGAGAATTGCTGCGGTTGTGTTAAGGGCCAGCTTGTGGGCATCTAGCTGGCCTCTGTGCAGATGGGGCTAGACTAGATGAGCCCCCTGTGGCCTTATCTAGCTGCAGGGCTCTTCTTGAATTCTCTCGCTCTGATCTCTAGGGCTGGGCAATACAGTCAAACCTTGGTTCCTGAATGCTTCCGTTTTGGAACATTTCGGCTCCCGAATGCCAAAAACCTGGGTAACTGTTCCAGTTTTCAAACGATTTTTGGAAGCCGAACGTGCTACGCGGCTTCCGTTTTGTGTTTCCCTATTGTATTGAGGCTTCCCCTTTCAGTTTTCGGTTGTCGAATGTTTCGGAAGTCGAACAGTCTTCTGGAATGGATTATGTTCGACAACCGAGGTTTGACTGGTTTTCAGCATCTCAATATGTCACCAGTTAAACACTGCAACATACTGATATATCATGATGTCTGAGATAAAGATGGAGCTATGTCAAGGCATTGGCTGGCTTCACGGTTTTCCTCACATCGTGATTTTCCCCGGCGCCTGCTCTTATGATTCTCTGCCCCTTGCATGAGACAGGGGAGAGCTGGGCCAGCAGAGTTAACAGGGGCTGCAGGAATTGAGAGAAGCATTGGCTGGGAGGGATGTGCAAAACAATAAGATATAAAAATATAATATACCATAGAAGAGCCATTAAAAATGATACCAAAATTCTAAAAGTGGGGTGATCGGTGTTGGTTGTGGATTATAGTTCTAGGAACTGACACAGGTTGCAAATTATCAGTACTAGTCGTGAATTTGCTGGTTGTGAATTATCCTTGCAGGAATCGATGTTGGTTACAAACTTCTGATTGCAAATTTATCCATGCAGGAATTGATGCAGGTTGTGAATGATCCTTGCAGAAAGTTGTGGTTAGGATTACCCAATTTAGCATGGCTACCGATGCAGAGATCTCTGGCAGTAGTGGAAGGAAGGCTGTTGCGGAGAGTGCTTTAAAAGAAGTTTGGGGTGGGGAAAAGAGATGGAAAAAGTCTGTAGAACCCAACTGTTTCTTTTTTAAGAGACATGCAGCAGTAAATCTGTGTCAGCAGCAAAGGCGGGTGCTTTCTCCTACCAGAACCTTGACATCTCCCTGCCGTTTATGAAGGTGTTAAATCACTGTGAAGATTTGCAGTGCTGTTAAGATCCACTCCCCTGAGTCGTTTAGTCTGAGATGCTTTTTCCTCGTACCAGAAGGGCTGGAAGTTCCAGTCCTTGAATCTCAAGACTTCTGATTTATTTATAGATTTGCAAATAAAACGTGATTCCTAGAATGAGGCGAAAATTTCTCAGGTGATGATTTTTCACAGTCGGGTTCTCCCTGAAATGTTGGGAAATTTCATCCCCTACCCTTGAGAAAGTTTGGACGAATGATCCCCTCCGCTGCTCTGCCGCCCACGAACAACCTGTCGTCGTGTCCTGTTTGGGCCTTGTGCATAGCTGTCAACTTTCAGATTTGAAAATAAGGGATCAGCAGCCTCACCTGTCCTGGAGACAGTCTACGGGATATCTAAGAATCTGGGATACCAGCGGGAAGCAGCAGGAAATGGCACTGGAATAAGGGAATTTCCCGCATAAAAAGGGAAGGTTGACAGCTATGGCCTTGTGGTTGAGTCCGCAGGCCGAAGCAAGACCACAGAATGAACTGCTTGCTTTTGACAAAGGCTGGAGGTGTCTGCCTCGCCTAGATTCAGGACACACGCCTTCATGTGGTGATATCTATTAAGTTGTGGGTGGACATAGCAGTTGACACAGATATTTCTCCAAGTGGTTCTTTATAGTAAGCTGGAACTAAACTGAACTACAGACAGGGTTTCCTGCCTAAATTAACTTACGTGGACCTGAGTGAAAACTATATACACACAATACCCCTGGTGGTCAGGGTGAGAACTTCAATACATAACAGCACCTACTCTTGCATGATACATCTCAGGTCCTGCCTGTGTCGTTCTTTGGTGCCTGATGAGGAATATACGTGTGTGTGTGTGTGTGTGTGTGTGTGGCTATAGATACAGATGCAGCATGCATATGCATATTGCCTTGCATGTGGAAGGCCCCAGGTTCATTCCCTGGTGGCATTTCTAAGTAGGGTTGTGAATGTCCCCTGTCTGAAACTCTGGAGAGCAGATGTCATGGACTGGCTGGATGCAGAGGAGTGGTGGCAGGCATCAGCTGGGGGACCCCCAAGGGAACCCTCAGCAGAAGAAGGGCCAGAGCCAGGGGATTAGTGGTGGGATGACGACGAGTGGCCAAAGGGGAGACGACGAAGCAGACTGGGAGGAGGAGGTGTCGGAAGCTGAAGACGCAACAGGGTTTAGGGAGCAGGAAGAGGCTGTGACAGAGGGCAGTTCAGACTCGGAGGCAGGAGAGGAGGGGGTCCAAGAGACAGTGATGAGGCAGGCTGCTGAAGAAGCCAGTGAGTCTCCCCCTCCTGCTGCGATTAGCTCCCTTCCCCTTTGGTCTCCCAGAACACGTAGAGGAATAAAGATGTAGTTTTTGACGACTTGGGTAAGACCACGGAGAGAAGGAGCCTTAGGAAGTGGTGGGAAGACGGGGGACCTCCAGTCCTCTCAACTGCCTTGTTGGAGCAAAACCTATTGGGAAAAGTTGCTGCACTGTTGCTGCACTAGGTAGGCCTGCACTGTTTGGGTTCCTTGAATAAAAAGTCAACTTCACTGACACCATGCTTTTCTTTGATTGCTGACCTACGCTTGACTCCAGCTCCTGACAGCAGCTTTCAGTCAGTGTAGATCAGTGTTCCCCAAACTTTTTGGGGTCCCCTCTCCCTTGGTTCCATAAACTCATCCCCCTACCCTATAAAAAGCATTATTCAGAAGAGTGTGGTTTGCACAACCCACTAAGGAAGAGAACAACACAATAAAATTCCAAACAGTAACAGTTTTGCATATTTATTCCAAATCCAGTTTGTTTTATTAATTCAACAGTACGGATGAATTTGAGCTGCTCATCCCAGCTTCTCAAAGTCTGATGGCACTTCCTGCCCCCAAAGTCATTGGCACTTCCTGCCCCCTTGCCTCTTAGTGACCAGTGACCAGCAAGTATTTCACCCACTGCAAGGGGCAGTACTGCCTACTTTGGGAACTACTGGTGTAGATGATGCAGAGCTAGATGAACCAATAGTCTGACGATCGTATTCTGATCCCTTGGTGCCTGCCTAGTATACTCCAACTCTGTTCCTGACCTCTTGTGGGGTGGTCCATAGCTCCGGATCAGAGCCCCTGCTTTGCACTCAGAAAGCCCCAGGTTCAATCCCTGAAGACATCTCCATGTAGGGATGGGGAAGGATCCCTGCCTGAAACACCAGAGAGAGGCTGCCAGCCAGTGTTGACAACACTGAGCAAGGGCATTCCGACTTGGTGTCCTGCAACTTCCTGTGTTCTTAAGCTTCAGGCAGAGAAGAGAAGTGTTCAGTGCTTCTTGGCGCTTCCGCAATGCTTCCCTCCACAGGTGGCTGCTCTTGGCTTGCATCCCAGCCCTGTCCACCTCTGGGAGCTCAGCATAAGCCCTTTTATTCAGCGCTAAGTAGGAAGAGACAGCCCCGCAACCTTCCCTGAAAGCAGCACAGAAGCCAAGCAGTAGCCTGCCCAGACGAGTCTCCTGCTGTCCGTTTTGTTTTGTTTTCGCTGGAGAGGACGGACTTAGGTCTCCATTGAGGCAGGTGGCGGGCCAAAGGCAGGGGAACAGGGAGAGCACCTGGCAGGTGAAGTGGAAGCTGGTGTTGCTGTGGCTCTTTTCTGTGCGTCTCCGCACACGCAGATCAACAGACAGATCCTGTTTTCATAGGGCCTGTCAAAGATTTTTGGAAACACCTGTGTTCCGCAGCCCGCCCAGTCCCTGGGTAGTTGTGTGAACATTCGTCAGCGTGTGCTTATCAGCAGCTCAGAGTCGGCGGGGTTTGTGGACGGGGAGTTTTCCCAGGCAGATCAAGTTCAAAAATCTTGGCTCTTTTCTGCCTACATCTGAAGATGTCCAGAGCAACAGACTGAGAGCCGAAAGAGAGAAGCAGAAATTGCTCAACTCCTACTTAAACCCTGTAGTCAAACTATTATTATTATTATTATTATTATTATTATTATTATTATTATTATTACCTTTAGTCTTCTTTGTCTTGGTTACACATGAGCAACCTTCTTCAACCTGGTGCCCTCCAAAGGTTTTGAACTACAACTCCCATCAGCCCAGCCAGCATGGCAGTGCTGTCTGGGACTGTCTGGGAGTTATGTTCTAATCTAAAACATGATTGTGCTGACTGGGGCTGATGGGAGTTGTAGTCCAAGGCATATGGAAGGCACCACAGGCGGAGAAGGTTGCTCATGAGTGTACAGCCCTCTTCTGCCTTTAAAAAAGCTATGTGATGAAGGGAAGCAACACTGGGGTGAAGGCATCCTCTTTTGTTTGTCCCCACGTCAATTTCAGTTTGTTGGTTAGCTTTTCTAGTAGGGCTATTTCCCATACAGTTTGGTACCAGTGATCGATGTTCACTCCTGAGAGGTCCAGCAATTCCATCGATCAACGCATTTCACGGCATTTGAAGCCTCCCTATAGCAGGAGGATATCCTCTAAAGGATTAATATTTGACCATATTAATGCAGAAGCGGAGGAGAATTAGGTGGGCTTGATCAGGGGAGCATGGACTACTTAATTTACTTTTCCCAGCCCCTTTTTTGAATTTTTAACATCACCTAACGCGGGTGGCGCTGTGGGTTAAACCACAGAGCCTAGGGCTTGTTGATCAGAAGTTTGGCAGTTCGAATCCCCGCAACGGGGTGAGCTCCCGTTGCTCAGTCCCTGCTCCTGCCAACCTACCAGTTTGAAAGCACGTCAAAGTGCAAGTAGATAAATAGGTGGGAAGGTAAATGGCGTTTCCGTGTGCTGCTCTGGTTCACCAGAAGCGGCTTAGTCATACTAGCCACACAATCCAGAAGCTGTACACCAGCTCCCTCGGCCAGTAAAGCGAGATGAGTCGTCCGCGACTGGACCTAACGGTCAGGGGTCCCTTTACCTTTAACAGAATGCAACTTTTTGCACGGCTTGGATTTTTGAACTTCCCAAATGTCTTTGTTGAACTGCCCGTTGGCACACCTTCCTGCCCTTCTAGGGTTAGGAGTTGTGCTGGGGCTGGGGGCTTTTCTTCTGGAACAGACACTGGAAATGTAACCCTAAGATGTGTGCTAGCCCTGGCTTTCGACATACAGAGAGAATCTTTATTTTCTTCAGCATGTGAGAGCAGCAGAAAGATCAGTGGTTCCCCTCCATTTCCAACCTGAAAGGGAAGGACTTTTTACCATGTGATCTTGCTGAAAATGTCACTCACCCCAAAGCCCTTGTCTTCCCCCGCCCCACCCCATCCGCCATATGCATCGTTCAGGGTCCCCAGTGCATATTGTCCTATTCTTGAGGCTGAAATGTTCTGCCTGCTTTTTTCTCGAGGACATTCTGTTGCTCAGAAGGAGCCACCTAACCGCATAGATTATTAATACCAGAAGCAGGCTGCTTTCGGCTCTGCCTCGCAGACTAGGGAGGCTCACACTGGAGTCTGATTGAGCTCACGAAAAAAAGAAAACTTGAAGGGATCTGCAGCAGATGTTTATTTCGGCAGAATACGCCACTCTCTCCAGATCAATCCCATTGAGGTTTTTTTTTTTTAATAAAAAAAGTTATAAACAGAGTTTATCTCTTTAACATAACGTGAAACAAGATTTTACAACATTCCAAAAATTCTTTAAAATTAACAATAAGCTATAAATCAGATTAAAAGGGGGGGGACAGATTCCTGCATTGAAGAGGGTCGGACTAGATGGCCCTTGGAGGTCCCTCCCAGCTCTACAATTCTATGAAAACCCATGTCAACATTCTACATGTCTGGGCAGGCTTGCCTAAACAAAACTGTTTTTTTAATATATATATACATTTTTATTGATTTTTTAATATATCAATTCCAACAGTCATACAACATATCTTCTCATCTTATACAATGTTTTAGACTTCCGTCAACACCTCTGATGATTTTCCATTCTTTATCACTTATTCTGCATTTCTTAATTTTTATATTGCATTTAAATGTCCTTAACTAATAATTCTTTTCATAACAAAAAAAATTGCTTCCAGTAGCACATTAAAGACCAACTAAGTTAGTTCTTAGTATGAGCTTTCGTGTGCATGCACACTTCTTCAGATACACACTTCTTCAGATGCACACTTCTTCAGATTTCGTGTGCATGCACACGAAAGCTCATACCAAGAACTAACTTAGTTGGTCTTTAAGGTGCTACTGGAAGGAATTTTTTTTGTTTTGACTGTGGCAGACCAACACGGCTACCTATCTGTAATTCTTTTCATAGTCTTTCTTGTAATATTTCGAATACTCCACCTCACAGAACTTCTTGCAGTCCTACTAGCGTAATCTGTTCATCACAATTACCTTTCAAATAGTTCATATATTTACTCCAGTCCTCTAAGAATCTCTGATCCCGCAGGTTTTGAATCCTTCCTGTTAGTTTATCTAATTCTGCATAGTCCATCAACTTCAAAAACAAAACTGTTTTTAGCAGGCTCTGAAAAGGATACAGTGAAGTTGCCTGCCTGGTATCAATAGGCAGGGAGTTCCAAAGGGCAGAAGCTGCTACACAGAAAGATCAAGTTCTTACAAATGCAGAGCACCTGTAACAGTTCAGCAGGTTGAAGTGACTGAAAGGGTATCTTTGGAGTAAGGTGATTCCGCAGCTGGTCCCAAGTTTTTAAGGGCTCAAACTTGGACTTGGCCCAGTATCAAATTGGCAACCAGTGCAGATCTTTGTTTTTGTTTTTTAAGTTTTTATTTATACTTTTCAAGTGTATACATTTCATTAATTTTACAATCAATTTAACCTTTCAAAATCTGACTGACTTCCCCCTCTTTCTGCGGTTCCTTAAATTTATTTTTTAATGTCTTCTCCATATCCAAATTCATTTAACTTGCTCATTTAATTATCTACTGTAAATATATACTCTTATAAAACTGCCGGCTACTACAACAATCCTGCTAATGTTTTTATCTGTTTACAATTTATCTGTAAATATTCAACTTACTGGAAGAATAAGAAATCAAGATAACAAACTGTTTATAAAGGAATGGAAATGGTTTAACCGGTGCCAATCTTTGAGCAGGAGTGTTGCATGTTGACAGGATCCCCACTCCTATTTATTCATTTATGATATTTATATGCCACTTAATTATTCACATTTCTAAGACAGCGTGCTTAAAAGTAACCTGGGGGAAATGGAGCAACAATGGAACAATAATCTTGGCTCTCGTTTGAAAAGGCAAAGCCAGGTTCTAGCACTCACGGCTACAGGTATCCTTTTGTGGGCAAAGACACAATGAGCCAGGGTGAGAACCCTTGGAGGAAGGGGTTCAATACCTTGACCTGGCCCCTTGTAATAAGGAAAAGCAGGATAAATTATGCCAAATGGCTTCAGAACGACACCTGCAAATATGCAGAGCTTCTGAAGATCATAGCCACCAGCTTTTCTTCACAAAGAAAATGAACTGACTGAGTGTAGAATTTTTCTTTTTCTGGAAGGTGGGGGTAGAGAGGAAATCACATTAGGCGGGGGGGGGGGGAGTAATTCCAGTGAGTTTACAAATCTACGTAATTTGCATTTCCGGGGCGGGGGGGGGGGGATATGCAGCCATCCTTTCCAATGTGCACTTTGTGCCCCCTACCCTATGAAAAGCATTATTCAAAACAACGGTTTGTACCACTCACTAAGCAAGGTAATAACGCAATAAAATTCAAATCTGCAACAATGAATCCCAATTTTCTTGAGGGGGGGGGGGGACCACTGGTTTAAATACATAAGTGTGTCGCAGTATATAATTATTTAATGTTTAAGAATTATTCATATGGTTTCCTTCACGGAGCTCAAGGCAGCATACTCTGTCCTCTGTCTTTAATCCTCACAACAACCCTGTGGGGTAGGTTAGGCTGTTAGATGGCAACTGGCGCAAGGTCACCCACTGAGCTTTGTGGCTGAGTGGGGACCCTGTTCTCCCAGGCCTTTGTCCAGCCTATCTCAAGACGTTGGGGTGTAAATATATTAGTTGTTGTTGTTGTTGTTGTTGTTGTTGTTGTTGTTGTTGTTGTTGTTGTTACAGCTCCCATCATCCCTAGCTGTCAGAACTGCTAACCATTCAGAATGGCAGCGCCACATCAGAGGCAGTACAGTGGTACCTCGGGTTAAGTACTTAATTCGTTCCGGAGGTCCGTTCTTAACCTGAAACTGTTCCTAACCTGAAGCACCACTTTAGCTAATGGGGCCTCCCACTGCTGCCGCTGTGCTGCCGGAGCACGATTTCTGTTCTCATCCTGAAGCAAAGTTCTTAACCCGAGGTACTATTTCTGGGTTAGCGAGTCTGTAACCTGAAGCGTATGTAACCTGAAGCGTATGTAACCCGAGGTACCACTGTACTGCCAGTTCCTTGGAAGCACAGCTGTGGTGTGAGTGCCATAGCATAACTATGGTGTCATGGTTCCATCTCATTCGGCCCTCAGAAGCCCACTTCTCTGAAGCGCGAAATGATGCCCTGGTTAACCGCAGAGGGCCTGCCTGCCTGCCTCCTCTTTCTTTCCCTTTCTGCTGTGCCCACCGTCTCGTAGGAGAGGCTCTCAGCCCTGTCAACAAGGCCGCCTTCGCAATTCTGCACTTGGAGGCGGTGGGTGGGTCGGCCGGCGAAAGGAGGCCATTCTGTAATCTGGAGGGGGACAGAAACGTTACATAACGCCTCTTCTTCTCCCCCCCCCCACCTCCTCTCCCCCCCCCCATCCAAAGACATATTCTAATGATTAATTTGAGGCCCTGGCAGCCGCCTCCCTTGGAATAATATTTTAAACATGACTTTTCCGTTCCCTCCTGCCAGCCCTCGTTACTGTGCGCTATGGCGGCTGTAAAATTTCACTTCAAGGATGGGTTTCACTCCCGTTACAAAATGTGTCTGGAATGTGCAGATGTTTCCTTTGGAGAGCGGGGGAGCCAATCCGCTCGAGCACAGCAGCCCTGCTGGGACGGCGTGGGGAACGACGCAACAACGTGCACTGGACGGCCTTGGGTTTACAGGATCACAAACAAACCAGGGGGGAGAAGGGGGGAAATAGGGGAGGGGACGCCCACCTCACGTGCCCAGGGCCTGCTCTGGAAATGGCCTGCAAAAGCTCTTTCGATATCTGCAACCCTCTCCCTTGTCTCTTATCTCCCTGCACCCTTGGAGTAACAGAGGCAGGCGCATTGGGGCGGCCTCAGGGAGGGACACCCCCCCTTCCCAGCCGCTCGCCGGCTGTTAACGATTGGTAATGCGGTTAGACTTTTACGCAGTGAGAGACATAATTCCTTTAAGGGGGAAAGATTAAAAGGACAGATTTGCCTCTCTTGAAGGTGCTGGAGAACAGCTGGCCAGGATCAGGAGGAGGTAGACATTGCAAAAATGAGTTAAGACAACCAGAGGAAGGTTTTGTCTAGAGCTTGTGTGCACTACACAACATGTACTTAAAGCGCCTGCCCACCCGGAATCCTGGGAACTGTAGTTTACTGAGAATTGTAGCTCCCAGGGTTCTGGGTGGGTAATAATAATAATAATTTTTATTTATACCCCGCCCTCCCCAGCCAAGGCCAGGCTCGGGGCGGCTAACAAGCAATAATAAAAACAATAAAATAGGCTCTTTAAATATATGTTGTGTACACAGCCTTAGGCCATATTCAAGCTTGTTTTCAGCTGTTCCAGAGGATACGACCCAAACCAATGGATTCAAATGACAAGAAAGGATATTCTGACCAAAACATTAGGAATAGCTTTCTGAAGGTAAGAGCTGTTCAACATTGGAATTGATTACCTTGGAAGATGCTGGACTCTGCTTCTTTGGAGGCATTCCAAGAGAGGTTGGGTGGGCATCTGATGGGGATTCTTTAGCTGTGATTCCTGCATTACAGTGGTCCAGACTCTGCCACGTATTAAGGCGAGTGGCTTAGGAACCAAGACAGGTGGTTTTCTTTTGCACAGAAGAGGTGTCCAATTTCTATTCTGTCACTTACTAATTCCTTTTCCCTGGTCAGATTCCCAGTTCTTTGGACCAAAGGGCAGGTGGATTGTTCTGGCCTTTAGAACATCGCCACATGTGGGATTTGTGAAGATGCACCATTTATTCCCTTCTGACTAACTGACAAAATGAACGATGCTCCCTTTTCCATCATCCTTTGTTATTTGCTGCAGCTGGGCAGTGCAATCATCATCATCATTTTTAATTTGTATACCGTCTTTCTATCTTACAATACTCAAGGCGGTTTACAAGCTGAAGAAACAACAAATGTACATCTTATAACAATCTAATGCAATACAAAAATGTGATAATAAAACATAACTTTAGGCAACCTACATCAAAAAAGTAACATTCAACAATCATTAGAATAGTATAAAATAATAATACCAACTTATAAAAGTTAAACAGAAATCCACTCAACAGTTACAATAAATAATATCTAAAGTATAATCAATAAAACAACGGCAAGCCACAGTACATAAAACAATACAATACACATTGAGAAGCAGAGACTAGAGGGTAGGGCAAGGCAGGTGGAAAGAGGCCTTGCCTGATGGAGTCTCTCCCCTTGCCTTCCCCTTCCACCTCAGCTTCCGCTTCCCAGGTGGCTCATCCTGAGCAAAGTATTCATTGTCTCACACAGGTCTCTTAACTTTAGGTGAGTGACCTGCCATTGCATTCTGAGCCACCAAGTAGAACCTTATGCACTTCGTTGCTGCTTTGGTCTGCTCTGGAGTCCTGATAAAGCCGCACTGTTTTGCTTCTAAAGAGCATTCTTTGAAATTGATCTGTTGAAAAGCGGTCCTGGTGGGGTCAGCATCTGGATAGCTTAGTTGATTAGAGTGTGGTGCTGATAGCACCACGGTTACAGGTTTGATCCCCATATGGGACAGCTGGATATGAGGTTGAATGAGATGATCCTCAGAGTCCCTTCCAACTCTATGATTTCAGCAGTTCTATGACTGCTAACAGCATCTTAAAAAGCAGAGACATCACCTTGCTGACAAAGGTCTGTATAGTTAAAGCTATGGTTTTCCCAGTAGTGATGTATGGAAGTGAGAGCTGGACCAGAAAGAAGGCTGATTGCCGAACAGTTGATGCTTTTGAATTATGGTGCTGGAGGAGACTCTTGAGAGTCCCATGGAATGCAAGAAGATGAAACCTCTCCATTCTTAAGGAAATCAGCCCTGAGTGCTCACTGGAAGGACAGATCTTGAAGCTGAGGCTCCAATACTTTGGCCACCTCATGAGAAGAGAAGACTCCCTGGAAAAGACCCTGATGTTGGGAAAGATGGAGGGCACAAGGAGAAGGGGATGACAGAGGACGAGATGGTTGGACAGTGTTCTCGAAGTTACCAGCATGAGTTTGACCAAACTGCTGGAGGCAGTGGAAGACAGGAGTGCCTGGCGTGCTCTGGTCCATGGGGTCACGAAGAGTCGGACATGACTAAATGACTAAACAACAACAACTGCTAAAGAGGGAGATCAATACATTTTTTTAAAGCAGTTATTGTTTTGTAAGGCTTAGCTTCTGGGTCCCAGCCCCACACTGCTCCAAGGCTTTTAATTAAAAAGATGCAAGAGGAAATTACCTTAAAACACTCTTCCTTCCGGTCTCTGCAGAAGGAGATTTCCTCTGGGTAGGGGAAGGACCATAGCTCATTGGTAAAGCATCTACTTTGTGTGCAGAAGGTCTGAGGCTCAGTCCTCAGTGGCATCTCCAGGTAAGGTTAGGAGGGACCCCTGTCTGAAACTCTAGAGAGCAGCTACCAGTCAGTGTAGACACTACTGAGCTAGATGGACCAATGGTCTGGCAATATTAAGACAGCTTCTTATGTTCCAATGTCTGGGGAACCTTTGACCTGCCAGATGTTGCTGAACTACAACTCCCATTAGATTTCAAGGAGGCTGATCTGCAGTTTATCCTGTTGGTTCTTCTCCTTCTGTTTTGGCCAAGGAAGGCCATTTTCCAGCATGTACTTAGATGCTGACCTGAAACTTTTCTGAGGCCTGAAAGTTGCTGATGGGAGCATTTGTCCACTACGTTCAGCTGATACTGAGAAAGCAAACAGCAAGATTTCAGTGTATAGTTTTCTCTAGGGGATCCCTTCCAGCTTCCAAAACCCATCATCCTTCTAAAATTAACCTCCTTTGCATCATGACTCAATATAATAAACCTGGCTGAGAGGCGGAAGAGTCAGGCAGAATCTGGACCACAGGATGGAGACTGGGGGGGAATCTCCCTGCGGTGATTTTGTTCCCTTCTTTATTCCAAATGGTCAAAGAAGCTTCCCCCACCCTGATTTCCTTTCCAATAGTGGGCTTTGGAAGATGACTTCCACAATGTTTTCAGACTGCTGCAGAAGGAGCACATGCAAATTGGCACTCTGGGTTTAGATTTGTGGCTCGAGAGGCAGGAAGCTGCAGGGTTTAATTTTCACCAAGACACTCGATAGCCTCAAGCAAGCCACTATTATAGGTGCTCAGTAGCAGAGCATCTGCTTTGCATGCCGAATGTCTCCGGTTCAGTCCCTGGTATCTCCAGGTAGGGCTAGGAAAAGGCTCCCTGTCTAAAACCCTGGAGACCTACTGCCAGCCAGTGTCAACATTACAGAGCAAGATGGACCAAGGACCTGACTCAGTGTAAATGAGCTTCCTATATCCTTCCTGTCACCAATACTTTTTCAAATGGCTTTGTTTGCCACAACTGAGAATGCAACAACCACACAGCACATCATAGGTGTGCTGCAAATTTGGAGTCTTCTAGTCTCTGGAGAGAAAATCCAGAGGTTTCTGATGGTCCTGAAATAACATTAGACATTTGTTTGCTTGTTTCATAAAATTTATACAATGCTTGAGTGTTTTTTTTAAAAAAGGAACCTTGCAAAACTGTTTACAAAGAGAATACAACAATAAATCTATCAGTAAAAGCAGTTAAAACAACTATTGAAAACATTTTTTTAAAAATCAGCAATAAATTAGAAACATATTAAAACATTCTACATGGGCCTAAACAAAAATGTTTTTAGCAGGCACTGAAAAGAGTACAGTGAAGGCACCTTGCCTGATGTCCATAGGCAGGGAGTTCCAAAGCTGCTGCCACACTAAAAGATAGATGACCCTTAGATCAGTATTTTCCACTGTAGTGTCCTGGCAAATTCAAAAGTGCAGGGTCCCTTCATGATTGTCCCAGCCATGCTTCCTCACAGCCTTTGGAGATTATTCAAAGATTATTAGTATTGTATAATTATAATATTAGTGTATATTCAGGGATGCATTGCAATGATCAATTCAGATCTCCCATGTGTTGACTTTGCATGTGTTGACTTCTCATGTACATGGGCAAATTATTTGGAGTGCTCTGATATCTTATTTCAGAGTGACTTGAAATAAGAGTGGCTTAATTTATTATTTGTACCCCTCCCATCTGGCTGGGTTTCCCCAGCCACTCTGGGCAGCTTCCAACAAAGATTAAAAATACAATAAAATGTCACACATTAAAAACTTCCCTAAACAGGGCTGCCTTCAGATGTCTTCTAAATGTCAGGCAGTTGTTTATCTCTTTGACATCTGATGGGAGGGCGTTCCAAGGGTGGGTGCCACTACCGAGAAGGCCCTCTGCCTGGTTCCCTGTAGCTTTGCTTCTCACAGCGAGGGAACCGCCAGAAGGTCCTTGGCACTGGACTTCAGTGTCCGGGCAGAACGATGGGGGTGGAGACACTCAATCAGGTATACTGGGCCGAGGCCGTTTAGGGCTTTAAAGGTCAGCACCAACACTTTGAATTGTGCGTGCCTGGAGTTGTTCGGCAACCACCCGCTCAATCACCTTGTCCAAGAATGGAAGATTTGAGACTGGACGATAGTTGGCCATACTGGCCAGGTCTGAAGATGTTTTTTTAAGAAGCGGTTTAATGACTGAGTCTTTCAGTGGGTCTGAGAATGCTCCCTCACAGAGGGAAGCATTCAGCACCCTGCAGAGCCTATTGCCCAGCCCTTCCCAGCTTGCTTTTATTAGCCAGGATGGGCAAGGATCAAGGAGACAGGTGGTTGGTTTCACGCGTCCAAGCAGCCTGTCCACATCCTCAGGGGTAACGGGTTGAAAAAGTTCCCTTTCATGTTAACTGGGAGGCTCTAGGACACTAGAGACAGGGACTCTGCAGGGCCCTGCTGCAGAAATAGTAATGGGTCTTTGTCCCCCCATGACCCCAGACTGCTGCGCTACTGGTACCCCGTTTGCTGTTTCTCTACTCCTGTCCTGGTTTGCAATTGTGCTTCTTCTAAGCTTGCACCATCTGCTGCAGCGAATCGCTGCCTATTTCCTCCCGCCTGAATCTGGGCAGATGCCTTTCCTTGATGCTTTTCCCATTACGGCTCTGGCTGGATGCCGTTTGCCAGAAGGTCCAGGAGAGGAGGAATCTGAAGCCAGTCTCTTTTTCTTCTTCTTTCCCCCTTCCCCCTTATTTTTTACTTCTTTTCCCGGAGAAACAAAGGCAGAGCGGGCCTACGGATGACATAATGGGAACATGACATCACACTTGGCAAAGGAACAGTTGCCTGTTTCACATGATGTGTTCTTTGGACGGGTCTCAACAGCAGCCCCTTGTGCCACCCCAGAGGAGGTGCATGCATGATGCAGATTACATCAAAGGCAAGGCCATGCGTCGCACCTTCAGGGCGCAGCAGGCGCAGGGGCTTGCTACTTTGCTGTTGTCAAGCCTGGAGTTTACATCTGGAGTTTACATCTGCACCGGAATCCCTCTGCTCCATCCAGAGGGGAGCGATACAGTGGCAAAGCCTATCCTCTCCAAGTTCCATTCAAGGCATTATCAGTCAGAGAATGGTATAAAATCACAGAATTGTAGATAAGATAAGATAAGATAAGATAAGATAAGATAAGATAAGATAAAACTTTATCTGCATTAGCCAGTGACCATAGCTACAATAAGGGACGCGGGTGGTGCTGTGGGTTAAACCACAGAGCCTAGGGCTTGCCTGTCAGAAGGTTGGCGGTTCGAATCCCTGCGACGGGGTGAGCTCCCGTTGCTCGGTCCCTGCTCCTGCCAACCTAGCAGTTCGAAAGCATGTCAAAGTGCAAGTAGATAAATAGGTGCCGCTCCGGCGGGAAGGTAAACGGCATTTCCGTGCCCTGCTCTGGTTCGCCAGAAGCGGCTTAGTCATGCTGGCCACATGACTCGGAAGCTGTACACTGGCTCCCTCGACCAGTAAAGTGAGATGAGCGCCGCAACCCCAGAGTCGGTCACAACTAGACCTAATGGTCAGGGGTCCCTTTACCTTTAACTATAGCTACAGTAAAACATTACAGTATACACAGAAAAGGAAATCTGATGTAAGAGCACAATTTAAAGTTCTGAATCAGCCGTCAGTTAGTGGCCCTTATTCTGATTGCCCCTGCTATGAACCTAGCAACCTTTGCTGTTATCTGCTCATTTTGATCTGATAGAAGAAAGGACATTGTGGCAGTGGTTGAGCGCCCTGGGATGGTTAGTACGAGTGGGGTGATGCTCTCGTTCCTCAAGTCTTTGTAGAGAGTACAAGACAGGAGGACGTGTGCCACTGTTTCGGTACTACCATCTCCACAGGGGCAAAGACATTTCTCAGGCAGGATCTTTTGGAATCGACCCTCAAGTACCGCAGATGGCAAAACATCCAGTCTTGCAAGTCTAAAATCATGTCTGTATTTTGGGGTAATAAGTTTGTGCAGATATGGGGCCAGAGAGTCAAAATGGAGAGGTGGAAAATGAACATACCAGGGGCAGAATTCCCTTATAGTGGCCAGGTTGTTCTGATGCTCGATATCTATTAGACGTTGACCAATTAGACTGTTTGCTTTAGTAGGACCCATAGTGAGTAGGTGTTGTGGGGGTAGGCCACAAGAGTTGTAGTGTTGGAAGGGACTCAACTCCCAATTTCCAGTAATTTCCAAATCATGTGCTGTGATGCCACAGAAGTGTCCGTGGGCCTTGAGAAATAAATAAATGCAAGAGCTGCCATGTTTCTCCTTGGCAACTGGGTGCTGTGGGCTCTCGGGAGCCTATTGTCATTTCATTCATTTATTTTAAAGGGGTTGACACTCCTCTGGGGTGTTAGGGGAGGGTTGTTACCTCTGGTGGAGGACACATGCTCCTTCTGGTGTAGTTTGTCCACCTTTGGTTCCCCCCCCCCCTGCACTTAGCTCCGAGCTGTGGCTCCTAGAAGCTGTCAGCATGTTATAGCCGCCACACCCCAGGAAACGGCTTTGACTGGCAGGCTAAACCAGGTGAGGGTAGCTGATGAGTCTCATACCCTCAGTGTGGTGGGGGCTTTCTCTGCATGCGAAGATAGGCTCCAGCAGATTGAGCAGACGAGACCAATAGTGGGTCCAGCGGTCAAGAAGGCAGTTTTTGTACATGCTGTAGAGGGAAGTGAGGGGCAGATGGGGCTCATCAACTTGGAAAGGAAGCCCATCTGGGAGAAGGAAAACACTGGTCCTAAACCCCAGCAGCGTTGCAGGGTATCTTCAGGAGAAGAAAGGGCTAAGGAGTAAACCCTACACAAATCTGGAGTGGAGTCCCTAAGCTGGTGCCAAATGTATTGCTCTGCTGTTCTTCAGACCACATCAGCTAGACCAGGGGGCGGGGGTGTCCTTGTCATATGGGTAGCCCAAAACCTCCATACACACTGCCCAAGCTTGGGCCTCGGGGAGGTCACTTCAGTGCTGCTAACGCAGAAAACAACAACGCAGAAAGCAACAGTAATGACTTACCAGTCTCTGCAGCCACAGCAGGCGGTGTGATTCTCCAGTGATTTGACCACCTCCGGAGGCACACTCCATTGTCTCATTGCAACATACGTGTGTGTGTTTTGCATACAACAATGCACATGTTGGAGAGAAATGCTCTCAAAAAGCCTAATGGATTTGTGTGTGTGTGTGTGTTGTTGTTTTTTTAAAAAAGCAATCTTGTGCAGAAATGGAACGGAAGCAAATTTAAGACTGGAAAAATGAGAAACTGAAATGGACAGATTTTGCCCATCACTCAGGGGGCTCGTGGTGATGGTGGTGGTATTTGAAACCGGAGAACAATTTTGCTGTTTAGTTAAGAGTAGCAACTGAAATGGCAAACCTCCAGTATTGCACTCACATGACTCTAGGGGGCTGCTGAGCGGCTGGGGGCGGGGGCGGCATTTGGCCTCCAGTATATTCTAATGTGACAGCTTCATGATAACAGCTCTTTGAGGCTGGGAGGTAGCAGAGCAGCAGCGCAGAAAGGAATGAGAAGGCAGCCGTCACAAGGAAAACAACTCTGCCGCAGCTTAAACGAGGGCCCGTCAGAAAAAGCACTTTTGAAATGCGGGGGGGGGGGGGGGGGCAGAATGGCAGGACCAGTTGCTCCCCCCCCACACACACACATTAAAAAGAAAGCCCTCCTTCCCCATTGAAAGCTAGCATCTCAGGGAGACTAGCTTTTCCCCTGAGCTGCTCTTCCACATGCAGGGAGGTTTTGTTTTGCTTTTAAAACCAAATATGGGAGACCTTTCGAGCAGACATGGTGCTGCCCCAGGTGAGAGACCCCACAGGATGCTTACCAGTGTGAAGGTCTGCTCTGCAAACCAGGTCCCAAGTAGCCCACACAAATTCTTATCAGCCTGCTTGCCCCCACAAACCTAAGTTAGTAATTTGTGACTTAAGAGGAAAAGGAGTAAGGGGAAACAGCCAATTTTCTAAATATCCCACCCTAAACCTCTTACTGGCCTGATGCAGCCAGGTGTGTGGTCATTGACAAGGATTAACTCAGGCTGGATTTAGACACATCAAAGAAGTGTTTCAGTTAAACACGTTCAAACTTTGTATGAGAAATCGGGTTAGCAAAAACGGAACTCCACAGCACCATCTGGTGTCACAGTGTTAGAATGCATAAACAATGTATATAAAGCTATTTTTCTTTGCCAAGATAGCTGAGTCCTCAGCCTTCCCCATCTTGGTGTCCTCCAGATGTCTTGGACTACAGCTGCCATCAGCCCCAGCCATAAAAACTGTGCTGCGCTGGTTGGGACTGATGGGAGCTGTAGTTCAAAGACATATGGAGGGTGCCAAGTTCAGGAAGTTGTCTCAATAGTTGCTTTCAACAACCCTGTAACAGGCCAGAGTTCCAGCATTTCTCAAATAGAAGTAGGTTGCCTAATTTCAATCCCCCCCCCCCCCCCGTTTTAATTTAACTTAATATTGAGTGTGTTTGAAGAATAGGTAAGCAATTGTGTTCCTTATCCAGAGAGGCAACACCTGCAGTTTAAGCGAGGATTTATGAGGTCTTTGCTCCAGAGCTTCTTTCTGGAGTTTGCTGGAGCCTGTGTCAAATAATAACAGAGTAGAGAGTGTCTTTGAACATGCGCAGAATCCCTTTGTTCCTGCATGGCTCTTCAACTGTTTTCTGACTGTTCCTTTTAGTTGTTTGCTGCCTTCGATTAGTAAAAAGTTAAATTGGTACCTTACCTTTATATTTAAATGAATGCTTTAAAAATCTGTGCTAAGACAAAAGGGCTGTCAGTTGGTTCTGATCTTCAGCGCCTCTTATTTTTAAAAACCGAGCACTCTTTGACAAACAAATGGCCGGGCAGAATGACGTTTTGCAAAAGAAGCCTTTGCAGAATCTGAATTTTCACTGCACATCGTTTGGGTATTTGGGACAGAAGGTGGAAAACCCTCCTAAGCAGTTTGGGACTAGATGTACGCAGCGAAGAGCCAAGGAAAATGGTGTTTGAGCTATAAAAACAACTGCGTCCGTACCAAGTGGAGAGGGGCCAGCCAGTCTTGAGCAGAGCTGCTGTGGTATTGATCCTTCAGAGCAAATCTGGTGTTCTTGGTCTCCAGCCTTGTGAGTGGGAGTAGGCAGAAATGATCCTCAGTGTCAAATGAGAAGAGCTCCTTTGCGGGCGCCAAGGATTTTGCACGGTTGCTCCTGAGCACTCCTCTGCCATCAGGAAATGAGGGCGGGGGGGGGGGGGTTGGGGAGCTGCAAGCATCTTTGTGAGCTTTAATTTGCATGCATTAAATTAAAGAGTTTTGTAAAATGTATGTGTTGGCAGTTCTCTTTTTAATGTGCTGTTAAGCTGAAGGCAAAAAAATGAAAGAAAATGAAGAGGGAACAAAGGAAAGGAAATACACCCCTTTCCCAAACCTTTCAAAGAAGACGTCAAATCCATTGAATATTTCAGACCTATCCTGCCTGCATCTTAGCTAAAAAGTCTCTTTTGAAAGACTTCATTTATCCCAAAGTTATAACTTGACTTCAGAGGAGGAGAATAATAATAATAATAATACTTTCAGTTTTGTTTTTTTTATCGTCGTCTTCTAGCTTGGGGAGGAGGGGGAATTGCGTTTGGGAACTGTGGTTTGGCCAGCTGAAAAAATCCCTTTTCAAACAAATCCTGTTTTGTTTTAGCCACTTGATTGGGTTTAAATTAAGTCTGAAATGAAAGCTGGGATTTTTGAAAAGGCCCTCCAAACCCTTCCTAGCCTGTTGCTAGCGAATTCTCCCACAGTCACTGGCAGAGTCGGTCTGATGTCACAGAATGTTCCCGAGATTCTGTCTGGTGCGGGTGGGTGGGTGAGGAATGTGTCACACAAGCAGAATATTGACAGATACTGGTGGTGTGAGAAAAGTTAAGAGGTCAGTGGAGTTGGGAAGAGCTCATCCCTGTTCTAAGCACCCATAAGAGCCAGTGTGCTTCATTGGAGGAAATGGAATGAAGAGGAAATGGTGTGATCCAAACAGACAGTTTCTATCCTACCGCATAGTTTTAAAGCTGAGCACCAGCACCTTGAATTGAGTTCCAAAGCAAACGAGTACCTAATACTTCGGTTTTAGAATTGATGCAATGTAATTGCACCTGGGTCTCAGTTGCAGACCCACAATCAATATATTGCAGTAAACCAGCTGAGAAGTTGCCAGAACATGCCTCAGTTCTCCCATTGAAAGCTAAGGCAAGAGATCCACAAGGGGAACTGCTCAAGGGGGGGGGGGGGAGCTTTAAATATATATATATATATATATATGTGCGCTTTTTTCTCGTTTTGGAACAAGACATGTATCTCAGATTTTACATAGGAGGGAAGAGAGGAACAGGAAGCACAAAGTCTCATTTTTGCATCCAGAATGGGACTTTGCATCACCTCCAGGTATGAAAGTTCCCATTTGGATGTGACAGAGAAGGTTAGAAAAAGAGTGTGACCAGAGGTTCCCCTTCATGTCAACTGTAACATCTGTGTTAAATCTTAAAAGTGCTTGCTCCAGATTCATTACAGTGGTACCTTGGGTTAAGTACAGTACTTAATTCGTTCCGTAGGTCCGTCCTTAACCTGAAACTGTTATTAACCTGAAGCACCACTTTAGCTAATGGGGCCTCCTGCTGCTGCCGCGCCACCGGAGCACAATTTCTGTTCTCATCCTGAAGCAAAGTTCTTAACCCGAGGTACTATTTCTGGGTTAGCGGAGTCTGTAACCTGAAGCGTATGTAACCCGAGATACCACTGTATTCACCTGGGTATAACGTTACATGGATTTTAAAATGGATTTTGATTTGCAAAATGGTTTCTTAAATGGTTGGAACAACCCAAGAATACACATACAATATCTGAGCTTGATTTTTATTTTTATCTCGACCTTCGCAATGATTATGCATGCTAAAACACGGGAAGGAAAACAGTAAGCCAGGTTAAAATGAGCGAATGGTGAAAATCTGGGAACAAATGTCAATTCTTAAATTCAAAATTACACTAAATAATCAGGGGGTTATAGAGGAGAATTGGAAGGGTGGAGATTAGTAGGGCAATATATATTTAAGAAAGGAGTTGGAATAACATCTGGAATAACAGATGGAGGAGATTCATGTTATCACATTTAATATTTAATTTAATAATGAAAAATTTATAAGCAGACTTATGAAGTATAAAATATTTAATATTTATTGACGTTTTATAAGTGGCTATTTATATGAATATCATTGGTGAGTTCGTTTGATTTCATGCGCATGCAGGCTTCTATCTAATATCTTTCTTTTAGTGATAAATGTTTTTAGCACATGAAGATTAATAAAAATAAACTTACTAAGGTTTACAATTTTTTAAATAAAATGTACTACATTCTTAATGCAATACATTTTTTAAAACAACAATTGGTCCTTTGCCAATTCCACCTGAATGTATTTTACTGTTGAAATATTTTGGGCTATTTTTGTTCATATATGGCCTCATTTTCCTACAATGGATAATCCAGCTTTAGGAATTGTGAGTGGCTTATAGCTGAAAGGTGTTGTCTTTGGCTAAGCGGATCCCTCTGTTTTCACATGCCAAAAAACAGCTTTTTGTCTCAGTCTGGAATGAAGTGGGGAGACAGACAAGCACTTTTGAAGCCAGGATGATGGAACAAAGACAAAATAAAATGTGAACGATAACAAGCTCTATTCTCATTCTCTCTCTCTCTCTAGGAATCTTTCCAGTAACAAAATCAGTGTTTTAAACGTCGAGGCATTTGCACAGCTGACTTCCCTGACAAAATTGTGAGTGTCTCGTTACATCCTTTAAAATCTTGCAGCATTTAAAATTGCCTTCCCTTTTTTGGTATTTGGCAAGCCTCCTGTCACCCAGGCCTGTGTGTATTCTGTGATCCCACCGTTGACACCCTGCACGTAAGAAAGGTGGGACTGAGCAGGGATTAAGTTCACATTTAAAGGCGAACATGTTTAATTGGCACATTCCAACACAATAAGTGAACCGAAACACAGCCGCCCTTCAAAATTTGACTTCTCCGAACGTTGCAATGTCAGCCAAGTGATGTGCACAAAAATGTGCGCAGAAAAAGCCACACGTTGTTGAAAATAAGTTACGAAAAGGAATCACAGTAGGGGAAATCATTTTGCAAAAATGTGACATCAGGCTGCATGCAAAAATATGTGTATTAGGAAGAAATTCACAGAAAGACGATAATTTTCACGAGGGTTGAAAAAAAAAATCACCAACTGATCTGGAAATGTGAAGACATGAATTTAAGACTGGGGAAATGAGAAACTGATGGAACGAGAACTGACAGATTTGCCCATCCCTAGGAGTGAGCGAGTGCTGCATTCATCGTGTGCGGAATCCCTGCTTTAAATTTTAAAAGAAATCTCTAAATGCTGTGACATTGAGGTCAAAAGTATAGAGACACTTTGGGCTAAGATCAAGGGAGGGAAACAAGGTTCATGTTGTTCAGTGGCTATTCTGCAGGAGAAGGAGCTGGACACCTTTGCATGATCTGTACAAAGCACAGATTTCATTCTTTTCTTAGTGAAGAATTCATTAATGCAGAATATTGACTTATTTTAGCATGGAGCAGAGCCTGAGGGCCACATTTCCTCGTGGGCAGCTGTCTTAGGGGCCGGATGCCAGTGATGAGCAGGACCAGAGGCAAAAGGGGGGGGAAATACATTGTTAAAAACTCAGTTTCTGGTTAGATAACCGCATCACAAAATTCAGAGAAGAGCAAACTGAAGGATTTCTGTGCACTGTTTCGCATGTTGATTTGGGAAGTGCAAATGAATTTCTCTCTCACACAGCCCTGCATCCCTACCGCAGAATGAGGTTTTTAAAAAGCAAAATGGGCTGTGATTTGAGCCGCTCTGGTTCCCTGGTTTCCTCAGAACGTCGTTACCCTAGCGAGCCAAAGCCTTTGCCCTCTATTCATTGAACAATATTATCCTTCTTGAAAAGGGAAAAAGGAGAACAGTGTCGGATGGGCTGTCAGCCCTAAGTGGTCGGTTGGGTGGACGGACATTTTTGGCGCATCTTGGGGCCTGTTGGCTCCTGGTGCAGGAAAGGAGAGGTGGTTTAAGGAGAAGGCCAAGGTAGCCAAAGACAATTAGCTGCAGTTTCATACTCAGGGTACCTTGGTCTGAAAAGACACCAAGGCTGGCATCCCACTCTGGGCTGAAAGCCAGTGTCAGCTCAGACGGAGACCAGCTCTAAGGGCTTATATGAAAAAGTGGGATTTAAGGTCCAAACAACATATGACATTAAACTTGCTTTTTAAAAGGCCTAATTAGTTCTCACCATTTTCTCTCTCCTGCCACTTTCCTTTCTCCCCTCGCCCACCAAAAAACCTCCAGAGGCTTTAACCATTTCCTCCCTGTGCCATATTCCTGCCACAAACCACCTGGAAAAAGGGAACTTGCCAGATGGTGGACCTGTGGCAGGAAAATGACATTGCAAGGAGTGCGGGAAAGTGTTATTAAAGTCCCTTCTCTCCACGTATCACATTCCTAATCCTTATTTTTTTCTGGAAATTAAGGAGGGTAGTGCTAAACACGCATCTCTAAAATATGACGTAACATGTAGTTTAAACCTATTTAGGCTGTTGCTAAATTAGCAAGGACTCTGGTTCCTTTCTCTCTTGTTTCATTCCAGCTGATATGGGGCGGGATGTGGGGGTCTGGGCAAGAAAATGAAGCCTTTTTGTTCTCAAGATAATACTCAAGATAATATTGTTCTTTGTCTCTCCCTGACTGCAGAGATATAAGCAACAACAAGATTTCTTCATTACAAGATGGAATATTTGATAATTTATTTAATTTAAGTGAAATGTAAGTCTGAGCATTCTAAACTTCCACATCTTTTCAAGAGAGTATTGTTTCTTTTTCTCCTTTTTCTGATGTAATAGTGCAGTGGGTTTATTGCATTTATAGTCCATATTTCATGCCCGCCCCTCAAGGAAGTCAAGGTGAAACTCATAGTTCTCTCCCTCACAATTTAATCCTCACAACAACCCTGTGAGGTAGGTCAGGCTGAGAGGCAGTGATTGGCCCAAGGTCACCTAGTGAGCTTCATGACTGAAAGGCGATTTGAACCCTGATCTCCCGGGTCTGACACCACTACAGCACTTCTAGTGTAGGGCTGCCATACGTCAACAACTTTTGGTGGTTTCTTGGTTTTTTTGAAATATGGCAACGCTGTTCTAGTGCCACCTTTGTTGGCAGCAGCTGCAGGGACCCATGAAAGTTAATCTCTAAATTACACCCCCACGTTTCCTTCCCACTAATCTTTGGTGTGTAGCGTTGCAGAAAGTAGGTTCACAGCAGCAAAGAAATTTCCCATTGTTTCTTGAGCTCTGACATTTCTGAGGGCTTGCCATTAACGTGCCATAGCTTTTGACAGACTTTGTCATAATCCTTTGGAAACCTAATGGAGACATTGTGTTCTCTTCCTTAGAGAAATCCTGCAGCAACCCATCCAATGTGAAATTGCAAGGCACTTATAAATTTGGGGGGGGGGCAGGAGGCGGGAATCCTGCATTCTGCTTTATAAGTAACAGCGGTTATTGGTAGGAAAATATTTTTTTTTAAAGGCTGGCTTTTGCTTCTCAGGAGAATGTGCCTTTCATCTCACTCCTCTGCCTGCTTTCAGAAACTTAAGCCTGAACCCGTTCCTTTGCGACTGCCGCCTCGCCTGGCTCCCCCGCTGGGTGGAAGAGAGAAGAGTGAAGGTTGCGCGTCGGTCGGAAACGAGATGCGCTCAGCCTCCCGAGGTGGCAAACGTCCCGCTCTTCAACGTGTCGTTCAGCGACGTTACTTGCGGTGAGGCTAGGACAGGAGATGCCGACATTTATTTGGGCCGATGGGCACATTCAGAATGTTGAGTGAGCGCCGCCAGTCACAAAATGGCTGCTGTAGGGTGTGGCAGAAGACAAAATGGCGGCCACATCAGGGGTTGGGGAAAGGAAAGAAAGAGACAGGGCCCACAATGTCGTGCAAGCGTGACTTATATCAGCCACCCCATCAATGGGGGGAAAGGCGCCTCTCCTCTGTTTGCTATGGATGGGAGGGTGGGCATTATAGTTGAAAGTTGTTTTTAATACTGTAACCCACACTGGGAATTTAGGATGAAAGCTGGGAAATAAATAAATAATGGTGGATTGATAAAGTCAGACCAATTCAAGGTTTTCTTTTTATAACGGGAGACATAAGCATGTTGGTTCAAGAAAGGGAATGTACCAGTCTGGTATGCAAGTCTGGCCTGTCTCCGAAGGACGTTACAAAAATAGATGCCTTTTAGTCCCATTTTATGAAGTTCCATTGTGCTGCATTGAGATAAGAAAATCAGCTTATCAGGCCTCTTCCAATTTTTTTTTTTTTTGAACCAGCAAAAGTGGGAATATTTACCATATAGGGAAGTGAGGATTATGTATTTGTTTTACTTAGAAAATCCATGGGGTTGTATTCAACTAACTTTTTATTCAGAGTCAACCCACTGAAATTAGTAGACCTAATTCACACCCATTATTTTCATAGTCTGCCTAGACTAGGACTGACATTAGCCCCAACCCATAAACTGCTTGCTCAGAAAGTAAATTTTAAAAAATAAATCCAAACCATGTACAAGATAGCGGGTGCCACACAGACAGGGCAGCTCATTGTTGACAGTTGAGAGAACGTTCCAGCCAGGCAAAGCAGCTGAGGAGGCTACAGATTGGGGCTGGTGAGGGGTGCATCTTAAGGCATGTCGCCTGTGAGAGTTCTGAGGGCCTGATAGAAAAGCCTGAAGGGCCGCATTGAGCCGCTAGGCTGGAGGTTCCCTGCCTCTGGCCTAATGACTTAAGAACTATAATTTGGAATTCTGTATTTATGTGAGACCTCATTTGTTTTGTCCTCTCTCTCCACCCCTCCGCCATTTTTGCAGGAGCTGACTACATTGCCTGCCTGACAGACAACAACACAGGTGTGGCCGATTCCATTGTCCGATTCACCTCCACCCTCCCTCAGAACCTGACGGAAGAGACATGCGGTGCTTTTTGCTTTGCTGGAGGGCAGGACTACGCGGGCTTCAGCCATGAGGCGCACTGCCTGTGTGGCATCGCTCTCGAACCAAACTCTTCCTCGGACTGCTTGCCATTTTGTGACGTGCCTCCCGCCGGGCCTGTGTGTGGCGGCCCTGCCCTCATTCCGAGTGTCTTCCCAGCACAGCTGCCCATTTCCTTGGTGGGGCCTGACGCTCCTTTTGCCCCTTACCAAGGGGTAGCTTTCAGCGTCTGGGCCCCAATTCCCATTGACACCTTTCAGTGGGACTTTGGGGACCACACAGGCCTTCTGAACACCACCAAGACAACTGCCCTCCACCAGTACACGTCACCTGGGCAGTACAGTGTCACGGTTGCCATCTTTGTCGGTGGCCGGTTGACATCCGCACAGACCAACGTCACGGTGGTGGCACCCCCAGAGGAGATAGAGCTTCAGTGTCCTCATGTGGTGAAGACAAATGAAAGTTTGAGGTTGCAGATAAGGAATCGAGGGGGAACTGACCTGTCAGCTGTGTATAGCATCACAGTGCAGGAGAAAGAGTCCAGACAAAGTGAGTTGAATATTGTCTGATGAGGAGAGACAGAGCTGGCAACTTCACGTTGTTGTTGTTGTTGTTGTTGTTGTTGTTGTTGTTGTTGTTGTTGTTGTTGTTGTCAATTACCCACCCTTTATCACAAGATCCCAGGACAGGTTACAACAATGCAGATATACAGGGTATATATATCTGCGTAAGCCATACGTATAGTAGGCCACTGAAATTAATGGACATAACTAATTGAGGTGCATGAATTTCAGTAGTAGAGCTTAGGCCACATTCACTTTTAAAGTGCTATGATGCCATTTTAAACCGTCATGGCTTCTTCTCCCAAAGAATTCTGGGAGCTGCCGTTCATTAAGGGAGCTGAGGGTTGTAAGGAGGTCCAGATTCCCCTCACAGAGCTACAATTTTCAGAGTTCCCTGTGAAGAGGGATTGATTGTTAAACCACTCTGGGAATTGTAGCTCTGAGCAGGGAAGAGAGAAACAGTGTTGTGCAGTGGTTAGAATGCTGGACTGGGGTTCAAATCCCCCCTCAGCCGTTCACTGGATGCCTTGAACCAGTCACTGTCTCTCAACCTCATCTACCTCGGGTTGTTGTGGGGATAAAATGGGGTGAGGGGGAACTATGTACACCACCTTGAGCTCCTTGGAAGGAAAGGTGGGATATAAATGCAATTAATAAATAGGGCCTCTTAACAACTCTTGGCACCCTTAACAAACTACAGCTCCAAAGAGTCTTTGGGGGAAGCCATGATGGTTTAAAGTGGTATACCACTTTAAATGTAGGGTGTGAATGTGGCCTTAGAGTTAAATACAAGCCACAATACTTACTTACTTACTTAACTTATTTATTAAATTTGTATACCGCCCTTTACTTGCAGTTCTCAGGATAAAATCAGAATATACAACCACAAAATACATATTAATAATAAAATAACCCCCCCAACAACCCAATAACATCTGTCTCCTGTAGAATATGGACTATACCATGAAATCACACCCTTTCCAATCATATTCAAGCTACTAGATCACCTGGGGTGCTAAAGAAGCTTATTATATAGAAGTGAATTGGATACATTCCAAGTCAATTTATATTTGGGGTGACAGGATATTATGGAGACATTTGTTGTATATTACAGAGCAGCCCAGCAAACCGTTATATTTAAGCTGGCAGTTTTTGCCAATTCTAGTTTCCCATAAGACTTCAGTGAAATGTGGTAGACACAAGAGATGCACAGAACTTGTGATTTGAGAGTGATTATGTCAGGAATTTCAATCTTGACATAAATAAAGTTTCTTGAGGTAATGCAATAACGACCAATGGTTTTATTGAACAGAAATAGGAAAATGTGTGATTGATTCATGTGAATATTTATCTGCATATGTACACACCGTTTTATAGTATATTTAAATGAATTTATTAGAAAAGATTAAGGACTGCAACTTACAGGTATTTTTATGTACATTTAATTTAGAACAACATTTTACTGAATCAGTTAATTAACCCCTCGTTAATTATTTCTGTTAGTGTAAAATTCAACGAGCAGGGTGGGGTGGAGGTGTTGCCTAGGAACCAGGCAGAGTGGCCTGTTGTTTCCTGAGATATCACATGCCCTGATTGACTGTCCACTTGTGAGGGGGTTTCTCTTCTGTGTGTTTGGTTGAATGTCTCCCTGCTCTCTACACAAGGCCTGGAGCAACAAAGGCAAAACCTCTCTGTTACTTTCTCCTCAAATTATACATTGTTTTTGTCCAGTTTTGCTCAGTAGAGAGTTACTATGATTTCTTTTCTCCCTATACTCATCCATGTTATTTAGGTGACTTTTGCTAAAATAAGCTTTGCAAGGTAATGCTCTTCATTTTGGCCTTGGCTGCCCTGGGGTTCTTCCATGACTTTGTTTCCGTGGCTTGGTCAGGAAAGTCAAGAGCCTGACCCTTGAGTTTCCAGGAAGCAGCCTAAACATTGACATGTTGGTGCTTCCTCCACAGCGGTCCAGCCAGTGTGCCCCTTGGATAGCGTGGTCTTCCCTGGCAACAGCCACTGCTATTGGCTGGTGGCGGAGAAAGCAGAATGGCCGGAGGCTCAGCAGCATTGCTGGGAATATGGCAACGGTACTCTGGCCTTCGTCAGCAGCCCCCAGATCCAAAGTTTCTTAGTGTCCCGCGTCACCAGGTAAGTGATTAAAAGATAGATGGTTCTTTAATTACCTGCAATAAGGTGATACTTGTTGAGGTTAATAATAATAAATTTATTATTTATTAAATTTATTATTTATACCCCACCCATCTGGCTGGGTTTCCCCAGCCACTCTGGGTGGCTTCCAACAGAACACTAAAATACAATAACCTATTAAACATTAAAAGCTTCCCTAAACAGGGCTGCCTTCAGATGTCTTCTAAAAGTCTGGTAGTTGTTTTTCTCTTTGACATCTGGTGGGAGGGCGTTCCACAGGGCAGGTGCCACTACCGAGAAGGCCCTCTGCCTGGTTCCCTGTAACTTGGCTTCTCGCAACGAGGGAACCGCCAGAAGGCCCTCAGCGCTGGACCTCAGTGTCCGGGCAGAACGATGGAGGTGGAGACGCTCCTTCAGGTATGTTGGATAGAGGCCATTTAGGGTCAGCTCCAACACTTTGAATTGTGCTTGGAAACGTACTGGGAGCCAGTGTAGGTCTTTCAAGACCGGTGTTATATGGTCTCGGCGGCCGCTTTATTAAGGGCCACATTTACATCATACATTTAAGGTACTATGATACCACTTTAAACAGTCATGGCTTCCCCTCCAAATACTCTGGCTACAGTTGCAAGATTAGTTTAACAGTCAAGCCCTCTGTTAAACTGAGGAACTCTGGGAACTGTAGCTCTGGGAGGGTGATAGAGGGCGCCTAACAACTTCCAACACCCTTAACAGATTACATAGACACAAACATAGCTGCATGAGGAGTATCTACCCATGATAAACACCTACCCGGAAGCGCAGGATTGTGAACATGAGATTCTGCTCTTAGCAAGGGACCAAATTAGATCTGCGGCAGGAGTGTTCTTCAGTCAATCATCCAAAACCCATTAAATTTTGTTTCCACTGATAAAGAGCATCTCCTCCTGTTCCCAGCCTCTTAAATGATTAATTTATTGCACTATTTCATCTTCCCCTTTTCAGACTGATTGCCAGACTCCCAAAGTATTACGGACGCATTGCAGGCTTTGAGTCCTGACACTGCTGAATCTGTCTGGCAGATCTGTGTGCAGGGGGGTGGTGACAGGGGAAAGAACACATTAAGATTCAAGATGCCATGTCAGATTTAATAATCAATGGAATTACACCGTGCTCTCTCTCCACCGCAAATCCCTTCACCTTGTATTAATCATGGCTGTGCGTGTGGCATTATGTGCTGCATTGGTGGCTAACACATTATCTTGTCATTGCCAGAAGTATGTTCTTTCTCTAGTGTCAAGAGGCAGTAAATGCCACTGAATGCCAACTGCCAGGAATCAAAAGTGCAGAGAGTCATGTTGCACTCAGGTCCTGCTTAGGGGCTTTCCCTTGGGGCATCCGACTGGCCACTCTGAAAATGGGGTGCTGGACTAGATGGGCCTTTGGTCTAAAGTAGCAGATCCACTTTGAATCCCGAGTTCAGACTCTGTTAATGAGAGCCATCTGTGCTAGGGTTAACCACAGTTAGGGCTGATGCAGGCGTACCACCCTACTAAGGTTAAAGCAAACTATGGGAGGAATGTAGAGGTGGACACATTAACTTACACCCATCTCATTTCATTTTTGCTGGCACTCAATCATAGATCAATCCGGTTTTGTCTGGATGTTTGAAAAGAATGCATGTAAAGTTCACATTTGAATTGTACACATAGATACATGTGATACCGCATGTATTATTGAACCCTTTCCTTAAAAAGATGTGTTTTCCAATGCTTTTCTCTGTTCTTTGAAATATGTGTTTTACATGCATTTAACTGTAAAAATGTGTGTGTGGAGGGGTGTTCCATACTTTTTGTGCTCTGAAACCGCTCTGCAAAATCTGAAGGAGTGCAAAATCTGATCGCGTGTTGGGAGTTTCAATCATCGAGCAAGCCCCAGATCCATCAAGTTGGGCCAGTCTGTTGAAAAAAGCAGACTGAACGAATTCCTCCTAGAGGAGGGGAAGAGAGTACACGATCCCATGACACAATCTTAGGTCAGAAACATCGCCTCTGTATCAGGCCTGCCTTTCCGTGATTTCATCAACCTCCAGCCCTCTGTCACTTTAAAGGCTACATTGCTGTACCATAAGTTTCCTCAAGACTGTGCAATTTGCGTTGGCTCTGCTCAATCAAATCCTTTGCAATTTGGCACCTATCCTGCCTCCACCTCATAGTGGGTGGAATCGGCAGCTCCTGTTGAGCCTTCCTAGACACTGCCAAGATACAGGACGTTCTACTTTATTCCTCTTTATTTCTTTCCTTCTTTGGGCGTCTCAAGACTGTCAAAGTGTTTTGCAGGAAGGATTCAAGCGCATACCAGGAAAGTTAGGTTTATGTAATTCAAGTGAATTTAGCGCCACAGAGCCACTTAAAAAAAAGGAAGAGGGGGACAGGCCAGTGCATTGAAAAGTGTGAGGTGAACAAATAATTTGTGAACATATAACATATTGTAAGAAATTGAAACACCCTGCAAACAAATCATAGAGTTGGAAGGGACCTGAATCTCCATCTAGTTTAACCCCCTGAAATAAGGGTTCAGTAAAGGCCAGATATAATCTAACCTTTGTGCAAGCTTTGTGCAAGCAAATCAGCACTAACGCTCAGTAAACAGGACACCTGGAGGAGCTGTCCTTTCTTTTGTTGACTGCTTCTCATTACGTAGTTCACGATTCATCCGTCTGGAGGAAAAACAGCCAGTTTCCTCCGGCACTGGGCTCTAGCCGGCATCTGCTCAAATACCTCACAGACAAGACTGAGAACATCTGTGTTTTATTCCCTTCAAAGTCCTTAACACAGCCTTCCCCAGCCTGGTGCCCTCCAGCTGCTTTGGACTACAACTCTCTTCATCCCCCAGCCAGCATCCCATCTGGTTTGTTTCAAGAGCCATGCTGGCTAGGGCTGGTGGGAGTTGCAGTCCAAAACAGCTGGAGGGCACCAGGTTGGGGGAAGGCC
The DNA here is from genome assembly GCF_964188315.1 of Podarcis muralis. NCBI lineage: Eukaryota > Metazoa > Chordata > Lepidosauria > Squamata > Lacertidae > Podarcis > Podarcis muralis. Next base: position 32,394,744 of record NC_135668.1, read on the forward strand.
ACTACCCTGATAAATCTTTTTCCCCCAGCTCAAGGAGGCCCTGGCCCCCGAGTCCATTTTCCCAACTGGCCCTTCTTCTGGATCCCAGATTTGGGCTTTTTTCAGGTCTGGAGTCTGAGATTATTGATACGTCCAACCTTTGGTTGTAGAGTCGCTAAGAGTCACTGGCCAGTTGCCCTCTCGGCCTTTGGGTTATGTCCAGTGCTCTGAGCAGATCCGTTGAAATTGGTGGGATTGAACGCTGATTTGTGTGGGACTTCTCTGAGTAGAACGTAGCTGGATACTGCTTCTTCGATTCATGTGCAGGCTGGGTTGTTGCTATGTATTTTATTTTATTTTGTTGGATGGGCTGAAGGCGGAATGAAACCCCCCTAGGGAGGAGATGGGGCGCAGTGGGGTGAGCTCCTTCCCAGCTGCCGTGCGCCTTGCTTTCCCTCTCACCCCCGCCCCGCGTCCCAGTGTCATCTACGTCCTGGTATTGCTGTATTTATTTGATCTGTTCTATTAGATAAACAGGGCGCAAAGGATTCCAAGCTGATGAAGTTTCCTCCTCCCGTCCGTCCAACCGCCCCCTCCGCCCCCCGCTCCTAGTTCAGTGATAGAAGATGAATTGGTGGAGCTACTGAGCATTTTCTTGGAAGGTCCTTCACATACTCAGTTTCTTGTGGGAAAGCAACTGCCGAAGGAATCTGTTTCGCATTAGCCTGTGTGGCAGCCAGAGAACCCTCTCTCCATCTCTCTCTCCCCCTCCCTCCGTTGATGCTTAAAAAAAATTGTTTATAAAAAATATTTTTATGCCACCCACTCATATCAAAATCCAAGGTGGAGCACAATGACAAATACTGACCCAGAAGACATAAGAACAAGGCAACGCCTGAAGTCTTTCTCCTCTTTTTCTTGCTGTTCCTCTTCTTCAGCCCACCCCCACCTCTCCTCAAGGTGTTGAGTGCTTAAGGAAGGAAGTGTTTGGTGGAGAAGGTGCCCACTTGGGGTGAGGGAGAAATTTGATTCGCTTTGCATTTAAAGGCGAATCTACCTAATCCACACTTTACGAAAAGTAGGTGAACGAAATCTACACTTCTCCACATTTTGCAATGCTGTTTCCCAGCCACGTGACGTGTATAAAAATGTATGTACGGGGGGGGGGGGGAGGCAAAGTGTGCATGGAAATGCAGGAATTAATAAAACTTGCCTGCAAAAATGCATTCTGCTAGGGGGAAATGCTTTGGAAAAAACATGCATAGTAGGGGGAAGTTGCATACAAAAGTTTTTGTGTTAGGAAAAATCCACATCCAAATGCTGATGCATTTTGTCATGAGGAATTTTCAAAAATAATAATCAGCTAACTGACGTGAAAATGTGGAGAACCAAATTTAAGACTGGAGAAATGAGAAGTGGAGAGCAGCCAAAGCGAATAGATTTGCCCATCCCTTCTGCCCACTGACACACTTGCCCAAAGAGCCCCCACTTGAGCCAGTGGTCAGCAGGCGGGAGGTGCAGTCCATCTCGTCGTTTTTTCTGAGGGGGGCGGGAATGAGTTAAGAGTTAGATCATAGCTGGAATTAGGACAGGAAAATCTCCCTGGGCCTTCAGCGATGGCAGCGGCTTGGATGTTTCCTAGTCTCTAAGTGAAGCCAATTGCTCAGGAGCAAAACACAGTCAGTTTCTTGTTCTTTAGACATATTTTTGTAGCTTAAAAAGAAGAAAAAGCACGCCCTACTGGCTTGGAAGGCCAAGTTATTTTTGTCACCGTTTTTTCGCTGCAAAAGCTCTTTTTTGAGATGACCTCATTTATTACTATGACCAGCAAAGAGCCTCAGTGGTAGGAGAACCACTTATTATCTTCTTGCAAGCTAAGCCACGCCGTCTTGTCTTATGGAAGACACCCACTACTTCAGCAGGGGTGGAGATGGGAAGAGGCTTGGTCACAGTTGAATTAATGTACTGGTTTATTGAAAATGTACTGCTTCCAACAACAACAAAAAGCACCCAAAGTGATTCATAACAAGAATAAAAGTACAGTAACACAAATACATAAACAAGCTAAAAGCATACTTTTACTCTGATTATCTAATAACTGGTGCTGTCCAGAGTGGCTCAGCAGCATGAGTGATAGGGCAATGCCTTATCTTGGAGTTACAATTTAAAAGGCACAACACAAAAGAAAAAGCAGTTGGAAGGGAGGAGGAAAGAAGGAAGCTCAGTTACTTAGATCTTAGTTACAAAGATATTGCAATGACCAGCTGGAACAGAGTGATTTAGAGAGGCAGAGCCAACAGTTGGTGGCTCCAGGGTCCTGGTTCGCTCCATTTCCCACAGTTGGATGGAAACTGAGCCACATAGCAGTGGATCATCAGAGGCACCCAAAGAGGAGTGCTGCTCCTACAAGCCCCAAGCTTTCCCAAGGAGCAGAAGGCTGCTGTACTCAGAGGCTGATTTCGGTACATCTGGACAATGCACATTTCTCAGCAGCCTCCCTACAACGGAGACTGCAATTTCATAGCAGATTCAAGTGGGAGAGAAATGTCCCCAATGGTGAGAAGGGTTGTTATTCCAACCAGATGTGTCCAGAGTGCTCGTGAAATGTCAGGCTTCGAAAATGTGACATCTTCTTCCAGCCACACTCTTTGCTTCTGCGGCTGCTAAATCATGCAGACATTCACTTCAGTGCCTCCACCCCTTCTAGCCAAGGTTGTTCCTGTGTTTTTGGACCCTGCTGTCTTTTAACCTCCGTTAACTGGAAAAGAGAGCGCTGTCACAGTTGAAGCTGGCTAGGGCAAAATGGCCATGCAGGCTCAGGCTGTGTGGGAGTTGTGCCAAACATCTGGAGGGCACCAGGTTGGGGGAGGCTGTTATATGAGGTGTCACAACTGAGAAAGCCTTCTCTCCAGTTACCACCCTCTCCCTACTTCAGAGGGACATGGAGGAGGGCCCTAGGTGATGATCAGTTAGGTTGAAAGTGGTCCTTTAGGTCCCCAGCTCCTAAGCATAAGAACATAAGAATAACCTGCTGAATCAGACCAGTGGCCCATCTAGTCCAGCTTTCTGTTCTCTTGGTGGTCAACCAGATGCACCTGTAAGAAGGACCCGTGCACAAGAGCAGTCGCCTCTCCTGCCATTTCCAGCAACTGATATAGCAGTGTAAGGCCTTAAACATGACCACCTGCACTATGAATTGTGCCTGAAAACAGATGGGCAGCCACTGCAGCTGTTTGAAAACTGGAAAAAGTGATCCTCCTAGCCAGTTCCAGTAGCCCCACAGTTCCATTTTGAACTAATGGGAATTACTGAGAGTCTGTTGTTGACAGTCCTGTGTACAATTTGTTGTGCTAGTCCAATGCAAGAGTTACCAGTGCTCAGAACAACAGCCCATTTCAGCACCAAGAAATTAGATGTTGGTTAGATTTATTAGGAAGGGTGGTAAATCACAGTTTCCATGGAGCTTTTGGCACGACCCTTCCAGCTTCATCTACTGACTGACTGACCTTTCTCAGAAGTCTAAGCATTTCCTCCCGTTCTTCTTTAGGGAAGCTCCATAGCTTAGTGATAGAATATCTGCTTTGCATGTAGAAGGTCCCAGGTTCAATCCCCAGCATCGCCAGGTAGGGCTGGAAAAGACCCCTCCCTGCCTGAAACCCTGGAGAGCCTCATCAGCCCTTGATCCAGAATGATGAAGACTAGAAGCTTGCTTTATTTTTAGGTGGTAGAGCAGCTGATTTGCATGCAGGGCGTCTGAGGTTCAGTACCCAATGGCATATCCAGGTAGCAGTGGCGTAGCGTGGGGGGTGCAGGGGGGGCCGGCCGCACCGGGCGCAACATCTGGGGTTAGGGCAAATCCACGGGTTAGGGGGCACAAATCCACAGGTTAGGGGGCGCAAATCCACGGGTTAGGGGGCGCAAATTACTTGCCTTGCCCCGGGTGCTGACAACCCACGCTACGCCGCTGCCAGGTAGGGCTGGAAATTACCCCCACCTGAAACCCTGGAGAGTGCTGCCAGTCAGTGTACACATTAATGAGCTAGATAGACTGTGTATAAGGCAGATTCTCTTTCTTACCTTTGGCACCCCTGCTCTTGCCTCCTCCAATGTTGGAATTCGGATTGCAAACTCCTCCATGCATGCACTGGTGGTGTGCTTAATGCCTTGTGATTCCCTGATACTATTCTGGACTTTCTCTTCCCCAAAAAGGAGCTTGGATGTCTGGATCGGGTTCAACGCAAGCCCCAGCCCTCTGCAGCGAGAGGAAGGCTTCAATCTGCAGAGCTGTCAGAACTGGCTCCCTGGAGAGCCTCACCCATCCAATGCTGACCACTGTGTCCGGATGGGCCCGGCCGGCCAGTGCAACACAGACCTCTGCACAGCCAAGCACAGCTATGTCTGCGAGCACAAGCCGCAAGGTGGGTGGCTTCATGAAGGGTCTCTCTTGGAGGCAGCTCTGTACTTAACATTAAAATTCTGCACCAAGAATTCTGCAACCCGGACAACACATTGTGCATCATTTCTCTCATCCTTTGCAGTCTTTCTGCTCTGTGTGACATACTCTAGTTTTTTTTCTGGCTGGGAGGGAAGGACAAGGAGCCAGAAGTTCTTGCCCCAGTCCATGAAAATTATATCCAGGCACTGAGTAGGCTCTGCCCATCGGCTGCCTGGGGCAGGCTTGCTTTTTACAGAATCAGAAGGCTGCTTGTCCGTCAAAGGCTTGTGGGGAGAAATTTAATAATAACTTTGGAAGATGCATCCAGGTACATTTTCCTATTGAAAGTATCCAAATAACTAGATGGTGTCCAAAGCAGGCGCATCTTCCGTCTAATTGATTCTTCTGTTTCCCAATAGCTGTGATAGTTTAAAAAAAAATAAAAATGGGATTTTTAAAATATAGCAACAAATGTATAAAATAGCTTGATATATGTTATGTGCTTAGTCTTGGGTCCTGCTTGCAGATTTCCTACAGGCAACTGTTAGCCACTGTGAAAACACGATGCTGGACTAGATGGGCTGATCTGACAGGCTCCTCTTAATGTCACTCCATAAGAAAAAAGGAATAGAGGCTAGCTTTCTTCCCTACCTGTTTCTTTTAAACAGAGATCCTTTTAAATGCTGAGCACTTTTACCTGGGCACTCCCACCTTTGATACTCCTGTGGCCACGAGCAACGCTACGGAAACCGAGGAGCTGTCAGCCCCGTCAGGAACGGTGGAGGTGAGGAATGCGAGTGGTTCCCTTCCAGCCCAGATCTCCCCTGCTAAGGCACCCTGCAGCTCTGTGAACCTTTTGAGTGTTGTGTTTTCCAGACGGTGGTGTTTCCCAGCTTGGCGTTCCAGCAGGAGGGTTATTTGGTAGCCTTGGAGCTTGTGACTCAGGAGCTGAAGAGGGATGTCCAAGTCCGGTTTCGAGTGCACCGCCCCGCACTCACAGAAGGTGAGGTGCCATTATGTGGCTTGCTGGGAATTCTGGCTAATGTGAATCTGAAATATTTGTGCAAAAAGAAGGAAGTTGGTCTCATGCCCCAGTTTCTGCATTGAATCATAGAATCATAGAATCATAGAGTTGGAAGAGACCACAAGGGCCATCGAGTCCAACCCCCTGCCAAGCAGGAAACACCATCAGAGCACTCCTGACATATGGTTGTCAAGCCTCTGCTTAAAGACCTCCAAAGAAGGAGACTCCACCACACTCCTTGGCAGCAAATTCCACTGTCGAACAGCTCTTACTGTCAGGAAGTTCTTCCTAATGTTTAGGTGGAATCTTCTTTCTTGTAGTTTGGATCCATTGCTCCGTGTCCGCTTCTCTGGAGCAGCAGAAAACAGCCTTTCTCCCTCCTCTATGTGACATCCTTTTATATATTTGAACATGGCTATCATATCACCCCTTAACCTCCTCTTCTCCAGGCTAAACATGCCCAGCTCCCTTAGCCGTTCCTCATAAGGCATCGTTTCCAGGCCTTTGACCATTTTGGTTGCCCTCCTCTGGACACGTTCCAGTTTGTCAGTGTCCTTCTTGAACTGTGGTGCCCAGAACTGGACACAGTACTCCAGGTGAGGTCTGACCAGAGCAGAATACAGTGGCACTATTACTTCCCTTGATCTAGATGCTATACTCCTATTGATGAGGCCCAGAATTGCATTGGCTTTTTTAGCTGCCGCGTCACACTGTTGGCTCATGTCAAGTTTGTGGTCAACCAAGACTCCTAGATCCTTTTCACATGTACTGCTCTCAAGCCAGGTGTCACCCATCTTGTATTTGTGCCTCTCATTTTTTTTGCCCAAGTGCAATACTTTACATTTCTCCCTGTTAAAATTCATCTTGTTTGTTTTGGCCCAGTTCTCTAATCTGTCAAGGTCGTTTTGAAGTGTGATCCTGTCCTCTGGGGTGTTAGCCACCCCTCCCAGTTTGGTGTCATCTGCAAATTTGATCAGGATGCCCTTGAGTCCATCATCCAAGTCGTTGATAAAGATGTTGAATAAGACCGGGCCCAAGACAGAACCCTGTGGCACCCCACTAGTCACTCTTCTCCAGGATGAAGAGGAACCATTGATGAGCACCCTTTGGGTTCGGTCAGTCAGCCAGTTACAAATCCACTGAGTGGTAGCATAGTCAAGACCGCATTTTACCAGCTTCTTTACAAGAATATCATGGGGCACCTTGTCAAATGCCTTGCTGAAATCAAGGTAGGCTACATCCACTGCGTTCCCTTCATCTACCAGGCTTGTAATTCTGTCAAAAAACGAGATCAGGTTAGTCTGACATGACTTATTTTTCAGAAATCCATGCTGACTATTGGTGATCACAGCATTCCTTTCTAGGTGCTCACAGACTGTTTGCTTAATGATCTGCTCCAGAATCTTCCCTGGTATTGATGTCAGACTGACTGGGCGGTAATTATTTGGGTCCTCTCTTTTCCCCTTTTTGAAAATAGGGACAACATTTGCCCTCCTCCAGTCTGCCGGGACTTCGCCTGTTCTCCAGGAATTCTCAAAGATGACTGCCAGTGGTTCTGAAATCACATCTGCCAGTTCTTTTAATACTCTTGGATGCAGTTCATCTGGCCCTGGAGACTTGAATACATCTAGACTAGCCAAGTATTCTTGTACTATCTCCTTAGTTATTCTGGGCTGTGTTTCCTCTGCTGAATCATTTGCTCCAAATTCTTCAGGTCGGGCATTGTTTTCTTTATCGGAGAAGACTGAGGCAAAGAAGGCATTGAGGAGTTCAGCCCTTTCTGTGTCCCCTGTTTGCATTTCACCATCTTCTCCTCTGAGTGACCCCACGGTTTCTTTGTTCTTCCTTTTGCTACGAACATACCCATAAAAGCCTTTTTTGTTGCTTTTAACCTCTCTAGCAAGCCTGAGTTCATTTTGTGCTTTAGCTTTTCTGACTTTGTGTCTACATGTGCTGGCTATTTGTTTGAATTCCTCTTTGGTGGTTTCCCCCCTTTTCCATTTTTTGTACACATCCTTTTTTAATCTTAACTCAGTTAAAAGTTCTTTAGATAGCCACCCTGGCTTCTTTAGGCACCTTCCATGTTTCCGTCTCATTGGTATTGCCTGAAGTTGTGCTTTTACTATCTCCCTCTTAACAAACTCCCAGCCATCTTGAACTCCCTTTCCTTTTAGTATTGCTGTCCATGGGATCTCACCCAGCACTTCCCTAAGCTTTATGAAGTCGGCTTTCTTAAAGTCGAGAAATTGAGTCCTAGTATGCTTGGCTGCTCCTTTCCGCTGTATAGTAAACTTCAGAAGAGCATGATCACTCGCGCCTAATGATCCTTCCACTTCTACCCCACTAACCAGGTCATCAACATTGGTTAGGACCAGATCTAAAATGGCTGTTCCTCTTGTTGCTTCTCCCACTTTCTGGACAATGAAGTTGTCTGCAAGGGCAGTGAGGAATCTGTTTGACCTTATGCTCTTGGCTGAGTTTGACATCCAACAAATATCCGGGTAATTGAAGTCCCCCATTACTACTATCTCCCTTCCTTTTGCATGCTTGGCCATCTGTTCCAGGAAGGCATCATCTATGTCCTCCGTTTGGCTTGGGGATCTATAGTAAACTCCCACAATGAGGTCACTGTTATTCTTCTCTCCCTTAATTTTGACCCAAATGCTCTCACTTTGGCTTTGAGGTTCTAAATCTTGGATCTCTTCACAGGTATACACATCCCTGACATATAACGCCACTCCTCCTCCTTTCTTGTCTGGTCTGTTTCTTTGAAATAGATTGTATCCCTCCATTATTACATTCCAATCGTGGGATTTATCCCACCAGGTTTCAGTGATTCCTATTATGTCATATTTAGTTTGCTGTACCAGGAGCTCAAGCTCATCTTGTTTATTTCCCATGCTTTGCGCATTAGTGTACAGACATTGAAGTCCATTAATCATTCCCCCGTGTCTCTTATTTAAGGATTTTCTCCTCCCACCACTAGGTCTGCATGCTCTTTGCTCCATTCGGTCTATGACATTTGGATGATCATCTTCATCAATTGATAGACTCCTACCTTCAGGAGCACTGTCTCCCTCCCCCACATTAGTCAGTTTAAAGCCCTCCTGATGAGGTTTCTGAGATTTTTTGCAAAAACATTCCTCCCAACCGTTGTGAGGTGCAGCCCATCGCTTGCCAGAAGTCCATCTTCAAGAAACTGCATTCCGTGATCTAAGAATCCAAACCGTTCCTGTTTGCACCATTTGCGAAGCCAGTTGTTCACTTCCACTATTTTTCCCTCTCTCCCTGGGCCACGTCGTTCAACTGGGAGGACAGATGAGATGACAATTTGTGCATTTAATTGCTTCAATTTCCTGCCCAGAGCCTCGTAATCTCTTTTGATCTTCTGGAGGCTATTGCTTGCAGTGTCATTGGTTCCCACATGAACCAAGAGGAAGGGGTATTTGTCAGTGGGTTTTATGATTCCTTGCAGTCGTTCAGTTACATCTTGGATCTTAGCCCCGGGGAGACAGCACACTTCCCGAGACATCTTGTCAGGCCCACAGATCACTGCTTCTGTTCCCCTCAGTAGGGAATCCCCTATCACCACTACACGCCTCCTCTTAGGTCTGGTCGGGGTTCTTCTGTGAGCTGTCGGTTCCAAGGTCGCCTGGACATTCCCAGAGGACTGCCTTTGCTCCTCGTCTTCATATACCTGATCGACTGTAATGAGGGAGAGATCCTCAAATGGAGTCTGCTCTTCGTCTTCCATGCTAGGGGAAAGGACCTCAAAGCGATTGCGTATTTCTAAACAATCAGAGCGAACCCTGGGCCTCCTACTTCTTTGAGTCACGTTTCTCCATATATCTGGCTCCTGTGTTGGTGAACTAGCCACCTTCTCAGGGGAGTCCCCTGTCTCTTCCTTGGTGGAGACGGTGTGCTCTGTTGCTTCCAAGAAGAGTTCCAGCTCTCTAATTCTTTGGAGCGTAGCTACACGTTCCTCCAGTTGCTGGACTTTGTCTTTTAAGAGGGCAATCAACATGCAATTGCTGCAGGTAAAGCTGCCTGCAACCTTTGGCAAGATGGCAAACATTGCGCAGGAACCACAGGCGACTGCAGCTGTTCCCTCACCCTCCATCTTGGGAACGTGTCGTTGGGGGTGACTACAGTGGTTCTCTATCATAAAAAGTGTGGAGACAGGACAAATAAATCCCTCCCAAAAAACCTAGGTCTCCCCCAACAAATGTTTGAGACTAGCTCCCCTAAATCTAAAATATGGATCAAACTGCGCGCGCCGCTAGGCGCGCGCCGCTGCCCTAAAGGTCTGATAAGCTCCTCCCACAGCTAATCACCTACCTCAACAGAAGCCCTGCCCCCTCTGACCTTTGCCCAGAGAGAGCAGCTAAACAGCCACAAGAAACTCACACAGGAAAACCCTTTTTGTTCCTTCTTCAGCTGCTGCCCTAAAGGTCTGATAAGCTCCTCCCACAGCTAATCACCTACCTCAACAGAAGCCCTGCCCCCTCTGACCTTTGCCCAGAGAGAGCAGCTAAACAGCCACAAGAAACTCACACAGGAAAACCCTTTTTGTTCCTTCTTCAGCTGCTGCCCTAAAGGTCTGATAAGCTCCTCCCACAGCTAATCACCTACCTCAACAGAAGCCCTGCCCCCTCTGACCTTTGCCCAGAGAGAGCAGCTAAACAGCCACAAGAAACTCACACAGGAAAACCCTTTTTGTTCCTTCTTCAGCTGCTGCCCTAAAGGTCTGATAAGCTCCTCCCACAGCTAATCACCTACCTCAACAGAAGCCCTGCCCCCTCTGACCTTTGCCCAGAGAGAGCAGCTAAACAGCCACAAGAAACTCACACAGGAAAACCCTTTTTGTTCCTTCTTCAGCTGCTGCCCTAAAGGTCTGATAAGCTCCTCCCACAGCTAATCACCTACCTCAACAGAAGCCCTGCCCCCTCTGACCTTTGCCCAGAGAGAGCATTGCATTGGAATGTTATAGAATCATAATATTGTAGACTTCGAAGGTACCCCAAAGGTCAATCCCCTGCAATGCAAGAATCTCAGCTAAAAACTCTTTGTCCGATGGCAATCAGGCCTCTCTTAAAAAACCTTCAATGAAGGAATGTCCACCACCTTTCCAAGGAGTCTGTTCCACTGTCAAACAGCTCTTTCTAATGTTTAGTCCAAATATCCTTCCTTGTAATTTGAATCCACTGGTTCAGGTCCTACCCTCCAGAGTAGTGGAAAACAAGGGCTTTCTTGGGGCTGGCAGACACCCTTTTTATTGTGCGTTATTCAAGATTATTTGTGCTCAGGATAGTTATATACAATCCAGCTTTCAATACTCTTTGCACCTGCAAAGGTTTGGAGGCAGAGATGCTGCTTCTTTCCCAGTCATTGCATGCCCGTGGCTTCCTGCTGAAATCCTGTAACTTTTCGTACCACAAATGTTCCAGCATTGTTGTTTTGTCCAGCTTTTGTTACACCACTGTTTGGAACTCTTAGTAACCCTTCAGCGTCACACAAGAATGTCATAAGACAACCCACCCACCCCAGACAACATATTTACAAGCAGAACATAACAGAAAAGGACTTGTTTTGCTCCCCCAATATTATTCTTCCCAGATATTATGAATGCAACAACTCAAATTTGTACCTTGATTTTTGGTTTCATGTGTTTCATTTTAACTTCCATTCAACTATATTTTACATCTGTTTCTTATATCTTACATGTTACGGAGTATTATGTTCTTGGTTAAATAAATAAAAATATTAATATATCTCTGGAGCCCAGACAAGGCTCAGGCAATATTTATCTGTTTTCTCCTTCCTGCCCATAGTCTGCAAGGAAGTCCTGAACACCACGGAGCTGTTACCCAATTTGGAAGAAAATGGGACGTGGGCAGAAATGGAGTGTGCGCTTGGGCTCCTGTGGTGTCCTTTGACCAATACATGCCTTCCGCTACAAAACTGCTGTGATCCAGAGACTTGTGCCAACAACTCTGCCACCAGCTTGCCCAGTCCCTCTCCTCGCACTTGTGAAAACCTGTCAGGGAGGAGCGAACTCAAAGAGTCGCTTTTTACCTTGCCACCTGGCCCTTCCACACGGTACCTTGTGAGTGTTTTGAACCCAAAGTGCATCCGGGATATTTCTACCATTGTGCCATATTAAGTCACTCAGTAATATTTTCTGGAATCGATATACTGAGTTCCAATTGCTTCTGACTAGACTCTGTTTCTAATCCTGGCCGCTGCCCCCCTCCTTTCCTCTGAGGGTCTGTTTGGGCTCAATAGTTATTGCTACCTTGACTAGTTTTGCTTTGCCCCGTTGTCTGCTTCTGATGTGTTGCTGCCTGGGCTGCGTTGTTGGTTAGCAGAATGCTTGTATGGGCAGATAGCTGCATTATTGACCAATTTGGTTGAGAAGATGTAACAGATGGAATTAAATAATATGCTGTGCATTAACTAAGAAGGGCTGCCAGAGTGGTTTACAAATCACAAAAAGGGGGGAAAACGATAGTCCCAGACCCACTGGTGGAGGAAGGGGTGTGTGGTGGGTGCGGTCCGCCCTGGGTGCCATCCCTGAGGGGGGTGACATCGCCGCACCCCCACGGGAGGCTAGCCCCGCCCCTGGGTACACAGCATGTGCACCACTCCAGGTGCCAGAGTGTCTAGCTCCGCCTCTGCCCAGACCTCAGACTTAGGATCACAAGAGGAAAATGGATTGGGAGCAAGAAAGAAATAAGCAAACTTGGGCACAATATCTTAGATAAATGAGTTCTTTTGAGCCTGCTGTACCCAGTTGGGTGTGACCAGCATAACCAACCCGTGCACCCAACACAACTCACAGTTGCAGTACAGAGGTGGTGGTGGGGCCTGCAGTGACCCATGCAGAATGGGCTGGGTTTGGAGTATCGAAGTGACCGTGACCTCTCTTTCACAGTTGCACTTCAGGAACAAAGACACTTTCATCAGGCCAAATGACACCGTGAGCATCCAGCATGACGCAGGGCCTGGGGCCTTCATTCTTTGCCACCCAAGCCAGGTGCCATCTTACCAGATGAGTTACTTCACCCTGAACTCTTCAGACTGGGAGCTAGGCTCTCTCATGCACCCTGAGGCCGGTGGCTGGCATAACGACTCCACCTGCTACTTTAGGGTCCTTTCTGTTGCTGAAAAGACAGTAGCCATTATCGGGGAAGGGAATTTGGGTGTGGACCGCCCTGGCCTGTATGCCGTGAGGGCCACTGTAGAGAACGGAGTCTTCAGCGCCAACCTATCCTGTGATTTCGTGGCTGTCTCTCCGGTGTCGGGCCTCCACGTCATTTACCCTCCAGAGCAAGGTGGCCGAATCTATGTGGAAACCAATCACACTTGGCTGGTGGTGAAAATCTCTTCTGGGGTGAACGCAACTGCTGGATGGTTCGCGGGGAGCCAGAGCTTTCCCTTTGGAAGGAGCTGCCCACCTTCTGTCATCCCACTTGTGCCTGAGTGCACCAGGGACACCAATGATACCTGGTTCTCAGTCGTCGTGCTGGAGAACATCGGGGGAAATGCCAGCACCCGAGTGCTGTGGGCAGAGAATGCCGTCAGCTCCCAGAACATCACCATCACTGTGAAAGCAGAGGATGCCATCCGAGGCCTCCGCGCAACCCCAGACCCAGAGACCAGAGTCTTGCTGAATAACCGTGTGGTAAGTAGGGTAAGGAGATACATTTGCTTTGGTTCTCCTTTAAGCACCACCCTGCCTTATCTGCACCTTCTGGAACTAGGCACAAACCGAAATGCACTGATCCTTTGAAATTTGCACTTTTCTGAATTTTGCAATGCAGTGCTTCAGCCAAGATATGTGTACAAAAGTGGGTGTGGGGGTGTAAAAAAATGCATATATTAGTGAAAATAACTTTAAAATGCATTCTATGAAGGGAAGTGGTTTGCAAAAATGTGTATGTTCAGGAAAATATGCACTAAAATGCTTATGTGTTCTAACTCAGCCTTCCTGAGTGTTTTGTGCTACAACTCGTATTAACCCTGGCCAACACTGCTATTTTGTACTACAACTCCCATCAGCCCCTGCCAGCATATCTGTGGCCATTACAGTCCAAAACATCTGGAGCCCACCAGGCTGGGGAAGGCTGTTGCACCATTTCCCAGCTAATCATTGTCAGATCCATCCCTTTCTGAGTTCGTCATACTGTTTACTTCTCCTCTGCTTTTTGACAAAAGCGGTTTGAGAATGATGGAGCCCACTTGCCAGGGGCCCTGCTCTTAGAATGGTCATGAATTGAAGTGGAAAGTCACATGTAAACTTTTCTCTGACACACGTGCCTGCCTGTTCCCATCCATTGCAGAGTTACATCCCCATGATGGATGCCGGATCGGACGTTACCTTCCGGTGGACCGTGGACGATAAGCGCTCTTTCACTTTCTACAACGATGTCTTCCATGTTATTTACCAGACACCGGCTGTGTACAAGCTGTCGGTAAGTCACAGGCAGCTGCTATCAATGGCTACTAGCCATGATGGCTTTGCTCTGCCTTCACTGTTGAAGGCAACAGTGCTTTTGAATGCCAGTTGCTGGAAACCACAGGAGTGGAGAGTGGTCTTCTTCTCCTCAGGTCCTGCTTATGGGCTTCCCATTGGGGCATCTGGTTGGCCACTGTGAGAACAGGAAGGCTGGACTAGATGGTCCCCTTTGGACCTGATCCAGCAGGTTCTTCTTACGATTTTATTTTTTTTGCATTTATGTTCTTACGTGATGGGTAACAAGGAGAGGAATGAAGGGGTAAAAGCATGTGAGGATTTCCAGCACGTTTCTCTCTCCCAGAGCGGATGATGGAGAGGAGGGGGAAACAGAAGGATATCATGGTGTAAATGCCCCTTGGTTATATATCTGTCCCATACTGTGCCAGAGCTTTTTCTTTCTTTCTCCTTCCCTTATAGCTCACTGCCTCCAACCACGTCAGCAACGTCACTGTGGACTACAACATCACTGTGGAGAAGATGAACAGGATGAAGGATCTGGTGGTCTCTGAGATTCCACCCCTCGTCCCTCAGAACAGCACTGTGGAACTGGCAGCCAAGGTTACAGTGGACTCTGCTGTGGACGCCACATTCCTGTGAGTTCTCCCGGTGTATGATTGGAACAAAACAGAATGAAAAAGAAGGGCTGTGCAGGGGAGTGTTTCCACTCCATGCATCAGGGGTGGGAAGCAGGTTTTCCATGAACTGGGCAGCTGTGTTGGCCTTCCAGCTTCCTGCCTGCAACTGCATTGAATTGAATTGAATGAATAAAACAACAATGCAATATACAAAAAACAGAAATAAAAAGTCAATTATATAAAATACATTTTGGGGTTTTGAATCAATAGTCAAATGGTGGATCTTATTCTGATTGCCCCAGCTAAAAACCTTGCAACCTTTGCTGTCACCTGCTCATCTTGATCTGTCAAGAAAAAGGATACTGTGGCAGTGGTTGGGTGACCTAGAATGGACAATAAAAGAGGGGTGATAATCTTATTCCTCAAGTCTTTATAAAGAGTGCAAGCCAGAAGGGCATGTGCCACCGATTCGGGAGTGCCATCTCCACAGGGAGATCTGTTACCTGCCTGCAACTGCATGCCTTACTGCCTTTTCTGCTCTGCAGGTGGGACTTTGGAGACGGTGACCGTGTTGCTTTCCAGTTCAGGCCTCCCTATAACGAGTCTTTCCTTGTGCCAGACCCCAACATCCACCAGGTTGTAATTGGGCATAATGTATCGCATACCTACCAAGAATCAGGTGAGAAAAGTGTTCTGTTTTGTTTTTCGTTTGCGACCCCATGGCCAATTGAGCAAATGGAATGTGTCCTTAGGACAGTTTCTACTTTCTGTGTAGATGCAAATCATAGCCATAGAACTTCAGGTCCCTTCAGTGGACCTCCTGCAATGCAGGAATCACAGCTAAGTATCTGACTACTATTAGCATGCAAATGGGCCCAACAAGCAGCTGGGAACTCAAGAGTCATAGAGTTGGAAGGGACCACGAGTGTCACCTGGACCAACTCCCTGCAATGCAGGAATCTTTTTGCCCAGCGTGGGGCTCAAGCCCATGACCCAGAGATTAGAAGTCTCATGCTTTACCGACTGAGCTATCCCAACTCCCAGAGTTCATTTTGTGGCCCCTTCCGCTTTTCCGGTTGCTGCCTCCTGTGTGCGCAGACAGCACTCAGTGGCTCTACAAAGCAAGTTCCTTTGAGATTGCCTCTCCCCAAATGCCCCCCCCCCTTGGCATTTTTTAACTACTTCTGGTGCTCCATTCCTGTGGGAGGTCAGGTTGACCTCAGCAAGAAGTAGTTAGCCAACTGGTTGCTATTAAGTGTGGTGAATAATGGCCTTGTATGAAATTCCCATTGGTGGATGGTCTTTGGAAGGCAAGTTGTCCTCTTTCGGTAGGAGTCCTCCCCCAAATTCTCTCATGGCGTGGGAGATGTAGGACACCATACAGTGCCAATTGCAACCTTTTATATTTCAGGAATTATATATCATGAATGTGGTGTCTGATCCCATGTTATTGTGACTGTCATGTAGTTTGCAATTAATTAGCAGGCAAATGCACTGTGGGGGTTTTATAAGAAAGGTTCCTGCATGAGGAAGAACCTGCCAAATTAACAGGGATTGTCACACAAAACCAGTGCGTTTGTCATTTGACTGACCAGCTAAGGAGCTTTTTTGTGATAATTGCCTTTTCAGGGCTGTTAGAGCACATCTCAGGCCTCTAGAAGGGAGTTGCAAGACCTGCCTCTTCTGTGGACCATTTGGGAACTTACTTAAGTTCAAATGATTTCTCCTGCTGCTAATCTGACTGTATTTTAAGTTTTTATTTGTTCTTCTTATAAGGTTTTCTATGCATGATGTTTTGAACATCAAGCACAAATGGTATAAATAAATGAATACACAGAATGAAATTATCTGATAACATTCAAATCTGCAGTCGCTCTGTGTGGCAAGTGAAACCAATGTGCTCCAGATTCTGTGTTTCTAAGAGCAATTGGTGCAGATGAGGTACTTTTGCTTGATTTGTTCTCTCATTCCACTCTGGAAGACAGTGTCTGTAGTGCTGGGTGTTCCTCATTCGGTCCTGTCCTCTCTCTGACATGAAAGATGAGGATGGGGAAGAAAATCAATTCAGTTCTCCCTTCATGGCAACCAACCTTACCTAATTTATCCTTTCTGAAATAATATTAGAACTGAAACTCGGCCATCCTCAGAAATTCACCTCTCTGAATTTTGAAGTACAATTACTGGAAACAGCATACAAAAGTTGGTTGTATTAGGGGAAATTGTTATATAAAAATGTGCACATTAGGCAAGATTTTATAGAAAGATTTGTATAGTGGGAGAAATTAGCACTGAAATGCTGATGAATTTCCATGATGTGGAAATGTTTCCAAACGGATCTGGATAACAACATAAGATTGGCAAAATGGGAAACTGAGAGAAACCAGAAATTGACAGATTTCCCCTTATCCATGAAATGAAATGAAATATTGTTGCTGTTGCCCTGCCTTTCCAACTAAAGGTGCCCAGATCAGCATGCAACAGAGCAGTAAAAACTACAGATTTTTTAAATTAAAAAAATGATTAAGATGCAAACCAAAACATCCTCAAAAGTAAGCATTTCACAGTTGCTTATCTTTCATCTACCAAATATGCACATATTGTTCAAAGAGAGAAACCACAGGAGTGGGAAGTTCTTACTCATTTGTCTCCCTCTCCCTCTCCCTCTCCCTGTCTCCCTCTCCCCCTACTCCCCTTCTCCCCGGCCTGGTCACAAATGCAGGTGAATATATCCTGAGTGTTTTAGTATCCAATGAATTTGAGAACCTGACCTACACGATTCCTGTCCACATCTATACTTACCTGATGGAAGTGACTCTGGAAATTGATGCAGATGTCTTGGTTGCTGGTCGCCCTGTCACTTTCAAAGCTGTCCCCCTGCCGTCTAGCTATGGGGTCTCTTACACCTGGGATTTTGGAGATGGCTCTGTGGCGTCTGTGCAACACCTGCCGGCAATAGTCCACACCTACAGCAACAAGGGGATGTACAACGTCAGCCTGAGAGCCAACAACACCATTAGTGCTGTAGAAACATTCCAGAGTTACCGTGTCTTTGAAGAGATTAGCGGGTTGCAGGTGGTTCTGGAGGAAGCAATGGAACTCCGCACGCCAGTAGAGATCACCGCTTCCGTGGAAACAGGGGACAGCATCCTGTGGATATTCGACATGGGTGACGGGACCGTGGTGAACAGTTCCGTGGCATCCGTGATGCACATCTATTTAAAGGAGATGAATTGCACAGTAAACGTCACAGCAACGAATCCAGTCAACTCCGTTTCCCAAGCTGTTCCTGTCCGGATATTTGTGCTGATGGTTCTCAAGATTGAGCCTTCCACTTGTATCCCAGAGCACCCCGACGTACAACTCACTGCCTACGTTTCTGGTAACCCAGAGGACTACCTTTTTGACTGGACGTTTGGAGATGGGTCATCCAACGTCACTGTGAATGGGGACCCAACGGTGAGGCACAACTTCACCCGCAGTGGCACCTTTCACCTTTCTTTGGTCCTCTCAAGCAAGGTCAACAAAGCTCATTATTATACCGAGGTCTGTGTGGAGCCAGAGGTCACCAACGTCTCGCTGTTCATAAGGCCGCAGTTCGTGAGACTGGGCAACGAAAGCAAGTTCCAAGTCACAGCTTTACCCCCTTACCCCTATCGCTACCTCTGGGACTTTGGGACAAACGAATCCACTCGGTTTGGTGGGACGGAAGTTAGTTACACCTACAAAGCCCCCGGCGTCTACTTGGTCACAGTGACAGTCTGCAACAACGTATCTTTCAATAACGACTCAGTGTTCGTGGAAGTCCAAGAGCCGGTTGGGGTAGTCAGGATTGAGTCCAACGGCTCGAAGGTTTTGGAACTGAACCAAGTCTACCTGTTCTCTGCCAACGCTAGCGGGACCAACGTGAGCTATCTGTGGTACTTTGGGGATGGCATGAGCCAGCTGGGGAAATTCATCACCCACTCCTACAACAAGAGCGGCACCTATGCCATCACCCTGACGGGCTGGAACAATGTGAGCTTCCGTGAAGCAAGGCTTAATGTGACAGTGAAGAGGCGCCTCCAAGGCCTGACCATCAATGCCAGCAGGACGGTGGTGCCTCTAAATGGTTCTGTGAGCTTCACAGCCACCCTCCTGGCTGGCACTGCTATCCGGTACTCCTGGATCTTGTGCGACAGGTGCACCCCCATCCCAGGCTACTCCACCATCTCCTACACTTTCCGTTCAATCGGGACATTCAATGTGATCGTGACTGCAGAGAACGAGATTGGGTGCCTGCAGGACAGCATCTTCGTCTACGTCTTGGAGCAGATCGAAGGGCTTCACATTGCCGGTGGCGACCTCATGGATGACACCTACTTCCCCACCAACAAGACGCTCCAGATGCAGGCGGCAGTGAGGGATGGCACCAACATCTCCTACAACTGGACTCTCCTGAAGGAAAACCACCCTGTGCAGACTTCTGCAGGGAAGACCTTCTCCCTGGTTGTCCTGGAAGCAGGGGTCTACGTCATCCACCTGAAAGCCACAAATATGCTGGGGAGCTCAACAGTGAACAAGACAGTGGAGTTCATTGAGCAGGTTGGTGTCTTGAAGCCCATCGCTTCCCCCAACCCTGCTGCGGTCAACATTTCTGTGAACATAAGTACGAGTGTCACTGCTGGGACTGGATTGATGTATGTTTGGTACCTGGAAGATGGTCTCTTTCTCCAAACTGCCTCCTCTGCCATCACACATTCCTTCCCAAGTCCTGGTGCCAAAGCTGTTACCGTTGTGGCAGAGAACAAATTTGGCTCTGCCAACGCAACGCTTGTGGTGTACATTCAGGAGCCCATCATAGGGGTGAGGATCAGGACTGTGAGGCTGAATTATACTGGCTACGTTGAGTCAGGCTCAGAGGTAAACTTCTCTGGGGAGCTGGAAAGGGGTTCTGACGTAGCTTGGACCTGGAAGCTGCTGAACACCACCATATGTGGGCAAAGAGTGGCCTTGACATTCCCCTCACCTGGAGTCTTCTCCGTCTGCTTAAATGCTTCCAACGATGTCAGCTGGGATGTGGCCTGCCACAGCGTGACCGTGGAAGACCCAATCCAGGGCCTAAAACTCACTGTGGGCAAGGAGGTGCTGGAGCCTGGGGAAGAGGTCAACTTTGTCATTGGGATGGCTTCTGGTTCCTCTGTGAGCTATAAAATGAGTGTCGGCGGGAACCACACCATGGCACTCAACTCTTCCAGCTTCACCTATACATTCACCCAGGTTGGAGATTACTTAGTAAGGGTGACTGCGGAGAACCACATCAGTGTGGACTACACGGAAGTCCTCATTGTGGTGCTGGAGGCCATCCATGGCTTGAAGGTCGCAGACTGCTGTGAGCAAGGCATGCCTGTTGGAGTAGAGAGGCGCTTCACAGCTGAGGTTGACAGTGGCTCGCGGGTGTCATATTTGTGGCAGCTCTCCTTGGAGGGAGACCACGGGCGCTCCCAGGTCCGCGTGGAAGGCCAAAGCATCTCTTATACCCCGGAAGCTGCAGGTCGGCTGGAGATCCATCTCACCGCTTGGAACCGTCTGGGCAGCCTGAACATAACCATTGCGATAGAAGTCCAAGACATCATAACACAACTTTCCCTCCTGCCTGTCAGCTCCTTTGCTAACCGGACAACGACGTTTGAGGTGTCTGTGCTGCCCAGCGCAAGGCAAGTTGCCTTTTGGTGGCACTTTGGAGATGGTTCTCCAGCTCAAAGGACAAGTGTGCCATCCGCCAGCCATACCTACCTAAGGCATGGGGATTACTTGGTGGAAGTGAACGCCTCCAACCTCATCAGCTTCTCCATTGCCCAGCTCACCATCACGGTCCAGGTGCTGGAATGCGAAGAGCCAGAAGCTGAGTTGGCGTTACCTGGGCAAGTGGTCATGAAGCGGTCGCAGAAGAATTACTTGGAAGCCCAGCTTGACTTGCGGGGCTGCACTAGGTACCAGACCAAGTATGTGTGGGAGATTTACAAAGCCCCCAGCTGCCTGCAACTGGGCGCCTCTGACAAAGTCCTCCTGTCCAACGTGGACGTCAGCCGGCCGCAGTTGGTCATCCCCAAGCTGGCGCTCGACCTGGGCACCTACTGCTTCAAGTTCCTGGTCTCTTTCGGAGACACACCACTGTCCAAGAGCATTTTCGCAAACGTGACTGTCACGCCTAACAAGCTGGTGCCCATCATTGATGGAGGATCGTACCGTGTGTGGTCCAGCACCCGGGACCTGATCTTGGATGGGGAGAAATCGTACGACCCTAACCTAGAAGACTGGGAACAGACGCCGTTGCATTATCAGTGGTCTTGTATGTCTTCCTCCAAGGTAAGCAAGCCCTGGGCTTTGAGTGAAGGAGCAGCTGGGTGGGGGCGCACTTTTGGGTAATTTCCATCATTCTAAATACTTAGACGCGGGTAGCGCTGTGGTCTAAACCAAAGAGTCTAGGGCTTGCCAATCAGAAGGTCAGCGGTTCAAATCCCCACGACGGGGTGAGCTCCCATTGCTCGGTCCCTGCTCCTGCCAACCTAGCAGTTCAAAAGCACGTCAAAGTGCAAGTAGATAAATAGGTACCGCTATGGCGGGAAGGTAAACAGCATTTCCATACACTGCTCTGGTTCTCCAGAGTCATGCTGGCCACATGACCCGGAAGCTGTCTGCAGACAAACTCCGGCTCCTCGGCCTATAGAGCGAGATGAGCGCTGCAACGCCAGAACCCTAATGGTCTGGGTACCTTTACCTTTACCTTTTAAAGACTTAGAAGCCTGGTCTGGAACTAGTGCTGCAGGAGATCTGTACTTTGAGAAGGGGGAGGGGCATTGTGAGCCGAGACCCCATGTCCCCATTCTCCCCCTGCTTTCTGCCTTGTTGTGTTTTGCTTTTTGGATTGGCAACTGGGGGGGGGGGGGGCACAGCAACTGGATTTGGCTTAAGGCTTGCTGAGCTCAAGACTGTGGCTGCATTGACGCAATATATTTAAGGCACATTCCCTCCCCCCAAAGAATATTAGGAGTTGTAGATGGTTCAGGTTGCTGGGGGTGTAGCTCTTTGAGGGATAAACTAAAGTTCCCAGGGTTCTTTGGGGGGGAAGGGAGATGTGGACAAAATTTAGTTTAAATGTATGGCATGTATGTGGCGTAAAACTGAATTCTAGAGATGCAAGTGGGTGGGGGTTTATTAGGTCAACTGAACCCCCCTGCTCAATGCAGAAAATCCAGCTAGATCAAGGAGAGCCCCCACCTCATCCCTAGGTGATTGATTCCTATGCACTGGAAACCATAATTTGGTTAACCAAGTCCCAAATCAGATTAGCCTTTTTGGCAGCCACATCACACTGCTGTCTCAGGTTCAGCTTGGGATCAGCTACAGTCCACCTGACAAGCCAGGTATTTCCTATCCTGTGCATTGGATTCCCACCCCACAAAGAAGAAGTTTTTTTCATTAGACTGCAGTGGTGTTTTCCCATTAAACACCCTTAGTTCAAATGTTTGACTTCCTTTGCCCAATTTTAGGAACAGAGCCCCAGGACTGTGCAGGGACACTCACCTGCCCTGGTTCACACCACCTTTATTTTGCTATCTTTCATGACTGTTCCACAATTGTGTTTTGGCGGCAGGCATATTTTGCCCTGAAGTATGCCCTACAATAAAAGCAACCCAAAAGTTTGGCCGTTCGGAGGCTGTTTGTAGGTGTGGAAGTTGCATTTACTCTTACTCACTTCCCCTCTTTGCTTTGGCATGGCAACCTGGTGCCCTTCAGATTTTGGAGATCAGCTCCAGCCAGCCCTGCCATGGTTGGCTTAGCCTGTTTTAACAAGATGAGGGTACTAAAACAGGAAGAAGTTTGACATATACGCAGGTTCTGGTCTCAGACCCTCAGGACAGGACTGACCTCCTGTTTTAAGGCAGGTTTTGAATGTCTCCTCTGCTCTCCTCCTCCTCCCTGTTTCCTTGTGTGCAACAGAGTTCATCTGCGGGGTGTGCGCTCAACTTCACTGCCACAGGGGGAGTCGTTACTGTTTCCCGATCCATACTGGAAGCAGATGTGGAGTACACATTCGACCTTGCCGTCTGGAAAACGGGGATGAGTCCTGAAGCTACGAATCAAACGGTTAGTGTCATGGAGTCCTCTCTGTTCTTCATCCTCAAACAGTACCTTCCTGTACTGCCGTTGTGGGTTTCTTCAGGGCAATAGGTCAGGGGGAAAACCCTGTATTCTAGCCAAGAATGCAAAAGGTCTGGGAAAGCAGGCATAACACTCCTTGACATACTGTTGCACGTCTGGTGCGAGGTTTGCCCTCGCAAAGCGGAGCGTTGCCTCTACAGTGACTCTCCAAGGTTTCAGGCAGAGAGTCTCTCCTAGCCCTTTCTGGAGATACCATTAGGAACTGAACTTGGAGCTTTTTGTATGCAAAGCAAGTGCTGTATCAGTATTCCTTTTATATTCCATCTATATTCCTTCCACTAAAATGTAAGATTCCAGTTCTCATGGTTCTGATTAAATGGCTGACTTAAACAGGAACATAGGAAGCCGCCTTATACTGAGTCAGTATTGTTTACACTGACTGGCAGCAGCTCTCCAGGTTTTCAGGCAGGGGGTGTTTCTTAGCCCTACCAGGGATTGACATTGGGATCATCCTCTTCCTACACAGACCTGCCATATGTGAAATCATTGGCCCATCTGGCCCATCACTGTTGTCTCTGCAAAGGTCTCTCCAAGCCTCAAGGGGAGAGGGAGCTCGTCCCCAACCCTGATACCTCAGTCTTTTTTACCTGGAGATGCCATTGCGGATTGAACCTGGGACCTTCTGCATGCAAAGCAGATGCTCTCCTACTGAGCTACATGGCTCCCATTCCTGCAGGGAGACAGCTGCCAGATAGGTTAGGATAGCCCAGTGTGTTGAGTGGGGTTGCAGAGGCAGGCGTGGAATGCCCAGAGTTGCCCATCTACAAATATGAACATTAGGAGAGAAAAAGAACCCTTTTGCTGATAGCTGAGGCTTTTCTTTTTTGCTTTTCTTCCCATGGTGTCTTGGGAAAAGCAGAGGGAGAGAGGTAGGGCAACATACGCACACTTTCCCCCTTCTTTTTTAAATAACTGCACCTATCGGTAGGCTGCAAAACAAAACTGAGCAGCAAAAGGAATCTGCAGGCCAAAAAACCTTATGGTTTCTATCAGCAGCTCCAGGAGAGGCTTGGCAACCCGAGATCCTGTTTGTCTGCAAGTGGAAATTCTTACTGCCTTGATCTCCCTCTTGCTCTTCTCCTTCTTTCCTTTTGTGTGTGTGTGTGTGTGTGTGTGTTGTTCTTTTGGAAACTGAAGACTGGAAGGAAAGAGGAAGGTGCGGGGGGGGGGGGGGGAGGCAGAAAGAACCAAAGTCAAATTGATAGTCTTTCAAGGACATTCCGTACAATCTCGCTTGCATACATGAATGCAAAACAATGATTTGACTGTCGCAGGGACGGGAGGAACAGATGGGGCCCTTCAATCTTGCTCTGCGGAGAGAGGGCTTTGGTGCTCTTTTAACAGCCTGCCACATTAAACAGCAGCTCTATCACTACTGTCAAAAATGCCTATTATCGCCAGAAGCCTCAAGAGACAGCCTTGGCTTCTGGAGTTATTTAGAGTTGCATGGAGATAATGGCGCAATAGCAGGAATATCTCACAGTTGCCATAGCTCAGTGATAGAGCATCTGCTTTGTATTGCAGAAGGCCCCAGGTATAACCCCCAGCAGCTCCAGGTAGGGTTGGGGAAGAATTTGTAATAATCGAAGAAGAGCTTTCTGGATTGAGAGTTTTTGGATTTGGATTTGATATCCCACTTTACCACTACCTGAAGGAGTCTCAAAGCGGCTAACATTCTCCTTTCCCTTCCTCCCCCACAACAAACACTCTGTGATGTGAGTGGGGCTGAGAGACTTCAGAGAAGTGTGACTAGCCCAAGGTCACCCAGCAGCTGCATGTGGAGGAGCGGGGAAGCAAACCCGGTTCACCAGATTACGAGTCTACCGCTCTTAACCACTACACCACACTGGCTCATCAAAGGCCCACCATAGTCCAGCATCCTGCTCTCACAGAGGCCACCCAGATGCCCCAAAGGGAAACCTGCAGGCAGGACCTGAGCACAAGAACAACCCTCCCCTCCTGTGGTTTCCAGCAACTGGTATTCAGAAGCATTGCTGCCTCCAACCATGAAGGCAGAGCTTTCTTCTTTGGCGATCACTCATAGCCGAGTAAGATTGTTTTCCATGAACATGGCAGAGCATAGCAATCATGGCTACTTGGCACCAATAGCCCTCTCCTCCATGAATTTGCCCAGTCTTCTTTTGAAGCCATTCAGGTTGGTGGCCACCACTGCCTCCCGTGGGAGTGAGTTCCATAGTTTAACCACATGTTATATTATTCCCTGGAGAGATGCTGCCAGTTAGTGCAGACAGTATTGAGGTAGCTGGACCAATGATCTGGCTCATTATGAGACCGTTTCCTACGCTGTTGGAGAGACAAGTGTTTCATGGAAGTGGAGGCCATCCTGGGGTGCCAGGGTTTAGCAAAGCATTTCCCTGTGGAACCCAGCTGGGAATTCCAAGCATTTGCCATTCAGTTCTCATTTCGAAGCCTTTTTCATACTTGCCCTTTTGACTCATTGTGTGTTGTTTGCTTAATTAGTCAGCAGTCCTGTTTTCAATTGCCTAATTGAGGAAAACCTTGGTGAACAGTATTCCCCTTTCTCCAACCATCCACAGTTGGGCAATAGCTTCAGTGGGACCAACCAAAGTGTTACACAAGTGTGGAAAGCTTTTGAGTTCTCCAGAACTCTTCATCATCAAGTGGTTACACAAAGCAGGAGCTAGGGGTGGGTGGAATGAAGAAAAACCATAAAAACCAACAGGACTCCCAAAGTAGTCTGAAGAGGCAGCCATGAGGTCAGCTTGTAGAGTTGATTCTAAGATGGAGATATGGGCTGAACAAGTCCCTCCCAAGTGTTGTAGGTAGCAGGTTATAAACTTAGGATTCTGAGACTAAGGCATCTAAGAGAAATGTTAAACACAACATATCTGATGTAGGCAGGAAGCAGAAGCAAAGACAAAATTGGCCGCCTTTAATTTAGTGAATTAAAGTGTCTGCGGACAGCGCTGGCCCCCGGCCTATAGAGTGAGATGGGCGCACAACCCTAAGGTCTGTCAAGACTGGCCCGTATGGGCAGGGGTACCTTTACCTTTAATTAGGGACGTGGGTGGCGCTGTGGGTTAAAGCCTCAGCGCCTAGGACTTGCCGATCGAAAGGTCGGCGGTTCGAATCCCCGCGGCGGGGTGCACTCCTGTCGCTCGGTCCCAGCGCCTGCCAACCTAGCAGTTCGAAAGCACCCCCGGGTGCAAGTAGATAAATAGGGACCGCTTACTAGCGGGAAGGTAAACGGCGTTCCGTGTGCTGCGCTGGCTCGCCAGATGCAGCTTGTCACGCTGGCCACGTGACCCGGAAGTGTCTGCGGACAGCGCTGGCCCCCGGCCTCTTGAGTGAGATGGGCGCACAACCCTAGAGTCTGGCAAGACTGGCCCGTATGGGCAGGGGTACCTTTACCTTTAATTTAGTGAAGCCTGGGATAAATTTGATGAAAAAATCCCCTGGAGCCAAGTTGTGTAGTATTAACTAATGGAGGGGATGTTAACCTCAAAATGCAAGGGCCCTCTTGTGGGGTTGGGAAATCATCACTTTTTGTCTGTAGATTCCAGCTGTGTGAAAAAGGGCCTGTTCATGCCAGCATTCCCTGAACTGGTACCCAGCAGATGTTTTGGAATTCAGCTCCCATTAGCCCCAGCCAGCATAGCCGTTTTATGATGCTGGGGCTGATGAGAACTGTAGTCCAAAATACTGTAGGGTGTCAGGCTAGGGAAGGTTGTTTTCGATGAACGTGGAATCATCCTAGTCCTGTAAGAGAAAACACCTTCTAGGCCTGTATGTCACATGGACTCCCTCTCTTTCCCCCTGCCCCTGGTCATCCTATAGATTACAGCCTACATCGTGCGAAATGATTATTTTAAGTAACAGAACGAATCGCACAAAATGATGGGGAAATTATGTAAATCCATTAATTTTGCAGAATTTATGTTTATTTAATAGAAATTATATACTGCTCAATGATCAAAATCTCTAAGCAGTTTACATAAAATATACCTTAAAATTACCAATAAAATCAGATGTTACAAACAAGTTAACCTAAAAAGAAAAGAAAAGAAAAGAAAAGAAAAGAAATATATTGGTTGTGGGATTCAGGGCCTCATGGTGCAGAATTCAGATTCTCATAGTTCAGAATTCTGCTCTTTCTTCTTAACACAGACTCTGCTTGCTCCAGTTATCCTCTGGGGAGGGATTCTGCTGACACCTCTGCTTCTGTGGGCTCACTGTGCTTTCTCTCCCAGGTGCTACTGAAGAAGGGGACGGTCCCCATCGTCTCCCTGGAGTGTGTCTCTTGCAAGGCCCAGTCTGTCTACGAAGTGAGCCGCAGCTCCTATGTGTACCTGGAGGGGACTTGCTTGAACTGCCAGAATAATTCCAAACAGGGGGTAAGTTGGATGTTTCTGGGGTCAGCCTTGCACAGTCAGTTGCCAGTTCATTGGGTGCCTGATGTGCCCCCGTGAGACAGAGGGCCTTCTCAGTAGTGGCCCCTGCCCTGTGCAATGCCTTCCCATCAGATGTGAAGGAAATAAGCAGCTATCTTATCTTTAAAAGACATCTGAAGGCAGCCCTGTTTAGGGAAGTTTTTAGTATTTAATGCTGTATTGTTTTTAATACTCGATTGGGAGCCGCCCAGAGTGGCTGGGGAAACTCAGCCAGATGGGCGGCGTATAAATAAATTATGATTATTATGATTATTATGATAAGTAGGAACATAAGAAGAGCCCTGCTAGATCATATCGTTGGCCCATCTAGTCCAGCATCATGACCAGATGGGAAACCCGCAAAGCAGGTCTAGAGCACAGGAGCACTCTCCCATCGTGTGTGTTCTAGCAACTGGTATTCAAAAGCATTGCCACCTCTGACCATGGAGACAGAGCATAGTCATCCTGGCCATCAATAGCCCTCTCTACCATGAATTTTCCTAGTCCTCTTTTAAAGCCATCCTAGTTGGTGTGGGAGATAAAAAGGTAAAGGTACCCCTGCCCGTACGGGCCAGTCTTGACAGACTCTAGGGTTGTGCGCCCATCTCACTCTATAGGCCGGGGGCCAGCGCTGTCCGCAGACACTTCCGGGTCACGTGGCCAGTGTGACAAGCTGCATCTGGCGAGCCAGCGCAGCACACGGAACGCCGTTTACCTTCCCGCTAGTAAGCGGTCCCTATATATCTACTTGCACCCGGGGGTGCTTTCGAACTGCTAGGTTGGCAGGCGCTGGGACCGAGCAATGGGAGCGCAATGGGATTCGAACCGCCGACCTTTCGATCGGCAAGTCCTAGGCGCTGAGGCTTTAACCCACAGCGCCACCCGCGTCCCGGTGTGGGAGATAGTTCCATACTATAACTATGCAATGCATGAAGGATTCCTTTCTTTGACCCATCCTGTGTCTTCCAGGATTCATTGGATGCCCACAACTTCTAGTGTTATGAGAGAGGGAGAAAAGGTTTTTCTCTACGCACTTTCACACCACACAGCTCCCAAAATCTTTGGAGGGAAGCCATGGCTGTTTAAAGTGGTATCACGGCACTTTAAATGTTCTGTTGTGAATGTGGCCTGTATTGTTAAGCACAACCCAATCTCTAGGCGGTGAGAGGTTTTCCAGGGTCTGAACACTTTTCATGGGTTTGGATTCCTTGGATTGATGGCCACTGGAGACTTTATGGAGTTTCTGTGATAATCAGATTTTATTTACACTTATATACAGTCTGAGCATGAGATGGAAGTTGTCACTGAATTCCTAATGCCACACCTGATGGAGCACTCTGGGAAATCCCTGAGATTTAGACAGCCTTCAATAGGGATCAATCCTTTAGTGCGGTGGGCCCTGCCCTGTGGAACTCACTGCTGATTGATGTTTATCAGGAATCATCCCTGCCTTCTTTCAGACACTTCCTATAAACTGTATTATTCACACAGGCCTTTGCCATGTGAATTTCTTTTTACCAACCAGTATTTACTGAGGTTTTAATTTATCTTACTTCAATTTTGTATTCTGTATACCACTTTGCTGTGTTTTTATGGAAGTGTGGTCTATAAACAAAAGCTCCCAAGAGATCCTACTTCCTCGTCAAGTAGAGAACATGATTCTCACAGAGAACAGGCCTCAAGTTGCTGTTGAACTGCAACTCCCGTCATCCTTGACCATTGGCTTTGCTGACTGGGGCTGATGGGAGTTGTAGTCCACAGCATCTGGAGGGTACCAGGTTAGGGAAGCCTGCTTTAAACCAAGTGATGGGGCCCTGCAGAGGTCCTAGGACTTTTCAGTCTCTCCCCTACCCGTGTTCTTCTGTTGCCTCTAAAAAAATAGTTGGAAGGTGATGTAATGCAGGAGACTCAAGCTGGATCCCACGGTGGAAGTATTCCCAGCAGACAGTTTGGGCTCCTGCCTGTTCTCCTTGGCCCAAATGTCTGGGAATGGAGCTGAGTGATCATCCAAAACTTTGGCCGGACGTTGAAAGTAACTTTCCTCTACACACACACACAGTCTGAAAACGTTAGAAATTCCTTTTTCAATTTCTACATGACAAAAGTTGAAGCTTTTCTTGGTCTTTTTCTGCGCCTCTTTTGTCTGTGTAGAGATGGTCAGCACACAGCTTCAAAAATAAGACTCTGGCCTTGGACAGAACGACCACCTCCACCGGCAGCAGAGGAATGAACCTGGTCCTGAGGCCGGGGGCTCTGAAGGACGGCGAGGGCTATACCTTCACTCTGCACATTACAGATCTGGCCACAGGGGAGGAAGGCTTTGCCTCCATCGACCTGTTTCCAAACCAGCCACCATTTGGGGGGTCCTGCTGGTTGTCTCCAATGGGACCTATCCAAGCATTGACTGCCAAGATTCATTTTGAATGTACAGGTGAGACCAGAGTGCAAGATGATGTCCAACACTGGCTTCAAAATACGTACCTGAGAGCAATTTATTCTTGGTTTGATAGATCCCTAAAAGAAATAGGAGGGACGGTGTAGTGTATTAGATAGACTAGGTGTGGGGAACTTTTGGCCCTCCAGATGTTGCTAAACTACAGTTCCCATCAGCCCCAGCAAGGGTAGCCAATGGCTAGGGGAGATAGATGGTTGAACTTATTGGAGACTTGTCTTAAAGCTAGTCTTTGGCTATGAGGCCTATGGAACAGGTGCCTCCTCTGAGTGTGTCCTGAGCCATTTTTATTATTATTATTTTGTTTGTTTATTAAATTTATATGCCGCCCTTTATCCAAGGATTATTTATTACTTTTATATCCCAGCTTTCCTCCAGGGAGCTCAAGGTGGCCTACATACTCCTCCTCCCCATTTTCCTATCCCAACAACCCTGTAAGGGTTCTTCATTTAAGCAACTTAATTCAGGTGGGAAAAGTCATTTTGTTGAACAACTGGAAGCCATGCTGGTCACCAACAGTAGCGCCATTAGTTCATGTTTCAGAAGCCCAAAAGGTGTCAGCTAGGAGTTGGTCATTCTCAGTGTCACCTACATCACAGAAATTTGGCAGGCATCCTTGCTGCTCACTTTCAAGTGTCTCTTGAATACATTTTATGCCAACAGCCTTATTCAGTTGTTCATATTTTCTTAAGATGAGCCTGCCATTTTTTCTGACTATTCTGTATTATGTCTTTATCGTATCTTAAACTTTTATATTGTACCTGCTGTACACCATGTTGGTGTTGCATATGAGTGGACAGCTTATGAATATTTATTATAAATAAATAAATCTGTTGGGTTGTATAAGTTCTCCTCTGAGCAGACCCATTGGAATTAGTGGCCTTACGTTAGTTGTGGCCACTATTTTCAATGGGTCTACTCTAATACTGCAAGCAACCCATTGCAAATTACCCAGTAAATCCTGATCTACCTTCTGTAGTCACCCCTGGTCTACTTTGTGCATTTGGTTGGCAGGCTGGAGAGATACGGAGGACGAAGACACCCCCTTGGTATACACACTGCTTGCTGCCCGCTGCCGAACCGGCCACTGTGAGGAATTCTGGGTATATAAAGGCAGCCATTCCGAACATTCTGCCTTCTTGCCCCCTGGATTCCAGGAGGGAGGCTCTCTGGTGTCTGTCTCGGTGCTGGTGCAGGACCAGCTGGGAGCAACCGTTGTGGCTTTCAACAGGTGATGATTGTTTCTGTTGTTTAATTTGCGGCTCACTTCCACTGGAGCATCTTGAAGCAATTCCACAATGCAGTGGAAACACATTTAAAACTGTTGAACACATTAAAAACAGTTAAAGCAATGTCAAATCCAATACAGGTGATGGCTAAGACAAAAATCTCCACATAGAAGGGCCTTTCCTTTCCAAAACAGTGTTCTTTTTACAGAAGACGAACTAATACTGCTCTGCTGACTTCAAAAACCCATATGAGCACTCATAAATACCCGCAAACTCTACTGTTTCCTCAGTCCCCTCCAAATGCTTGTCATTTCTTTGTCTGCAGCCAGATGGGCAGGCTGGATGACTGGTCCATCAACAGGTGAGCCTGCTGCCCCCAGTTTCCCCCCCCCCTTGCATAATAAGGGGTGCCCCCACCCAGTCCTGTTTGCTCGGAAATAGTCTTAACCTATTTCAAGGATCAGTCCAAGCTTGCATGGGTTAGTACAAAATGTTCAGCAGTTTTTATTTGAGTACTCACCACATCCCTGGGAAAGAATTTCCCGTAGGTCTGTAGAGGGGTTTCCAAGAGCCTGGAGACTTCCAAGTTTAGGGTGAGTTGGCATCAGCCTTACCCAATTTAGCATCTGTTCATAGCACCTCAGCTAAAGAGTCAGGCATAATCTGCTTTCTCTAGTTAAAAACCCTCAAGCTAAAGCCAGTTATCTATTATTATAGCAAGAGGTGTGTTTCCTTTGTATCCTGAGATCACGCTTTGATCTGGTCATCTTTCCTCCTGGTTCTCTAATCCAGTGTTTCCCAACCTTGTGCCTCCAGCTGTTTTTGGCCTACAATTCCCATCATCCCTTGCCACTGGTCTTGCTAGTCAGGGATGATGGGAGTTGTAGGCCAAAAACATCTGGAGGCACAAGGTTGGGAAACACTGCAATCTACCAACCCATAAAACCTCAGGGAAGTACTAGGGTCTTAATTCCCAGCTAAAGGTAAAGGTAAAGGGACCCCTGACCATTAGGTCCAGTCGTGACTGACTCTGGGGTTGCGGCACTCATCTCGCTTTATTGGCCGAGGGAGCCGGCATACAGCTTCCGGGTCATGTGGCCAGCGTGACTAAGCCGCTTCTGGCGAACCAGAGCAGCGCACGGAAACGCTGTTTACCTTCCCGCCGGAGCAGTACCTATTTATCTACTTGCACTTTGACGTGCTTTCGAACTGCTAGGTTGGCAGGAAACTGCTAGGTTTCCCAGCTACAGACACTTAATTCCCAGCCAGGGTGCCACCTTCCGGACTGACCTCTGGCCAGGCTTAACAAGTTAACCTCATGGTCCCCTAGCTAACTTAAGAGCAAGAGTTACATTTTTGTGTAACAAAACATTTCCTTTGCAGTTCCCTTCAGATGCTTTGGAGTTGACAATAACTCCTGGCATCTGTTGGGGAAAGGCTGATGACAAGGATTTGTCCAGGTTTACAGCTCTTTTGAGATAATATGGGTGGCAGGTGGGAGATCGATACTCTCTGAAATGCAAGTTTGTTGGTTTATAAATCAAGGGGAGAGGCTGTGTCTGTAAGCGCTGTCCAATTTGTTTGTCTCAAGAAAGGATTCAGCACCCTTTTCTCATCAGTAACAAACAGCTTCGTGGTGATGAATGGGCTTCTGCTGGGGACAAATTGGAAACAGAGCAATGCAACATTCATCTTAAACGAGATGCCTGCTTCTCATGCTGGCATCACACGCCCCTGCTCCTTTCTTAGAAAAATTCTGGGGAAGCTGAGCTGATCTATCACAACAAGGCTTTAATGTGGAGAGGAAAACATGTGAGGAGCCTGAGTGGGAGTGTGTGTCCTGCCCTTTAACTTTTGTGCACCTCAAGAAAACAACTAGGGATTGAAGAATGCTAAGGACCATATGAAGTACTCCATCTCCCTAAACCAGTGTTTCCCAACCTTGGGCCTCCAGCTGTTTTTGGACTACAACTCCCATCATCCCTAGCTAGCAAGACCAGTGGTCAGGGATGATGGAAATTGTAGTTCAAAAACAGCTGGAGGCCCAAGGTTGGGAAACACTGCCCTAAACCACAAGGAATCTTCACACAAAGTTCCCAGTGTTCCCCTTTGGGGGGTGGAAACCACTGTTCCATATTTAAAATATAATACTGCAGATAGAAAGCTAGCATATAAGACACAAAGCCCCTCTTGCCCTTCTATTTTTCTATGCGTGGGGAATTTTTGCATGACACTGAGAGGTTGTTTTCCTTCCCAGCTCCATGGCCATCACGCTGCCTAGCCCTCCGGAAGGATTTCACAGCCTTCCTCATTGGCTTTCCAACCAGACTGAGGTGGTGCTGCAGGGCCTGGTGAAACAGAGCGATCCCCAACAGGTCATTGAATATTCCTTGGCTCTCATCACCATCTTAAATGAGGTATGAAGCAACACCTTTTTTGGTGGCTGGGTGGAATGATAGTGCAAGACATTTGTTAGGTAGGTAGGTAGGCATTATTAGTAGATTCAACATGATTCTGACAGCAGTGAGAACCTGTCAGCATATGACACCTGTGCTCAGAGACGCACGCTGGTTGATAGTTTGCTACTGGGTCAAGTTCAAGATGTTACTATTAGTACAGGAAGCCCTTAACAGCTTGGGACCAGTTTATCTGTGAGATTGCCTTGTCGGCATCTCCACTCGGCCAAGCTGATAAAGCCTCATTTTCCTCCGGCCGAGCCTTCGGAATCGCCTCCGACGAATAATTAACGACCTGAGCCTTTGATGAGGCTCCAAGGCACGTTCCCATTAAGCAGAGTTTCCAGTAGCATGCGGAAGTGATAAGATTTATGGCTACATTGTAAAGAGTTTTATTTCTAAGCTACGCAGACAGAAAGGACATCCTCTCTCTATGAAAGCAGAGAGCAACTGAACAAAGGAACAAAGGAAACAGGAAACCAGTAACATCACATCCGTCTCTAGTCTCCTGTGAGGCTTCCAATAGCCTGGACTGTCTCTGGAATGTAAACAGAGCCTTGTGACTCTAAGCAGCTGCTCAGTGGCAAACAGAAACTAACATGCCTTACTCCACATGTTTCCCCCTACCGATGGCTACTTACCCCATGGAAATCGAAAGGTTTCCCTCCTTGCTTATCACTGAAAGAGAGAGCCCATGGCTTGCTTGTTTATTCATTCATTTACTGCATTTCTATACCATCATTTTCTCCAAGGAGCTCAGGGTAGCATCCATGATTCTCCCTCTCCTCATTTAATCCCCATAACAATCCTGTGAGGTAGGTTAGTCTGAGAGGCAGTGACTGGCCCAGTGTCAATCAGTGAGCTTTCATTCATGGCTGAGTGGGAACCCTGGTCTCTCCCAGGTCCTAATCTTACCCTAACCAGTACACCAAATAGGCTCTCATAAGAACTGTCTTAAGAATCTAGTTCACATACTTTTCTTTTTATCCCCGATGTAAGTATGAGTGCTCCATGCGTTTGAAATCGGAAACCAAACATGAAGACCGTCTCCGGGCCTGGACACGGAGGAACATTACAGAAACACTGATTTCTCTTAATGTGACCACTGTGGATGACATCCAGCAAATCGCGGCTGCCCTGGCTCAGTGTACGGTAGGTGGTATCGCATTGCTCTGCCTCTTTTTTTAAAAAAAAAATTATTGCAGATTTCAACACAGTAATTTAACAAAAATACATCATCCACATTGTTTCCCCCCCTCCATTTTTGCCCCCCCCCCCCCGATAGAATACCCTACCAGACTTCCCTCAGCTCCTTTCTCTGGTTTCTCAACACATATTTCTGTCTGCATGTTATAAAATTGTAAAATCCTCAAATTATCTGTCTATATATTAGAATAAAGAGTTTGTGAATGTTTATTCAAAACCTGCCAAAGATTCCAATTCATTTTGTTGCTTCTTCAAATATTTCATAAAAGGTTCCCATTCATCTTTAAAATCAGAGTTACCCTTGTCACGTAGTTTATGTGTCAGTTTTGCCAGTTCCGCATAGTCCATCAGTTTTTCTTGCCACAGTTCTTTCGTTGGGGTTTCTTCATTCTTCCATCCTTGCGCTATTAAGACTCTGCCTCTTAGGCATGGGGAGCAAGTGGGAGGGGGGCTGGGGCTGAAGGGAGTTGGACTACAACTCCCATCAGCCCCAGCTAGCATGGCCATAGGATACTGGGACTGATGGGAGTTGTGGTCCAAAACATCTGAAGGACACCAAGTTTATTTGTTAGATTTATATCCCACCTCTCCTCCAAGGCGCTTCGTGGTGTCCATGGTTCTCCCATGGGCTGGGGTTTCTCAGCCCCTGCGAGTACTTTTGCTAGTGTTCGGTGTCAAAGATAGCAGTGCATGCCTGGAAACTGTTGTGTGGGAAGTAGCAGTTTGCCATTTGCAGAAGCCAGATCTTACGCTCACACAAGGACCGGCAACTTGGTGGCTTGACATATAAGGTCAATTAACTTGCATCTTGGATTCACAGGTAGCCAACAAGGAGTTTGTTTGCCAAGCTTGCCTGACAAAGACCTTGAAGAAGCTGAGAGACATGATGGCCATTCTGCAGGGAGAGACCATGCAAGGGACCATGACCCCAACAACCATCGCAGACAACATCCTCAACATCATGGGTGAGTGCGCAGGAAAGTTCGTTTTTGAAGCAGCCTTCCCCAATCCTCCATATGTTTTGGACTACAACTCCCACCAAACTCAACCAGCACAGCTGTAAAATATGGGAGTTTTAGTACCTGGGAAGGGCTAGCTCAGTGGCAAAGCATCTGCTTTGCATACAGAAGGTCCCAGATTCAATCTCCAGGTAGAACTGGGGGGAAACTCCCTTTCTGAAACCCTGCACAGCTGCTGCCAGTCAGTGTAGACAATATGGAGTTTGATGGAGGAATGCCTGGGTTTAAGCCCACCTCCTGTGTTCCTATGTTAATAAATCCCCAAATCAATATATATATGCATAACGAATCTTCAATTTTGAAAGCCATTCTTGAGAGCCCAAGGGAACAGCACATAGTTTCCCTTTAAGTGAGAGGTAAGGAGTAAGAAACACTTTAGACTTTGCTTCAGCAAACAAAAACTCTCACATTCATTTGTTAGGAATACAGCCACCTTTATTCATAATTACTTTCTTGGTGAATTTGAGAGTGGTGGGATGCGATATTCCGTGTCATTATGCAGTTCATGAGATCCTAAGGGAAACCCAGTGGGGTCAGTATTCAAGGTTCAGGTGTTAAAAAAAAAGGGTCCATCTAGATTTCTGCTGAGCACTCTTGGCTTCTCTGCATTTCTTTCCCCTCCATCAGGGTTGAGTTCCAGCATCTTTGCTTATGGTCATCCTCAGCCCTCAAACATAACTGGAGGGCAGGAGGTTTAATTTGTGGCTGGATGATCAACACAGTGCTTAATTCAAGGGTGAGGGATCTTTTTCAGCTTGGAGGCCACATTCCCTCATGGGCATTCTTCTGGGGGCCACATGCCAGTGTTGGATGGGGCTAGGAAGAAAAGTGAGTGGAGCTGTGGATCAGACTCTTATTTTTCTACGCGGGACTTAAATTCTAGCAAGAATCAGAGGCTTCTTTTTTAAATTGATTTTTAATTTCAAGTAACAAGACATACAAGGAAAACAGAGCTTAGTAGTTGTACAGAAATAAAGAAAAACAGCAGTTGATGGTTGTGGTTTTAGATGTTCCAAGAAGGGCAATCAAACAAACATGTCTCTCCATAATGTTCCATTGGTCGAAGGAGGGTGAAAACCATGTTTGACTTTCTTAACAAAGTCCGTGAAAGGGTACCATTTCATGTAAGGGGTGTGAGTCTTCCCTCACCCCCGTCAAAGGTTTCTGCACAGGCAAAACACACACACACACACACACACACACACACACACACAGAGGGCGCTACCTTTCCATCTTCCATCCAGGCAAGCAAGAGGCATTATCAGTGTTCAGCAAAACATTCCAGCTAGTCAAAAGCACCTGCAGAAAGTGTGGAGCGGGGCCAATGACAGGTGTAGCCTGGAGAAAGTTCCAGGGAACAGGCAGAGAGGCTTGGAGGGCCACATTTGGCGACCCAGGTCTGAGGTTCCCCACCCCTGATTTAATTACTGTATTTTTCGCCCTATAAGACGCATCAGACCACAAGACGCACCTAGTTTTTGGAGGAGGAAAACAAGAAAAAAAATATTCTGAATCTCAGAAGCCAGAACAGCAAGAGGGATCACTGCGCAGTGAAAGCAGCGATCCCTCTTGCTGTTCTGGCTTCTGGGATAGCTGCGCAGCCTGCATTCGCTCCATAAGACGCACACACATTTCCCCTTACTTTTTAGGAGGGAAAAAGTGAGTCTTACAGAGCAAAAAATATGGTAATTGAACTTCCATCCTCAGTAAGGACCACACTAACCTTTCCTGGCTCCTTTGCAGGGGACTTGATCCACCTTGTCAACACCGTCTCCCAGGAGACTGAGCCTCGGGAAACGTGCAATAACCAGAGCCCCGTCCAGGTGGCCTCCCAGGCGTACGCCCTCTCCACCGACCTGATGCGCATCCTGATGAAGTCCCGAGTCCTCAACGAGGAGCCCCTGGAACTGGCGGGAAGCAACATCACGGCCAAGGGCAAGCGGGCCGGCCCACTGGGCCTCCTCTGCTACAAGGAGCACCCCAGCTGCCAGTTCTCCATCCCCTTAGCTTTCAACGCCACGTTCTCCGACCTGACAGACATTGTCCAAGTCATGATCCGGGTGGACTACAACCCTTTCCCCTTCGGCTTCGTCACCAACTACACCGTCTCCTCCGAGGTGGCGTCCATGGAGTTCCAGGACAACAACGGGACAGAGATACCGGTGGGGAGCCTGGGTCCCGAGAAGGCTATTGCCGTGACAGTCTTGGACCCCGGAGAGAAGAACATCACCATGACGACGGTCATGATTGAGGAAAGGAGTTCGGGGACTGCAGTGGTCATGGTGGAGGATGACAATGCAGAAGCAGGGTTGTATTTCCAGGTCACCTTCAGTGTTGTAAATGGTAAGTGTGGGTTTTTGTGGCTTCCGCAAAGTTGCTACATGGACCCAGAATTTTAACAATGTCTGTTGTGTATGCATTTCTCCTGTCCTTCCTCCAGTGAGATTAGGCCAGTGCATTTTAGAACTGTTTATTGGACTTTGTTCCATGTTTGATGTACCTTGCCCTGGGCTCTGAGGGCAAGCAGAAATAAATAAATAAGCAAGCAAGCAAGCAAGCAAAGTAGATTGTGCTAAAAAACTTGCATGCCTGGGGAGAACCCATCCCTTAATACCTGTCTGGAAGTGTGTGTGTATATACTGTAGATATATATGGATATGGTTATGTAAGTTGAGGGGTTAATGTGCAGCATAGTAGACAGTTATTTTACATATTCCTCAGGCCTTCTGCTTCTGGGAGACCATGGATACTGACCAGAGAAAGTTCATATTGCCCAGAGTGCTGTCTAGATATGCACATTCCTTATAGCCTGTTGGGAGGTTATGCATATTGGCTGGAGAATTTACAGAATTCAGTCAGCCTATGCATGTTCCCGAAGGAGATTGTGTATACTGACCAGGAAATGTGCTCAGTTCCCTTTCCATGGACAGATAATGTGCACATTCCTCAGAAGGCCTTATGAATGTGCACAATGGCTGCTTGTTACGCACATTAACTGCTCAACTTAAATTACATCTATCTATCATCTATCTATCTATCTATCATCTATCTATCATCTATCTATCTAATCTATCTCAATCCTATATGAATAAGAGCTCTATTGCACAATCTCTGCTGCTTGTGGCTCCCCCATCTAGTTGTTTTCTGACCCTGTCTTTCCTTTCTTCCTCCCAACAACAAGACCGTTATGTGTCCAGTGAGCAGGAGCCGTTCATTGCTGTCTGTCTCTTCCACTCACCTGAGACCCACCAGCACAACTGCACAACCTCCAAGGAGATCCACCTGGAGGATATGACCAGGATGCCTCAGGGCGACCACCGGCGCTACACCTTCTTTGTCTCCCCTGAGTAAGTGACACCTCTGCAGGTGAGCCCACAATGAGCTCCCAGGCAGGGAGCCCACCTCCTCAGGAGAGCCCACAATGAGCTCCCAGGCAGGGAGGGAACATGCTGTGGGTGGGGTCTGGAAGAAGCTAGCCTAGAAGCTGACGCTAGTGGATATAGCAGGAGGTGGATGGATGTCTCTCCTCACTTAAATCCATGCCTTGAATGCAACTATTCTGATTCATCTGCCTGGATCAAAGATGTGTTGCTGAACCACAAACCAAAGTCTCCCCACAACCGCAGGTCAAGTGTGCCTCTACAACCAGTCCTTCCTTACTGTTTGTTTGTTTGTTTCTCTCCCTTAGCACCAGCAACCCTGCGAGGGAATATTACTTGAACATCACTAACCACTTTGCCTGGACTGCTGTGGAAGTGACCCTGGGCCTGTACAGTTCCTTGTGCCAATATTTCAACGAGCAGGAGGGGCACTGGAAGACTGAAGGCATGGCTCCCTTGGAGGGGGCCACCCCTGACAAGGCTGTGTGCTTAACCCAGCATCTGACAGCTTTTGGTGCAAGCCTTTTTGTCCCCCTTCATTCTGT
The DNA here is from genome assembly GCF_964188315.1 of Podarcis muralis. Taxonomy (NCBI): domain Eukaryota; kingdom Metazoa; phylum Chordata; class Lepidosauria; order Squamata; family Lacertidae; genus Podarcis; species Podarcis muralis. The sequence goes on from NC_135668.1 coordinate 32,434,176, forward strand.
GCAGTTCATTCGGCCTGTGAGTCAAGTCTAAGGGTTATTAACTTTTTCAAACAGCTGCTTTTAACTTTTTCTATATTGATCCTTAGGGATGCAGGTGGCGCTGTGGGTTAAACCACAGAGCCTAGGACTTGCCGATCAGAAGGTCGGCGGTTCGAATCCCTACGACGGGGTGAGCTCCTGTTGCTCAGTCCCTGCTCCTGCCAACCTAGCAGTTCGAAAGCACGTCAAAGTGCAAGTAGATAAATAGGTACCGTTCCGGCGGGAAGGTAAACGGCATTTCCATGCGCTGCTCTGGTTCGCCAGAAGTGGCTTAGTCATGCTGGCCACATGACCCGGAAGCTGTATGCCGGCTCCCTCGGCCAATAAAGTGAGATGAGCGCAGCAACCCCAGAGTTGGCCACGACTAGATCTACTGGTCAGGGGTCCCTTTACCTTTTTATATTGATCCTTATATTGGTACTTCTGTTGTTTTGATTCCCCACCCCCACCCCTTTTTTCCTTACAATCAATCAGTATATACATTACATGGAATAAATAACTTTCTATAGTGATTGTATTTTTAATCTGTCCTTGTGTGGGTGAGCTGCCTTGCTCCTTAAAGTAACCTATAAATTTATACAGGGAAGGAAAGCGCATAGACACACACACATATATATGCTTTATATTTTGCTCAGCCTCCGGGCCCAGGTTTGAACTACATTGTGCTGCTGACTTGCGCCATCTGTTTTGTGACATACTCGGTGGCGGCTGTGATTGTGCACAAACTGGACTTGATCGACATCAACCGCGTGGGGGTGATCCCTTTTTGTGGGAAGAATGGGCTGTACAAGTATGAGGTCCTGGTGAAAACGGGCTGGGGCAAGGGGTCAGGTGAGTAGCTGTGATGCTCTGGGCACTCTCAAAGAAATGTTTGTGTCTTCTCCTACAGCCATGTTAGCACTTAATTATTTAAAGATACAGCCCTACCTACTATGGAGGAATGGTTCGTAAAATTAATGGACTTAGCTGTGCTGGCAAAGCTAATGTGTTTAATTAGAGAAAAATCAGTATTGACATTATTATTATTATTAAGGATTGGAAACTTATTATGGACTTTTTGCATGAAAAGGGAAATGAACTTGGAATAGCTGGATTTGAAGATTGAAAACAATTTTGACTTACGGAAAACAAAATATTTGGATGGTCATGACAGACAGAGAACCAGAAGACTTTTTATTCTTTCCCCATCTTCTTTTCTTTCTTTTTTCCTTTTTCCTCCTCTTTTCTCCTGTTCCCTTTTAGATTAGATTTTGAAGCCATTTCTTTTATTCTGGTGTATTATAAAACGATACTTTGTATTGGGGATGAGTTTTTAAAAGAAAAATAGACCTTTACAAAACAATGGCTTATTCTCCTGCTCTTCAAACCAAAAAAGGCTTCAGGAGTGGCTTGTAAACCACTGGGGGGAGGGGACCATCCCTACCTGCAAGTTTACAATCCAAACAGACATGGCATAAAAGGGGAATGGTTTGGGAGGGAGGAGGAAGTAAGCACGCTTAGGTTTAGGTTTAGCTTTTTAGGACTGCAGCCAGCTGAATTCTACTCAGCTGAGACTCATTGGAATCCATGGGCTTAATTTCAGTAGCTCTGTTCTGACTGGAGCTTAGTTCTTCTCCTCTTCAAAAAAAAAAAAAAGTTTTTGGAAAAGGCACCAGGTTGGTGAAGGCCACCCTGCTTAAACCGCACACCACAGATCAAGAGGGTCGCTGGGGTGGGCTAGGTGGAACTGTTGCGCCCTTGGCAGCCGTTAACAGAGCAAAGAGGAGTCTGGATTAAGCCTTTTTAGCCGCTCTGTGGAGAGAATATCCAGGACAAACATCCCCTCCCAGTAAAATCCTGGCAAGTGAATGAGTATTAGAGCCACTCCTGTTTGGAGAGGAAATGGAGGATGGATCCGTCCAGCCCCTCAGCTGCTGCTCTCAAGGATGCTGTAATGTGATCCCTGGGTGTGGTGGAATAGCACACCAGAGAAGCATGTTCCTGTGCTGACCAGAATGCAGAGTAACGCTACTCTGAATTTCGTGGTGCGGTTTTATGTCAGGATTTTTAAAAAAAAAAAAAATGTCAGGGAAATTTAACTGTGACCCACCTTACATTGCAAATTACATAAAAAATTCATTGTAATTTGCAATGTAAGGTGGGTCACAGTTAAATTTCCCTGACATATTTTTTTTTAAAAAAATCCTGACATAAAACCGCACCATGAAATTCAGAGTAGCGCAAATCTTCACTTCAGTTATTGGATCAGGAACTGCGAATTAAAATGATCTGGACGCCTTTCCTCCCTGGGGTCCCCTTTCTCCAGATGCAAAGCTGAGGTGCAAAGAGGGTGGGGGACCATTTGTCCCAGGCTGGAGGCTGGGGGATGAAGGATGCTTGAAGAGTCCCATTTCACCTTCCCCTCCCCTGCCCCACATGAGACATAAACCAGGCTACTTTCCTCCTTTAAGAATTTGCACTCCTTCCTCCCTTCCTTCCTTCCAGGGACAACGGCTCATGTGGGAATCACTCTGTATGGGATGGAGAGCAAATCTGGGCACCGGCACCTGGATGGGGAAAACGCCTTCCACCGCAACAGCCTCAATATCTTCCAGATCGCCACAGAACGGAGCCTTGGGAGTGTGTGGAAGATTCGCATCTGGCATGACAATAAAGGTGTGTATGTGAGAGCAGACTGCAGCTGAGGCCTTGAGACCCAAAGCCTGTTTGTTTGTGTTTGTTGTTGCCTGGCTCTCCCCCTCCTCATGTAATCCACACAACAGCCCTGTGAGGTAGGCTAGGCTGAGAGACTACAGTGACTGGCCCAAGGATGGATGGATGAACTCGGCCCTCTAACCACTACACCACACTGGCTCTCCCAGGGTTATTAGCGGTTATTATGTGGCGTCAGTGGGTAGAGATAACACTCAATCCCACCCCATACCAGCTCAGTTGTGTGTGCAAAGTGTGCGCCTAGAAAACAAATGGGGATCCATCCAGCCACTGCAACCCAAATGAACAGAGCTGCAATTCTTGATGAATTGCAACTCGGCAGTTTCCCCTCTGGAGCCCCCCCCCCCTTTGAAGCTGCGTCTCTCCCATCTGCCAAGACAAAGAACAAAACTCATTGCTAGCATTTTGCAGAGAATATCATAATTACAGTTTAGCAGAGCCTGAATTGTTAAAGCTGAATGAGAAACATAATGAATGTAAAACGGTCACTTAAAAAACTACACAGGCCATTTTCAGGCAGGGCTGGTTTGATCATTAGTCTGAATGAGGCAACTGCCTCAGGCAGCATATGGCTTAAGAAGGAGAAGTGAGCAGCCTTAAGGAGAAGTGGCTATTCTTTGTGAATCTCCCAATTATCATCCTTCTCTGTTGGAGGACAGATGTATGTGGGCCAAACAGCCTGTTACGCATTTCCTAAACTAGGTATGAATCCCATTGCCAGTGTTGAAGTCAAATTTAGCTACCTTTTCATTTGACTTTTGTATGTACAACAAGGGGGGTGCCATCTTGTATTTCACCTCAGGCCACAAAATGTCTTGCACCACCCCTGTACTCAGGATTCCCCCCCCCCCCGACTGCCCCCCCCCAACAGTTTAAATTCATGGAGATTGTTAGTGGATGTATCTTGGAATCAAATTAGATAAAAAGATGTCTTAAAGCTGTTTCCTTCTTTCCATGCTGCTTAGGGCTAAATCCATCATGGTACCTGCAGCACGTCATTGTCAGAGACTTGCAGACCTGCAAGAGCTACCACTTCCTGGTGAACGACTGGCTGTCTGTCGAAAGCGAGGAGAATGATGGCTTGGTGGAGAAGGAAGTCTTTGCTGCCAGTGAGTGGGAAGGGAGCACACTGAAGACGCAAAATCTGCCTACAAAGCTGTTGCCCTCCAGATTTTTTGGACTGCAACTCCCATCTGCCCCAGCTGGCATGGCCATTTTCAATTATAGCTCCCATTAGGGTGTTCGTTGTTGATGATTTAGCAATTTATACCTTTTGTTAAATAAATGTGGCAATAATCACAAACTTGCTGACAGTGGCGAGAGTGCTCGTAGCTAGGAAATGGAAAAAGCAAGGTGGATTTCAAATAGAAGAATGGTATAAAGAAGTGAGGGAGATAGTGATTAACGATAAATTTACGTGTGCTATCAAAGTCAGAAGGGGAATATGGAAGATAAATGACTTTGAGGAAATGTGGAAAATATTTGTGGAATTTGTATTGTTAAAACAAAAAGGGGTCAAACCATCTCAAGAAGTGTTACATTTTTGGAAAGTTGGATAATTATGGTAAATAATGGTCCGGGGTGTGTGTGCACATTTTTATTTGTATTATTACTTTGTTTAATTTTTTAAAAAATAAATAAATGTGGCAAGCTGAAATGGGGCTCTGCTTGAACCCCCGTTTTGAAGACTGAAATGAGGACAGTCACTTGGGGGTGCGGGTTGAGGCGAGATTCCTTCTCTGCAGGGACAATAATGTTAAGATGACCCTTCCCCCGCTTCTGGCTCCACAGGCGAGGCTGACCTGAGGAGCTTCTTGCGGATCTTCATTGAGGAGCTGCAGAGGGGTTTCTTTGAGAAGCATGTCTGGCTGTCCCTGTGGGACCGTCCCCCTCGCAGCCGCTTCACCCGCGTCCAGAGGGCATCCTGCTGCTGCCTCCTTGTCTTCCTCTTCCTGTGTGCCAATGCCGTGTGGTACGGCATTGTGGGAGATGTCAACTTCAGGTGCGTTGGGAATTTCTGATCCTCTCTAGCCCAGGAGGGCCACTTCCTTCCATAGACAGAAGATCAGTGGGGAGGCTGTGGGATAGCATGGCCAGTGTTTCCCTCATGTCCTGTGGCCTTAAGAACATGGCACAAAAGGTAGCTGCCTTTGTTATTTATTTGTTTATTTCCTGCCCATCACCCTAAGGTACCAGGGCTGGTTACAGCATTAGAAACAATATTAAAAACAATTTAAAACACCTTACACTCATAAATATGGGGGGGTCCATCTCAGCATTGTCTTGCACTAGAAATGGTGCTAGCGCCCTCCCTGCTTACTCTCTCCTGTCTTTTCCTAGCAACGTGGCCATCTCCACCTTGATCCCGGTCAACGGTGAGACAGCTGTGGTTGGTCTGGTGTCCAGTTTGGTTGTCTACCCCCTGTACCTGGCCCTCCTCTTCCTCTTCCGTATGGCACGGAGCAAGGTAACAGTGCGTTGGGGAAGGGGGCAGTAGCCTGTTTCTGGGCAAGGCCTTCAATTGGCCGCAGGCCATCGCAATAAATATGATTTTAGATGTTGGTAAATGGCTATAGCTCAATATTAGAGCATCTGCTCTGCATGCAGAAGGTCCCAGGACCAATCTCCAGGTGAGGGCCAGGAAAAACTCCCTGCCTGAACCAGAACAGCTGCTGGTTAGTGCAGGCAGCATGGAACTAGTTGAGCCAAGGGTCACCTAACTTGGTATAAGGCAGCTTCCTATGTTCTATGGTTACCAGTTTTAATACATTTCACTGGTTATTTCCTTAATGGGTTGCAAAGCAAACATGGCAATTCCTATTTTTAGAGAAGATAGTCATGTTTATTTATCCATGCATTATAATATTTTGCTTGTGTACATCTGTGTTTTGCATCATTCACTGAATGCACAGTTCTTTATCAGAATTTTTGAGGTTCCTCTTCAAGATTGGCAGGTGCCCAGAAGAGGAAAACAGCTCATGGGTGGCACATATTAAGCCATCTTATACCACCAAGTTCGGTAGCCATTGACCCAACTGGCTGCGTTCTTCTGCTCAGACTGGCAATAGCCCTCTGGCGTTTCATGCAGAGATCGATTTCTGGAAGCTTAAATGTGACTGAACAGGCCCCTCTGAATAACAAAGATGTTTAGCAAGTCAGTGGTTCTTGTGAATTTCTGACTTAGAGAAGTGGCACCCTCATCCCCCATCTCTGACAGCTATTTTTTAAATAGGGAAAGGGAGAGAAAGTAAGAGCTGTTGGCAGGTGGCTGGCTTTTTCCATTCAAAATAAGATCAAAGTGACTCCTCAAAAGTTGGGGGAAATCTGACATCCCTTTGCCCTTCCAGCTGAAAGGAAAATGTCCTTCCTTGCCTCAAGCGCCTTCTTCTCTCCTAGGTGTCTGTCAGCCAGTCCCTGGCCCATTCAGACCAGCAGTCCTTAGAGATCGACAACTACCTGGACTCGTCTCTTATGGAGAGCGCCTTCCTCACCTTCCCTGGGCTTCGGACAGAGGTGAGAGGGGCAAGTGGCAGGACAGAAGTGTGGGGTGGTTTCTGAAGGGGTCCTAGGCCCTGCCCCACTTACAGCCCTGCCTTTCTTTCCCTCAGATCTGTGTCCTTTTACCTCATTCAGCAGTGGAGAGCCCCTGGCCCTCGTGATGTTGCTGGTCTCTCAACTCCCATCCTTATGATTAATATTACTACATTAATATTCCACATTTGCTCCAAGGAGCATTAAAGTGGTGTACCTGGTTCTCCCCCCCCTCTCCATTTTATCTTCACAACAACCTCGCGAGGTGGGTTAGGCCGAGAGTTAAGGTCCTTGAGGTCCTGAACTTCCATCATCCCTGACCCATTGACCTTGCTGACTAGAGCTGATGGATGGGGTTGGAGTCCAGCAACATCTGAGTGAGGGGCTCGTGTCAGTTGCCTGTGGCCTAGTGTCCAATGAATAGTCTTCACAGTGGTCCTCCCTAAGGGGCTGCATTGATCCCAAAGAACCAAGGCTGGCTGAGCAGTGAACCCTCTTTCCTTCCCTTACAGGCCTTTTCAGAGCAGACCAAAACAGATTTGTTCCTGGACGATTCGAAAAGGTAAATGGGATTTATTTGTTGCATTTATATCCCGCCTTTCCTTCAAGGTGCTGCACGTGGTTCTCTTCCCATTTTATCCTCACAACAACTCTGTGAGGGGAGGTTAGGCTGAGAGACTGTGGCAGGCCCAAGGTCTCCCAGTGAGTTTCATGGAATAACAGGGATTTGAAACCGGGTCTCACAGGTCCTAGGTCCAGCACTCTGACCACTACACCACACTGTCTCTCTGAGATGTATGTATTTGGCTTCAGTTTGGGCTGTGAGGTCAGCTTGAAGAGGATTGTATTTATTAAAGAGCTCTGCCTAAGGGTGTTCCTTGTTCCCGTGCTCATCCTTCCTCTCTGCTCTTGTTTCTGCCTCAGCCTAATACGGTGGCACTCCAACGAGGCCCTGCTCAACTGGCCCGACCTGCTCAGCGACCCTTCCATCATGGGCAACACAATCCAGAAGCTGAAGAGGGGCAGGACCAGTCGCCATCTTGGCCTGGAGGCTCCCTTGGCAGCTGAGGAGGACAGTTTGTCACTTGGCTTCCCGCAAGCTCAGGCCAGATACTTCTCAGCTTCAGGTATGAGGCGGGTGGACAGGAAAACAGTCCAAATCTGAATGGCTTCATAAAGGATTCTTTGCCACAAACATTTACTTCTCTTTAACACAGAGGTCGCGGGTGGCGCTGTGGGTAAAACTTCAGCGCCTAGGACCTGCCAATCGCATGGTCTGCGGTTCGAATCCCCGCGGCGGGGTGCGCTCCCACTGCTCGGTCCCAGCGCCTGCCAACCTAGCAGTTCGAAAGCACCCCCGGGTGCAAGTAGATAAATAGGGACCGCTTACTGGCGGGAAGGTAAACGGCGTTTCCGTGTGCTGCGCTGGCTCGCCAGAGCAGCTTTGTCACGCTGGCCACGTGACCCGGAAGTGTCTGCGGACAGCGCTGGCTCCCGGCCTCTAGAGTGAGATGAGCGCACAACCCTAGAGTCTGTCAAGACTGGCCCGTACGGGCAGGGGTACCTTTACCTTAACACAGAGGTGGGGAACCTGTGGCCCTCCAGGTGTTGCTGGACTACAACTCTCATCTTCCCTGACTGTGTGGGCTGCTGGGAGCTGGAGTCTTAACATTGAGAGGGCTGCAGCTTCCCTTCTGAGGTTTGCCAGGTGCCCTGAATAGTCAGGAACAAGAGATTTGCTGCCTGAGATGAAGGACTAGCAGAGAATTTACAGGGGCCGTTGCATCTGATTTCAACCCTGGCATCGGGATATTGATTTACATGGTTCCCAAGGGTAGCCTGCTACCTGAAGAAGTGCAGAGCAGGATAGATGAGGGGATTGAAGCAGAATTGGGGGTTGGGAGGTGCTGCCACCCTCTGGTACCTGTTGTCTTAGGGAGGTGACACTCTGCCCAATAGTAGGTCCAGCCCTGTTAACCTGAGTGCTGTTTATACAGAGGAGTGGAAGGAACAAAGGAAGGATATACTTGTGCAGTTGAAGAAAGACAGAGTAAGAATGTGTGAGAGGCAGAGGGTTCACTTTCCCCCTTTCTAGGGCATTCATGTCCACCGCACGCAGCATAGGGCCAAGGAGGACTCTCAGAGATTGCTGCATGGGAGAACCAGCCTTTAGCAAATCTGTTCTGCATGTATTTGCAAAGTAACGCATATGCCCCACACAGTAACTGCTACAAGCACACTTCATGCTGCTAACATATCTTGATGTGAACCCAGCTTGACACATGTTTCTTGGTCACAGATGAAGATCTGATCCGGCAGATACTCACCGATGGAGCTGGCAGCCTCTCCCACCCTCAGGAAATGGGACCATACCCCAGGGTTGAAACTGACCTCATCTCAGGGCTGTAAGTCTCCCATGACAGAGGAGGTAGTGGTGCTGGTGCTGGTGCTTGTGCATGAGGCCAGTTGCTTACTGACCCCCATCCCAAAGGAGATGCAGTGCTTAACGCCCTTGTGGTTTTTTCTGGCAGATCCAGCATGCTTGGGGAGAAGACAGAGACTATCATGATGCAGCGGCTGACCGAGAAAGGGCAGAATGTAGCAGCAGCAGCAGCCCCTGGCAGAGAACTGAACCGCTCGGCCAAATCAACGCGAACAGGTAGGGTGGGATATGGCAATTGGTGACCAGCTTGGAAGTGGGATTGTGGAAGTGGGTGGGGAATGCACAGACCTCTAGACCCATCATGTCACCTTCACTTTCCAGTCATGCCTAGGCCAGCATCTTCCTCCCAGAGGCTGAGCCACCTCCCATCCCCTTGTGATAGGATTTATTCTAAACCAGTGGTTTCCAAGCTTTTTCCAGCCACTGCCCCCTTAGTTCCATAAATTCATCCCTGCGTCCCCTACCCTATGAAAAGCATTATTCATTATAGCAATTTTCACAGCCCTCTAAGGAAGATAATAACACAATAAAATTCAAAACAGTAACAATTAATTGCAGAGTTATTCAAAATCCGGTTAAAACTATTTAGTTTAATTAATTCCACAGTTAATGAACTTGATCCAGTGATGTCAGCTTTTCAAAGTATGGTAGCCATTTACACCTTCAATGCCCCTGTGCTGCCCCCAGGTAATCCCATCACCCCCCAGGGGGTGGTACCACCCACTATGGGAACCACTGATATGAATTCCGTCACCTTCAGCTTATCACACGCCCACTCTGCCTCAGCTGAAGACCTCCTCTATTGCGTTGGAAGAGTCAGAACAGTGCGTAGTTAAACTATGGAACTCACACCTGCAAGAGGCAGTGATGGCCACCCACTTGGTTGGCTCTGAAAGAGGAGGAGACAAATTCATGGAGGATGATTGGACTATCCGTGGCTACTAGCCATGATGGGTATGTTCTGCCCCTACGGTCAGAGGCAGGAATGCTTCTGAATACCGGTTCCTGGAAACTACAGCAGGAGAGAGTGCTCTTGTGGGTGTCCCATAATGGGCTTACGGTAGGCCACTGTGAAAACAGGAAGCTAGGCTCTTGGCTTGCTCCAGCAGGCTCTTCTTACGTTCTTACATCCTCCCCTCATGCACACTCCATTCTATGGAATGAAGCCAGATTACTGACTCCTGTAACTCTATGGATGTGCAATCTTTCATGAGGGCATCTGCCCAGCCCCTGTGGTGCTTCTTACCAGCTTCTGTTGCAGCACCAGGACAGGTTGTGCAGATCTTGAGAAAAATAACAAGTAATTGGGTACACTCTTCCAAATGCCATCTTTCTCCCTCTATTTATATAAAAGGGTTCTAAACTTTGAAGAGTTGTGCAGGACCTGCCTTGCATGTGTAGCATGCAGCTGCTCTCCCTGCCCCACAGAAACAGACTGAATAAAGCAAACCAGCCCCTGCTCACCACTTCTGTCTTGTGTGTGTGTGTCTTCTGCAGTCACAGATCACGCTCTCCGGAAGCGCCTGCTCCCCTTCTGGTGCTCCTACCTGGCCCATGCCATCAGCCTGGCCTGCCTGGTCATCTGCTTTGGAGTCTCCGTGTGGATTGGAGTGGGTTTCACCTCCAGCGTGGCCCTCATGTGGCTCATCTCAGGGATTTTTAGCTTCCTCTCCTCCTTTTTGCTGTGGGAACCATCCAAGGTAGGCTCTGGTGGAAGCTCAGCGGGAGAGGGGAGAGGTGGCTTCCGGACAATTCCAGGTTGCCATTCCAACCCATGTCCCATTTCCGATTGAGGAGCATATAAATAGAAATAAAATCAACCGCCAAAGTTTCTCGGCAGTGGACATGAGAATTACCATTCACGGATGTGTCTCGGACCCACTGATGACTTGTGCACTGGTCAAGCGGTCCAAGAAGCCACCTCCCTGAACGTTCTCCCTCTGCCCTGCCCAGGTTCTGCTGGAGGCCCTCTACTTCTCACTGGTGGCCAAGCGCCTGCACCCCGAGGAGGACGACACTCTGGTGGAGTACCCGTTCGTGGAGCACGTGTCGGAGAAGATTGGCCGGGTCCGGCCCCCTCAGGGATTCGCTCTCTTTCAAGCCAAGGAAGAGGCCAAGAAAGTGAAGCTTCTGCACGGCCTGCTCAAGGTGAAGAGGGGGAGCTGCTGCCAGTTTGTGGCATCTGATGCATTTTAGGAGGGAGACTTGCAAGGGAGGGGATGAGGAGGAGGAGGGCAGGCCCTGTGTGCCTTCCAGACAACACTGGGCACTTTGAAAGCTCAGTGGCAGAGCAACTGCTTTAGAATGTCGCAGATTCAATCCCCAATGGCTTTTCCAGGGAGGACTGGACAAGACTCCTTGCCTAAAATCCTTAAGAGCTTAAATGGACCCATGGTCTGACTTGAGATAAGGCAGCTTTCCATAGGGAGAGGAGCACGGAAGACAGGCTGGAGCTCAGTGGTAGAGCAGTTGCTCTGCAGGCAGATGGTCCCAAGTTGAATCCCCTATGCCATCTCCTGGTAGGACTGGAGAGACTCCCTGGATGCAGTCCTGGAGAGCCTCTGCTGCCACTCAGTGTGTCAACAGTGCTTAAGCTACATGGACCAATGGTCCAACTCAGCATAAGGCAGCCTTCTATGTTCCAAGGAGGGCTCATCCAACAGCTCCCAATCTAAGGAGCATCCCTGTGCATGGTGGTCCCACTCCAAGGGCGGGCAGGGGGTGAGATTCTGCTGGTTTGTGCAACCTGTGGGTGGCTCTTCTGCTGAGGCAGCCACAGGCAGTTCCCAGCAAGAGAGCAAATCAGATCCTCCGTCTGTCATCCCTGCTAGAACTTCTTCATCTACATGCTGTTCCTCCTGGCGACCCTCCTGACCAACTATGGCGATGCTTCACACAACAGCCGGGCGTTCCTCTTGCAGAGCTCCATCAAGCAGCAGCTGGGCAGTGAGCAGTTCCTGCGCATCAAGAGGTATTTCAGCATAGCTCAGCTGCTGCTCAGGTCTCCAGCCCCATGTTTGGAAACATTCCTCTTCAGCACTCTGCTCAGCTTTGCTGGTGGGAATTGCAGTCCCAAACAGCCGTACTGCCCGGGGCTGATGGGGAAAAAATGTCTGGTGTTCACAAGGTTGGTGAAGAGTGGGGCAGACAATACATAATTTGATGGACCAGGGATGTGACTCAGTGTAAGTCAGCTTCCCTGCATAAATGATGGCATTATTGTAGAGACAGAAACTCCTTGCCGGGCCCAAGAAATTCCTCTTTCCTCTTTGCCACGGAAAGTGGTGACCACTGAAGTCATTCAGTTTTGGTTGCTTAATGCCAAAATGGCTGCAGAATTGCAAAGTCTCCACTCAACCGCCTCCTTCCTTTTTCTCTCCCCACCATGCCTGCACAGATCTGACGAGTTCTGGGTCTGGATGTCCCAGGGGCTGTTGCCCTATCTCTACAACAACCAGTCAGGCCGGGGAAGTTACAGTGTCACCCTGGGGTCCCCACAGCTGCGGCAGATCCGCCTCCAAGAAGGTAGGTGGGAGATCCTCATTAAGATGGTCTTGGATGGGGTCAAACTCCCCTGGAGGTGCATGTGTGCCACTTGGAAGCACTCCTGGGTCCATTACTGGATCACCAGAGGCACAAGTGGCCTCCGTAGCTTCTTCTACCAGCTTTGGCTGGTGGCCTAGCTGCGACCTGATTTGGATGGGAAGGTCCTGGCTTCATTGAACTCTGTTCCAGTAGCCTCTAGGTTAGGAAACTGTAATACACTGCACGTGAGGCTGCCTTTGAAGATTGTCCAGAATCTGCAGCTACTGTAGAGTTTGGCAGCTAGATTATTTCTGTAAGTGAAGCAGTTTCCTGTTTCTGCAGGACTCACAACAATGGTGGTGGTGTGTGAGCCTCTGTTGTCAAGCGCAGGCTTGAAGCATCTAGAACAGCCTTCAGTAACCTGACACCCACCAGATATTGCTAGACCCCAGCTCCCATAAGTTCCAGCATCTTACAGTCATGCTGGATGGGGGTGATGGGAGTTATAGTCCAAAAGACTGTAGGACACCAGGCTGGCAAAGGCAGATCCAAAATGATTTAATCTCCCAGCACCTCTTACTAACCCCCTGGGGTCTGATTGTGGCAATTTGTAGTCAGTGCAGACAACCAACAGTGTCAGGCCCAGGTGGTGGAGGGCCTTGCCTTCAATGGAACAAGCCTTGGCTAGCAGGCAACCCTTTTGATTTCTTGCCTCTCTTGATTTTGCACTTGGAAATTGTAACACAGGATGCTGCCATTTTAGATGCTCTTCTCAAAAGCCAGAGGCTGTAATTTTGGGAACATTTGAGAGATGGAAGTAGAAATATATAATAAACTCACACACATACACATTTATTTTATATATAGATTCAGGCACACACAACAAGCCTTTTAAGCAGATATCTTTCCTAGTCCGTTTCTGCATGAGAATTGTTTGTAGATGTATCAATTGCTTTTATATTCCACCTTTCCTTCCAAACACTAAACAAACAAATCAGTACTTCCAGCCTTCCCTTCACCAAACGGTCCCAGGGCATGTTACATAAAATTTATTGCCATTTAAAACAATATACACTGGAACCCTAAGTTAAAACCTCAGAACTAACAAGGTCATCAGAATAATAATGCAGCAATGTCATCACAGCAGTGCGACCAATGGAGAACGCTCTTCTGACTGCTTTTTTTCCAGCGGAGTGTCCCAGTTCCGTCCGCCATATCCTTAGTGGGACGGATCCATCTGCAACGGGGGGGAAATGCATCCTTGGCTCAGACAGCTTTGACACGGCCAGTTACGCAGTAGGCTGGAAGAGTGTTGCCGGCAACCTCACACAATCATGGACTTACTCGCCACCTGATCTGCCAGGGTAAGAAGCACTAGATTCCTCCTGCACATCCCTTGCAAAAATCAGAGGAAGGGCATTTCCTGCCAGCTCCCTGTATATTCTTCAAAAAAAATTTTAAAAATCCCTTTATTACCATTACTAGCAACCCAAAAGTACGATAGCAGGGTATACCATCATGCCATATACAAAGCAAACAAGCAATTAATAATAAGAGAAAGAAATGGTGCCACACCAATCCAGATTTCCCAAGCTGGCAGGGATGGTGAATGTTAAGCATCTAAGTCCAAATCATTGGAAATAAAACCCCACCAGATGTCCTAAAAGTGTTCTGGATCCTCCATCCCCCTGGAAACACACAGCCTGTGTGTAATTTCCCCCACAGTAACTGAAGTCCATAAGTTCCTATACCACAAAGGCAAATGTAGATTTCTCAAGGTTTTCCATTGCTGAGCTATTGAAATCCTGGCTGCAGCTAACATTCATGTCAAAAGCTCTTTAGGGCAACAAGCTTTTGCGTTGTTTGTCCACATGTTCAATAATGACAGTTGTGGAGAAGCCCGAATAGGTGATTTAATTACATTAGATACTTCTTGATAAACTTGAGCCCAGAACAGTGAAACCTGAGGGCATCATCCCCTCTTTTTCAGTTCTCATCTCTTCCCCTCGCTCCCAATGCATTTGGGCATATGAACAGAAGCTCACAACAAAGGACAGAAGTGTGTGAGGCACTGTGGCAAGAGCAGAAAGGGCCCATTCTTGTCCTCCAGTTAAATTTCAGACATTTTCAGTCAGGAGATGGACTGAGCGGAGCAGAGCACCAGGCCCTGCCAATGCACAGAAGACAAGGGACCAGACGAATTCCATCCAGGCCTCGGCTTGACCTATAGGCCTGGCCCTGCTTCTCTTTCAGGGCCTGGTACTGGGGCTACCTCTCCTTCTATGACAGTGGTGGTTACGTCCAGGAACTGGGGACGACTCTGGAAGAAAGCAGGGCTCGCTTGGAGATCCTCCAGCGGAACAACTGGATCAGCAACGTGTAAGCATGTTGGGGGAATCGGTGCCTCGGATAAGACCAATCTGAGGGGCTAGGCAGACTCGCTCATCCAACAAGTAGACCTGAACCAACCTGTTCAGTCCTTCTCTTAACACAGGATGCTGCTATATCTTGCTGGACTGCAGAAGCTCCAAGGTTTGGCCCCCAACATCTGTAGATAAGGGTAGGAGAGACTCCCAGGCTGGAACCTTGGAGTACTGCTGCCTGTCAGTGTCGACAGTACTGAGTTAGATGGACCAACTCTGTATAAGGCAGCTTCCTATGTTATTCTGCTGCTGCTGACCCACTTTTCTACCTCCTGCAGGAGCCGAGCAGTCTTTGTGGAGCTGGCCCAGTACAACCCTGGCTTGGGCCTCCATGCGGTCATCACGCTCAGGCTGGAGTTCCCCGTAGTGAAGCACACACTGCCGGCCGTGGCTGTGGCTGCTCTCCCGCCCCTTCCGCTTAGCCAGGGAGTCACGCTGCAGCTCCTCATGATGGTCAGTCCCAAAGAAAGGTTTCTCTCTCCTCTTCCCAGAAGGATCTTTCTTCCAACTGGGGAGCACATAGATGCTGTTGCTTCTCCTGTTTACACTGTTTTATGTAGTGCCAACCACATGAAGAATTTGAGTATGGGAAGGGATGAGGACAGGTGTCACCTGTTGAGGCATTGTCCTCCTTTCCCAACATGGTGCCCTCTGGATGTTTTGGGCTATGGTTCCCATAAGCCCCAAACATATGATGCTGGGGCTGATGGGAGCTGTAGTCCAAAACATGGCTGTGCTAGCTAAGGATTGGGGTGGGGGCTGCAGTCCTAAAATATATGGAGAACATCATGTTGAAGAAGGCTGCCTTAGGGCACACAGAGTTGTTAAGAATGGAGATTGTACTCTTTTTATAGACTCCAATAAGGGAATCAATGCAGGGAAGGAGTGTACATAGTTCTACTTCCTGTCCAATAAAGTTTAAAATTTGTGTTAAATTCCACACTGGAGAGCTCACATCCTGTAACAAGCAGAAACGCATACAAGCCTGGGTTGTTTCCAATGGAAGTCCTACACAGAGTGGAACCATTGACAATAATAAGCATGGCACACTTGGTCCCGTTCGGTTCAATGAGTCTCCTCTTGAGTAGGCCATTATTGGCTGCTGCCCCAGAAGCCGCCATCTCTGTGGCACTAACAGACTCTGTCCCCCCCGATCCAGGTCTTCTTCATGATTCTGGTCGTCTACTTTGTGGTCTCAGAGTCTCTCTCCATCCAGAAGGCAGGCCGGGCCTATTTTGCCAGCGTGGGCAGCTACTGGCAGTGGCTGCTCATCCTCCTGACCACTGGCACCGTGGTCGTCCACTTGAGCCAGGTCACCCTGGCCAACCGGCAGTGGGCCAAGTACCTGAGAGACAAGCAGGGCTTCACCAGCTTCTACCAGGTGGCTTCTCTTCACACCGCCTTCCGCTGCCTGGCGGCCTGCCTCCTCTTCGTGCTGACAGTCAAGGTACAGTTTGATGGCTGGCATGCATGATGCAGACCTCCCTTTTGATGCATTTCAGGAAAAGAAGCCAGGGACAATGCCTGTTTGGTTACTGCTTCAGGGAACAGAATAGCGAGGCGAGGCAGCCTTCCCAAACAAATGTTTCTGGACTACAGCTCCCACCGGCACTCACCATTGGCCCTGCTGGCTGGCTGGTGGGAGCATTGGGAACCCCACAACAACATCTGATAGGCAGCAGGCTGGGGAAGGCTGCATAAAAGTGAGGAGAGATGCAGCCAAATTAGACAGACATACTGGTGAATCAAAGCCATCTCAGCAAATTGCAGAGGTGGGGAACCTGTGGCCCTCCAGGATGTTGTTGGACTTTCAACTCCCAGCAGCCAGCATAGCCAGTGATGGGAGTTGTAGTTCAGCAGTCTCGCCTCTTCTTTCATACTTCAGGAGGGCTGGCTGACTTTTCCTTTTTCCTAAAGATTTGCCATGTAGAACTGCTTTGGGGCTTGTGAGGGGATGAGAAAGAGCCTTCATGGGATTGAGCGACTCAGCAGAAGACAGAACCAACTTCTGTTTAAACACTGTGGCCAGCAGAGGGCGAAGAGCCTCAGCCCTTAAGTGCAGCAAGATTGGCCCCACCGCTTTGGACATGTTAAGCCCATTTCTTCTCTAGGAAGAATCGGAAGAAATGAATCATCTATAAGAGTTTTGCTGTCCTGTCAGGAGAGGGAGTTGTGGTCCCTTTCGGAGAGGAGCATGGATTTATTTATTTCTAGCCTTCAAGGCAAAACATTTCCAGAACAGCTTACAGTGTGATTTTAAAAACAACAGAAAAGAATTCCTCTGGAGATTTAACAGCCTGGGAGAATACAAAGGTCTTCATCTGGTGCCCAGAGAGACAGAGCAGGTGTCAGCAGACACCCCCGCCACCCCCCAAAATAGCCCTTCAGACTGATCTGCAAAGGGGCCAGTTCATGGGGTGCCAGGTGCTTTAAACAGACTTCTGTTCTCATCTTCCTTCTCCACAGGCTTCCCAACAGCTGCGCTTCATCCGACAATGGTCCACTTTTGGCAAGACTTTGCAGAGGTCTACGAAGGAGCTTTTTGCTGCAGGGCTGGCCTTCACAATCCTGACTCTGGCTTATGCACAGCTCGGCTTCCTGGTGAGCCTGCAGGCAGAGAGAAGGGCGGGTTGACTAGTTTGGCCAGGTTCTCTCCAAAAGCCAGCTTAGAGGCTTCTGCCGCCATGCCCCCAGATGACTTTGGACTACAACTCCCATCATCCCAAGCCTTGTCCATACCACCTGCTAGGGTTGATGGAAGTTGAAATCCAAGAGCACATCTGGAGAGCCACAAGGTGCTCTAGGGAGAGGCCCTACTAAGCCTCCCCACACACACAAGCAACGGCAGCACGTGAAATGGGACATGGTTGCCCACAATGGCAACCCACATAGAGCTAACATTCAGATTTCTGCTGTCTCCCCTTTTTGCCCAGCTCTTCTCCCACTCCGAGGCCTTCCCCAGCTTCCCCACCACTCTCCAGCTCCTTTTCACCGCCTTCCGCAGCAGCAGCCGCCTGCCCCTCTTCCTCCCTGAATCCGTGGGGCTCTCCCACCTCTTCTACGCCAGCTACGTCATGCTGGAGCTGTGGGTGGTCCTGCGGCTCTTTGCCGCGGTGCTCATGCACCACTATCGCGAGACCCGCTTCGAGATGTACCGGCCAGCCTTCGAGTCCCAGGACTACGAGATGGTGGAGCTCTTTGTCCGGAGGCTCAAAATGTGGATGGGGTTCACCAAAGCCAAGGAGGTAAACCCCGCTTCCCCCAAAAAGTTGTGCTTGAGGGTGGGGGTATATGTGCTATGCAGTTGCTCTCCAAACCCTTGGGAAGCACTCTTCCAGACTAGCCCTTTCCCTTATGCAGGGTCTGTTGTCATGATACTACTACTTTAAAAAGTCTGGCCAAAGGCAGAAAAGACACATTCTGCAACCTGCATAAACTATGCACAGTTTCCTATTCTGCATAATTTAGCCTGTTTTGCTAGTCATGGGGAGGACTGCCGTCCCATCCCCAAACACAGGGAACTTATTTTGCCCACCCATCTTGCACGTATCCTGTCAAGTCTTCCAGGACAGCCAAGGTGCTGTTTGTGAAAAGGAAGCTGTGATGATGGTGAAGCTGAAGTTCTACACCCAAATACCACGTTCTCTGGAACTGCAGGAGACGTGCAGCTTCCTGCACCCTCTGGCGCTTGGTGTGCCAGACCAGAATTGCAGGAAGCCAATTTAAACTTGGTTGTGCATCAAAGCCAGGGACTTTTGGGGGTGCTGCTGCTACCCTGTGTCCCGAAAGGGATGGTGTCAGGCAAGGGAGGGTTTCTGAGACACCAGCAATGAGACAGATGGGAGCAAAACTCATGGCTTTGGCTTCTCTGCCAGCCTTTTGCTCTGCAAAACAGTCCCAGCCATTGAAACGACCCCTTTCTGTCCTCTGCAGTTCCGCCACAAGGTGCGTTTCGAAGGCATGGAGCCGCTGCCCTCCCGCTCCTCCAGCCAGGACTCCCATTCCTTGCAAGGCCCCACGCCCACCGCCACCTCTGACAGCTCCCGCGCCTCCACCTCCTCCAGCCAACTGGATGGACTCAGCCTGGCCCCCAGCGCCAGGGACAGCTCTGAAGTGGATGCCGACATCCAGCGCCTCCTCTCCCTCTTCGAAACACTGCTCATTCGGTTTGACCAGGTGAATGAGGTGACCGCTGATGTGTACCACATTGAGTGCCAGCTAGAGGGCACACGGAGCGGACAGGCCAGGAAGAGGGGTGGAAAGCAAGCAAGCCGGCACCACCCAATCCGTGCAGATCCTGGGGTGCTTTCCTCTAACTTCGCCCCTAATAACAGCAGCCGCTTCCTGCCCTCCCGGCCCCGCAGCAGCTCCACGTCACCCATCAAGGTTATCCAAGCCCCTCCGCAGGGCATCAGCCAGGGCGCCCTGCTGTCTCCGCAGAAGACACACGCATTGGCCGTGCCAGTAGTCAAAAAGAAGAAGCCATTGCGGGCAAACAACAGGGTCCATCCCAGTGGCAAATAGCAGCCAGGTTCCACAGGGTTGCAGCAGTCAGGTGGCTCCCCTACGTAAGCAGAAGGGAAGAGACTTTTGCAGTCTCAAACTTGGTTGCCAAAAACTTTGCCTCTCATTTATGGGGACAGTAAGGAAGAGCAACAGCCTTTTTGTGAGTTTGTTGCCAACAGACGAGAAGGTGGCTGTTGCCTAGAGCCACCAGAGTTCCCACCCACTGCTTTCCACAGTCATGGCCCGTGGCCTTAGCAGTGCATCAGTATTAAGGTTTTTTCAGAGGCCAGACAAGATCATGCCGTCTTTCAAAGGGCAAGCAGGAGCTAGAAAAGTTGAGCCCAGCTGTGCAATATTTGCATTAGCATCCTTGGAGTGAAAGGCAGAAAAGAAACCAGAATCCAGGCAAGGAAAATGGAAGAAGAAAAACTTGTAAGGAAGCAGAGCCAGAACTTTTAATACCAAAAATAGAAATGCAACCTGGTCTACTTTTAAATGGTTCTTCACTGAGATTTGCTGAAGGCAAAAGCTGCACCATCCAGGCAAAGAAGCCCAGAGATCTCCAGGGTTCAGCAGGCTGAGCCTGGGCTGGGAAGTGGAGACAGCAGCGCCTGGAAGAGGCCAGGTTCCCCTTCTAGGCATTTCACGAAGAAGGTGCACTTTGGAGGAAGAAACTACGCAGGAGCGAGTCAACCAATTTTCCCTCAGGAAGTTCTCTCCTGAGACAGCCACGCCCTCCTCCATAATTTCAGCATGGAAACCCAAAAGTTTCCTTCAGCCTGAGTGTCTTTAAGAGAAAGGACCCCTGTTCTTCAGCCAAAATGCTGTCAACAGAAACAGACATTTGGATGGGCCAACAGTGTTTATTGAAAAGGAGGGTGGGGGTGATGCTGTTTGCAGAGACCTGTCCCTGTGAGCTGGTTTCACTGGGTACTTATTCCAACAGTGTCTCCCTTCTCCCCCCCCCCCCAAAAAAAACCCCAACTGAATAGCTTGGTGTGTTGCATCCATCATTGTATATGTTGAGGTGCCTGAGTGTGTTTATATTTGGTGTTTGTGTGTCTATTATATATATATATATTATATATATATATGGTTTACTATTTCTATTTACTGCCCAGCACTTTAATCAATGCTTTCCTTAGCTAACGGTGACACATGCAACTTTTAAAATAAGAGCAGGATAATATATCATGGAAGCAGTATTTTGTTTGTTTGTAGATCATAATTTGAAACAGGCCACTGGAATATGAGCACAGGGGAGTGCCCCTGGCTACCCTCATTGTGGGTGACTCTCCCACATTTTCGGCAGTGCCACATATTGTGAAGAGTACAAACGGCTAATGTTTGTATATTTGTACTCTTTTCCTTTCCAGAAGAGGGAAGATCTGCTTCTCCAAGCTTAGAGAAGCGATGCTCCCAAGCAGCTCAGAAGCAAAGATTCAATTTAAAAATTGATTTGAGTCTAGGACACATGTCAACATCACAGCCAAAGCTACGCTTTCAGGTGGTTTTCCCTTTAGGCAGACTTTTTTCCCCTTTAGGCAGGACTTCCCAATGCCGTGGAGCATGTTGCTTTTCTACCATGCAAAAATCAAGGAAGAAAAAAAAAAGCAATGGAAAGCTGCAGTGGGAAATGCGGGAGAACAAGCACCAGCTGGCAGTGTTGCATAAGCTCTGTGTTAAAAGTATCAGGATGAATGCCCAGTAAGCAGGTGGCATCGCATCACCTCTGTGCAAATTTTGTGCAAAAGTATTTTAGCATGGCTGCTCAACTGCCAGCTGGTCTGTAAGCTCCCACAGGTGTGTCCCTGGCCAAACCTCAGCAGTCCGCATCACAGCATGGGCCAATAGATGCTGCAGTTGTTGCTACCCGCCTCCCCCACCCCAGCTTTAAAGCAATGTGCTGTTAACCCATAGAACTGGCTGCCACTGTACATGTGCTGGTATTATCCTAGCCTCAATCAGTTTCCTTGTTTTACACAAGGAAATGAGCTTTGATTCAGAGTGGCTTTTGGAGCGTCCCAGAAAACAAGTGCGTTTTAAAAATCAAGTCCACCCCCCTACCACCACCACCATTCATTTGACGTGAATGAGTTACATCCTTCCATTGGAAGCTACAGCTGGATTGTAGTTTCTCTAGAACCTTAACTCTGCTCTTAGGAGTCAATCCTGGCTTCCTTTCTTCAAAACATTTTGCTCCCCCCCCCCAAAAAAAAATAGCACTGCTCCTGTCATCATATTCCATAGGCCAGTTTAATGTTATGTATATTGCAAGTAATTTATACGGGATTTTTACAAGGAGAAAAATAATGTATATTTTTGTATGTTTGCTATATTTTTATAGCATTTGGTACTGTGCTCAACACATGTAGATAGGAGTTATTTAAAAAAAAAGTGTGTTAAAAGCCTTCTTGCTAAAATGTTTGTGGTGTGCAAGCAAAGCGCCCGTGTGTTTGGGATTTGTGCCAAAGGAAGTTTGAGAGATCTTTCTGTTCCCCACATCCAGGGCAGGGGGGCAGGAACTCTCTGCAATGCACTAGCCATAATTACTCCTAGACATTGCTAAGTCTAAAAAGAACTCTGATATCAAGGCCTACACCTAGTCTTTGACTGGGTTTCCACAAGTGCCGTTTCTAAATGCTGACTTGGTTATTCCATTGCCAACATCATTGGTAGGAGTTGTAAATAGAGATTTTTTTTTTCTGGAATGGTTTTTTTTAAAATTGCTAATTCTTCTGGCTGTAACCATCGTCCTAAAAATGAGGAAAATATGGTTATAGGCACATCTTTTTATAATATTTCATTATTTATAAAGGGTGCTATTTTTTAACAAACTCTTTTCTAAAATATTCCAAGCTGCTTTACTCATCAGGTACAAAGTGGAAAATGCACTTGCTTCATTCTGTGAAGGAACAAAGAAAGATCGCTAGGAGGTAGGAGATGGTCAGTGGGTGGGAAAAGGGCATTGCATTGCATTGGCCAGGAGATAAATTGCTGCAGGGCTAAAGACTTTCTGTAATGGGTCCTTGATGAGTAGATTCAGCAGGGAGGTTTTCCAGTCACCATCCACTAGACCTGAGTGCACATTGGAAGCTTTTATCGTGAGTGAGCCATTGGGCTCCCTGCATTCCCTGTGAATGCAATGCAAAAAGCTGCAAATTTTGACCAGAGCAGGCCTCTGTTGCCACAAGTGGAGAAAAGAAGATATTGATCTGTTGGCTTATTTAAAGAATGCAGCCTGTGTGTGTGGGAAGTGACTGAAGTGAGCTAGAGATGGGTATGGCTTGAACCAAGTGAAGGGATTTTGCACTTCTTTCTCTGCTAAATTAAAAAGTTCTCATAGTTTTCTAGGGTTGTTGTTTTTAATGTAGGTCCTTACGAGGGTAAATCCTAGTCAAGTCAGGGAAGCAAGCGCCTTAGCACATGAGCTGTGCTCTTACGCTAAGGAGGGAGTGGGGGGTGTTTTCCTCCCAGGGAGGAGGAGCATTCTGGAGCACAGAAGACATGAAGGTAGCAAGGAAGGAGCTGGTATGGGAGGAAGGAGAATGTCCCTGGTGCTTTGCTGTAGATAGATCTACTTCAGCGCAGACCATGCCCGCTGCCCACCGCCCCCCTCTCTCACCAGCAGCGGACCCAACTCACGTCCCTACCTGCCAGATAAACTCTTGAATGTATATTTTGGTATTTACTCACAGGCAGATGGTTTCTTATTTATTGTTGTCCGAAACCCCACACTGATGCCTACAGTAACTTGCTGCTTAGCACAGAACTCTTGCCAGCTAAACAAAAACCACAACCCAGCTCTCTCTTTAGAGGCAGGTGGCTTTTATCAAGGCTTCTGGTAGCAACGGCAGAAGCAGCAGCAATTGTGATTAATGTTAAGTTTTGCAAACATATGTTGTTTTTTTGTAACGGTGAAAAAGAAATGACAAAGTCTACTTTAAAAAGTTAATGGACAGCTCAATAAAGATTTCTGTGCCTTATTAAGCAAATGGAAGTGTCTTGCTAAAGTGAATTTAATTGAAACCCAATAAATAGCAACCCACACCCAAGTTCGCAAACTCAAACAAGAGGTATGCAATTAGAAAGCCGGGTGGGGTGCTGAGTGCACTCCACAGAATGTTACTTGTACAACTGTCTGCCCTACGGGACAGAAGTCATGGGTAGGCACTGGATGCAGTGAGTGCCTGGCCATCATAGGACACGTCTGCCCCCTTGTGTCCCCTGGCAGCAAGTCCCGCTGGCATATACAGTATGTCAAGTCTACAATTCAACCGTCGGGAAACACGGTCCGACGGTCAATCCACGTAAACAAAGTCCCAACGGTCAGGAACGGTCTAAGTCCCAATGGTCAAGTCCAAAGCCAAGTCCAAAGTCTAGCAATCGGGAAACACAGTCTAGAGTCAAACCCAAGGCACAGTCCCATAGAAGTCCTAGACCATCCAAGCCGAGGTCCGTCAACATAGGCAGTTAAGCAGACAAAGCAGCTCAGCTCTGGCTCCCCCTTTATACCTTGCAAGTGGATTGCAGCATCTGGGCTGGATGAGGCAGGTGAGCCTCACCTGCTCCAGTCAAGGACTCACACACCTCCTTCCCGAGCTAATGAGCCCCACCTGGGCAGTGGGTCCTTCCTGCCTCAGCCTCCTTGAGCACACCTCCCACTGCTCTATACACCTCAAAGCCCACCTTGGTAATGGGAGACGGGCCTCTGGCTCCGATGAGGAGCCCTGCTCTTCTGGTCCCTGCATACTGACCCTCATTCCCGCGCCACCCTCTGCCACTCCATGTGTACTTTCCACAACCCCAACCTCTCCTTTCCCATCCGTGGCTTGCCCCAGTGGGTCCCAGTCACAGCTGCACCCCTCGCCGGGATCCTCTTCCTCCTCCCCATTGTCCTACCAGTTTATGACACCTTGAGGCCAAGGTGGCTGACCCAAAGAAGATGAGAGGTTGAAGGTAGGCAAGGCCTTCAGGGACATAACAGCAGCACTTTACTTTTAGAGTAACAGCTCTACCACCACCACAGAAAAGGTGGATCTCGAGAAAGGAGGGTGTCACTCCAAGGAAGAGGGAAATTGTCCATTAGAAGGGACTCTTTCCATGGGCAACCAACACTGGGCGACTTCATTAACCCACAAATACAGTGGCCATATTTGTGTTCCAGTCACAACTAAGAGGTAACATTTCTAAAAACCCTAAATGAGTGTGCCTTAGAATCACCACCTGCATATTCGCCCTTCACACTAAGGTCCCAGGATTGCAACAACTAAAACACAATGTTAAAAACAGTTTAAAACACCCTAGAATCACATAAATTAGGTGGGCCTTAAAAACATATACATATCAGATGTCAAAGACCAGGGTAAAGCTTTCACCAAAAGCTGCATCACTTACTTTTGTAGGGAGGAGATTCCTAAACTTTAGGACAGCCACAGATGATGTCTTCAGCTGGGCCATGACACACAAGCTTCTGAGTGCAGTGGAACGACCAAGAGGACTCCCTCTGCTGATCTTAATAACACCTGAAGGTCTGTAGGGAAGGAGGCAATCTTTCAAAACAGCAGCTCAAGGAACCAGAAAGGCAGCAACCCTGGACTTGCTTTTAAGTGGTGCCCAGGTGCAAGATGTAAGTGTTGTTGAACTCACTGGGAACAGTGAGCACAGTACTATCCAGTTCAGCATATATGTAAATAGGCAATGGCCAAGAAAATACAACATGGTCACATTTTACTTCAAAGGAGTAAACTTGCAAAAAATGAGGGGACTGGTAAAAAGGAACTTTCAAGACAAAGTCAAAAGGGTTAAGCCTCTCCAAAATTATTGGGGGGAGGGTTATAAAACCAAGATATTAGAAACATGGCTAGAATGCACACCGCAGCCCAGGGAAGTTACCATGAAGGCCAAGAGAACACCAGCGTGATTAACAACCGAAGTCAAAGAAGCTATTAGATGAGGTAAGAAAAGGATTCCTTCAGAAAATAGAAGTCTTGTCCAAATAAGAACCAAAAGGAACACAAACTTCAGCAGAAGAAATGCAAACAGACAATAAGAGATACAGAAACAAAGAAATTGAGCACGTTGCTAAAAGCACAAGGACCATCAACAAAAAATTATTTAAATACATTAGCAGCAGGAGACCAGCAAAGGAGGCATGTAGATTTTGAACAAGGGGGGTCAAAGGTGTGCTAAAAGAAGAAAGGGAGGCTGCAGAGAAGCTAAACAAATTCTTCACGTTTGTCTTCATGGTGGAAGATGTAGAGCAGTCCCCCTGTGCTGGAACAAAGTTTCACCTGAGCTTCGCATGAGGAATGAATAGTGGTGACTAGTAAGGCGGAATTCTAGGCCTTACTCACAAATGTGGTCTGAACAGCAACCCCTGAAGAGTTCTTAGAGAATTCTGATGTAAAATTGCTGATCTTCTACAAAAATATGCAACTTGTCTCCAATATCAGTTTCCATACGAAGACCATAAAGTGGCCAGTGTATCACCAATTATTAAAACAAATTAGCTTAACATTTATTACAGGGAAACTGGTGGAAAGCATTATTAAAGACAGAATTACAAGGCATACAGAAAAACAAGCCTTGCTGAAGCAAAACCAGCATGGCTTCTGCAAGGGTAAGCCCTGTCTCACTAACATCTTAAGAGTCCTCTGAGAGTGTCAGGAAGCATATAGATAGAGGTGATCCGACATTTAATCACACTGGAAGGAGAACGTTACAAATGGTGCAAGATGTCAACTGGAAATCTGGTTGTCAAAGAAACACTTTATTTCATTAAGTGTGTTGTAAGACGTTTGCCAAACAAGATGGATACAAAGGAAAGTGACATCCAGTCATCTTTAGGTGACCCCCCTTTTAAAATCCCAGTAAAGGAAGGCTTTACCTTCTGTACCATTTGCTATTTCCAAGGAAGACTAGCTACAAATCAAACCTTCACATCATTGCTGGCCCTTGGGTTTAGTCCTGTGAAAGCCCGCCTGCAGTCCTGAAGGGAGCGCCAGTGACCACAGAAGGATGGCAGCAAAAGTCAGCAGAACATCCCACAGGGCAAACACCCATGCTTCTTCTACTGCAGCACCGCCGCAACTCAAGTGGCGCCCAGGTCAGACTTCCTCAACCTGGCATCTTCCAGGTGTCGCTGGACTGTAACATCAGCCCGACCGCAGTGGCCATGCCAACTGCACTCCCAGTCACATCTAGAGGGCACCAGGATGGGGAAGGCTGGTCTTCCTCTAAGCAATGACCAGAAAGCCTTGGAGATGTTTTGGGCTACAACTCACAGCACACGTTGGCTGGGGGGCTAGAGGGAGTTGCAATCCAAAACAACTGGAGGGCGCCAGTTTGGCAAAGGCCGACACAGCCCACGGCCTCAATGGCAATAAAAGCTCGTCCCAGCAAAGGAAAGGAAGAGGTTAAATTTCTTCCAGCGAGGGACAATTTAAAAAGGAAAAGCCAGGGATCTCCTTTTTCAAGGCCAACGTGCTCCTCTTCCCTCCCCAACTCTGCAGCGAATAGATTAGAGCGAAATCGGCCCAAAGTGTCTCTTGACTCTGGGCACGGCCAAATTGTTTCTGCGCAAGCTCAGTGTTTGGCATCTTGACCTGCTGCAAAGAACAACTGTTCAGGAAAGACCACTCGCCGGCAGCAAAATCCACACTGCCATTATCCTCTGGGAAAAGAAAAACGAAGTCACTAACCCCCAGGCCTCCTCACCATGAACTGGAGGCAAAAACGCATGCACACTGGGGCCTGGGACTCATCCAGCCAGGAACATTCATGGCGCTGCTGGGGAGTTCATGTCAGGCTACTGAGACACCTTTTCTTCCGTCCCTTCAACGAGAATCTTGTGTGTCTTAGATCTGCCTCCATTCACTCATAGCAGCGCATCCTCAAAGTGTTAGTTTAAAAAACGCACGACAGCAATGGCAGTCCAAGACACCTCCACCTTCCTCTCTGGAGAATGGCAGCCTGACAGGACTGTGGACCAGCAGCTTTCAAAGGGAGCGTGAGCCACCAGAGCGGCAGTGGTGTGTCCTGGATCGGGGAAACCCGTCTCCGAGTGTCGCCAACGTGGAATCTCCTCTCCGCAGCAGCTGGATGGGTGGGGGAAACAAGAAGGCTTTGCCCACCGGACAAGTTGATGCAGGACACGTTCCGACGTTACACAAACTCCGTGAAGTCGTCCACCGAGGAGATGAGGCGCTTCCTCTGTCCCGTTTCGTAGGTGGGAGCTGGGTCCTGAGGAAGGTGGGCAGACGCTTTGGCTGGGGCGGGAGGGTGCATGCTGGGGAAACCAGAAGCCTGGAACTGAGTCTCTTCTCTGATCTGAAAGAAGGGAAAGTAGAGAACGTATTTCAAGTCCTTAAAAAAACCCCAACCCTTTTATTTTCAGTGCTTTCAGAAGTCTTTACAGGGCCTAAGACCATTGTACCTACGGGACCGCCTCTCCTGGTATGCCCCACGGAGGACCTTAAGGTCCATAAATAACAACACCCTAGTGGTCCCAGGCCCTAAGGAAGTTAGATTAGCCTCAACCAGATCCAGGGCTTTTTCAACACTGGCTCCGGCCTGGTGGAACGCTCTGTCTCATGAGACCAGGGCCCTGCAGGATCTGATTTCTTTCCGCAGGGCCTGTAAGACAGAGTTGTTCCGCCTGGCCTTTGGCTTGGAGTCAATTTGATTCCCTCCGCCTCTTTCTTTTATCCTTTTTCCTCCTGTGATGAGGCTGCACTTTAATGTTTTAATGTTGTATTTTAATCTTGTTTTTAAGTTGTATTCATTCAACTTGTTTTTATTATTGGTTGTTAGCCGCCCTGAGCCCGGCCTTGGCTGGGGAGGGCGGGGTATAAATAAAATTTATTATTATTATTACAAAGAGACCAGCTAGTATTTTCCAAACAACTCCTAGGAAAGCTCAGTTGACAGAGCATGAGAGTCTTAATCTCAGGGTCAGGGGTTTGAGCCCCACGTTGGGCAAAAAGTTTCCTGCATTGCAGGGGGTTAGACTAGATGACCCCTGGGTCCCTTCCAACTCTACAATTCTGTGATTATTACCCCTGTATTGGGGATGGGGTGTGTGTGTGTTAAAGTTAGAGGGGAAAGAGTCACATGCCACAAGAAGAAGAAACTCGAGGGAATACACTAAGAGAGAGAAAAGGCAGTGTTACCCTGTGCCGGAGCCTCTTGATGTGCCGCAGGCGGGCAATCCACTTAGACGGGTACGTGTCTGTGGGGTTGGAGCGGCTGTGATGGACCTGAGAAGCCATCTAAGGGAAACAGTGGGAAGCAAAGAGGAGGGTCAACTCAGGCAGGCTGGTTTAAGACGCCATCCAAGTGCAGCAGTCAAGTTGTCAACCTGCCACTCCCTCTGAGCCATTTTGAATGATGGCTCCCATCAGCCAGCAAGGCTGGAGAGACAGGACCTTTGCCAACCAGATTCCCTCCAGGCCTTCTGGACTCTCATCAGCCCCGGCTTCCTGCGACTGTGCTGGCTCTGGTCAAGGGGATCTGTAGCCCAAAGCAGCTGGAGGGCAACAGGATGCCAAAGGCTGAGTTGCCAAGTTCAAATGAAAGATGATCTGTTACCAGCTCCCACAAGAGCACTCACGTTGGCGTGCAGAGCCATCTGGCGGGCGACAAAAGCCAAGTTTTTATCGGAAACGATCTTCATCACACTGGTGTCGATGAGCCCTTCCATATCTACAGACCAGAGAGAGAAAGAGAAGGAGACTGCAGCATCCTCAGTCCATAACTGTACAAATTGTATGAATATTATTTGTTTGTGTAGCCGAAGCCATTGCAGGAAACAAAATACATAAAACAGAATAAAATACATCACACAGTTGAAATAATTATTAAAACCAGGCATTCTGTCAGGTAAGAGATTGCGTCATCATTTCCACAAACTTGTCTCTTTACACCTTTTTCTCCCTACACCTCTGAAAACGTGGCTTTTAGATGTCCAGGAATAAAAGCCAAAAAATTAAAGTTAACATTAAGAATTTTATTTCTGAAATTGTACATCCTGTTTCCTCCCCTGCGCACCCAAGACAGAAGCTAAAATCCTTCCCAAGGCTCTGAGACAGCCAGGCCAGTGGAAATCTCTGGAGGTAACACCCTTCGCGAACTCTGGTGGGGAAAAGAAGAGAGAGGCCTGGACCTACCTTTCCGGCACTGCAGAGTGAGCAGATTACAGTTGTAATCCAGCGGCTTGATGATGACATGCACAAAGTTGAATTGGCCCTGGAGAGGGAAGAACATTAGGGTGTATGGCAGGGAGAGAGACAGCGAGGCCCAGGGGCAATGCCTAGGCCTGAGACGTCTCTTACAGGCAGGGGAACTCTCTCTTCCCTTGCAGCCACCTTAGCAAGGGTAGGACAAAGCAAGCCTGTTTGAGTTCCCTCAGGCTGAAGGGTTTGGGCCTTAACAGCTTTCATTCCCCTAATCAGCCCAAGTCAGTTTACTGTGAAAAGCTCATTACAGAATACACTTTGCTATTCCTGGAGGAAAATCCTACAGCCTGCAGGGAGGGTTTAGTTTCCAGGTCGAGGGATACTGAGGTTCTCAGATGTTCCCAGTTAAGACTGAGATGTGTAGCGACTGGCAGCTGGGAACAGAAAGGAAGGCGTTTACAAAGTAGGAAGAGTCTGGCCGTCTCGTCCGGTGCCAAACAATGGAGCAGTTTTCTCAGACACAAGCCAAGCTCGAGGCTCATGGCCATGAGGGCAAAGGGAAATGCTTGGGGCACCCCTGGAT
The DNA here is from genome assembly GCF_964188315.1 of Podarcis muralis. Classification (NCBI taxonomy): domain Eukaryota; kingdom Metazoa; phylum Chordata; class Lepidosauria; order Squamata; family Lacertidae; genus Podarcis; species Podarcis muralis. The sequence goes on from NC_135668.1 coordinate 32,464,116, forward strand.
CCTCCGAGTTTGGGAACAGGAGACATGGCATTTATCACAGAGTTGTGATTCTTGCAGCAAAACCTTGCTCCTATCCCCCCACATGATCTCCAGGCGGAAAAATCCATCCCAGAACCAAACTGGCCATCTGTCAGGCCCAAGCCGCTCAGCAGAGGCACATTTCCTTACCTTGATGGTCCCCAGCTTGAAGTCTTCCCCTGAATTGTTGTAAATGATGGACACAAAGTCGTTCCCCAGATGACGTTTCTTGTCGCAGCGGTACTTGTCCAGGTCTTTGGTGGGCATCAAAGTCGCAATGTGGAAAATGGCTAGGGAAGGAAGAAAGGCTACATGCAGTTTGGAGTCTCAAGCCACAGGAGGGGGAAACGTTTCATATGCTAGACCAGCCTTCCCTGACCTGGTGACCTCCAGATGTTTTGAATGCCAGGGCAGAAGGGAGCACAGCTGTCCTGATGGGACTGATGGGAGCTGGAATCCCAAAACACCCAGTTGAAGGTCTGTTTAGTGTATGAGCAGCAATGCTGAAAGTTTTTTTTTTAAAAAAAGGGGGGGGGAAGCCTCAATGGGGCTTACACAGGAGACCTGGGGGGGGGGGGGGAGTGTTGCCCCCTGGGGCAAACCCATCAACTGCCCTCTCTGCTGCCCTTAAAGGCACCCTCAGGCCCGCTATTCTTCACAGTGGACTTACTGTTCAACTTACACACCGCACAAACTAGGTTTCAAATTGCATTGGGCCAATTCTGAGAGAGCCCTCCGCAAAGTGGGAAGCGCTATCCCTGAAAGAACAAGGGCACAAAGGCTACCCAGCCTCAACACAGAGACACTCCCTCATTCAGGCCTACCTTGCATGATGTCATCGTGCCAGCAGTAGGTAAACAGCCCGTCCTCCCCGCACACATCCAAGCCACCAAGGTAAATCTTGTCTGGCTGGCAGTCTTTCAGCTCAATGAGCGTTCCCAAGCCAGTCAGGAACTCCGTGTACCTGTAGGAGCCGTGCTCGTTGGAAAGGATGGCGAGCTCGTTATTGCTCTGGGGTGGAGACAAAACCACGAGAGCAGCTGTGTGGACAACAGGCTCGAGGGTTCCACATTATTTTACCTAGAGAAAAACCTGGGGCCTTTTTAGGATGTGGAAGGGTCGTAGCTCAGTGGTAGAGCATCTGCTTTGAATGCAGAAGGCTGGCCCAGGGCTGGAAAAGACCCCAACCTGAAACCCTGGAGAGTCCGTATTGGCAATGCTGAGCTAGGCAGACCAAGGGTCTGACTCCATGTAAGGAAGCTTCTTTTGTCCCTCTACAAAATGGATCCTCTGCAAGGCCATTTTACAATGTGGTTCTGGCAGTTCCCTCACTGCAAGAAGTGAGGTTACAGGGAACCAGGCAGAGGGCCTTCTTGGTAGTGGCGCCCTGTGGAACACTCTCCTGTCAGATGTCACAACTATCTGACTTTTAGAAGACATATTTACAGTATTTTTAATCCATCCTTCAGCAAATAGTCATCTCAGGGCAAAAGATACTAACATGATTAAAGCAGAATACAATAAAACCAAAAATCACATATGCATAAGAATGATTAAAATAACCAACACCAAATAATTTAATGAAGTGGGCAAGAGGAACATTTTAAACCAAGGGGCTTATAATAATGCTCACCTCCCTCCCAAAGACTTGGGCAAAGTGGTGCATCTTCACCTCCTAACAATTTCAGTGCCTGATGCACCTTAGAGAGGAGACCATTCCAGAGATGAGGGGGCCACCACTGAGAAGGCCCTTTTGCATCCAGGGTCCCTCAAACTTCGCAGGCAGCAGAAGGGAACAGTTTCCTGAAGGGAACAGCTTATCCCTGAGTGCCTTCTGCCCAAAAAAATCCAGGAAGCTGATGCCCACGGCCCTTACCTGCCCTTCCCCAACATATAGTACTGCAATCTTGTGGGTATCGTAGGGGGGGATCTGATCCAGCAGCTGAACTGATCTCTCAAACGTCTAAGAATCAAAAAATAAATGAGGAAAGCTTTAGAACGGCAAGCATGGTCAAAGCCACCTAGGCATCTTTTATGAAAAGGGAGGAGGGGCTGGTCAAGTATGGGGGTTAGCAAAAGGGTTAGAGGGCACGTGGGGTTGGCAAACAGAGCAAGCAGGGGCAGCAGCCCCTACTATCTATAATATTTTAAATGACATGCTCAAACCTACCTCATTCGGCAACAGGAGGGGCTTGTTGGATTCATCACCAAAGAAAGGAGAGTGATACAACTGCAGGAACACAAAGCTAAGAAGGAAACATTAAAATAGATTTAATTCCATTATCTCTAAAGGTTTCAGCTCAATCTTAGTATGTAGAACTCTCCACTGCTACAGACAGCAATAGCCAAGCATGCAAGTGAGCCCCGCCAAAAGCAACTGGACAAATTCAGACATAATGTGGTGGGATCAGGTGAAAAGGCCCATCAATGCCAGCCTTCTGCTTCAGACACTAGCCAGCCAAATGCTCCCAGGACACTGAGAAGCAGGGCTTAATACCTGGCAGTCACTCTCCTCTGTACCAGGGACAGCTTTGACCCGGGAATGGAGTTGTGGCTGGTGGTGTTGGGCACGAGTCTCTGCAGCTCTCTTGTGCACTGGAGCCAGGCTCTGATGAGGGAGCCCATCATGGGGGTGCCTGGTCACGCCCCTTTAGAAAAACATGCCTGGGGTCATGGCCCCTTAAGCCCCACCTCCCCAACACGCTACACCCCTGAGGGTAGGGGGCACTAGGGTTTTCGTTTATGGGACCAAGGAGGTGGAGGCCCCAAAATGTTTGAGACCCACTGATCTGGACACCGAATCTGTCTTTGATGTGGTCAGGAAGAAAAATGAAAGAGTACTCCCTTGTCTGATGCAGCCTCTTCACATGCTCAATTCACTCACCTTGGGTTGATTCCTGGCACTTTCTCCGCATTGGAAGCTGTTGCGCGGCCCTTGAAGGGGTCTCTCTCAATCCTCTTGCCCCTCCTCGAGGGTGCTGAATCAGAGATCGTGTACCCTCGGGGGCGGTGGCCCGTTGGGGAGCGCGGAGAAGAGACAGGGGCACTGCAGCCCACCCTAGGCGCCCCAGGGGGGCGGTCATCTTCCCCTCTGCCCAGCCAGCTCCCGGCCGCCTCCCCTTCCAAGTGTCCCGACTGAGACTTGGACTTCCCGTCACTGCTCAGCTTCCCAGGCGGCTCTTCGCTGCCGGTATCCTTGAGGACTTCCTGGAGGGTCTGAAGCTCCGGAGACGAGCTGGACTTGCTGAGGGGCTGGGAAGGCTGGAAAGAGAGTGCCTCAAACTCGCGGCTGTCTTCCAAGTTCCGGGCTCTTTCGATGGGGATGCCCATGGGGGCCAAATCATCTGGTTTCAGAACTTTCTCTTCTTGACTGGATGTCGACGAGGACTACAAAGCCAGGGGTAGAGGGAGGGGAGAAGGGAGGTGAAGACGTGGTTAATGAAAGGTAACTTGAGAGAAGATGACCCTTGACAGCAACCCATCTGGCCAAGCAGGCACTGGGAAGCTAGACCTTTTCTGCAGGATTCAAGTTACAAGAAAGGAGAGTCCAGTTAAACATCAGTAAGCGCTTTCTGACAGGAAGAGCTGTTTGACAATGGAATGGTCTCCCTCGGGAGGTTGTGGACTCTCCTTCTTTGGAGGTTTTCAAGCAGAGGTTGGATGGCCATCTGCCATGGATGCTTTGGCTGAGATTCCTGCATGTCATGGGGTTGGACCAGATGACCCCCAGGGTCCCCTCCCACTCTACAATTCTAGGATTATATGGCAGCCCTGCCTGAAGTATATGGAGAAGAATGCACCCTTAGTAGAGGAGAGGGGATGACCACCCTCAACCCTGTTTCCATTTCCCAAGCAGCCCAGTAAAAAAAAAAGGAAGACAGAGGGAGGTTTGGCAACTGGATAGTGTGTCCAGGAGGCCACCAGCTGCCAAGCTCTAATACAGAAGTACCTTGGGCCCTCCAGGTATTGATGAACTACAACTCCCATCATCCTTGGACACTGGCTGATGGGGCTGATGAGAGTTCAGCAACGTCAGAAGGGCCCAAGGTTCCCTGTACCTGCTCTAATCATAGGATTGCATCCAACATGCTGTTCTGCTCCTGGAAGGGCTGTGGGCTCAGTGGCAGAACATCTGCATTGCCTGCAGAAGGTCCCAGGTTCAATCATCAGTGGCATCTCTAGGGAGGGCTGCAAGGACCTAGTCTGAAACCTTGAAGAGCTGCTGCCAGTCAGTGTAGACAATAGCAAGCTAGATGGACCAATGGTCTGACTGGGTATAAGGCAGCTTCCTATGTTACCGTGCAAAAGACTTCCCCTCTGGAGCGTTTAGAGGGGGATGGGAGAGAGGAGAAGAGGAAGTCCTGCTGTGCAAGCAGAATTCCACTTGTACAGCAATGGATACAACCCCAAAGTCTCTCAAGCTATAAATAAGCTGATGATGATGATGATCATGAAGAGAAGCATCAAAATTTCCCTGAAAGCTCGACTGCAGCCTCAGCCAAAGCCTCTTCATGCTTTGGGCTACAGCCCATCAGTCCAAGGCAGCCCATACATGTGTTTTAAAGTTCTGTCAACTCACTCTCTCTCTCTCTCTCTCTCTCTCTCTCTCTCGTGTGTGTGTGTTCTTATGTGTAAACCGCATAGAGATTTTTCTGTGAATTTGGTCCAATAAACAAGGAAATGAAACCACTTGGAGGCAACCTTGTTGGGTCAAGAATGTTGCATATGAATCTGAAACTCTTAAGCTCAGGGTCCTCAGTTCAAGCCCCACATTAGGCAAAAAGGTTTTTGCATTGTCGCGGGTTGGACTAGATGACCACCGGGATCCCTTCCAACTCTACGATTCAGGGAAACTACACTCCTCTTTGACAAGAACAGCTAAACCTACACCCCATGCATGCGTGCACACTCAACTCACAAAAGGCATATTTATCTGAAGAAAGTTCAAGAACGTCTCATTATGCAAAAACGTCACGTTCTCCCTGGGACATTCCACTCAATGAAAAGTTCTCCCCGACAGGTTTAACTCAAGATCAAGCAAGGGAGCTTACTGACCCGACTATACATCCCAGGGCATCTGACCACCTTCTCCTCGCTTAGGCCTTGCTCCGGACACACAGCTTCGAAGTCTTCAATCTCTTGAGATTCTAGGCGAGACTCTGCGTCTTTTAAATCCGTCTCCGGTGGGCTTCCTTCTTCCAGAACCACAGCAGATTCTGACAATTGAAATAAATAGAGGCCAGTTGCACATGCAGAGATTGTTTTCCCCCGCACCCCCCCCAAAAAAAACAAACTTAAAAAATACATAGTTTTCGGCACACAAATGAAATTAACAAAAACCAGCAAGGAAAGACAAGACCACCACTGCAGCAGCTTGGGGGGATATTGATTGCAGCTTGCAAGATAAAAAAAAGTTATTTCAAAGCAGAAATTCAAGAGTTAGCTGTGTAAACACACACACAAAACACACACACCCCTCAAACAAACGTGCTGATCTGCTAAACTGTCCAAGCCAGAAGACCCCTGCCCAGTTTCCTCTAATGCTTCAGAGTGAATTGGCTGCTGTTTTTTAACCAAGGTTTTTAAGATTCGTTCAAAGTGAGATTCATTCAAAGTGAGAGGCTCCTGCCTTAGCCTGTGGGCATTTTAACAGCATCTCACCAACATAGCAACCAATGGTGACCTGCAGCAATGCCACATGAGAATTTTACTTGAATTTTTTTTTTTTAAGCGAGGGTTGGATAATGTTCTGTCCTTTGCACGAAAACAGCATTGATTCGCTTTGTGCTTCTGCTTCTGTTCACCGCAGAACCAAAAGGATATCTAGACTGCAGCTTTTGCTAACCTGGTACCCTCCAGATGTGTGGTGTATTGGTTAGAATGTTGAGACTTTGACTGGAGACATCAAGGTTCGAATCCCCACTCAGCCATGAAGCTCCCTGGGTGACCTTGGGCCAGTCATCATCTCTTAGCCTAACCTACCTCACAGGTTGTTGTGAGAATGAAATGGGGTAGAGGAGAACCATGTACACCACTTTGAGATCCTTGGAAGATAAAGATAATATATAAATGTAACTGTTGTTGCTGCTGCTGCTGCTGCTTCAGGCTACAGCTCCCATCAGCCCCAGCGAGCTTGGCTATCCTGGCTGGGGCTGTTAGGCATTAATAATACCAAAACATCTGAGGAGCACAAGACTGGCAAAGGCTAAAGTCTAGATTGCAGCCTTTGCGTGAGTGGGCAACAGAAAGAGACACCCCCTGAAAGATTTCTTAACCTCCTTGCCTTAATTCAGGTAGAATTTTGATTGATAGACTTATTATTTGTGGCTGGGTTGCAGGGTCAACACACAAAAGAGTTAGGAGGTGGAAGTGAAAGACTCAAAACTGAACAAAAGGCAGGGGTAGAGAAACATTGGAAATTTCAGTTTTTCCTGTTTCTAAGCTGCACCCAAATTGCAACTTTCCTTCTTTCTGTGTTCCATAGCAGAGATAGCCAATGTGGTCCACTCCAGATGTTAGAATACAACAACTAATAATAATAATAATAATAATAATAATAATAATAATAATAATTCCTGCCCTTCATCATCAGGTCCCAGCGTGGATCACAACAATTTAAAATCTGAAACAGTTAAAACAGAACACAACCACAGGAATAGGATGGGCCCTGAAAACAAACATCTCAGGTGCCAAAGGCCAGGACAAAGGTATAATAATCCCCAGCTGCTGGTGACATTGGCTGGGGCTGGTAGGAATTGGAAGTCCAACACCATTTGGTGGACAACCACATTGGGCAGCCCTGCCCTACAGTTTGGCGGCCTGCCTATAAAGAGCTTCCCCACCCACCCCAAAACCAAGGCATTATGGAGCTTTCATGGACCAACCGAGGCCATGTCTGGCTTGGACTTGTTTATGCCCATTGGAATTTCCATCCCTGGAGTGCAATGAGATCAGGGACAGACATAAAACATGGAAGGAGTGGATGGAAGCACGAGGAAAGGCAGCCTCTATGAATCACAGTGCTTGTTTCTTTTTATGTCAATACTTGCTCCCCCTCCCTCCTCTTTCTTGCTTTTCTTTTTATTATTATTATTTTTAATAAAGCTCCTTTAAAGATATGCAAGTATACCTGCCCAGGAAATGCTCCTGTGCAACTTTTCTTGAGAACTGGTCAGGTACATGGAAGAGAAAGAGGCCACTGTGAAGGGAAAACCAAGGGAGGAATGACATCAAAAAGGAAGGAGAGGAAGAGAGAGAGGAAGAGACTCTATGGAGAAAATAAATAAATAAAATTAAAGCACCGAGTTTTAACACATAATCAGAAAGAGAGTCAGCTTCAACAAAATACATGGGAGGAAAATAACAGGGTAGGGAAGTGTGAGAGCACTTAGAAGAGGTGTAGTCAAGGCTGAGCTTTTGGGGGCTGAGGACTCCAAAACCCATCACACCCTGCAACATAGCTTGGGATGATGGTGATGATTTTAATTTATTACCTGGCCATTTTAGGCCAGAATACTCATCAGCCATGGTGGCTGGGAATGATGGGAGTTATAGTCCCAAACATCTGGTGGGCACCATATTGACAAAGGCTGTGTTACAGGGTGAGTTTCCTGCTCCTACCCCTGCCCCAAACGAGGATGGAGCCATTCAACATGGTGCAACGCAGCAGATTGTCCTCCTTCGCAATTCTCAACGAAAAGAGCAAGAACTTCAAAAGGGCTTGCAGAGAACTTGACAGTGGACTTTGCCCTGCGTTAGTATTTTCATTCATACAAATATTTATATACCACTAATTCATAAAACAAAAACCAGAGGAATGTACAGCAAATGTACATAAAACCGTGTGTGTGTTAAAATAAGGAATCAGCTAACTATTGTGGAAAGATGTATTCTTAACTGCCCAAATAAGGCCTGGCAAAATGGGAAAGTTTTCAGCAGGTGTTTAAAGGCTGGAACAATCTCCAAAGGCACAATACTGGGTCAATGGCACGAAAGGTTCAGTTCCTTGTCAAATGAGCTTCACCAACTTGGGAAATGGCCAGTGATGCTCCCGCGTTGTAAATCAGTCAATGAGAGGAGGGAGGGGGAAACATCCAGATACCCACACTGAATACTGGACAATGGAATGGTTAAGAAGAGGCGGCTTATGCAAGTAGGTATGGTTCAGGAAGTCAGGAAAAGGAGATATAAGATTAGTCACTTATCCCCAAACCCTCCTTGTCCCTAAGCTAAAACACAACCCAAAGAGGGTGGGGGGGACCACCAGCACTTCCAGCACTGCAGTGGTTCAGCCTTAAAACACCAGGAAAAGGAAAAGCTCCCAGCTCCCAGGTGCTTGCATCTTAAAATTTCCTGGCAAATGAGCATCTGAACACTACTACTTTTTTTTTTTTTTACACCGCACTTTTTTTTTACACCGCTGTCAATTACACTTGAATTTAAACTGGTCTGTGACCGAAATAATAAATTCACCTGAATTTAGAGTTGTCTCCAACTAAGTCCTACTCAGAGTAGACCCCCGAAATGACTTTACTAACAGGAGTCATGGCCATTGATTTCAATGCATCTGCTATGAGTAGGTTTAACACTGCATACGACCCACTATGCTGGAAGGGTTTGATGCCAGGAGGCATGCATGTTCTCTGTTCTTGAGATCTGTCCTGCACAGGTGTAAAATTTGGGAGAGCAGTTTTCCCCAACCTGATGCCTTCCAGGTTGGCCAAGAGTGTGTGGTACAGTGCACAATATTTAGAATCTGGGCATTAACTGTATTTTCATCTAAAACCAGAAACAAACCCACCAGCAGCCTCATTTGCTGTCATCGGGGCTATTCAGATTAGCTAGAAAGTGAGTGGGTGACAACAGGTTAAATCTCAGAAACAGAGGGGGCGGGGCTGGAAGGTGAGTAGGCGGGACACTGTTCATGTGGGCGGGGCTGCAGCAGAGCTGGGTGCAATGCTGGATTCCAAAGGAGAATGGAAAAGATGCAGGATATGCAGCTGCCTGCAGGATAAAAAGAAACAAGATTCTAGTCCCTGTGGTTGTGTAAATATGTGCTTGTGGGAGCAATGGCTGAAGTCAGAGCAACTGCAGGAAACATTCCCAGTTTTATCAGGGCTCTTGCACAGATCTGTGCCTTTCTCCCCATGATGAGCAGAAACAAAATTACGCACACAAAAAGATCACAGAAAAAATTATGCAAAAAGAAAAAGAAAACCATGCATACTAATTTGCATAATTTAGCCAGGTTACAGAATCTGAGCTACTCTGGCACAGAACATTGGGGTTTGAAATAAACACAGACCTGAGCAGCAAGGGAATTCTCCAACCCCCCTTCTTGCTGCAGACCATTGTTTCAGAACAAGGGAGCTTTAACAGAGAAGTCCTCCACCCAGTCTGCCCTGACAACTTCTGGAAGGAGACCTAGACTCATGAGTGAAACATGCATTGATCAAAACACTCTTTGGCTAAGGCTGACTCTCAGCAGAAGCACACATTCTGCTGTGTTTAGTGAAATGGGCAGTGTGCTTCTTTCTATGACTGAATTATACACACATAAGTAAAATGGATTATTCAGAGTTGTATCCAACTGTTGTTCAGAACAGACCCATTGAAATTTACAAATCTTTAGTCTAGGTTTGCCGTATTTCAAGAAGTAAAAATCCAGACACAAAAGGCTTTTTTAGGGAAAGTTGCTGAGCTTTTTTTTTTTTTTGGGGGGGGGGGGGATCCAGGAAAATCCAGACGTCTGGCAACCCGACTTTAGTCATGCCGATGAATTTCAATAGGTCTACTCCACGTAGGGATAACATTGGATACAACCCTAAGTATTTATGTTTCTATCCTGCATTTCTTCAGCAAGACCACATTCACAGCATGCATTAAAAGAAATGTAATACCACTTTTTAAAAAGTCATTCCCTCAAAGAATCCTCTGGCTTCCGTCACGGTGTTCCATTGTGCCAGAAGCGGTTTAGTCATGCTGACCACAAGACTCGGAAAGCTGTGGACAAACATCAGCTCCCTCGGCCTGAAAGCGAGATGAGTGCCACACCCCATAGTTGCCTTTGACTGGACTTAACCGTCCAGGGGGTCCTTTACCTTACCCCATACTGCTTTCCATGAATGGTGTGAATGTGGCAGCATAATTTATTCAAGAAGCATGATCTATGGAATTATCTCTAATTGATTAAGGCAGCTTTCCCGAACCTGGAGCTCTCCAACTGTTTTGGACTACACTTCCCATCAGCCCCTGCTAGCCCCACACATGGCCTGATGTAACAGTGGCTGGGCTTCAGGCTAGATTAAAGACTTCCTTTTAAGAAGGTGAATTGTGTGCACCTCCTGTTCTCCTAAAGCAGAGTGGCTCTGCCATGAAGCACTCTGGCTGGGAATGGCTGGCTATGGCCTCATCCTCGCACCCCCTCTCCTGGGCCAGCCGCTGCGCTGCCTCACCTGTGTTTGAGCGCTGCAGAAAGTACGGCTTGGCAGTCCCCGTTGGCAAGGTGGAGGAAGGGACCGAGAGGGACTTGTACAGGGTGGGGTCGCGGTGCTCCTTGAAGCGCTCGGCCGCCATGAGAGCGTTGGAGAGCTCCTGCAGGGGCATGCTGTTGATATCCGAGGAAAACGGGCTCAGGGAGTTCTCCAGGCTCATCAGCCAGCTTGTGTTACCTGGAGTGGTGGGAAGGTGAAGATGCAGAACAAAGCAGAACATGCCACTGAGATTTAAAAATAAAATAAAATCCCCGTTAATGACCCCAGTCTCGTTTCCCTCTTTCGTAAATGTCCTGCAGGGTCTCATTCCAGACATCTCAAACATCCAGCACTGGCCTCCTAGGTGAATGGAGAGCTCTGCCTAGAAGACACTGGGGCTGTGCACCAGATTCAAATAATGCCTGGACCCAAAGTAGGCTGACCCAGGCTTTGGCCCAATGAAGCCAAGAGAGCTCTGGATCGCCTGGGGGTGAGGGGAGGCAGGCAGCATCTGCAGGATCTGCTTCACCCAGCCTGCAGGAAAGGTGCTGGTGATTCCAGCAGGATTAACCTTTCCACTGATCAACACGTTCCCTTCCCAACAGCATGTTTAAAACATTAATTAAATGCTAGGGCTGACCGCCCCCACCCCAAATCAATTCAGGCCCCTGGTCCATGTTGGTCCTAGACTGTCCAGAGTCAGATCAGGGCTGATCCAGAGTCCCAGACTCGATTGGGGGTGCCATGCACAGCCTTAAAAGAATCACATAAGAACACAAGCAGCTGCCTTTTGCCAGGTCAGCCTGTGGGTCCCTCCTGCCCTGTGCTGTGGCTTTTCTGTCACTTGCTCCTGATCAGGGAATGCTGGGGATGAAACCTGGAGCCTTTTGCATGCCTAGCATCTACTCTACCACTGAACTCCAGCCCCTCGTGCCACACTTCCCTGCAGCTACGTACAGAGCAGGGGGGAAACAGATAGCAATGGGCAAGTTGCTTTCCACAGGACTTTGTGCACCATAACTGATCTTCACGTTAGGGAACAGTTGGTAACTTTTCACAGAACGCTGGAGGTCCCCTACACCAGAGCCATAAGGCATGGTAAGAAGCGCTCTCTCCAAGTGCTAATTGCTTTTTAGCATTATAACAAAACACTTCTCACCAGGCTGATGGAACATCATTGCTTGTCCGTGTCACAACATAAACAAAGGGCTGCAACTAGGACACATACCTGAAAGACTCCTATAATAACACACAGTGTTACATCATTCCTATGATTCTAGGATAAGGTACTGATTAAGCCCTTTACACTCAGCAACATGGAAACATGTGCACCAACACATGCCATTTTACATATTTGTGAAGGCATACATTTCACCTGGCCTACCTGTCGGTCTCCGCACCAGTATCTCCGCCCAGCCTTGTGTTAGCAGGGGGACGTACGCAGCCAAGTTGGCCTTTTCCTTCTGTAGAGGCCCGGGAGCAGCCTTTTCCGCTCGAGCAGCAGTAGGAGCAGGAGAGCTCTGAAATCCTTGGGGCATTGGGTTGGCTGGGAAATGGGAGGTGGAGGTGTCTAATGCCCCAACCCGCAAGGCGTGGCCACCTGGATGGCAAAAGGGCATTCGGAGGAAGCAGAGAGGTTAGGAAGGTTTTGCAGAAGGGCTGCATATTGGTTCAAAGACGATACAAAAAACATACGCAGCTATTGAGAAGAAACGGAGTTGAACTGTGTGTGCTTAGGAATATAAGAAGCGCCTGCTGGATGAGGCCAGTGGCCCATCTAGTGCAGCCTCCTGTACTCACAGTGCCCAAACAAAAGCCTACAAGGCAGATATGAACACAAGAGCGCCCTCCCCTCCTGGGGCTTCCAGTGTCTGTTAATCCCACTCTAGGACTGTATTGATCTAGTATTGATCTAGCAGTACAAAGATCCTCTGCCTGGGGGATCCTCTCATATCCAAAGCTATTATTATCAGGGCAAGCAATCACCAGTGTGAATCAGAAGGCAGAGACAGACCCTAAAGTAGTTCAGGTGATGTATTTTATTGGGGGGGGGGGAATCTTCTGCACACCTGTGAATTCTCCTTAACACTTGTTCGACAGGCAGCTGTATGGAGACTGTGGTGGGCTCCACTGAGGTCAGAATGTGCCTCCTGCTGGTAGAGGCTAAACTAAGAGGCACCTCTCCCAAACCAGTTTCTATTGACTAAGCGCTGAGAACCTAAGAAGAGCTGGCTGAGTCACGCCCATGGCCCAGCATCGCATTCTCACAGTGGCCAACCAGATTCCTGTGGGAAACCTGCAAGCAGGATTCAAGCACAAGAGAATGACATCAAGCCCCTGGTTCTTTAGCCCCCGAGTAACCAGGTCAAGCCTGGGCAACTGTCTAGCAAACAAGGAGAAGAGGAATTCACAGAGAATCCCCAGAAACTGGAAACAAGTAGGTAGGACTAAGAAGTTGCTTATAAGGACAGAACTCCAGTTATTCTAGAAGAGAGAACTGCTGGGCCGAACAGTCACAATAAGCCAAGCTTTGCTAACAGGGTGCTCTTCAGATGTTTGGGACTACGACTTCCATCAGCTCCTCCCCCAGTCAGACCATTTTAGAATACAACTCCTACCACCATTTTAGAAGACAACTCCTACCACCTCCAGCCTGCAAATGCTGGATAATCAGCTCAAGGCTATAGATGCATTTACCAGGGATCAGCAGGTCAGTATTCCATGGCACCTTCTTCTATATTGCTGCACTCCGCTCTGGTATACAGTGCGTGCGTTGGGGGCATATGCATATCCTTCAGGGCACCATCAATTTAGCTCCTACAATCAGGAAGCCAACCAGTTGCCACTGAAATACTGGCACATTATCCCTCTGGGAATCACAAATGAGGAAAGTGTATCTGTTGCTTGCTGGCTTCCCATTGGTGCATCTGGCCGGCCACTGTCAGAACAGGATGCTGGGATAGATGGGCCCCTTTGGACCTGGTTCAGCAGGCTGCTCCTCTTACGTTCTCAAACCCCATTTGTCTCAGGAGTAACTACTCTGCAGTAGCTAGGCCTGATCCTGGGCAAACAATATAAGCAAGCCTTATGGCTCTAAGCACCTGAATCTTCCATACAGAGAAATCAGGGGAGGCTCCTTACCGGACATCGACCTAACACGGTTGCGGGTTCGAACCACTTGTGGGCCAGCCTGGGACTCAAGCTTGGCTGGAGCTTCTTTGGTCTGCCTCACTTGCAAGGTGTGGTCGGAGCTAGGAATCCAAAGCAGGAATGCCGTCAGTCCGCAAAGGAATTAATTTGTCTCCGCTGGTAGATCTTGTGGGGAGGGGCCATGGTTCAGTGGCAGAACACCTGCTCTGCATGCAGAAGGCCCAGCAGGCGTACCACCATCTCCAGTTAAGGGGACCAGGAGACTGGGAAAGGCCAAGACCCTCCAGCGCTGCTATCAACTGGGGTAGATGGGGAAGGGCCGCAGCACAAAGGGATAAGCACCTGCCTTCCATGCAGAAGGTCCCAAGCTCCAGCCCCTGTATCTCCAGGTAGGGCTGAGAATACCTCCTGCCTGAAACCCTGGAGAGCCCCTGCCAATCAGTGTAGACAGTACTGGGCTAGATGGACCAATAGTCTGACTCAGTAAAAGGCAGCTTCCTCTCTTCCTGTGTAAAACAGCATAAGGGAGCATCCTCTTGTGGCAGAAGGAGGAGAAGGGTGAGCAAGTGGCCTCCCAGCACCAGACAGATTTTGAGACCAGGCTCTTTGTGCAAAGGAACCCTTTCCTCCCATTTCCACACCCACCCCTAGTCAAAATTAAAAACTCTGTGACAGCACCCCACGATAGTTATTTGCCCCATCTTCCCTACCCTCAACCCCTGGAGTTTTAAGAGTGCCCAGCGTCATTTCCCCAGTCTCCTTTGCTTTGTTATTATTTTTTAAAGGGGGTGAGAGGTGCATCAGGGCTTACCTTGCCCCTGTGCTGTTCTGTGTCTCTGACAAGTCAAGGCCCAGGAGAGACCTGGTTCCCGTCCCGACACTTGTTGTGATTGTCACCAGCTTGTTGCCCACCAGCCACGTCTTGGTCCTCCCTCCAGCGAGGAGAAACTCTCCCACCGGAGACCTGGAAGCATCAGGAAGACATGGACAATGAATTAAAGCAGCTGCTACAACTCCCATCATCCCCAGCCAATATAGCCATGCTCCCATCAGCTCCAGCATCATATAGCGGTGCTGGCTGGGGCTCCTGGGAGCTGTAGTCCAACAAAACATCTGACAGGCATCAGGCTGAGGAAGGCTGAAATGAAGGAACTGAAGAACCACCTTGATGAATCCGGCCAAAGGTCCATCAGGTAAAAGCATACTCTGCCCACAAAACAGGACATTCCCTACCACCGGAGAGATGTTCCTTCTGATCATGGGGACTCCACAGAGCTATCATGACAAATAAGACCAATTCACTGGTTCCCACATCCAGTCCTTTTAAGGCCATCTAAGCCAAGGTTAGCCAACTTGGTGCCCTCTAGATGGACTACAAATCCCATCATTCCTGGCCACTGACCACATTGGTTGGGGCCTATTGGGAGATAGTCCAAAGCAGCACCAGGATGCAGAAAGGTGACGAAGATCCAGTTCATACTTCATTATAAGGGGCATAATATTTCACGATAAGGAAAGGGCGTATCACATTTTGAGGAGCAAATAAGGAGCCAAAGCAGTTGGCATATAAAACCAACAATAGCCATCCCTGAAAGAGGGCTGGGGACCCGGGCTTCGAGTAAGAACTGAAACCTTTTGGGCACAGCTGTGAAGTTTGAGAAGACGTATCGAGCCATCATGTCGAGGCAGGTCTCCGTCAGCTCCAAGTGGAGATTTTTCAGGCTGTCGTCCGCTTGAGCCATAGAGTTCTCGTCAGCGGATCCCAGGCTGGAACTGGTGATGGAGGTCTGCAGCCGGCTGGAAAAAGGTGGGTCGGACGTTTGCCAAAGCACAATGGACAAGGAAAACCAGTTGTCTCACAGTCTCTACAGCATGCAGCAAGCTGGGAGGCAAGGGTGGGTGGGACACACATACACAAGCTTAGCAGTTTTTTTATGGATATCAAACTTTGGAATGTGGTTCCATGAAGGAGACTGACCTGAAATATGGGATCATGAGAGCCTATGTGTCTTCTTAAAATCTAGGAGGGAGAGTAACTAAAGAGGGGCTATTTCATCTGCTTGGAGTAGGCTTGCCTAACCCCTCAATTGCTGGAGGGGGGGGGGAGGTTGTAGCTGTATGGCATCTGTGGCAACCGGACCTACAAGCAGGTCACTTATCAGGCTAGGTAGTCACAGACCTGGATTCCATTTCTAAGCAGCCCTCCAAGAGACACAGTTGCTGACTATGGGGGCTTAAGAGCTCGTTAAGGCTGTGGTCCTAATCCTGCAAATTTTGGAGTAAGCCCCGCTGCATTCGGTAGGACTTACTTCCGAGTAGACATGGTTAGGATTGTGCCAGGTCATTACTGTTATAAACTGACATTCCTTTCTATACTTTCTATGAATCTAACCATGGGATAGCAGGAGGACTAAAGAAATCAACAGCCCCCAAAGTGAAGGGTACCTGAAAAACAAGGAGCCCCTTGTGGCACCTCAAAGACTAAAAAATATATGATGGCAAAAACTTCATGGACTCAAGGTCACGTCATCAGACACAGCATTCCGTGGCTTGAGTCCATGAAAGCTATTATAGCATAATAAATTTGTTCATCTTTAAAAGGTGTCACAAGACACTTTTGTCATTTTTGCTACAGGAGACAAACCCAAGGGCTATCCCTCTAAAAATTTAAGCAACACATTGTGTTGTACAAAATAACGGGACAGCACAGAACAGATCTGATCACCAGCTTATCAAAACTTTATATCAAGAGGTCTCTTGTGCCACATGGTAAAGTTACCTTCTAGTCCATCCCATGGCTAAATAGTCTTGTGACAGCTACCCTATAAAATGCAGCACTTTTAATTATTATTTTTTAATTCAAGAAGTTGCCTTTGGAACAACCACCATTTGGGGGGAAAGGTCAAGCCCAACCAAAACCAGCTGTCTCACATCCCTCTCACATCTTTATCAATGGGGGTCTTGCAACTAAACCTACATTTGCATCAGCGTTAAATTGTGTGTCCTTTTCAATCTTAAAACAGGCAAACAGAAGAAAGCACTTGCATAGCAAACCTTGTTGGGTAGGGCTCAGTTCTAAGGAAATCATGCAAGAACCCCAGCATGCAAATCCCCTCTGTTCCATCTGCCACCCTCCCCATCATAGCAAGTAATGTGGCCGCGAGCCCAGGTGGCTCTCCAAGAATCACTACCTGTGGGCTGCATGGTCAGAGACACTGATGCTGCGGGACCGGAAGGCATCGACACCAGAGGGTTCTTTCAGCTCTTTCACTGGAGGAGAATTATTCAAGCTTTGCCTGGCATTTTTGGCTATCTTAAAGCTACTAGGGGTGAAGAACAGGCAGCGGCACCACCACCAAGACCCCACGTAAAGGAGGTGTGATTTTGCACAGGAGGAAAATCAGTGGAAGGATGGAGGTTGGAAGGCCACAAAAGTCCCGGAAGGTGATGTAAAAATAAAAACAAAAAAAACAAGATGCCAAAAAAAGGAGGGAGGGGGGGGAATTAAACACAATAAGCAAAACTCAAAAAGCATAAACAAACATTTCAAAAATGAAAAAAGACAACAGAAAGACAGCCGACATCTCCCCCATTCTACCCCAGATTGATAAATGTTACAAAATAAAAGTGGCAGTTGGAATACTATGGAGCCCTGAGCAAAAATAATAAAAGTGTGCCTGTTCAGTGGGTAGGGAATGTGCAATATGCATTAGCTCAGAGGCACAGTTCACAAAACCCAAACCCAATTAAATGACAAGACAGAAGACTATGGAATCATCAGCCCCAACATCAAGGTCTAAAGCAGATTCCTGGGGTGAGGGCCGCGTAAAGCGCAAGTAGCAACAGCTTCTGCTATTTTTCCTTCTGTGAAGTGTCTCCAGCAAAACAAAATGTACCTATGGAGTGAGTAAGTTCCCTCAGGGCAATGCCTGGCTACATTTATGCTGCTGGATCTCACTGCAACATTATCACTAAGGTTTGAGGGTGAAACCGCTGCCTGAATGACTCAAAAAATAGATAACACAGGGAGGGTGTATCTCCCGCTCAAAGAACACCCAGGGCATATGTTTGCGTGTTTCATACCCAGAAAACGAAAAGGAGCTCCAAGAGGTTCCTGGTTTTACAGAGCAGCACACACACCTGGGGTTTCTTGTGGGTTTTCTGACCAGGAAGCAAATCACACACAAACCATTTGCATCCAACCAAAGGTGCCTTTTAGGGTTGACTGACACTCCTGCTACTTTTCAACTACAAATCGTGGCTACTGCCACTCCCAGAATAATGGCAGTGGGTGTTTTGAAAGTACCTCTTGCAGAACAACTTTTCAACTCAACAGTATCCCAACTTAGTAAAATCAAAAATGCCAAGGCAAGGAAGTGGCGATGGGAGCCACAACTCAAAAGGAAAATGACGGACACAAAAAGGCTGGCTAGAGAAGTGGAGAGCCTCGTTTGTAACTCCGAGGTCAAGAATATCACCAGCTGTGCTTTAATTTGCAGGCACAAAACAATTCCCAGAGCGGCAGTGAAATGAAAGGTAGGCCATGCACCTTTGGAACTTCATGGGCCTAGTTGGAAAACTCTCTGCCTAAAAAGCTTGAGGGTATCATTGTTGAGGTGGTGAAGGGGCAGACACGCTTCATGGGCAGGCAGAGATCTGAACCTGGGTCACCCAGATTCAAAAGGCACTTTGAGCACCACATTGTTTTCCATGTGGCCCCTCCAGACTTCCTTTTTATTGTGCCTTCATGATGGTTTGGTATCAGGGCTGTTGTGCACAATCCCACTTTCATAGCACTTTGCATCTGTAGAAGTTTTTTGGGGGACATCCCACTCTGTTTCCAGTTAGGTGCATGTCCCAAAACTTCCTGCTGAAATCCTGTAGCTTTACATACCACAAATGTTCCAATTTATTTTTCGCTGCACTACAGTGTGAGGATACCCTCTGGTAATGTTGGGAGAAATGCTGCAGAACAACTAATAAACGGGAAGGACGTGTGGACGGGCCCAGCACTAACGCAGTAATGTTGTATCCATGACATGAAGACCAAAAAGACACCACCAGTCTGGAAGGGCCCAAAGACTAATGATACAGCCAGGCCAGGAGACTGCAATGGCAATTGCCATGGAATACACCAGTACCACTAGCAAGTTCTGAACACAAGAACATCAGAAAAGCCCTGCTGAATTGGCCCAAAGGTGGCCCTTCTAGTCCAGCAACCAGTTCTCACAGCAGCCAACTAGATGCTCCAACGGGAAGCCCATAAGCAGGACGTGACTGCAGTTGGTTGTGATTCCCAACCAATGACATTCAGGGGCAAACCAACTCTGAATCCCTAACCCAAAGACTGCTGCATGGACAGTGAATGCAATGCTAGGATTGCTTTTCCCAGATGCAAAGTCAGCCAAAGCAGAAATGCTACCCGCAGTTTTTTCAAAAACCCCACTGAAAGCAGCTTTAATGCTTTCAATTGACCATAGTTATCTCTGAACAAATCATAATGTTTTTGCAGGGTTTTCCCTCCCTCTCCAGATTGGGGGTGAAGTAGTCTGGTGCTGAAAAGCTTACAAAATGTTCCAGTGTAACCCCCAGCTAAATGGGCTGCAACCTGATCATTACAGCAGGGGTAGGGAACATCCAGCTATACTGTTGAACGACAAGACTCATCATCCCTGACACCGGGCTATGCTGGCAGGGGGTGATGGGAGTTGGAGTCCAATGACAGTCGGGGGCTACAGGTTCTTCCAGCCCTGCATTGCAGGATGAGAGGAGGCAAAATAGGGCACTTCAAACTGGACTGAGCAATGAGTCGAGGTAGGACAGCTTTCAGCTGCAAGGGCATGGACCATCATCAGAACAAAATCAGGTAGCTTCATTGGCATAAAACCTGACCCATCAGAAAAGTTGTAGCAGCCCCCAGAAGGCAACAAATTGGTGTTTTTAACAAAAAGCACTTCAAAGTGCTGTAAAAAGAAGTGGACCTTCAGGGAACAACCTACCTCTTCGGTCTCTCATTCAAGCTGGTGCTACGAGCCCGGAAGCTGTCTTTCTCTGGTGTGTCATCAAAGGAGAGGAGGACATTTGATCGCAAACCCTGTCATAAAGAGAATACAAAGAAGAGTTGAAAGTTGCTATTATTATTATATTTACATTCATATCCCGCCTTTTCCCTGGAGAGGGACTCAAGACAGCTTACACAAATTAAAACAAAATACAGTGGTACCTCGGGTTACCAACACTTCAGGTTACAAACACTTTGGGTTACAAACTCTGCTAACCCAAAAGTAGTTGCTCTGGGTTGCAAACTTTGCCCCAGGACGAGAATGGAAATCGCTCACCAGTGGTGTGCCAGCAGCGGGAGGCCCCATTAGTGAAAGTGTGCCTCAGGTTAAGAACAGTTTCAGGTTAAAAACGGACCTCCAGAACAAATTAAGTTTGTAACCCGAGATACCACTGTACAAAAAGCTAAAAACATATAAAAGAAAAACTGTAAAAAATAATTCAACTGTAATGGAGTCAAAACAATATAAAATACAAATCTATTAGAATACAGGTAATAAAAGCAATGAAAACAGCACAATTAAAAACAGTTTCCTTAAAAACCAGCCAGTTCTCGAACGCCTGTCAGAATTGGACAGTCTTCCCCTGCCAGTGGAAGGACAAGGAGAAAGCCAGTCTGGCTTCTCTAGGAAGAGAGTTCCAAAATCCAGGAGCAGCTACTAAGAAGGCCCTCTCCCTTTCCCCCCACCAAACTGGGCCTGTGAGGGGGGCAGGACTGAGATCTTTGAGTCCAGGCATGGAGAAGCTGTGGTCCTCTGGCTATTGTGGACTCCAACTCCCATCATCCCTGATCACTGGTCATGCTGGGCGATGGGAGTCCAGCAACATCCAGAAGACAGAAGGTTCCCTTTCCCTGGCTCAGTCTCTGTCCCCAAGCAAATTCCTCCAAGCCTTAATCCCTGTCTGCCTTCTGCTAAGATGTTTGGCTGGAGCCATATAATGACCCGGTTCACACATAATGCTAAACCAAACTGTGCAAAAGCACCAGCTCAAGAGTTCCTGGAGAAGGAGGAGGAATCTGCACTCCCCTGCTTCCAGGTCCTCCTGCTAATGTACTGCTATGAGTCAAGCCATGGTTTGGCTGAGTACATCACCCAAACCTGAACCTGTGGTTTGCTTCCTCAAGACAAATCACAAACTGTAAAGCTCAAGAACAAAATTTAGTGTGGACCAGCCCACTGAGAATCTACGCCACATTGAAAAACCACCCCAAAAACATAGTCCCGTGGTGGAACAGGGCAAGAAGTTTCCTCCTCTGTTTTGTGGACTGCTCTGGAGGCGGAGCTCACCACAGAGCGGCAGCATCCGTCATGGTCCCATCCTGTTCCCTGACTCCTGTCCGGCATGTCAGCTCTTCCCCTGTGCTTCTCAGGCACAGCAACAAGCTTACCTTGGTAATAAAGGGGACAAAGTCTTTCCGAAAGGGAAGGCGGCACTTGATAAACCACATGGCTATGACGTGATGCGCCAGGCACACAATGTACTGGTTAAACCTGGAAGGCATTCAAGGGGAATGATCATGTTATGGCAATGCTTAAAATAGTATATATGTTAATTACTGTGCAACACGTCATTAGCATCACACTGTGATATTACTTATACTAGCTGGAAACTTAGAACATAAAAAAGGTTGAGGGGAATGTTTCTATTTAACAACAGGATTTAAAGTGTGCAATCATGGAAAGGCACCCAAACTCCCCACTGAAGGCCGAAAAATAAAATTTAAAGAGAAAGGCTGACAAACACACGCCATTTGTTGTGCAGACTGGAGAAACAGAGAGGACAACAGTTACGACAGATGATGTATGGTGATGTATGGGAGGGAGTTTTGCCTTGGTTATAGCTTATAGCAGCCTTTCCCAACCTGGTGGCCTCCAGATGTTTTGGGACTACAACTCCCACCAGCCTCAGCCAGCACATCCCACAAAACACCTCCACCAAAACAACCACCACAACCCACCCACAACTTACTTGGAGGGGTTTGTGTAGGGCAAGGAGATGGCAAAGACGCTGGCATACTGTTCAGCTGCAAAATTCCTGTAGAGGGCAGGCAGACGGGCCAATGCTGGGATTGGGAAAAGAGGAAACAGTTAAAAGAGTCTGGCTGCAGATGGGATGGCTAGCAGAAACCCACTTCACACACACCTTGTTTACAGGGGGGCTGGTTTGGGCATGGTTAAAACACGCCCAAACTGTTCCGTCACAGGTACAGGTTTCTCCAGCGTGAATCACAGAGGTCACCACCATGTGCTTATAATCTGGATGCCTCTCTGGAGCATGGGTGGGGAAACACCATCCTAGAGGCCAAATGCGGCCCTCCCTATCCAGCCCTTGTGACTCTCCCTGGAGCTTAGCCGCCTCTGCTTCTCTGCATCCCTCTTCAGATGCTTTGCCTTGGCTGGAATGCTTTGTCCTTGGACTGTAATAAAGCCTCTTGCCCAGATGGAGGGGTGGTGGCTACAGCATAACCCGCTGCACAAAAGATCAGTCGCACCTGTTGCTCTGCCTACCCACCACAGACATCTGGACCCCAGGAGGTTGCCCAGGAGAGAATGTGGCCCTTGGGCTAAAAGAGCCCCTCACCCCTGCTCCAAATCCAAAGGACACAATTAGCTCCACGTGCAACAGGGGGCTTCTGACTTGGCTTCCCCAAACCACCCACCATCCCTCTCACACTACATAGCAAGACACATGCAGGGTTTGGAAGGCTTTCTAAATCAGATTTATGTTGTGGCACAGCTGGGGGGGGGGGGGAGCTGCTGCTTTTCAAAAAGTCCCAGAATGAAACTTAGACTGCACCGAATAAGAAGCTAAGAAGAGCCTTCTGGATCAGGCCAGTGGCTCATCTAGTCCAGCACCCTGTTCTCATAGTGGTCAACCAGATGCCTGTGAGAAACCCGCAAACAGGACCTGAGCACAAGAGCCCTCTCCCCTCCTGTGGCTTCCAGCAATTGGTATTCAGAAGCATCGCTCCCTCTGACCATGGAGGCAGAGCAGAGCTGTTATGGCTAGTAGCCATGGGTAGCCTTATCATCCTCCACAGACTTGTCCAATCATCTTTCACAGCCATCCAATCTACCTACAGATTTTCAAAAATTGCACAGAGGGAAAGCAAAGGTCCCTTCCTCTCCTGAGCTGTAATTCACACGCTGAAAAGCAAGAATGGAATATGCATACACTTACTTGAAAGGAATTCCAGGAGGGGGATGGCCATGTTGGCCGTAGCTGATATATGTGTCAGCTTGACTATTAGGACAGGCAGGGCCTTGATGATGATATCTGGCATCTCAACGCTGCAGATGGAGAGAGCCACGACACACTGGTTGGCGCAGCGAGAGATCAAGCCGTGCTCCAGGCAATACACCATCTCCCGCTGGGTGAAGGCAAAGACACAAACAGAACATTACCAAGCATTCAGTTCAAATGCGTTTATAGGTACTTCGGTGCAGGGCTCTCTGGGTGTCCCTTTTAATTTAACAAAATTCACACATGACTATATGAACAAAATTCATAGCTTGATTGTAATAAAAGCTCCAAATGGTTTGTCTCCGCCCCGCCCCCCCCAAAAAAAACAACACCTACGTTAAAATGATTGTAAAAGCCAGTTAAAAAATATATAAACAGTAAACTAAAAAGAGATTATCATACACGTTAGCATTCTACATTGTTTGGATAGGTCTGCCTAAGCAAATATGTTTCAAGCAATAAGCAAGGACCACAGTGAAGGCACCTGCCTGGTGTCAACAGGCAGGGAGTTCCAGAGTACAGAGACTGCCACACAAAAAGATTGATGACTTACAAGTCTTTTGCTTCTTGTTTAATAGCTAAATGCAAGTCAAGGAAAGCCAAGCTCAAGTTAAGCCATATTTATTTATTTATTTGGCAGCAGTGTCCTTCTCCTGGCTCACCCACTGAGAACGTCCCACTCAGTTCCTGCGCATGCAATAATACCTGCTTGCTTTTGTCCAGGTGATTATGGTAAAAGATCAAAGTAGTCAGCACTGGAAACACAGCCAAATGCAAATCGTTACGGGAGAAAGTTTCTGGGGTGCCCTGCAGGCGCTCGGTCATCTTTTTGTCTGTAAGCTGGCGGCACACACAAAAAGTCACTGCTACAGAATCCAAAGGGAGGCATCCACAGGTTACCCACTCCTGTTCTCCATTGTTGCAACCCACCCGAGGGCCTTACAGTGAATAGCAGACAAGATATTCAGCAAACGACAACAGGCTTCTCCACTGGAGAGCTCTCCCATGACACTAATGCATGCCACAACTGTAGGGCAACCATCAAAAGCTCCCTAATGTGGACCTTTGTTGCCCCAATTGGATGCTCGGAGGCACATTCTTACCATAGAGCAGAGGGCAGAAGACAGCTGGTCAATGTTGCAAGGGGATGTTAAGTAAAGCACTTTGTACTGCAGAGACTCCGGTAACTTGTTCAGAACCAGCTTCAGCACCTTCCAGTCTGTCTCCTACAAACGAAAAAAAGGAAAGAGACACTCAGGGGAGCAGGGGAGTTCAAGGGTGGCATGGAAAGAACTGCAGCCCGGCTGCAAATCACACTCTTTGGGCAGATAGAATGCCAGGCTCCATCTCCAGGAAGCAAGGCTGCAACCATGCGGCTACATTAAGCAACCTTTGCCAGAGCGGTGCTCCCAATGTCTTGACCTAAAACTCCCATCAGCCCCAGCCAGCCCAGCCACATGACCTTGGGGTTGACTTGAGCATGGGCATGCTGGCTGGGGCTGATGGGAGTTGTAGGCCTGAACACTGGGAGGGAACCAAGCTGGTATAAAGTCAGCATTCATATCCCCATTCCTGATTGGCAACTAGACCCTTCCAGCAGGACTTTTATTTTTAGTTTTCACTAAAAATGACTAGGTTTGATATGCAATGCTCCATATGCACTTCAGCATGATGTGCAATGTCTTTCGTAAGGCACTACTCTCAAAATAAAATAGCATGCCAGTGATGGGCAGGGCCAAAGAAGGCAGAGCCATGGATGGGTTATGGAGAGTCCCAAGGGCCAGAAAGAGAGCTGGAGGGCCACATCCAGTTCCCCATCCCTGATCTGCAGCTTGGGATCCAGTTACCAGGTTTTGGTTCATCACTCACTTGCTTCAAGCACTGGAGGAGGACTCCAAAGAAAACGGAGTAAGGTAAGTGGCCCATACGAATGCCCGTGCTCTGGGGAGGCACACTGGGGCTTCCCGAGGGAGGGGAGAGGGTGCCGGCAGGTTTCTTCTCTGGTTCCCTGTGACATAAGAAGAAGGAAAAATCAGCCTGCTGCCAGACCATAGCGTCTTGAAGAAGCACAACTGACAACTACCTTACGAAGAACCCATGTTCCAAGTGGCTTTATTTATCTTTAAAGTATTTACATGCCACTTGTCCGTGCAAAGTGGATTAACAATGATAAAAACCCATTACAACACACACACACACACACACACACACACACACCATTACTACCAAAACCCTTTAAAAGAATGGAAACCCATTCAAATCTTCCAATCACATAATCTACTATCCTTAATCCAGTAAATGGGAGAAAGCTTACTCATGCGAAGGCCAATTGAAACAAATAGGTCTTTAAAGGCCTTTCAAAACCCCTGAAGTGTCACTGCCCAGTGCAGACCTACTGGGATTTCCAAAGGCACAAGGGCCACCACTGCAGAGCTAGAGGCTGGACCCACCAATTGAATTGAGATTTCAATTTCTGGGCAGCATGGTACAAGGGAGCCTCAGATTAGAACATAGCAGAACTATTTTTGGGAAACAGTGGCTACAATCAGACAAAACCTACAAAAAATCGCAGAGGCAGTAGGGGCTGAATTTCATGAGCCCTTCTTTGGTAGCCAGGCCCAGTCGGTGGAGAGAGTCAGCCCGAAGCGAGAGCAAGAAGTCAAATACCTAAAAATAAGCAAGAGAAAAATAATTAGCCTAGCCTTCCCCCACATGCTCCACGGCAGGTTCAGAGATCTTCTCAATCCAATCCAAGCAGTCCTGCAATGTTCCTAAAAGATGGTTGCACTTCAAGCAGCAGGGAGTTCCACAGGAGCAGAAGAGCGACACGAGACATCAGCTCTGCAGGCTAAGGGCCTAACCACGAGGCCAAGCAAGCCATTTGCCACGACTCACCAGACGCAATTTACCACCAACAGGAGTGGTGAAATCCGTAGCAGCAGCAAGACTTGCAAGGCTCTGTATGATATGCCACTCCTCCCCTTTGCCCCTGCCAGCAGGTCAGAGCACTCAAGAAAGAGGAAGGAGCACTTTGGACTGAACCATCCTCTCTGCCAAACCCAGCACAGCAATGGTAGGAAAAAATCAACTGAGCAGAATGTGCAGGGTATAGGAATTGCCTATTCCTCCCTTCCTGGGAGGAATTGCCCTTCTCTGGGTGTCCTCCTCCATCAGACAGGAAAAAAATGTATTTATTGATAGGACATAAAAGAGAGAGTGTTATCCAAGACATTTACAGGTAGGGGCTGAGGGGTATGATCATGTGACAGTTGGGGGAAAGCACACTCTGTTAAACACTGAGCATGCAATTAAGTTCCTCAGAATAATTGAAAAAGGGAGGGGGAGGAATTCAGCCCTTGCTTGAAAACTGCGTGGGTATTGCCTGCTCAAATCTTAGAAGCCAAAGGGAGGGAGGAAGTACAGTTGGTGAAGTGGGCTGGGGGAGATCTCTGTGCCCTGCATCACACCCATTGCTGCATCTCAGGACTTAACAAAATCAGAACAAACTTCTGGAAAGTTAGCAGCAATATCCCCTTGCAAGCACCATTTGGAGCCAGTTCTCTCCTCCTTGTCATCTTCCCTGCAAGTCTTGCAAGTTTGGAGGTGGGACTGAGAGACGCACAGATTCCTCACCTGCAGCCGGATGCTGCTGGCGACTGGGAGGCTGTATCTGTGTTTATAGTGGAGCTGAATGTGGAGGATCAACATCTCATAGACGCGGGTGGCGTGGCTGGGGGGGAAACTGTAGAGTTTTGTCTGAAAGGAGGAAAGCAAGATGTTGTCAAGAGGAAAGCCAGAATTTATTTATTTTTAAACTAAAAAGCCCAAGAGGAAACCACCCCGGGGCTCAACAACCTGGTCACTTACCTGGAAAATGACCAGAAGGCCCAGGACTGCTGTCTTCACATCTTCTAAAGAAGCAGAGTAAGACAGCAAGTCTCTTTCCTCTAGTTCAGCGGGAGGCAGCAGGGAATGGGAAGCAACCTTTTCAGGGAGAGAGAGCATACACAAGCTTTGCAGAGGGCCAAGGCCCGCAATTACATAAGGACTGCAAAAAAAGTGCTAGGATGGCAAGAATAAATACCCCTGGCAACAGCAGAGCTACATAAAGTATACAAAGCAACAACACCCACATTCATCCCATACATTTAAAGCACTACGATGCCACTGTCATGGCTTCCTGCAAAGGATCCTGGGAACTGTAGTTTGTTAATGGTGCTGAGAGCTGTTAGCAGACCTCTCTTCCTCTCCCGGAGCGACAATCCTCAAGTGGTTTAACAATCAATCCATATTCACTGGGAACGATTGGGAATTGCAGCTTGTGGAGGTCTCTGAGTAACTCTCAGCACTCTTAACAAACTACAGCTCCCAGAATTCTTTGGGGGAAGTCAGGACTGTTTAAAGTAGCATCATAGAGCTTTAAATGTTGTGAATGAGTCCTGCATCTCTCTAGAAGAAGCAAAATGGTATCTTTGCCTGGACCAACAGTCTGATGTGGAGGTTTTCCATGCTTGTGAACCCAAAAGGAGTTTCATATGTGAGTTTTCAGATCTGATAATCGGCTATTTTATAGCTGTTATGTCTCATCCACGAAAATAGGACAGATTCCATTTTCATCAGACTTCACATGAATATGCTAACATGTGCTGCAGCATAGCCAAGCTTGGTTAGGTGGCTAGCTGTGTCCATAACACCCAGTGACATGCCATCTGGTTCTTCATTTTCAGAGATTTCAGTGGAGTTGCTACCCACACTTCAGGAAATCTTAATACTCTAATATTTGTAGGTTTCATAACCAAGCCATTGTCCTGACAACTACGGAACACTGAAGAAACAAATAATTTGTTGATTGAAGGTTTCTACCCTGATCCAAAACAGAGCACCTGATGATGCCTATGCAAAATTAAACGGCAAAGGTCTTTAGATCATTACCTGAAATTGACACACTGCCATCCCCCATGTAAAAACACTCTCAGCTTTGCAAAACCAAACAGGATATTCAAACCAGCAAAGCTCCTCAAGTTCATAGTGCAAATCCCTCCCCAAAGCACAATTTCTTCCCTTGTTTTTGACACTTCCTGAATCCAGGCACAGCTCCTGCTGCCAAAGCCCAGAGCTGAGCTGACAGCTGCCTCACCTTCTCTATGATATCCAACAAGCTGTTGAAGTGGTGGGAGGTGCAGCCTTCTGCCAGGTCCACCAGCAGCTGGGTGGCCAGTTTGCGGACTTGGTGGTCTTTGTCTTCTTGGATGTGGGCCAGCTGGGAGAGGACCACCAGGTTAATCAACTCCTCCTGCAAAGGGACAAGACTTTTGTGAGCTGGCTAAGACAGAGTGGTCTAACAAGGCTGGTAAAAGAAAGAGGTGGAACATTGATTTTGACAGTTGTGCTAATACTGTATTAGTAATTTTTCACTGTAGGTTTCTACTGTTTCTATAAACGTATGGTGAATATGTTTTATGAAAAACTAGGGTAGAAATATTTTAAATGCACTAGAATGAAGATAAAATTGAGAAGGTGCAAGCCAGGAAGCTGGGGGAAGGTCCAGACAGCTCTTTAATTGAGGGTGTCAAAAAGTCAAATGAAGGAATGAACTTTATTTAATACAAAACATAGTTCAACAACATGTAAGAAATAAGGAAATGAAAATACAAGGGAATGAAACATACAAAAAAATGTAAAAATTTAGGTCCTTGTATTCATGATCCATGGAAAGTATAATAATTATTGGTATTGGAGGGTAGTAACGTGTCATTTTTAAGGTTGGTTTTAGTTATTAGGATGTTGTCCTAGTGTGAGGAGGTATGCTATTCTCATTTGAAGCTGAAGAGCTACTAAGAATTTTAAATAGTGGCATATTTCACCAGATGAATTTGAACATAGTTGTCATCATGTGCATACATAATATATATTTTTGTGGTTGAAAACTCTTCTTTTTTTTTTTTTTTTGTCCTCTGCTGCCATTTTGTTTTTCTATCTTGATAGAAGTTCAAGGAAGTGACCTTCTGCCAGACTTAAACATGTGTCTGACATCACCCAAAGAACATTTCTCAGAGTGAAAATGAAAACTCACCTCATAAATCTGCCTATTGACGCTCAAGACGAAAGAGAGAACATGCAGAACTTTGATGCGAATAGCACTCCGTGTCTCATTCCTGAGGAGGAAAAAGGGACAATGGTGTTTTCAAAAAGGAGGAGGAGCCCAAATCATCTGGGTTGTGACCAACATCCAGAGGATGGAAAGTCAGAGATGTGAGGAGAGGAGCCACAGGTAAGAGCTGCAGGGTCCCTACCTGAAGAACTTGTCCATCAGCCCCTGCAGCTTCTGGATCCAGCTGTCCTTCGCGGGGTGGATGGACTGAGCTCGGTAGGTGATCAGGTTCAGAACAGAAGATTCCTTTTAAGCAAAAGGAAAGGCAGGCCAGTACTTAAAAAAACATCCAAGTTCAACAAAGTAAGATTGTAAACTGAGGATTACTCATATATAAAGGGTGATCTGTCATCACTTTATTAAATGGTAGCGGAAGTCCCATGCTCAGTGGCAGAGCATCTGCCTTGCATGCAGGAGGTCCTTGGAGGTCCAGGTAGGGCTGAGAATGGCCCTTGTCTAAAACCAGAGTGGCCCTGCTCACCTGCCCCCAAAAATCCCCCCTGAAGGGCAGCTTCTGGATCCACCCCTCCCCATCCCTTGCAAAAGAAAAGACTTTAGTTCCCTGTGCCCCTCCGCTGAGTGCTCTTTAAGGAAGTCCTAAGGAAACAACAGGAAATTTCTCAAACATTGCCATGCCTTACAGGTCTCTGACTTGCACATTTCTCCACAAGCTCAAAGTAATGTTTCTTAGAGCCATGGAAGTCATTCTGGTCACATAGCTCCTCCACCGTGGTCAGCAAGTCATGGACAATGGATTTCAGCTCTGGGCTCTCCAGGATCTGAAAGGAAGAAAACACAACTTGATTAGCCCTCGAGAATCTCAGTGCAGTCATTTGCAGGCTAAATCAAGACAAAACAACTTTTATCACACTACATGTGCATCAGTTAAGTTACCAATGCTGGAATATCTGTGTTATCAACGACTGTTTCTTGCCAATGGTTCCCTGCCCCACTACAAGTATTAATACAATCATCTCAGCCATGTCACCAATTGGCAACAATAAAAAGGGTGCCTATGTTAACATGGATTTAAGCTCTAATTATCACATTCCATTGTAATTCAACTTCCACCTTACAATTTTCTTCCCCATATATCTGCCAACTAAGATTTCACTTCATATACGTAATGAAGTGGGCTGAGTCCACAAAAGCTTACCCCATTTAAAAAACTGTGATGTCTTTAAGGTGCCACGAGACTCTGAATGTTTTAACTCGGAAGGAAGTGTCAGAGTCTCCTATGCCTCTATCCTTTATTGATGCTTGGAAAGACACAGAACAGGCAGGTGCAGGCTAGAAATTAAAGAAAGTGAAACCCTTCTCTAATCCTACTCCAAAAACTCTGCCACTTTGCACCCCTCCCCCCAGAACACATCCAAAATAGCCTCTTTAAATTCTATTGCATGGTGTTAGAACAACGGACATTGATTCTGTGAGACCTTATGGCTGCAGAGACTACTATTGCAAGGCTGGAAAAATAAGCACTCAACCCAGTCAGATGAGCGGCGTATAAATATCATTATTATTATTATTATCATCATCATCGCCATCACCATCATCTGCTATTCAGCAGTCTGAAGATTTTACTGCCCTTTCTGCGCCTGAAAGTATAGCTTATCATTTTTGCTCTCATTTGGATGCCATTTGGACATATGGAGTGGGACGCGGGTGGCACTGTGGGTAAAACCTCAGTGCCTAAGACTTGCCGATCGTATGGTCGGCGGTTCGAATCCCCGCAGCGGGGTGAGCTCCCGTCTTTCGGTCCCAGCTCCTGCCCACCTAGCAGTTCGAAAGCACGTCAAGTACAAGTAGATAAATAGGTACTGCTTTATAGCGGGAAGGTAAACGGCGTTTCCATGTGCTGCGCTGGTGCTGACTCGCCAGAGCAGCTTCATCACGCTGGCCACGTGACCCGGAAGTGTCTGCGGACAGCGCTGGCTCCCGGCCTCTTAAGTGAGATGAGCGCACAACCCTAGAGTCTGTCAAGACTGGCCCGTACGGGCAGGGGTACCTTTACCTTTACCTTATTGAACATATGGACTTTCTATATTAATATGTTTAAGTCAGAATATTTTTATTCGCAATGCCAGCTGGTGATGGTTCTCTTTTTTCTGTTACGTTTGCAAAAACAGTATTAAAAATAAAACAAAAGGGGCTTCCCATTTACCTGCAGCTGCTCGAGCAGCCGCTCGATGATATTCAGGAGGATGTCCCAAGTGACTGCCTGGAGGTCCTTCCCATATTTTTTGATCAGTCTTGTGATGGAAAGGACTATTTCATAAGACACAATGGTATTCGGACTCGTCATGGCCTGGAAGGGGGAGAGAAAGCCCCAAGTAAGGAACTGACATATTGGGACCACCTGAATGACTGAGGGCCCATTTGCTGGTTCCACTGGGTTAGGACACTTCAAGAAGGAAGCGCCCAGAAAAGTATGTTACGTGCCATACAACTGGAGTAGTCAGAAGGGAGATCAAGGTTTCCTGGAAGACCTCCCAAGTAATTCGTAGAGCAGAAACTCCCAACAGTTGGGAGTTTCCAACTCCCAACAGTTGTAACAATAGCGACAACAAAAAGTATTTTTCCCCTTCTAGTCTGCTGAAATCGGGAAAGCTTGGGTTCCCAGACTGTGCTCAGAGCACAGTCCCACACTTTGCAATTCTATGCCCACCTTCCTTACCCATGATTTTGCTCCTGGTTTTAGGTGATGCACCTCATGGCTTATAGTGAAAAGGTAGATTCCACTAGCCTGAAGGCTATGCAACCCTGCCATCCAAAACTAATAACGTGTGTGGGAAAACTGCCAGAGAGACTTCAGGTGCACAAGCAAGATCAGAAAGTGCAGCCTGCTACTCAGGAGTAAAGAAAGGAACTTCTGAGCCGTGGCAAACTCACTATAAAGACAATTTGCAGCCAAAAGTGAAAAGGCTGTAAGTGATGCAACTGAACCACAATGAACGGAAGTGTGGTCACAGATGAAACAGCAGGCTGTGACTGCAGGTATCTTTGGTTTTCCCCAACAAACCTCTGTCCTTGCTGCTTGTGAAGCTTTGTCACAGAAAGAGAAACAGCAATCTTTTCAACCGTTATGGAGAGGGTCTTCAGCTCAGTAGCCCATAGGTTCCCTCTGAATTCGCGTTCCCCAAGATTTGTTTATTGCATTTTATCCTTTCTCTGAGGAGCACTGTACAGGGATCCTCTCACAACAACCCTATGAGGTAGGTTAGTCTAAACCAGGGGTAGGCAACCTAAGGCCCATGGACCACAAGCGGCCCATGGACCACAAGCGGCCCATGGGGGTTGTTTAACCAGCCCATGAGCCGCCCCCAAACCAAGCCACCCGCTCAGCGAGTCCCCACGCGCTGCACTAAACCGGCGCAGCACGGAACAGGGACTCGGTTCCGCAGCACCGGAAATCATGAGTGTGCATACTTACGCACGCGCACAATCCGGCCCATGGAAAGATCTTCGCTGGAGTGAACCAGTAAACCTTGCCGACCCCTGGTCTAAGAGGCAGTAATAACCCCAAGGTCACCCAGCAAACTTCACACCTGAGCCAGGATTTAAATCTAAACCTCCACCATCTATCACCCGCATGACCCTGATGCGAAGGGCTCAGAATTACCTTCAGAAAGGAGGGCAGCACTGAAGTTGGTGAATTCCTGAGTGACGGCAGCCTGTGCGCTCCCCACAAAGCCATGCCCACGAAAAACACAGCCCCTCTCAGCAGTGCGGCATCTACCATGTAGGTTCTGCAAACATGGGAATTTTGACCACGATTAGTGGGTTCAGGATCTTCCTTAAATCAGTACCAGTGAGAAAGGGGGAGGGAGGGGCCAGAGCCATCTTTCATTTTTTTCCCTCCTATCAGCACAAGTCCACTCCTCCCGACCTCCTTGCGGTGCACACCTGGCCCTATGGGGTCAGTGTCATCTGGATTTCTAAAACTTCCAACAGTGTTGACGATATACAGGCAACTCCCCATTTAAGCGCATTCAAGTCACACATGGACGTGCGTCGCTGCAAACCTGCAAGTGGCACGAAAATGAGCAAAAACGGCCCTAAAAGAGAGAAGAAACAGCAAAAAGGGTGCAAAAAACAGTGTCTAGCAATCCCACAAACCTCTGCAAGTGCAAACTCAGGAGGCCTATGGAGAGTTTGAGCAAGGAGGTTTGGAGGGAGCGATTGTGGCGTTTGCAGGCTTTTTCAATTGTGTTCCAAATATATGCGATTTCACTTAAACGTGCGGTGTCTCAGATCATAACCCCTGTGTAAATGGGGAGTTGCCTGTAGTAGGACTTGGGGAATAAATATCAAGAGCTCATGCTCTTCTCTGTGTCGGGATAGCTGCTAAGACAGCCCTATCCAAGCCTTCCTCAGTGAACCGCCACTGAGCATTGGTCTCACAAAGCATTCCATGCAAAGCTTGCAAGTCCAGCTGCCTGCTCTGGGATGTCAAGAGTGGGGTACCCCTGTACCCCTACAATCTTTGGGGCAGCATTAAAGCAGTTCTCTTGTACCAGCGTGGCACCCAACTTTGCGCTTGCTCCCGTCCCCAGGGAAAGCAGAGGTTTCAGCAGGTGGCACAGAAGTACCTGTCCTCCATGATCCGGCACATGTTGTAAATGGCACTGTGCCCCAAGTGAGTTCCTAACAGATTGCGCATGAGCTGAAGGACAAACAGAAGCATGTTGTTAAACGGAAGCAAATCCCTCAGAATTCTGCACACGCACATACATGCATGAACACACACACAAACTGACAAAAAAAAAAGAAGAAATGCACAAAATTTATGCCCAGAAAAAATTATAGAAAGTGCAAAGTCTGGTACAAAACCCTGCAGTAGCAATAAGGAATCTATACAAGATTTGAACAATTCTAGTTGCAAGATAATGAATCATCAAGTTTAACAGTTTGGAAAAGATAATGCAAGAATGATCTTGGTGCAAAACACCACCTTTGGTTTTTCAGCACAGTGAATGCATGCAGAAGCCTTGGGAGTAGCTGTACCTCCTGGGGGTGGACTAGATGTCCCTTGGCATACCTTCCAACTATGCAATTTGGTGAGTCTATGTTTCTATAACTCAACAGTGGGCAGAAGTTTCTGATGCTAAGAACCGTTGATACAGTGGAGCAGACTACCTGAGAAGGTGGTGGACTCTCCTTCACTGGAGATTTTAAAGAAAGGTCTGATCGCCATCTGCCAAGCATTCTTTAGCTGGGATTTCTGCATTGCAGAGGGTTGGGCTAGATGACCCCTGGGGGTACCTTCTAACTCTACAGTTCTATGAATCTATTTAGCCTACACGGCTAAATAGCTTCCTATATTCAGCCTTTTCTCCCCCAGGACCACCGAACTGCCTTCTACCCAGAGAACTGGCAAGATAACGGACCTTCCAGCAAGGCTCACAGAGTTCCTTCACGTTGATCGTCCGGCACAAGGTGATTATGAAGACTGGGAGGGTTTCCGAAGGCAAGCAGTTGTAGCACACCACGGCGTCAAGGACCTGCAGGGAAACCTGGGAAGGGGGGAAAGGAATGTGATTGCCTTGGAACAGTATCATTAATCTTATTTATTTCAGGTACTTTTAAAACATTTAATTTTCAGGATTTCCATATGAAATACATGAAGTGCTTTTTAAAAAAGAAATACAAAGAACAAGAACGATTAATTTTTTTTTAATGCACTTTTTTTTCTCTGATGAGCTTTAAGTAGTGTACACGGTCCTCCTAAAGGTAAAGATAAAGGGACCCCTGACCGTTAAGTCCAGTCACGAACGACTCTGGGGTTGCGGCGCTCATCTCGCTTTACTGGCCAAGGGAGCCGGCATTTGTCCGCAGACAGCTGGTCATGTGGCCAGCATGACTAAGCCACTTCTGGCGAACCAAAGCAGCACACGGAAACGCTGTTTACCTTCCTGCTGGAGCGGTACCTATTTATCTACTTCCACCGGTATGCTTTTGAACTGCTAGGTTGGCAGAAGCTGGGACAGAGCAACGGGAGCTCACTCTGTAGCACAGGTTCAAACTGCCAATCTTCCAATTGGCAAGCCCAAAAGGGCTCAGTGGTTTAGACCACAGTGTCACCCGCGTCTCTAATCCCCACAACAACAGGCTAGGCTGTATTAGGCTAGATGAGAGGCAGTGACTGAGCTCAAGGTCAGTCAGTGAGCTTCCTGGCATAATGGGGATTTGAACCCTGGTCTCTCAGGTCCTAGTCCAACACCCTAACCACTTTATCACGCTGGCTCTCAAACAGACAGAAACAAACAAACAAACAAACAAACAAACAGAGAACTACCTTTACATGCCTGCTGAACCAGGAAAATCTTAGTCATGCATCTGAATTCAACAGCAAGGGGAACTCTCTAATTTCAGTAGGAAGAGAGTTCCACAGCCGAGATTTTACAGTCCAGCATCAACTCTGTCCCAAACCACAACCCCACTGCTAATAATCAAGAGAAGGGGAATACTGTTTCCACTTGAGACAACAAACAACAAATTAACAGAATAAGTTGGTTCCAAAGAGGGATTGTTGAGACAGAAAGGTTTGACAACCCAGAGGATTCTGGAGGGAATTCCAGTCATGGGAACTGGAAGGGAGAATGGGTAGAAGTGTTTTAAGAAAGCACCACCACAAATATTGCTCTCCTATTTATAATGGCACTTTGTCCTAACACCCATAGTATTACACATAACTACTGACCTCAATGTCAACTGCAGAAGATGTCTGAATGCATAAGAGGCAAATCATGCTGTAGGAAAGAAAAACATAAAAGTAAAGATCTAGCCCTCCAGGGCAAAATTTCTAAACCTACGGGATCAACCCTACCAGGAAGCCCACGCCATCCCAGAGATACAAGAGCTGGTTGCCCTGACCAAATTCTCCTTCATCAACATGTACTTATGATTAGGCACATAGGAAGCTGCCTTCTACCTAGTCAGACCATTGGTCCATCTAGCTCAGTATCATCAGCACTGATTGGCAGCAGCAATCCAAGGTGTCAGGCAGGGGTCTTTCCCAGCCCTACCTAGAGATGAAAATATGGGGTTCGCATGGAGGTCAGACTGCCAATTTAACCCTCAAACAGGGTTTCTTAGAACCAACAGAAGGTTTAAAGATTAGCCTTACTTGACCATGTCAGCGATATATTCATCCAAGTAGCAGCTATTGAACTTGACTAGGTTGACCAGCACCAGCAGGAACTCTGAATCCAAACCAATATCCATCCACTGAAGGACAAATTCAGCTGAAGGAGAAGAAAAGAGGAATGCAGCCTGGAAACAAAATCACTACAAATTAACTTGTTTTCAACTTGCTGTAACACCTCCTGTTTTCTGAACCCCAGAAGGTGTTTCACAGCCGTGACAGATGTACCTCTCGTGCTTCCACCTGACCCATCCAGATATTCACCAGACATGTCTTATTGCAGGGACATCAGAACCGCCTTGCTGGACCAGGTCAAAGGTCCTTCTGGGTTAGCATTCTGCTTCCACTAATGAGCAGCCAAGTACTCCTGGGAAGTCCTCAAGCATGAAGGAAATACCACCAGCCCACCCACAAAGGAGACATATGCTGCTGTATTTATTTCATTGACCTTTAAACCTGCCTCGGTGTCAAACTATGTGTGTATGATTCAGATCTGGGATTCATTATTGGGGGGTTAACTTACAGGAACAAAGGAAGCTGCCTTATACCAAGTCGAGCCATTGGTTCCTTTTATTCAGTCTTGTCCATCTAGCTCAGTCTTGCTGACACTGACTGGCAGCAGCTCTCCAGGGTTGCAGACAGGGGACACTCCTAGCCCTACGTAGAAGTTCAGTTCAGTGACTGAACCGGGAACCTTCTACATGCAAAGCATATTAACTAAAAATATTTTTTGTATAGCACAAGTAAATTGAATGTTCCATTAACTAAGACACATTGCAGGTTTTGGTCACTCTCCTCTCTGAGCAAGAATTTGCCACGATTAAATTAGTGGCTAAAAAGGGGACATACCCAAATTTTCTTCCAAATACGTTACGCATTTTCCGTTATCCGTAAGAGCCTTGAACACTTCAAGCCGTTCGTGCATGTCTTCATTAGAAGGATAATCTTTAATCACTTTGAAAAAGTGAGCTCGGAGGATACCGAGCCCCTCGCCCTAAAAGATGAGAGGAGTGGCTTCTTGACAAATTGTGGCTACTGGAATTTGGAAATCATGTTTTCTGCTAGTCCATAGTCCCATTCACAGTGTCTAGGTTCTGCATGCCTCAGGTGCACTCTGTGTCTTACCTGCCCTTGAATAATTGCCTTCAGGAGGTGGAGCACAGCATGCCTGGCTTCAGCTGGTCGGTCGGGCTGCAGCATATCATCAACCACTTTCCAGATGGCTTCCACTGCATGCTGAGGGCACAGAAAACTCCAGGTTACTCCCCACATTCACACCTCACTGTCCATTGTGGGGAAGGGGCATTTTGGTGTAACTTCTTTATACATTCAACAGTTTTCTGCCCATGTACTCACATCTTCAAACTTTCTAGTTTTTGCTACCTCACAGATTTGACCGATTGCTCTTATCCGATTGTTCAAGCCAGATTCTACGCTCAGTTCCTGAAAGGAAAAGAAGGCAGCTTTAAACCATCACAAGTTGCTTGCAGCCCAAATAACCTCACAGCTTGTTTTTTATTTAAGATGTGTATGTGCTTTCTCAATGGCAACACTGAGCTCAAATAAAACAATTCCTCTGCTTTTGTGATCTCTTCTTGTGTGGGGTCATGGCCAATGATCAGCATATTGTCACCATACAAAGAGACTGCCAGAACTCTCAACAGCAAGCAAACAGATGGCACTAATCGTAATTCACAGGTAGATAAGTGCAGTGTCATCAAAAAGTGGAAATGGAAGAGTTTTGTCTGTCAGCAACCAGCCATCAGGCTCCTCTTTCAAGTGAGGAGGCTGAAGATTCTTGAACCAGAAGGGGAAGGGCACAGAGGGCCAACCCCAGGAGCACTGCTACTGGATAAGACAGTAGAACCAGCATCCCTCCAGACAGAGGATATGGCACTGCTATCCTCTGACATGAAGGACTCCACTGCAGATGATCCAATAAGGACAGAGGCAGTAAGAGGCTATTGGAAAAGGCTGGAGCGCTTTAGATAAAATATCACCTTCCAGCATGGGTGAAGCTAACACTTTGGATGTAGCCTCCACCTTATCTTGGACTTAGCCTCCATTTGAGCTTTTGTTAGCCTTGCCTCAACTGGTCTAGCACCCAGCCTGAGCCCTGCCTAGCTCTGTACCCATCCTTGGGCTTGCCACACCATAGAACAGGACACTGCCTCTCTGCCTCCTGTGTTTAACCTGCTTAGGTAGCCTTTGCCCTCTTTTAATTTCCAGCTCCTGATGTAAATCAGGCATCCAGTATATTCGTGTGTTACCTTGAGTATTTCTGCTGTGATAACAAATTCCGTTTGCTTTCCTTCTGATGACTTGGAATTAGATTTGGAATTCCCAAGTCCTAAGAGATTCTTGAACTTCTCCTTTAGGCCAGGATCTTTGCTTTGTGGCTTTGCCATCGTTAACTAAGAAAGAATCAAGGAACCTGTGCAAGTAGAAGACAGAGGATGGCACCGTCAGCAGAACATAGTCAACAGCCCCACGTTTCTTCATATAGTTAATGCAACACAGGTGCTCCATAGATACACAGTGTGCTCCATACAAGCAGAGGTTCCACTCCTTGAAGACAGTGCCATGTGTGCATCCAATAGAATGCATAAGCTGCTCCAAGGGCTCAATGGGTGGAGTAGTTCCACATGCTCATCAAAGCACCTGCCAAGCACTGGATCGGAGCCTCATGTGACACAGACTGCAAAGCCAGAGTACATCATCCATTTATATTATGAGCGTATCATATTTGGAGTGGTAGAGCATTTGCTTTGCACACAGAAATTCCCAGGTTGAATCCTTGGCTTTTCTAGGTATAGCTGGGAATGTCCCCTCCCAGAAATGCTGGAAAGCCACTGCCAGTCAGTATTCTGAGCTAGATGGACCAAGGACCTGACTCAGTATAAGACAACTTCCTATGTACCCACAGAGAGTGAGTGTGGCATAGCAGTTAAAAGTGTTGTACTTGGAAGCCTCTGGTTCAATTCTCTCCTCAAGCACTGAAACTCACGGGGTGACTTTCAGCCAGTCATTCTGTCTCTCAGCCCAACCTATCTCACAAGGGCAGGGGGTGTATGCTGCCTTAGGCTCTTTGGAGGAAAGACAATATATAAATTTAATAAGATTCATAAACCATCTTCCAACTGAAATAGGAACAAAGTGACATGGTAAAGCAGGCATAGTCACTATAACTAAATCAAATGCCCCCATCACAATAAATTTGTTAGTCTTTGGGGGCAGGAGGGAGGCTATGCAAACCAAAGTCATAGAATCACAGAACTGTAGAGCTGGAAGGGGTCCCAAGGGTCATCGAGCTCAACCCCCTGCAATGCAGTAATCACAGCTAAATAATCAGATGGTCATCCAACTTCTGTGTAAAAACCTCCAATGAAGGAGAGTCTACCACCTCCTGAGATCATCTGTTCCATTGTCAAACAGCTCTCTTTTCTTTTAATAGATGGGGTGTTAGGAGAGGGACAATACTCTGGTGGAGGACACATGCTTCTTCTGAGGTAGTTTGTCCACCTTTGGTCCCCAACCTGCACTCAGCTCTCACCTGTGGCTCCTAGAAGCTGTCAGCATGCAACAGTGGCCACACCCCAGGAATGGCTTTGACTGGCCAGTTAAAGCAGGTGAGGGTAGCCCATGCGTCTCAAACCCTCAATGAGTTAGGGACTTTCCCTGCATGCAAAGACAGGCGTCGGTGGATTGAGACAAGACCAACTGTGGGTCCAACGGTCAAGAATGTGGTTTCTTCACATGCTGTAGTGACAGAAGTGAGGGGCAGATGGGGCTCATCAACCTGGGAAGGTAGCCCAATTAGAAGAAAGAAAACTCTGATTCTAAACCTCCACTGCCTTGTGGGATAACTTTGGGAGAAGAAAAGGCTAAGGAGTAAACGCTACATAAAACAAGAGTAGAGTCCCTAAGACGGTTGGAAGGCGCCTTGTACACCTCCCGGCAACTCATTGCAGCCAAGCTAGTGCCAAACATATTGCTCTGCTTTCCTTTGGACCACATCAGCAAGAAAGAGGGGGTCTTGCCATCTGGGCAGCCCAGGACTTCCATACACACTGCCCAGACTTGGGTCCAGGGGAGGTCACTTCAGTGCTGCTAATGCAGCGGTTTGACCACCTCTGGAGGTGCACTCCATTGTCTCTCAAGACAGATGCCAACTACTACTACTATTTCAGATTTTACTGAAACAGCTCTTATTTCATTTATTGTAGTTATCTTGAGTATTTTTCCACTATGCTACTCCCAACATAAAAGTGCTTTACAGTTCTTGTCCTCACCACAACCCCGAGGCAGGTTATACAGCTGCATCCACTTCACCAGAGAACCTTGGCTGGTCCAAATATCTCAGTGACACTATAAGACTCTTAAGAGAAGACTAGCAGGAGGGCCACCATTCTGAAAGCTGTTTCCATGCACAACAAATTCTGCAGAACTCAGTGTCATAATGCATTGCTTGCTAGCAGCACACGTTCCCCTCTCTAAAACTGGCCTGCAAGTTAAGAGATTGCAAAACACATGCATAGCCATTTGCTCCTAGCATGCTCATGGAGGTAAGACAAACCCAGGACATCACTGGAAATCTTGGTGACACCACCACCACCTCTGTCTTTGCAGAAGCTAATTCATTATTTGTCTCCACAAAACACCCTCATGTCACAGCTGCTGTTACACGTTTAACACCATTTCCGTTAAGCCTTTTCCAATCAATGCAGCTGCACATGGGTCTAAGCCGCACCCCAAAACCTTTATCGTCACAACAACCCGATGAGGTAGGCCAGGCTGTCCCCCACAGACAACAAACTTTGCAACCATCCAGGCACTACATGTTTACATATTCATTTACATCCTAGCTTTCCTCCAAGGAGCAAAAGGCAGGACGTGCACACAGTCTCTATTCCTCCCTCCCCCACAAAAAAATTATATCCTCACAACCACCCTGTGAGGTAGGCCAGGTGGGGAGAAAGTCAGTGAGGGGAGGGCAAGAGGCTTGCTGCTCCCTCCTTCCCAACCCCCAATTCGCTCCAGAGCCCCCAGCACCTTGTTATCCCCATGGCACCCCTTGCTCCCAGTGAGGCTACTCACCTCCTATGCTCCTAGCCCCCCACATAAACACACATACTCCGAAACCCACCCCCCGTCCCACTCGCCGCCGCCGCCGCCTCCTCCTCAGCCCATAGACCCCGCCCCCTTCCACCGGAAACGCGGGTCCACTTCCGGCTTGGTGTGCGAGGCAGAGACGGTGAATGCGCCGGCGGCCGCCGCGGGGCATTGTGGGGCTTGTAGTTCTGGGTCCAGGCGGAGGCATGTGCGCGAGTCGCGGGGTCTCCACCCGGCTGCAGCTGAGCAAAAGGAGAGGTCAGACCCGGCAAGGGGGTGAGGGAGGCTTCTTGCCTCTGGGGGAAAGAGCTAGGGGGCTTGGGCTGAGCCCCCTGAGACTTATATTGAGTCAGAGCATTGGTCTACCTAGCCTAGTTTTGCCTACAGGAATTGGCAGCAATGGCTCTAGTCTAGGCTTTCAGGCGGGGAGTTTTTACCCCGACCCCCGTCCTACCTGCAGATACCGCTGGGGATTGATGCTGCGACCTTCTGCATGCAAAGCACAGACTCTCCAAGTGTCTCTCTTTTCCAGGGACGTCCGTGATTTAGAGAAGCCGCCCCGGTTTCGGATTTGATCCTGGAATGTACCACTTTTCCTTAGGATGTCCCTATTTTCATTGGAGAAATGTTGGAGGGTATGGAGTAATCTGCAGTTCAATATTCCCTTCCTCTCTTTTTTTTGCAGGGGGGGAAGGGGGTGTTCCTGCACTGAGTGAAACCTTCCGCACAAAGATCCACCGAAAGCAGAAGACAGTCAGTGTTGCCTATGACTCTCCCGGAGGAAATGGTCTGGGCAAGACAAACGAAGCAGAGGGCAAGAAGCAGAAGTGGGAACCAAAAAACTGGGAGCAGCACCTGAGCAACATCCGAGAAATGAGGAAGGAGAGAGATGCCCCTGTGGACCAGATGGGTGCTGGGAAATGCTTTGACAGTGATGCTCCTCCAGAGGTGAGGAGAGAGCTCAAAACTGAGCTGAACTGCACATGTTTAGGAGCAAGAAGGATCTTGGCAGATTGCATTGTCTGCCTTCCTGCCCTCATAGAGCAGGACTGGGCAGCAGGTAAAGGTTGAGATCTGTTTGTAGAACAGATCTGGTTTTAACAATGATAACATGGGTTTTCCCACCTGATGCTAGGAAAGCTAACCACTCACTGGCCCTGCTCTGCACCCTCCTTGAGTGTTTTTGCCTGGCTGAGATCTGCCCTTGAACCCTGATAATGTTTCCATCCATTTACCTGGATGGAAGACCGCAGAGAAATCTGTGTGCGTAGAAACCTCTGGCTTTTACATAGCTGGGATGTAAAGGCTCTAGCCACATCCATTGCTCTAACTATCGTATTTTTTGCTCTATAAGATGCACCAGACCACAAGACGCACCTAGTTTTTGGAGGAGGAAAACAAGGGGAAAAAATTCTGAATCTCAGAAGCCAGAACAGCAAGAGGGATCGCTGGGCAGTGAAAGCAGCAATCCCTCTTGCTGTTCTGGCTTCTGGGATAGCTGTGCAGCCTGCATTCGCTCCATAAGACGCACACACATTTCCCCTTACTTTTTAGGAGGGAAAAAGTGAGTCTTACAGAGCAAACAATACGGTACTTTTGCTTTTGGCCCTGCCCATTACTAGCATATGTTGCCTATCAAGAAATATGGCCCCAGGTGGTTCTAGCAAAAAAAACAAAGTAGATCTGACGAAAGATGATATCCTGTGATGATCACCTTCCATCTCCATACCATACTGTAGGTTAGGCGCTACCAGGTCCTCTTGTCACTCATGCTCTCCAGCCAAACCAAAGATCAGGTGACTTCAGCGGCCATGATGCGCCTGAGGGAGCATGGCCTCACTGTGGACAACATCTTGGGGACTGATGACGTGACTCTAGGCCAGCTCATCTACCCTGTGGGGTTTTGGAAGGTGAGCCATTTGAGAGAATAGGAAAGAGGAAGAGCATTAAACCAATATTTTTATTGCCCTAATCTTCGTAATCAGCGCTGGGCATTTTGAGGAAATGAAGCTGGTTATATTTGTGTTTGGCAGAGTTGCGGTTGGGAGAACAGCTTTAAAGACTTAAGAAAATGTGAACATCTGAAGATCATAGCTGCTGGGTCAGGTTAAAGGGGGCCAATCCAGCCAGTGGCGTAGCATGGGGGGTGCAGGGGGGGCCGGCCGCACCGGGCGCAACATCTGGGGTTAGGGCAAATCCACAGGTTAGGGGGCGCAAATCCATGGGTTAGGGGGCGCAAATTACTTGCCTTGCCCCGGGTGCTGACAACCCACGCTACACCACTGAATCCAGCCCAGCATCCTGTTCTCACAGTGACCAACCAGATGCCCCAATGGGAAGCCTGCAAGCAGGCCCTGAATGCAACAGCTCTCCCCACTTCCAATTCCCAGCAGCTTGTGTTCAGAAGCTTCCTGCCTCTGACAGTGGAGGTAGAACATAGCCATTGGTGTGGTGTGGAGTGGTGCATGCTCTAGTTATCTCCCGCTTGGACTACTGCAATGCGCTCTACGTGGGGCTACCTTTGAAGATGACCTGGAAATCAATCAAAATGATTGATTGATTGATTGATTGACCCGGAAACTGCAGTTAATCCAGAATGCGGCGGCTAGACTGGTGACTGGGAGTGGCCGCCACATAACACCGGTCCTGAGAGATCTGCATTGGCTCCCAGTATGTTTCCGAGCACAATTCAAAGTGTTGGTCTGACCTTTAAAGCCCTAAACGGCCTCGGTCCTGTATACCTGAAGGAGCATCTCCACCCCCATCGTTCAGCCCGGACACTGAGATCCAGCACCGAGGGCCTTCTAGCGCTTCCCTCATTTCGAGAAGTGAGGTTACAGGGAACCAGACAGAGGGCCTTCTCGGTAGTGGCGCCCGCCCTGTGGAACGCCCTTCCTTCAGATGTGAAGGAAATAAGCAGTTATCTTATCTTTAAAAGACATCTGAAGGCAGCCCTGTTTAGGGAAGTTTTAAATATTTAATGCTGAATTGTTTTTAACACTCAATTGGAAGCCGCCCAGAATGGCTGGGGAAGCTCAGCCAGATGGGTGGGATATAAATTATTTAATTATTTTATATTATTATTATGGATTGTGGCCATTGATAGCCTTATCCTCCTCTATGAATTTGTCTAATCCTCTTTTGAAGCCATGCAAATTGATGGCGCTCACTGCCTCCTGTAAGAATGGATTCCACAGTTTAACTGTAATTGGTTCTTTCATACCACCAAACCCATTAAGATTCTCGTGGGATATCTGAAAAATGTTGTATGTTCAGAGCATCTTACTCTAGCTGGAGACTTCTTAAGAGGAGCAAAATTGATATTAGTCCCTAAGTGGTACCCTCCCAAAATGCTGAAAGAACGAGTGGTTTAATACAATATGGTATGTAACTTTGATGTCTAAAGTTACAGAAATAGTAAGATTTAGGGAGGGGAGACAGAAATCAGAACAGTTTGCAAGTTTATGTATCCCACCCGCCTTTACAAATCATATGGAGCAAAGATTTAATTTAGGA
This sequence comes from Podarcis muralis, assembly GCF_964188315.1. Taxonomy (NCBI): domain Eukaryota; kingdom Metazoa; phylum Chordata; class Lepidosauria; order Squamata; family Lacertidae; genus Podarcis; species Podarcis muralis. Next base: position 32,508,988 of record NC_135668.1, read on the forward strand.
CTGTTTAATGCTTTCTCGACTGTAGCATGAAATAGTATAACTTTTCTATTACAGGAAGCCCACAACGTACATGGGGCTTACATTCCAGGGATCGCACCTACAGCCAAAATTGTGTGTACTCAAAACTCACTGGGTTTAATGGAGGTGGGATTGCCAAAGTCATTTTTCACAGAACCCCTACCACTTTTCACTTCTTTTTAAAATAAAAAAATTGCCATGCATGTAAAGCTGAATGCACACAAGTTAAATGTGTGCAAGTTGTGGGCTTCCTGTATTTCAGTATTAAGTAATCAATAGCACAAAAGGAAAATAGATTGGATGGGAGGAGGAAATAAGCAAACAGGTTCAAGATCTTAATTACAAGTGGTCCTAATGACCAGCTGGGTTGTGGAAGCTGTTTAAGGAGAGGAGGCACCAAATGTTGTGAGTCTGGTTGAGACCAGAGAGGCCTCCTTACCGAGGGGCTTAATAATCCTTCCTGCCTTGCGGTTCTGAAAGCACATCTCTGCTAGATAATAAATAATAATACTGTAATAAAATTTTATTTATATCCCGCCCTCCCCAGCTGAAGCCGGGCTCAGAGATTCCATTGTCATTGTGGTCCCTGCTTTCATCCGGGCCCCTCAATCCTCACAGTCAGCCCCCTTATTCCCTCCATTGCTTGAGGCCTTCTTTGTCAGCTGGCTAAACCTCCAGCACACATCCCCCCATTTTTCACTGACTGCAGCGGAAAGTGAGCTACATCAAGCAGACCACAGCAATTCTGAAGCAGGACTATGCTGGAGACATCCCAAGGACACTGGCGGAGCTAGTGAAACTCCCAGGGGTTGGACCCAAGATGGCCCATTTGGTGATGGACATTGCCTGGCAGGACGTCTCTGGAATTGGTATTGTTTCCATTTTTCTCTTAGCAGTCCCAACTCATTTGCTCTAGGATTCAGAGCTTCTAGAAGGACCCGGGATGGGGACTCTTGGGCTTAGGGGCCAAAGGTGGCCCTTTGGGCCTATCTATCTGGCCCTTGGAACATTCCCCAGGCCACACACCCTCACCAGTCTTGCTTCACACACCCCTTGAGTGTTTTTGCCTGGGGAGAGGGCTTTTGTATGCGGGTCCTACTTGCAGGTCTCCCTCTGGTGCATGTGGGCAGCCGCTGTGAAAACAGGATGCTAGACTAGATGGGCTCCTCTTATGTACGTAGTTTGTCTAAGGCCACCTGAAGCAGAGGTGAAATGGGTCCTTTGTGGCTCACACACTTACAGAGCAACCATAACCATGTCTGCTCAGCAGCCCCATTGAATTCAGTGTTAGAATCTATGCCGCACCTGTGCTTTTCAAATGAATAGCTGTCATTTCAAAACAATTCCTGTGAGGAGGCCTACCTTGGATTTGGGGACTGTGGTACAATCCTGCTATAGGCAGGAGGTGGCGCTGTGGCTCCATGGCCCATGCTTGCGCTAACCCACCTTTTTTATTTTAACAGTACTTCCAATTAACATTTTAGGTTGCTGGTTACAGGAAACCTGGGAGGGCTGATTCTTGATGAATGAGACTTCAGGAACCAGTTGATTAAAAACTGAGGGTGGGGAGAATATCATTCGGGGTTCTCTGCTGGAATTCCTTCCCGATTAATCAAGGAGCCTGTGTGTTTCGCCCAGAGATGGCGGCAGTGCTGGGTGACAGACAGTGCCCAGTAATTTCAAAGGTGGGGAATCAGCCATTGTTATATTTGAGGCCTTGAGGCAACCTGATACCTGCATGGCACCTGTGAGCCTCTTCTGAATGCCTCCTCCGAGCTTCTGACTTAAGACTCTTACAAAATGCAGACTCGGGACATTAAAAGGGGCATTATTTTTTCCCCTCCCCCCACTTTTGCTTACCAGCTAGCCAGACTATTTGGGTTGGCCTAATAAAGGTCTTGCCCTAATAAAGATGTTGAAATTTCCATTTCTGTTTCCAAAAGTTGCTTCCTTCCACCTGCCACTTCACAGCAGCAGGTCCTGATCTTCACAGGCATGCTGTGGACCACCTGAATGAAGTTCACGGACCACTGTGGTCCTCAGACCAGTGTTTGGGAACCCCCTGGTTTACAGTACACCGGCAAGGCACAATTCAGAAAGCAGTATTTTCCGCAATCCAAAACATTAGTATATTCAAATGAATTGAACACACTTGGATTTTCAAAATCAAAACGTTTTGTTGTATCCCTCAGAACCTAAGAAGAACCTGCTGGATCAGACCCGTGGTCCATTTAGCCCAGCATCCTATTCTTACAGTGGCTAACCAAATGCCTGTGGGAAACCAGTGAGCAGGATTTGAGCACAAAAGCCCTCTCCCCTCCTGTAGTTCTCAGCAGCTGGTGTTCAGAAGCATTGCTGCCTCTAAATTTGGAAGTAGAGCATAGCCATCATGGCCAGTAGCCATTGATAGTGCTTTCCTCCATGAATTTGTCCCATCCTCTTAAAGCCACCTAGGTTGGTGGCCATCACTGCCTCCGCAGTTCCACAGTTTAACTACGTACTATGTGAAGCAGTATGTTCTTGTATCTGCTACTGACAGCCCAGTGACTATCTGGAACCTGTGGCCCTCCAGTTTCTTTACTCCCACTCCCATCAGCCCCCCAGCCAGCTGGGCCAGCAGCCAGTGGTGCTAGAACTTGGAAGTCCAGCAACATCTGTAGGGCCATGGGTCCCCCAGCCCTCCTTTGGTCAAAAGCTCCGCTCGAAGACAAAACCATCCTTTCCTTCAAGTAGGGGTCAAATATCCTCTATTCTGGGAACTGAATGTGGGATCTCCTCTCCCTTGACTCTACTCACCATTTTCCATAGGTGTGGACACACATGTGCACCGGATTTCCAACAGGTTGAAGTGGGCAAAGAAGGAAACGAAGCTTCCTGAGGAAACTCGGCTGGCTCTGGAAGAGTGGCTCCCCAGGTGAGGCAGCCAGGGTCAATTCTGACTTTTTTCTTTACTCCACGTGTTCTCTCAGTTTCTTTTTTTTTTTAATTCAGTGACCTGGGCCACACATGATGCCAAGCCATGGTTTGTTTAGCCTAAGCAAAATGTGAAGTCATGGTTTGTTTTTGGCTCACGAGCTGTGGCTTGTTTTAACAATAGTTTGGCTTTATGATCAACATGCCGTCTTCATTGTCTCCCATTCCATTTCAGAGCCCAAGAGTTTTCCATCTTGAGAGCCCTAAACGGCCTCAGAGGAGGACGTCTGAAGGCTTCCCTTCTCCCATACAAAATTTACCACAGGGTTAGGCCTTCAGCTAAGCTCCAGGGGCAGCTAACCAACGACCCTTCAAATCTTTCTGAACTACAACTCCTGTAGTCTTAGGGTGAAGGGTGGGTGATTAATCAAATTAATAATAATGATAAATGAACATTTCCCTTCCTTCTCCTCCTAGAGATCTCTGGAGTGAGATAAACTGGCTTCTTGTTGGGTTTGGGCAGCAAGTCTGCCTACCTGTAAATCCACGCTGCAGTGAATGCCTCAACAGGGACATCTGTCCGGCTTCGAGGAAGCGCTGAGAGATGCAACACTTACTGGAACAGGCCACCATACTGGGGGACTAGGACTTGGGGGCCCACCAACGGACTGATGATGCTGTAGCTGACCTGCCAGTGGCTTGAGCAAGAGGGATTTTCACCCTGAAATCTGGTGGCACTACAGCAATGACTCAGTTCCTGGTCTCCAAGCCATGCACAGGTGAGAGGGGTCCAAATAGCATTGTTACTCATAAAAGGACCACAGAGTTGAACTAAGTGTGGTGTCCCTGGCTGCCCTGAAAGGACTCCTCTTAACCCAAGTATGAAGCCACACAGAGAGTAGTTAAATAAGTGCAACGTATTGGGGCTAGATTCCAGACTAAGTTAGCTGGACTCGAGTCCCACTGAAATCAGTTGCACGTGTACATCTTGACATAGCTCAGTTCAGCTAGCTCAGGCCCCATCAGACCATACACTTAAAGCAGTGACATGCTACTTTAAACAGTCGTGGTCCCCCCGCCAGCCCCATTCTCCAAGAATCCTGGGAGCTGCGTCTTGTTCAGGGTGCTGAGAGTTGTTAGGAGACCCCCTTTCCCCCTCAGGGAACTACAGTTCCCAGAGTTCCTGGGGAATAGGGGTTGAAGGTACTTTGGGAATTGAAGCTGGAAGGGAATAAGGGGTCTCCCAGTAGCTCCCAGCATCCTTAACAAACCACAGCTCCCATGGTTCTTTGGGCAAAGCCATGTGTATTTAAAATGATGAGTCTACTTCAAAAGTATAGTCCAGCCCCCAGTATCTTTTAAATGAAGATTTTGCTGGATTCCTGTGGCTAGAAAGAGGAGATGGGGGAAGGCAGGCTGAAAATGGGTGAAACTTTCTTTAGGGTGAAAATGAAAACAAGCAGAAAGTTCAGTTTGTGTCCTGTCAATGGAAGGTCCACATGTTTTGATATGTCTGGAAATCTCTTTGTCATAAGCTATATATGTCTGACCAGAATTTCTAAGGTTCAGCTCACATGACATCCTCCGGCCTTTGTTTTAAAAGGGCAAGGCTCTCACTTTGAGAGCCTCTGCCTGAAGAGCAACCAGGGGTGTGTTGCATTTCCTTGTCTTTTTGCCTCTCCCTGCCTCCACACACACTGTGAGGGAAGCCAGGTCATATTTTCTTCCCAGACCAGACCTTCCTAAGAAGTGTTTGTGGATTCTGTCAGCTGCCTTTGCCCTTGAAGAATTTCCAATTTAAATGCTAATAAGCTAGTTACCAGGCAAAAGGAGTTATCCAGCTCCACTGGATGATGTCATTCAGGCCTGTCCCAGCGTCATGGAGGAATTAGCCTGTTGCCAAGGTAGGGAGAGTTGGAAGTTTAAAAACAGATGAGACAGAAAAAATTCTTCCCACCCCAATTGTATCTGATGGGCTCCAGGGCTTGGAGATTTTAGATCAGCTTTCCTCCCAATCTATCGCCCTCCTGATGTTTTGAACTACAACTCCCACCAGCCCCAGACAGTGCAGCCATAAAAGGCAGTCCAAAACATCCGGAAGACACCAGGTTGGGTAAGAGTTCTCCTATGTGAGAACGAAGTCTTTGAGATGTCCCAAACAAAAGGGGTATTTGGAATACAGTGTAAGCCTTGAGCTTTGCTTAGCCTGTCACATAAGCCAAATGCTAAGAACTGCATTTACCTAAATAGTAATTCTTATTTTTATATAATAAACAGTTTTGTTTTTAATAAGAATTTTGTCTAACAGTCTCTGTTTGGTGCTCAGGTTTCCCAGAAGAGGGGGCTTAATCCAGAGTGGGGAACTTGGGCCCGGGATCTGAAAGTAGCCCTCCAGGCCTTTCCTTCTGTCCCCTGGGACTCTCCCTATGACATACCCCCTCATTGGCCCTGCTTCAAACCTTCCTTGTGGGGCTGGAATATGTTTCCCTGATAATTTAAATGCACCTAGAAGTGAGGCAATCTGGCACAGCCAGGAAACAGACACAAAAGCTGGGTGGGAGGAAGAGAGGGATACCATAAGGAAATAATAACTTGGACACCAACATCATAAAACTCGCTGTACATGGGAAACCAGTTTTATTATTGACATTTTAGTATACATTTTTTTACACAATGCAGTTAACAGCTCTTCTTATAACTTTTTAGTGAATGTCTAGGTTAGATGTGCAGAAACTGAGTTAAGTGCTGCAGAGCATATAGGATGGCAGAGAAAAGAGAGGCAGGCGTGCTTTTAAATCGTCATGAGTCAATCCACGGAATAGAGACTGGGATGTTTGCTTTCTTGGAAGGGGTAAGGGGAAAGATACCTCTATAGGTACAGATTTGTATAGGAGATTTCAATTGTACCACAACCCTCAAATTTGTGCTTTGAAGCTCACACCTCTCCTATCCTTAAAGAATGACTTTAGAAACCCTTGTTCAAACCAGTCCTGCATTCATTCATTCATTCATTTCCTTACTATTATATTTCACCTTTCTTCGATCATGGAGCCCAAGGTGTTATCCAGGCATTTTTCAAAAGGCCTCCTATCCTGTTTTATCTTCCACTGACCAGATGTAAACCTGTTCTTTCCATGTATCAGAGGGGTAAAGAACCTGTGGTCTTCCAGATGTTGCTGGACTCCAACTCCCATCAGCCCAAGGCTGGTGGGAACTGCAGCAGCAGCAGCAACACCCCCCCCCACACACACACCTCTGATGCATCAGCACCTTTGCTAATAATGAATTGGGGGCAACTCTTTTGGAGGTAAAAACTTTTGCCTAATTTGAAAAACAAGCGCCCTCCAATCATTTAAGGAATCAAAGCACCCCCCCCAAAAAAAGCCTTTATAAATCTCACACCGACCGTTCTCAAAATCAAGTTTCAAGCAACCTTATCAGCAGGTATTAGCATATACCTGAATTACTACCAGTCTCACTCAATAAGTGTTTTCTTTGTTAAAAAAAATTAAAGAAGACTCAGCAGAGCATTCTTCAGAAAGCCACATTTTCATTCACAAACATTTCATTATCCTCCTAGAATCAGTGGTCCCGAGTCATCAAGAGAGATTTATGGCAGGCCTACTCAACCTGGGCCCTCCAGTTGTTGTTGGACTACAACTCCCATCAGTATCAGCCAGCATAGCCAAAGGTCATGGGTGATGGGATATGTATTCCAAACATCTGGGCACCAGGCTGGGGAAGGAAGATCTACATGCACTCTTATTTGCATTTGCCCCATAACGCACACCCTTCCTGTGGCATCAGCAGGAAGCCCCCTTTCAATACTAATGGGCATCTATGGGACTAGCTGAGCATAACTGGGGCTAGATTGGGAGTCAGCAAGTACGGCTGTTCTCCAATAATAAATGGTTTGGGAATGTGGTAAAATCCCACGTCTGCAGACTGAGTTGTGCAAATTAGTCATATTTACATATATTTATTTTTACATAGCTTCACAGTCTTCAATGGTGCAGGTTTTTAAAAACAAATTGGAATGTTTTGGTCAAGCTTGGCAAAGAATGAGTCTCAAAGGGGGAAAGAATTCCTGACATTTCCCCCAGATTCCATGTGGGCTAGAAACCCTGTTTTTAAAATAAAAATCATCATCATCAAGTGAAGAGCGCAGTGATTTGTAGCCAAAGCCTTCTTGCCTACTGAGCTTATAATCACTGAACATCCATGGAATCAATCTGAAATATTGGGGAGGCGGGGTGGTTTGTTGTTTGCAAAAAGATCGCTTTCTAGTTCTCATGCCTACTGAGATAAAATTCAAAAGTGGTGGGTGATGCCTGGTGCTACCTCAGAAGACAGAGGGGCTAGGTCTTTGAGGGGACAGAGGTGAGGACTACAATGGTGTCCCTATGATAGCCAGGCAGACTATGCAAAATCAGTCAAAATGTGGCATTCAATTAGATTAACTCAGGTGCAGAATTAGGGCACGTTTCTTAGGCGTCCAGACCAGCTCCCCCCAAATTGGTGCTCTGGGGCTGCTAGGAATCGTAGTCCAAAATAGCTGGAGACCATCAGATTGGTAAAAGCTGGTGTGGACAAAGGGTATCCAACGTGGTGCTCTCCAGATGTTGTGGACCGCAACTCCCATAAGGCCCAGCCAACACAACCAATGGTGAGAGATGATGGGAGATGGAGTCCAGCAACACCTAGAGAACACTGCTTTGGCTACTCCTGGGGCAGATTATGAGTAGAGGGCTGTCCATCATGGACTCCACCTTGCATTTCTCTCAAAGCCTCCTGTAGTGAAACTGTATACAAGGTTATTCCTGAAAACCAATCACATAACAAGAGAATGGTACCATTTACCAAGCCAGCTTTGCTACACGGCAGCCATTTCCCCAAAGGACCGGAGAATAATCTAAGGCACCTTATTCAGCTTAGTTATTTGCAAAACATACACAAAGCCCCCAGAGTGTACTTATATCAAAGGGCACTTGGTCATCTTGCAGGGTATTGTAGAATCATAGGACTGTAAGAGTTGGAAGGGGCCCAAAGGATCATTCAACCCCCTGCAATGCAGGAATCACAGCTGAAGAATCCCTGAAGACAAAGTGTCCCCCCTTCCCAGCTTCTTGAATACTTATATAGATTGTACATTTGTGCCCTAATTAAAAGGGTGGCAATTGCTTAGTCATACATACCTCTTTTTATGAAAGAGAAACTGCATCCCATCCAGCTTGCTTTTTAATACTTGTTGTGGAAGTGGTTGTAAAGAAGAAAAGGGTGTGAAAGGTTGTGATGTCTCACTAAAGAAGGCTGGAAGAAAAAACTATTCCTACCTGCCTCCCCTTACCAGATTAACAGTGTTATAAAATCATTAGCTAGCTTCCCCTTTTTTAAAAAAAAACTCCTCCCTCACTTAGCAGAATCAGGAGAAGAGTTTGGACAACAATTTCTGAGTTGCTGCTGCAATGTGATCACTCTCAAGCAGCCTTTGCCAACTGTGTGCCCTCCAGACGTTCGAACTACAACTCCCATCAGCCCAAACCATGGGTGTGCCTGCTGAGGCTGATGGGAGCTGTGGTTCAAAACAGCTAGAGGGCAGCAGATTAGCAAAGGGATCTCCTCAAGAACAGAAGAGCCTAGTGTAGAGGTTCCACAGGAGTGTGTGCTTTACTTTTATGTTCACATACATCACTCATTGAGAAGGATCAAATTCAGTTAGTAAGTAGGAGCAATACCCCAGAATTATCCACTTTCACTCAGGCCTGGATTCAAGACATTTCAGTGCCTAAAAACAACACCACTAAACAGTATACTCCCTCCCATGAATTAACACAGGGAGGGGTAAGAATTTCCCTGGAAACTTCCCAGTGACCTGGGCCCCTTGGGTCAATCTGTCTCCCAACTCTTGTCCTCTTATAACAACATCAAGATCTATCTAGGGCAGGCATGTCCAGAGCATTTCGGGGCCCTAATCCGGCCCTCCAGTCGGTTTAATCCAGCCCCTGTGGCAGTTTATTTCCTAGGGTAAAATCCTAAAAAACCTCAACAACTTCAATCCTAAACAAAGCTCAACCACTTCAATCCTAAAAAAAGGTTAACAACTTTGGTCGGCCCTCACGGCCCTTCACTTCATCAAATCTGGCCCTCTTTTAAAAAAGTTTGGACACCACAGATCTAGGGAATCACAGAATCATATAATTGTACAGTTGGAAGGGACCCCGAGAGTCACATGGTCCAACCCCTTGCAGTGCAAGAATCACAGCTAAATAATCCCTCAAAGATGGCAATCCAACCTCTTCCATGCCTCCTTGCCTTTAATAACAATTCTTCTATTTGGAGGGTGGGGGAAGTAACGGAGAGGGCCTAACGCTGGTAATGAGCAGGTCAGATGGTCAGTGGATGTGGATGTGTTGCCGTCTCAAAAAAGAGACACATTCTGTGCTTCTGAGCCATTCCTTCAGAAAGAACATTGCAGAAGCTAAAACACATTCAGAGCTTGTTAAATTCAACTTTATGTGTTATGGTTAAAGCATGAGATTTGACTTTGGCTGTAGGGAGGGGGTGCCTCAGGCCCAGTGACCAAATGCGGCTCTTCAGGCCTCTCCATCTGGCCCTCAGGATGCTTCCTAGGCCACTCCCCCTTCTCAAACCAAGGCCTGTTTGGTGCTTTCATCATGTCCTTTATCCCTGACTGGGAAATGTTCTTGGACTGTAATGAAACCTTTTGGATTCCATGGTTGGAGAAGGGTGAGGGTTGGTGTAGAACCTCAGACCATTGCAGGTGGGGGGGGGGAGCCCTTTGAGCTCCACCACCTTTGCTTCTGGTTTCTCCTGCCACTGGTATGCAGCCCCCAGAAGATCGCCCACAAGGGAATGTGGCCCTTGGCCTGGAAAAGGCTTTGGGGACCACTCTGTCCATCATCTCCCACCCCAGGCACTGCCTGTGGAAAGGGTTAGTAGTCATATGTTAAAGGGGAGACCATCCACTAAAGCCTTTCCTTAGAACAGCTGATATGTGCAGATACCTTATTGTTGCTAAGGAAGAGAAGGTTGGTTAATGGTGCAGACACTGAAACATCAGCAATGTTGAAATGGGGTGCATGTTTTCAAAAGGCCTGGAAGTGGAAATAGTTGTGCGGTTGGAGGTTAAATGAACTTGCACAAAAAGGGGGGAGCTTCTGTTTAAATCTCGAGACGCCCATCCGTTTGCCAGCAGGACACTGTCTCCCAGAGGAACCGCTCCCAGGAATGTTAGTATTTCACGGATACAATTGTCTTCCTGTGCTTCTCCCAAGTCTCGCTAAAAAGTGTTATTTCCAGCTTCTGGCTACAGCCAATTCAGAACAGTGTTCCTTATAAATGTCAGGATTTAGAAAGATGGGGGGGGCGCTTGCTTTCCCCCCCTCCTTCTACCCTACCCTGGCCCCAGGGGGTTGGCAAGGGACGGCATGCATTTCTGCACCTGAGCGCACCAAATAATTGTGGTCTTTTGCCATGATTGGTAGGGAAGGGACTTTTCAAAAAGCACAGTTCTTCTGAAAATTGGTGAAGGGAAGGGGCTTTTCAGAAAGCGCAGTTGTTCTGAAAAGTGGTAACAAGGCAAAAACAATTTGCAAAGAAAAGGGGGCTTGCTGTGCCTGAGGCTTAAAGGGTCAAGGTGTTTCAAGCACTAACTATGAACAGATGGAGGGGCGGTAAAAATTTCCCTCCTTTAAAAAATAAAAAGTCCAAGTTTAAAGCCACAGAGAAAACTCGCACAATCACGAAATGGTCAGGCAACCACATTTATGAGGATGCCAACATGGAAACCCAGCAGTCTCTGCCAACCTGATGCCCCCTCCTGCCCAAAACCAAGGGCTGCTGCAAGGAGTGGCCATTATCTGGAACATCTGGAGGGCACCAGGTTGGCAACAGCTGCTGCTAACCCATCACAGTGCAGACCGCAGCATCCAGTTAAGTGGAAAGGCTCTGGTTAACAAGTTCTGGTTGGGACATTATAAAAAAAAAAAATTGACATCGCTACAAGAAGAGGCAGAAGAAGCTCAAACAATTAATGATATAAAAATGATCCTATAAATAATACATTCTAAATATTGCAGGTTAAGCGATTCAAAAAGGAAAGGAAAATTGCCGCTTGCTTTTCCTGCTTGTTACTGTGGCAGTTTCACAGTTGCCTGTTTTGTGTGTTTGAGCCCTGCAGTTTCAATCTCTCTCTCTCTCTCTCTGACCACTTTTGTACAATAAAAGAGGCTGGGGGCAGGGGGGAAGGAGGGAATGTGCTTTGTACAAAGCAACACAAACCTATGGTAAAAAGCAGAGCCTGGCACGCCTTGGAGCGGTGCCCGTTGGAGGCACAGCGCGGCCGTCGCCATCCCCGTGCTCATTTGCAAATGTCTCCAGGCCGGGGTGGGGGGAGCCGCAACAGGAGTCGAGAGGAGCTCCTCTGCCGGCTCAGAAGTTGCTGAAGATCTCCCGCTTCTTGTTCCAGTCCATCTGGGGGGCCCTTTTGTTCACCCGCTTGGCCCGCACTTTCTCTTTGGCCTCCGCTGCCGTGGGACTCAGGTTCAAGCCGCTCTCCTCAAATGGATCCTTCTTCCCAGGCTCTCCCACCTAGCGGGATTTTTTTAAAAAAAAGAAAGAGAAAAGAATGGGATTCAAAAGAAGGGAAAGGACTGGTGGGATAGAGGGGTGTGGTGGGGGCTCCTGTGCTGCATTTATTGCAGGGGGCAAGTTTCCCCCCACTTCAACCTGTCATCTCTTTTCAAACTCATTTTGCAGGGTTTGGAGAGGCTACGAGAACCTTGCGGATAGAGCTGACAGGAGGCAGCAAAAAAACTAAAGAGTCATCGCAGGATGCAGACTGGGTCTCTTGGAGCCTTTGACAGGGCAAAACTCAGCCTCTGCTCTTAGGAGAGGAAGCAGCAACTGAGAAGAACTGTAACTTGGGGGCAGAGTATCTGCTTTGCATGCAGGTGGCATCTCCAGGCAGGGTTAGGAAAGACCCTTGGTCTGAAACCCTAGAGAGCCATAGCTAATCAATGCAGACAATCCTGAGCTAGATGGACCAATGGATGTAGCTGAGTGGCAGGACATCTGCTCTGCATGTAGAAGGCTTTGGGCTCAATACCTGGTCTCTTTTCCAGGCAGGGTTGGGAGACCCCACAAGTCTGTGTGAACAATCCATAGCTAGACAGACCAATAGCCTGACTCAATATAAGGCAGCTTCCTATGCCCCTAATTCTGATGCCAAAGAGCTGTGCTTACTCTTCATAGCGCCCAAGTTCTTGGAACATCAGCAAGTACCAACCCATCTGGCTCCATGTCAACCCACCACAGACCCAACTCTGCAGCCCAAACCTCATCATGCATCACCAGCAGAGTGCAGGAGGGATGGGCCTCCAGCTTAATGGAAGGGCATGTGCTTTGTATCCAGAGAAGGTCTCATGTGCTATGCCTGGCATGACAAAGGGATGTCACATACAGCGGCGATTAAACGAACCAGCAGTCAGCAACTGGACACCTTCGGGCAGGATCCAACCTCCAACCCAGGGAGCAAGCGGATGTGGATGAGCAGCATCAGAAAGCATTGGGATGTGGTAGCCAAATCCGCTTGGGAGCGGTGGTAGGTCATTGTCCCCAGTGTCTGAAATTTCCTGGGCACCAGGTGCATTTTGCTCTCGGTGCGGGTCCAATTGCGAGTATGTGAAGATTTCTGGGCGACTGACATCTCCATTGAGCCAGCTGACTCGTGCACAGCAAAAGATACATGTCATGTGCTCCTGAACTGCCGAGCGAACCATGGACCCCTTGCTGAGCATCTTAGTCCTCCATCATCACATCAAGGAAAGGAAGTGCAGCACTAAGTGCGGATACATCCGACTGTGCTGCAGCCTTTCCACAGGCCACGCAAATGGAACTCACAGACCACAGTTTAAAAACTTCTGCCTTAGCCCCTAGCTGATTCTATTTCCATTTCCACTGTTTATGTTTCTCCTTCTTGCCTCCTCGGACAAGTGAATTGTTGTAAGAGCAAGCTACAGTAAGGCAATGTAGCTGAGATAATAGAATCATAGAATTGTAGTGCTGGAAGGAACCCCAAGGGTCATCAAGTCCAACCCCCTGGCAAATAGACATAAGCTAAGCTTAAGGTGCCACTTGGTGCCTAGCTTACATATCTTGAGTTTCTAACACTGGCCCTACTCCCCTATCAGAGTGGCCCTCTGGGACAATTAAGTGCCACTTAGGGTTCTCCTCCTATGTCTATTCAAAACCACAAGCCCATGGCAGGATCGAGACCCAAGGCGATAAAACCAAGAAAGGCCCTCAGCGGAACCACGCCGATGAAGCCTGTAAGAAAGCAGGACATCAGCCAGCACTGGCAAAAGCTGGATGAAACTAGTGAATAATTCCTCTCCCTCACCACCAACCCGGCATGGAAAGAATGCAGAGTTTTTGGACTCCAGTGAACAGTGAGGCCAGTTGCTCCTCTGAAGGAACAGGGATCGGATCCCCCGTAATTCAAGCCTCTCTGTGGTCTTCACAAAACTCTCCTCTAATCAAGGCCTGCATATTTCTCTCTTAAAGAAACAGGGCTGCAGTGGTGGCAGAGCGTGAGGAAATAAATAAGCTGCATTGCATTCAAGTATTTCCCTTCGCATTTGAATGCAATTAAGCTTTTTTTTTTTAAGTATAGGGGTTTGGGAGCGGGAATCTGCTGACTTTTTTTCTTTTCTTTTTGCCAGAAATAGTTCATATTCCCCCTACATCAACATATTCCTAGTGGCTTCTATTGTTCTCTTCCTTCTTTCATCCTGAGGGGTCCCCGGAAGGAGAAATAAGAGAAGACAGTTTGACTCTGGCCACCTCTGTGGTGGAACATGGCAGATGTTTAACAGCTGACAGAAAAACCCACAAAAAAAACTTGCTTGTTTGGAAGGAGGGAGTAGGGAAGCTAAATTTTGGAGTGGAAAGCCTTACACGGCAGCAGCAGCAGCGTCAACAACAACTACATTTCCTATCCACGTTGTTACAATTAATACTATTTTTTTATGACATGCCCATTGCCATAAGGTCCCAGGGCAGGTTATAACAATATAAAAAGAAGGACTTAAGAAGAACTCTGCTGGATCAGGCTAATAGCCACTGTGGCTAGTAGTCATTGATAGCCTTATCCCCCACAAATTTGTCCAATCCGCTTTTGAAGCAAGGTTGGTGGCCACTGCTGCCTCTTGAGGGAGTTCCATAGCTTAACTACGCACTGCATGAAGAAGGACTTTTATCTGTCCTGATTCTTTCAGCATTCAGCTTCATTGGATGGCAATGGGTTCTAGTGCTATGAGAGAGGAAGAGCAGCTTTTCTCTAGCCACTTTCTCCATTGCACAGATAATTTTTATAAATCTCCACCACGTCATCCCTTGCTCGCCTTTTCTCTAGACTTAACAGTCCCCCAAAACAATATTAAAGATAAAGGGACCCCTGACCATTAGGTCCAGTCGTGGCCGACTCTGGGGTTGCGGCGCTCATCTCGCTTTATTGGCCGAGGGAGCCGGCGTACAGCTTCCGGGTTATGTGGCCAGCATGACTAAGCCGCTTCTGGCGAACCAGAGCAGTGCACGGAAACGCTATTTACCTTCCCGCTGGAGCAGTACCTATTTATCTACTTGCACTTTGACGTGCTTTCGAACTGCTAGGTTGACAGGAGCAGTCACAAAAATAGGGTGGGTCCTAAAAAATATACATCTCAGGTGTCCAAGAGGCCAGGGTCAAGAGGCTGCACTATGAAGGTGCCAGGTGTACCTCTGTGGGGAGGGAATTCCACAATTTTGGGGCTGCCACGGGGAATGCCCTCCCCCAGGCCACTACCACACCAAACATCTAAGGGTGACAGAACTACTGAGAGGGGCACCACTCACTGATCCTAAAGCCACATGAAGGGCGACAAACTTGAAAAAGTTGTGCAGGAAGCAGGAGGTAGTCGGTGCAGAAATGCCCCTGGGATTTGCAAGAGGTGAAAGGCCAGAAAGCAGGAAAATGTCCCAGTCCAGATGAGCAGAAGACAAAAGCCTGTTCCATAATAGAAGCAGGAGAAAAAAGAAGATGGGTGGATGCCACAGAGACACTGAGAAGGAGGAAGAGGAAGAACTTGGCAGAGGCAGAAGGAGGAGGAAGAAGGGGCAGGATCCAGAGGGGGACCCCTGGAAGGATGCAGGTCCAGGGGATTTCCTTGGCAATGCAAAGGTGGTGGGGAAAGAAATAATATATACGAGGTTTCCTGTGCAGTGTTTGGGCAGGTCAAGAAATGGGATCACTTTGTTTACCTCAGACTCCTTCTCAGGACTTTGGCAATCGCTGTGGGACGAGGACATGGATCCCCCATTCAGCTGTCAGGAATGGAAAGAGGGTGTGTGTTTATTACAAGAAAAGTGGAATTGGAGGGGTTAAGAACACGATTTGGACAGCTGTAGGACAGTGCCTTGAGGTTTTGTGCCAGCATGGTGAGCGTGGTGGTGCCACTTGGGGAAACATGGGCCATAAAGAAGAACAGGAAGGTGGGTCAACCCACACAATCTCCATTGCAATCTTTCCCCTGGGTGGCTCACAATAAATTTCCAGGCAGAGAACAAGTCACGGAAGTTCTTAAGAAAAGGCAGCATATTGTGTTGGGTCAGTTTGATAAGGATTTCTCATTATGGGCTGCGGCCCTTCGATCTCATGTGATCCATCTCATTTCCTAGCACTGAGGGAAGACAGATCTAAATAAGTTGGGCCAAAGGTTGCTGAAGCCACAGAAACCGGAGGAGAGTGAAGGAAGATAGCCAGAGATCTCGTTGATCCGAAATGGACATGTCCTATGTGTCACATCTTAAATTTGTGACTCAAGGTGAATACCTGGCAGAAAACTAGAATTCCCCAGCCTTGTGCCCTGCAGGTGTGTTGGACTACAACTCCCATCAGCCCCAGCCACTATGGAACAAGGACACGGGCACCATGCTGGCTGGGGCTGATGGGAGTTGTAGTCCAACACACCTGCACGGCATCAGGCTGAAGAAAGCTGCACTCAGCTCTGCTGTACATTCTGAACAGGTAACAGGGTAAGGGTGGAAGTTGATTTAGTCTACATTTCAAGGCAAACCAAACTGGAACTCAAAACACAGTCATCTTTCAAAGTTCGCATTCCTCCCAATTTTGCAGTGCAGTTCTCCACGCAGAGAAAGTGTACAAAAATGAATACACTAGGGTCAGGTATGCATCAAAATGCTTCTTATTCCAGGAAATTGCTTTGCAAAAGGATGTGTATATTGGGTAAAACTGCATACAATAATGTGTATATCGGGGGGAAATGCACTAAAATGCGGATATTTTCATGAGGACTTTTTTTTGGGGGGGGGGGAATGCCCAATGATATGGAGAACTGAACTTAAGAATGGAAGAATAAGAAACCAAGAGAGACAGAAACAGACAGATTTACCCATCCGTACCCATCGCTTACCTGCGTTTGTGCTGACCCATTGGTCATGGGCTGAGGAAGTCCACCTGAAGGCAAAGGAGAAAGAACCCCAGTTGAATACAGTCATGTGGAAACACAACAAATGTCCTGATAATAATTTATTATTTATACCCCAGCCACTCTGGGCGGCTTCCAACAGAACATTAAAATACAATAATCTATTAAACATACCCCCCCCCCCAAAAAGGCTCCCCATGAAGCCCCACCAAACATTTGCAGGTGAGGGTTGTTCCTATGTCCTTCTGAGGGCCAAACCAGCTGTGACTTTGACTGCATGAATGCTGCACTTCGGAGCTTCCGCCTATTGACATCAGGCAGGCGCCTTCTTTCTGGCACCTGCTTAAAACATTTTTGTTTAGGCACAGTGCTTTGCAGGCACCATGGCCCAGCTGTCTGCCAGGTCTTGCAAAACCCTGCGCCTTTGCAAGTGCCAGGGACTATGGCAACACTTGTCAAGGCAACTTCACTTTTAGCAGAGAGTTGCATTTTTGCCACATGACATCAGGTATAGAGGCACCCGTAAGATGGAGGTTCCCCACCACTGCTCTAGTGGGCTCAGGGGGGCATCCTTATAAAGTCCCTTTAATTTCCCCCACAAAATTAAGTGAAGGAAGGCAACTTCATAATCTTTCTGCAGAAAATGGAGCATTTTCATAATGTATTGACAGGAAAATATAAAACTATGCACACTCTTAAGAACGTTGTAGATCATTAAAGTAGATACATTAACTCTATTTAGACACATAGTATTGCATTTGCTATGCCTATTCTCCTTTTTTGTGCATACGCATTGCTAACATTTCTTTTCCTTTCTTATTGTTATTATGTTTTCACTGACTTGTATCTTGACTGATGATGATGAAGATAATAATAAGAATAAGAATAATCATCATCATCCTATCAGGTATTCTTTCAGATATATTTCAGGAATATCTTCAGGCATAAATGTTATTTTATCAGGTCAGATCTTTGGAACTGGCACTTTTTACAGGTGCTGCATAATACCCATTCAACATCTGGAAGAAACCTTTTAGTGCGGCAACTTCTACACTTTGGAACTCCCTGCTTATTGATATCAGGCAGGCACCTTCACTGTACTCTTTTCAGTGCCCACTAAAAACATTTTTGTTTAGACAAGCCTATGCATATAGTGTATGGTTATTTTAAATTTTTGAAAGTCTTAAATTATTGTTGTTAATATTCGCATTGATAATGTTATTGTTTTGTCTCCCTTGTAAACCACTTTGAATGTTAGGAGATATTTATCTCTCTATATGTATATATATATATATAGAGAGAGAGAGAAATATATATAAATACTGCTTGCAGGCCCTGCTTGAGAATAGGATGCTGGACTAAACGGGCCACTGGCCAGATTCAGCAAGGCTGTCTTTATGCTCTTGGATAAATTAGAACCAGTGTCCCCACAAGACCTCTGACGATGAGTAGGAATCCGAACCCAGGTCCACTGTGGTCCAACACTCTACCTGCTGTGTGGTCTCTTCCTGTCCCAGATTTAGCCCATAAAGTTATTCTACAACATCAGGAGCAAATGGAGGAACCAGACCATCTGTAACAGTCAACATGCAGCAACGATTTCATAAACAGAAGCATCCCTACTGATATCCTGTGGATGTGGGCTCTAAAGGCCTCGTCAATCCTGCAAGACTTCCCCCTCTTTCTCTCCTTTGCCTGTAACTCAGCAGCAGCTGGTCTGGCCCTCCTCCTCCTCCTCAGCTATCGCTTGAAAACAGGCCTCAGCACTCCAAGAGACAACCCGAAACCCTTCATACTTTCTGGGACTGGGTGACCATGCTAGCTGCATCTCCTCAAGAGGAGAACAGGGGCTTTATTATCCACCATGCCAAGAAAGAAAAAGAGTTTCTCCCTGACCCTATCTCTTATTTTGCTCCTGCTCTCAGCATCTGACACTATTTCTCTACATCCACCGCCTGCCCCCCTCCAGTTCTGAATTGTTCCAAGTCGTTCTTTTGGATGCCTCTCTCCACTAAAGGCCAGGAAAAGACAATCCAGCACTGGAGGCAGAACTCAGCTTAGTTAGATAAGAAACAGCTGTGTTAAAAACACACAGAGCTCTCCATTCAACCCAGCCAAGGAAGGAGGATTGGGGGTTGCAAGGAGAGCAGGGATATGGATGCTTGGTGGAACCCAGTGGTCTCCCCCCCCCCCCAACTCTGGCTAAGCAACAGCTTGCAAAACTCAAAAACTGCTAGGCATTTTTTTAAAAACGGCTGTTTTGCAAAATGTTGCTCTCTACTTGGATCCAGGCCAGTGGCTGGTGCTTCGTTTGTGAAAGTGTCTGGAGCTGAAACCTGGCAGAGCTCTTCTCCCCTTCATCCCCAGTGCATGGAACCTGGTTGCAGTTTCTGTGATGAAGGGGGAAACTCTGCACATGCCCAGAGCAACTCTCTTCCTTGGCAAGATTGGAGGAATGTTCAGAGTGATTGCAGAAACTTCAAGCAGAGAGAGATGATTCCAAGATGTTTCATTGTTAACGGGTACTGCAGACAAGGAACATGCTTTGACGCTAACTAAAGAGCAGGCTTTCCAAACTGGGTGCCTTCCAGATGTTTCAGACTACAACTCCCATCAGGCCCAGCCATCACAACTGCTGTGGAGCGTCAAGCTAGGGGGAGACTGCAGATTTAAATCCCCACTCGGCCATCTTGCTCACTGGGAAAGCTTGGGCCAGTCATTCCTTGCTGCGTTGTTGTGAAGATGAAATTGTGGCGGAGAAGAGAACCTACGTATCCCACATCCGCACTATTCATTTAAAGCAGTTAACCTGCCACTTTACACAGTCATGGCTTCCCCAAAAGAATTCTAGGAACTACAGATTGTTTTGTATCTCACCGCATTATACTTCCAGTCGTGTGGTGAGAACCACAGTACAAAATCATATGAGCCCAAAAAATTATATAATGGGGGTGTCGGCTTTCCCCCTGCTACTGGGTACATAATAAAGGGGTGCTACTCTACTGGCGCTGTGGGTAAAAGCTGTGGGGTGGCGCTGTGGGTAAAAGCCTCAGCGCCTAGGGCTTGCCGATCGAAAGGTCGAAAGGTCGGCGGTTCGAATCCCCGCAGCGGGGTGCGCTCCCATTACTCGGTCCCAGCGCCTGCCAACCTAGCAGTTCGAAAGCACCCCCGGGTGCAAGTAGATAAATAGGGACCGCTTACTAGCGGGAAGGTAAACGGCGTTCCGTGTGCTGTGCTGGCTCGCCAGATGCAGCTATGTCACGCTGGCCACGTGACCCGGAAGTGTCTTCGGACAGCACTGGCCCCCGGCCTCTTAAGTGAGATGGGCGCACAACCCTAGAGTCGGACACGACTGGCCCGTACAGGCAGGGGTACCTTTACCTTTACCTTACTCTACTGAAAAAGTGTCATTTGTTTTCATTCCCTTTGCTGTACTTTTATTGGTTAGGTTCTCTGGTAATACTAGTCTGTGAGGGGAACAGAGGTCTGCTAACAAATTTCAGCATCCATAACAAACTACAGTTCCCGGGGGGGGGGGAGCTGTGGCTGTTTAAAGTACAGTGGTACCTCGGGTTAAGTACTTAATTTGTTCCGGAGGTCCATTCTTAACCTGAAACTGTTCTTAACCTGAAGCACCACTTTAGCTAATAGGGCCTCCTGCTGCCGCCACGCCACCGGAGCACGATTTCTGTTCTCATCCTGAAGCAAAGTTCTTAACTTGAGGTACTATTTCTGGGTTAGCGGAGTCTGTAACCTGAAGCGTATGTAACCTGAAGGGTATGTAACCCGAGGTACCACTGTAGTATTATTGTGCTTTAAATGTATAGTGCAGATGGGGCCTATACAGGGACATCTATCTCCCTTGCAAAATCCCTGCCCCCTCTGCTAAAGTTGGTTCTAGGGAGGAGAAATGTTTTACCTCCGATGTGCTCCTCTGTAGGGGTGATGCCCAGTTTCTTGAAATACTCGTCTGTTTCGGGGTCCACAACTAGCAGTGTGGCTTCATGCTCCTTGGACTTGATATGTGACACTACCTCGGAATGCTTCAGGCCCTCGACGTTGATCCCGTTGACCTGAGGGAGAGAAAACCAGATAGGTAGGAGGGAGAGAATGAATGGCTGGATTACCACAATGCATTTCACATGGGGCTGCCTTGGGAGACAGTTTGGAGATCTCTGGGGTATCTGGTTGGCCCCTGTGAGAGCAGGATGCTGGACTGGATGGCACCTCCCTTGGCCTGATCCAGCTGGCCTCTTCTTTCGTTTTAATCTAGCATTAGATTTTGTAACAAACTTCTCCCCACCCCTTCCAATAGATAGATATAAAGAGCTAAAAGGTTTTGTCCCTTTTAGAACAAAGGAACCAACAGCAGCCAGAGGGGAATGGTTCTGCTATGATCTGCTATTTTAAACCAGGACAAAGGGGAAATTCACTCCACACAGTGGCTCTCACGGCTTTGACAAACAATCACTGCCCTTTTGTTGCTAGCCTAGGATAATGGAGCAAAGGGGATCATTTTGTTCATGCCCGGGCGCCAATTATCACCTGACAATGGAAGGCAATTAATCAGTTCATCATGTGGTGTGTTGCTGCTTTCTGCTTTGCCTGTTTTCTTTTTATTATTATTTTGGGGATTTGGAGGGGAAATGTCAGCAAACTAGTTACATGGGCAAGGTAGTGACATGCTTAGCCAAATGCTTATCCTGGAGCAAAAACTGTGGTGAGGCTCTGATCCAGAATATGCTCCCCATCTGGATTACACCTCCCCCCCAAATATCCCTGACCTGGCTGCTCTTAGCCCCGCAAAGGTGCTGAGTTCACCTATCAAACCAAAGCTGTGGTTAAGTTCTTGCTTGGTTTTTTAAAGTAATTTCTCTACTGCTCCATCACCAGCATTTCAGGGTGTGGGGGCAGTCCATAAAAATAAACCATACAGAGAATAAAACAATTAAAAGTTAATCATAAAACCAACCGCTATTTTAAAATATCTGCTGGAACAAGCCAGTTTTTGTCATGCACCTGAAGTTCAGCAAGGACGGGGCCTGTCTAACCTCAGGTGGGAAGGAGTTCCACAGGCTTGGTCCCACTACACTGAATGCTTCTGGTAGTTACAAACGATGCACCTGAGCTATGGGTGACCACCAACAGAGACTCCCCGAAAGATCTCAGTGATTGGGCAAGGATGTAAGGGATCAGGCGAGCCTGAAGTTACCCTGAACCACAGTTGCTAAACTCACAGCATATGACCTTTCGCCAGTCACTGTCAGCCTAGATTACCTCACAAAATTGTTGTGAGGATAAAATGGAGTGAGACAAGGGAAGCACCATGTAAACCACCTTCAGCTCCTCAGAAGAAAAGGCACAATTTAAATGTAGTAAGTAAGTAAGTACGTAAAAAAATAAGCTTGTAGTCCCCCAGCGAAGCAGACAGCACTCTGGTGCGGGAATACAAAACCCTCGGCTCTTCTGAGGGCCTCCATTTCCTAGCAACCACCCAAATGGCTTCTCTTGCCAGAGGCAGGCCCTGACCGCTCTTCCACTACAGACTCAGCTGCCTGCCTCAAGTAGCCAACAGGAAGGTGAAGCTGGAGGGGAGCCAGAAGCCAAGGAGAGCTCTTCAAAGCCTCCCAAGGGCTTCTGGCTGGGACACTGTCTCCATTTGAACACTTCTTGTTGCCACCTGCAGCCTTCACCTTTTGCAGGCAGGGCCCTGGCAGTTGCTTCAAAGCTGGAGACAGGTGGAAAGAGAAAGAAGACAAGGCAAGAAAAACGTGAAGCAGAGGCTGAACAGTTCCTCCCCCCACCTCACAAGAACAGGCACCACAGCCCAAACAGAGGAGCTGCTGAGCATCAAACATTTATGGGAGCCCCTAAGAGCTGGGATCAGGTTTCCAAATTCCACAGGTTCACCTCCTCCCCTCTTTGTGCACTTCAGGAAACGTGCCAGGGGGTTGCTAAATTAATAATCAGCCACCTATCGGTGACATATTGAGTGCTGGAAGCAAAATCTGTCTTCACGAACACACCTGCCTCCTAGGTGGCCTCTCCTACCTCCCTCTCACATACCCCTCCCTCTCATGTGCACACGCACACACGCACACACATGTACTGTTGCACTGCAGGCATTAAAGATTCAGGGGAGAGAAAGCGAGAGAGTTCTGTCGCTGCAGAACAGGTGTGTTCCTGCAAAGAGGGCAAGAAGAGGCAACCACAGAGATGAGCAATTGTTCTCTCTCTCTCTCTCTGAAACATGGGGGTTCAGGGTTTCTAAAGTATTTTTTTCCTGGAATTTAACCCTGCCTGAGCATCTCAGATGTTGGAAGCAGCTGCTCAGTGCCGAGAGAATGCTACTCTGCACATGCTCAACAGCACGTTTTCTTTCATGGAGAAACACTGCAGGAAGGCACCTTGCAACAAACTGACTGGAAACAGACAGAATTCAAATACCAACATGCAGGTCTTTGACAGTGTCATAGTGTGGGCTCTGCATAAAAAGGTGAATGAACAATTCCAGGGCAGTGGGCTACTGTGGAAGTGTTCAGGTGGAGGCTGAGTGCTTCTGCTCCTAGGTCCTCCTCCCTTCAAGCTGTCATCCGTTACCTCAACGAGTTTGTCCTGCGGTCGGAGTCCTGCCTTGGATGCTGGTGAATCCGGGTCTACTGACCGAATGAACTGCCCGGGCCTGGCTTTCTCACTGTGGAGGTTGAACCCGTAGCCAGTGGGGCCTTTCTTGAGATGGCAAAGTCGTGGGCAGAGGTCCTTGGGTTGCCCATTCAGATCCTGGATTTGGGAAGGAAAAGAGGCCATTGTTGTGTGGGATTGTTTCTTTCTCTTTCTTTATAGAAATAAAAAGTGTCACACAATAAGAAAAAATGCACTAAGGAAACAGCCCTGAACAGGAGACACCCACCCATCTCCACAAGGCCAAACAGGGGCAGATTAAAAATAGACTCAATTAGAGGAAGTGCATTTGTTAAAAAGCAATTGTCCAATCCCTCCTGACAGAATAAATTTAATACGCTTGCTAAGTGACAAAAGGATAAAATTAGACCCACCCGTTCAGGGCCCTCTCCCACTTCAAAGCACGCCTGACCAACCAGATCTTAAACGAAACACCCTACATAGGATTATCTGAGAGGGTAAATGCTGCCAAAAAACGGGGTGAGCGGCCTATCATTAGCTAAATGTGTGGACATTGAAAAAACAACATGTGTTCCTATCCCTTATGACTGTGGAGACTCTCCGTCCTTCTGCCTTCAGTTAAGAACAGAAGTAGAGCCCTGCTGGATCAAGCCAATGGCCTGTCCAGTCCAGCATCCTGTTCTCCAACAGGAGAACCAACAAGACACCCCAGTGGGAAACCCACCCACAGGATTTGAGCACAAAAGCACTCCGTCCAACGGTGGTCTGCAGCAAGTAGCATTCCTTCATCAACACTTTTCCTTGCTGAAAATTTTTCAGATTACTTGAACCTGAAAGTTGGAAGCAGAATAATGATGCAAAACTAAGATGCCATGGTGCAAATACATGCAATTCACATAACCTACTCCAATTGCAGAAGTGAACTTCTTTCCCTGCAAAATAGTCTCTGGTTTACAGCAGCAGCTCCCAAGGAGCTCTTGAAAATTGCTACAGGTCAATAGGCAGACCACTTAATGTCGCAATTGCAACACACTATTCTAGACGCTGCATGGTTTTGGCATCACAATTTTAATTCCCACAATTCAAAATGCATTGCAATCCATTTCTGATTGCTAATCCTCCCTTGGCCTCTTTCAAGTCACTTCATCCCACCTGCCACTTCCAGTCTGTCCCAAAGCATCTGCTACCACAGTCCATCACAGCTGTGGGTCCTGATCTTCACAGGCATGCTGTGGACCACCTGAATTAAGCTCATGGACCACTGGTGATCCTCAGAGCACAGTTTGGAAACCCCCCTGGTTTACAGCACACCGGCAAGGCACAATTTAGAATGTAGCATTTTTCACAATCCAAAACATTAGTAAATTTGAATGGATCAGATACACTTGATTTTCAAAATCAAAACATTAACACAGTGTCTCACAGAACATAAGAAGAACCTGCTGGATCAGGGCTATGGGCCATCTAGCCCAGCATCCTGGCCAACCAGATGCCTGTGGGAAACTCGCAAGGAGCACCTGAGCACAAGAACACTCTCCCCTCCTGTGGTTTCCAACAACCGGTTTTCAGAAGTACTGACTGTGGAGGCAAGAACAAAGCCATCATGGGCAATCGCTACTGATAACCTTTTCCTCTAGTCTACTCCTCTTCTAAAGCCTTTCATGTTGGTGGCCATCATTGCCCCCTGTGGGAGTGAGTTACACAGTTTAACTATGCACTGCATGAAGAAGTACCGGTACTTTCCAACATTCAGCTTCATTAGATGTCCACAAGTTCTAGTGCCATGAGAGACTTCTATCATGTCATCTCTTTCTTGCCTTTTCTGTAAACTAAGAAGTCCCAAACACTGCAAGCTTTCCTCACAGGGCAGTCACTCCATCTCTTTGATCCATTGATAACTTTACTCAGAGCAGACCCATTGTTAACTTGGGAAGCATGATTAACTTAGGTTCATTATTTTCAGTGAGTCTAAGAAGAACTTAGCTGGAGACAACCACTATGCAAAGAAGTTCAAGTGCTTGGTGAGTCCTAGAAATCTGTGGCTTTTCACACGTCAGTGTTTTTTCTCTTCCAAAAGGTTGTGGGTTTCCTGTGAGCGAACCACAGGTACCACAAGAACACCACAGGGCCACAAACAAGTGAGGTGACATATCTGGGGAGAGGCAGTTGTGGCTTGGGGAGGGGGGGCCGTTCCCATGTCAACACAAAGTCTTGACTATCTGAGCAGTCTTGGGCTGAGTTCAGCACTGGGGCAATTGCATCTTGGGGATCCCTGCCTTAGCATTTCACCCTTTTAAAAAGGTGCAAGATTATATCAGCTATTTTTTTCTTTCTTTTACAGGAAATAGTGCCACAAGGTGGAATAAGCACAAGGTCAGCGGCAGACAATGGAAGCTCAAGCAATTTATCAGGGACCCAAACAAGGCACCCGGCAGAGTCACCGGAGCAGAGGCTTTAATGTTGTCAGCACAGGCTATCTTTCCCCAACCTCGTACCTTCAGTCTGTAATGTAAGTTGATGACTTACAAACCATGGTTTGTTGTTAGAAAACAAACCATTGTTGCACCACTGGGAAGGCTTTGCACATAAAACTAAATCATGGTTTTCACAAACATGTGTATTCTAGGAGAAATTCTAACTAAACCACTGATGAATTTTCACACCCACTTAAAAAATAATAATTTGCAACCTGATGTGGAAACATGGAGAACTGAAGATTGGGGCGAGGGGGATGAGAAAATGGGAGAAAAACCAAAACTGAAAGATTTGCCCATCGCTTGCGTGAGTAGCATGTCCTGAGATGAGGGCAGATCAAATGCTGGGATCCCCTTTCCTCCTCCTTTTGCCCTGCCAGGCATGCCAGCAAATTAGCAGGCTGATGACCTTCTGCAAATTATGTTCCCTTTGGTACCTTAATCACATTTGAGATGCCTCTCCAGATTTACAAAGACAAAACGCCTGAAAATGAAAGCCTGCCAAGTTTCTTGGCACAGACGCCCTTGTCCCCCGAAATGAGAGCTGAGTGATGACACACAGGCGATAATTCCATTTGCGAGATAGCAAGAGAGGGCCTGCACCCGCCCCCAATCTGCACCAGGTGGCCTGCAGAGAACAGCAGCGCAGACACAGCAAGAGAGGCTGTGTGGAGCAATGGGAAGAGTCTCTTGATTCTGGCCAGGATTCTGATCTTCTGCTTAGCTGTTAATGACAATGGCTCACTGGTAGAGCATTTGCTTTGCACACAGAAGGTCCCAGGTTCAGTCCCTGACACTTTCAGGTAACCCTGGGAGAGATCGCCTGTGCCAGACCCTGCAGAGCTACTGCCAGTCAGTGCAGTCACTACTGAGCTAGAAGGGCCAACAGTTTGACTTGATAAAAGGTAGCTTCCTGTTATTTTAGGGGGGAACCATAGCTCGGCAATATACCACTGCAATTGCTATTATTATTATTATTATTATTATTATTATTATTATTATTATTACCCACCCATCACCAGCGGATACCAGGGCAGATTACAACAATTAAAATTCAGGATTAAAAATAGTTATATTGCATTTTGAGGAATAGGATGGGGCCTAAAAACGCACATCTCAGGTGTCAAAGGCCAGGTTAAAGTGCCATGTCTTCAACATTTGTCAAAATCCATATAGTGAAGAAGCTGGGTATGCGTCTGTGGGGAGAGAATTCCAAAATTCAGGGACTGCTACAAAAAAGGCCTTCTCCTGGGCCGCCACCATGCATTTCGGCACCTTTCCGTGCACTGCTCTGGTTCGCTAGAAACAGCTTAATCACGCTGGCCACATGACCCAGAAGCTGTCTGCGGACAAACGCCGGCTCCCTCAGCCTATATAGAGCGAGATGAGCGCCGCAACCCCAGAGTCGTCCCTGACTGGGTCTAAGTGCCAGGGGTACCTTTACCTTTAAGATACCATAACCAAATTTTGCATGATGGTTCCTGAGATGAATGTTTCCTGTCTATCTCTGCATACAACTAGATGCCATTCGAAGTAAGATTGCGGACCGAACTTTTCAAAACTGATTTTGTTGGTTTCTTAGAATTCCTGAGCAACGCCAGGTACGAGGCTGCTAGCAATAAATAAAAGTGTTCTCTCTTTCCCCTCCTCCTCTCCAGCACATTTGCCAGAGAAAAGAGTTACCACCTGATGACAATTCCCCAAGGTTTGGCTGCAAATTATCTCTGAAGAAAAAAATGGTGTGTAAACAATCCAATTACAAAGAATAGTTTCCAAATGACTGTCTGCACAGGAGGAGAAAGGAGCAGATTTTCTATTTACCTGCCTTTTTCTTTACAAAGAAGGGTCCCTCGATAGACGCTAATGCAAATAACATTTTTCAAAATACTCCTTGGAGGCTTGGATGTTGTAGAGCAGAGGCGGTAACTTGAGGTTACTAATGGGATACAGGCCCCATTAGCCAGCATGGCCAGTGGTCAAGGATAATGGGAACTGTACGTCAGCAACATCAGAGGGTGCATGGGTTAGCGCTCCCAACCGATGTAGGGCTCGTGGTGTCAGATATGTAAAAACTACAATAAAGATACCAAACATCCAACCAGCTCAACAAAGAAACAGGTGGTTTCAGTTCAAAAGGGCATTGGGTTCGCCTTGGAACTAACCTGCATGAATTCAAGAGGCAACTGACCGTATTTTTTTGCACCATAACACTCACTTTTTTCCTCCTAGAAAGTAAGGTGAAATGTCTGTGCATGTTATGGAGCGAATGCCTGCAGGTGGCGGGGGGGGGGGGGATCTGCTGCAGTCGTGAGCAGAGGATCCATGGTTCCCCTTCCTTCCCTCCTCCATGGTTACAAAGCATGGATCCACATGGATCCTCAGGATTTTTGCATTGGGCTACTCCAAACTCACTGTCAGATCACATGTCTGTGGCCACAGCATGAACCACAAAAATCATATATCCACTATTTCGTTTAGAATATTTTTTTTCTTGTTTTCCTCCTCTAAAAACTACATGCGTGTTATGGTCTGGTGCGTGTTATAGAGCGAAAAATACGGTAATGGTTTTTTCCCTACTAAGTGGAGGCCCACAAGGAAGCTTTTGCTAGAAGTTACAAAAGCAGTCTGTATTATTTATTGTTATTATTTATCAGTGCTATTTTTCAAGAAAAATAGCATACCTCCCTTGTTCTCTTATAAAAGCAATGACGCCCACCTGAGAGGTGCCGGAACTGAGTTCCGGCTGGAAAAAAGCCCTGATTATTATTACCGTATTTTGATTTGTTTTTAAATGTATCTGAATCTGATCATTAAAGTAAGAGTTTACTGTTTCTATCCCTTGCAGGAAAGTCTCCACATTCTTGCCTTCCCCTCCAATTTCTTCATCACCCCTCTCCTTGCTGATATTTCAAGGAACACTTCTCCCTTTATGAACTGACCCACACCCTGTGATCATCATCTGAGGCCCATCCTCCTATGCTCCCTCCATAAGAGGCCCAGAGGGCAGCAACAGAATACGTCAGGCTTCCTCAACCTTGGCCCTCCAGATGTTTTGAGACTACAATTCCCATCATCCCTGACCACTGGTCCTGCTAGCTAGGGATCATGGGAGTTGTAGGCCAAAAACATCCGGAGGGCCAAGGTTGAGGAAGCCTGGAATAAGTCCTTTTCAGTGGTGGCTCCCTGTTCGTGGAATACTCTCCCCAGGAAGGCTTGCCTGGAACCTTCTTTGTCTAGTTTCAGGTGCCAGGTTGGATGGCCATGTAATAAAAAATTTAAGGTCTTCTTTAGTTGTGATTCTTGCATTGCAGGGGGTTGCAGTCCAACAACCTCTGGAGGGCCACAGCCTCCCCATATCCATATTAGGGAGAAAGCAAAAATTTGTGGGCAGGGGTGGCTGGGAATCTGGGACCATGGATACTTGTCTTTTCTTTGGAAATCGACAACAGATAGCCTCTTATCATGGGAGAGGCAAATCAGGGCTTACCACACAGATATTCAGGGTAAATGTTTGTGTATCCTCTTAATCAACAGTTAAATTGCCTTGAACGTTATTTTGCTGGGGTGGCAGGGTAACAATAAATAAACCCAATGTAATCTAATCTAAAGCAGATTCCAGCATTGTATTCCACAGTCTGGCTGTTTGTCTTCCACAGTAAAGCAGGATGTCATGTTATTTATTTCTAGCAAGACAGATTAATGCTGGATTGCGTTCAATTCCTCCCCCCCCCCCCCTTTATTTGCTCTGCGCTCCATCATGTGATTTCTCACGTAAATACTCACCATTAGTGAGAAATATGCTAGGTATGAAGTCAGATGAGCCCCAAGTGAAGGGCCTTTTTAAAATAACTTATTCTTATTTTTCCCCAAGAGGCAGAACAAATGCAGGGATAGCTGAAATATTTGGAAAATGAATACAGTATGAACATAAGGAGCTGCCTCATACTGAGTCAGACCATTAGCCCATTTTGCTCAGGATTGCCTGCACTGACCGGCAGCTGCTCCCCAGGGTTACAAATAGGGAGCCTTCTCTCAGCCCTCCCTGGAAGTGCCAGTGATTAAATCAAAGACCTTTCACACACAAAGTTCTTGCATGGTCTTTCCTACAATAGTTGCCTTATCAAATCACTGGTCCATCTAGCCTGCAAAGCCCTACTCTGATTGGCAGTGGCTCTCAGGCAAAGAACGCTCCTTCCCATTGACTGGCACCCTGCTCCTTTGAGCTGGAGATTCCAGACACTGAATATGGAAACTTCAGATTACAGAAGGAATATATATATGCCATTGCATGCAGAAGGTCCCAGGTTCAATCCCTGGAGAACCATTGCTGCCAGTCAGTTTAGACAATACTGAACTAGGTGATCCAATGGTGACCGTTTCATTTATTTATTTATAAAATATATTTATATACTGCCATATAATTTTAAAAGAACAAAATAAAAAGGTTTACAACACTATCCATATGTAATTAAAAAACATGTAAAAAAATTAAAATCAAAGGCCATCAACTTACTGTTATGGAAACATGTTTAAGACTCAGGTCACTAGTCAAAATGGTGGCAAGCCCAGTCAGTGGAACTTGTGGTGTTAAGATTGGACATGGAAGACCAGGGTTCAAATTCCCCCCTCAGCCATGAAGCTCACTGGGCAACCTTGAGCCTGTCACTGCTTCTCAGCAAAACCTACCTCATACGGTTGTTACGAGGCTAACATGGGAAGGAGGAAAACTATGTATACAGTTGTACCTTGCAAATCAAATGGACTCCGTTCTGGAAGTCCATTCGACTTCCAAAACATTCAGAAACCAAATTGTGGCTTCTGATTGGCTG
Source organism: Podarcis muralis (assembly GCF_964188315.1). Classification (NCBI taxonomy): domain Eukaryota; kingdom Metazoa; phylum Chordata; class Lepidosauria; order Squamata; family Lacertidae; genus Podarcis; species Podarcis muralis. The sequence continues at coordinate 32,539,369 of NC_135668.1, forward strand.
CAGGAAGCTTCTTCAGCCAATCAGAAGCCCTGTCAGCCCCGTCAGACATTTAGATTCCAAAAGAACGTTCGCAAACCGGAACAATCACTTCCGGGTTTGCGGTGTTCGGGAGCCGAAACGTCCAACTTCCAGGGCGTTCAGGATCCAAGGTACGACTGTAACACCTTGAACTCCAATCAATCAATCAATCAATCAATCAAACCACAAACTGTCAATTACCACCACCACCATCAATCTCTTTCTCTCTCTAGGAAACACAATGTTTTGGATAAAGGAGCACAGCATTGTAGCACAAAGTCAGGCCAATGTAACATGTACAATTCTCTGTCCCTCCATAGCAACCACATTACTAGGTCAGCGGATATTATCTGGTCCGATTGAGTTTGTCTTTAACGGTTCATATCATCCTGTGCAACACACACACAGCTGTCTCATCTTTCCTGACCAATGTAACAAACTCAGGATATTTCCCAGGGCCTGCAAGCCAGCAAGTTCGTGAGTATCTGCAAATATTTCCAGCCTGCCTTAGAGAATTCTTCAAAAACTGCAGAAAACAGGAAATGATTTAACTGGTTGAATAATATTGGAACTCTGAGCTTTCTCGACCCCAAAGGACACATTTTAACAAGAACCGGGGGGGGGGGGGGAGCTTTGAACCTGGGCTGCAGGGGAGAGAGAATAATCCTATTTAAATTATTATTATTATTTTAGAAAAACTGAAATGACACGGTTCAAAGATCCATTACTGAAAGGGCCTTGTTGGGATTTTATTAGAGTTTTAACTGGACCTGATATGAAATTTTGTTAGCTTTGAATTACCGGCCTTGGCAACCACCCCCAATCATCTCTGTGTTTATCAAAATACAAACTGTATTCTGACATTTAAAAAACAAAAGCAAATCTTGGCTACATTCCCTTGGCCCCTTACCTTCCAGGGAAAATAAGGATTTTCTCATATCTGTTCCTGGGAACGCACAATTCATAGTTAGCCTTTGCAGATTTTGGAGATACTTTGAAAAAACACACAACCAGGCCCCCTCAGAAATCCAGAGAGATGAGTAAAAGTAAAGGTAAAGGGACCCCTGACCATTAGGTCCAGTCGTGACCGACTCGGGTTGCAGCGCTCATCTCGCTTTACTGGCCGAGGGAACCGGCGTACAGCTTCCAGGTCATGTGGCCAGCATGACTAAGCCGCTTCTGGCAAACCAGAGCAGCGCACGGAAAGGCCGTTTACCTTCCCGCTGGAGCGGTATCTATTTATCTACTTGCACTTTGACGTGCTTTCAAACTGCTAGGTGGGCAGGAGCAGGGACTGAGCAACGGGAGCTCACCCCGTTGTGGGGATTCGAACTGCCGACCTTCTGATCAGCAAGCCCTAGGCTCTGTGATTTAACCCATAGCACCACCTGCGTCCCTATAGAGAGATGGGAAGGGTTGGACAAATCTTAAGTTCGGCTCACTACACTTCCACATCATAAAAAAAGTTTTAATTGAAATTCAGCAGAATTTCAGTGTGCATTCTCTTTAATATGCCAAACCTGCGCAGTGTAATTTCTCAATGCATTTTTTAAAATGTTGTTTTCACTAATATATATAATTTATGCACACTTCCCGTAAGATATGCATTTTCATATACTTTTTTTGGGTGGGGGGGAATACCTCTTGCTTTTAATGTTTGAAGCTTTTAATGTTTGACGGACTATTGTATTTTAATATTTTGGTGGAAGCTGCCCAGAGTGGCGGGGTATAAATAATACATTATTATTATTATTATTATTATTATTATTATTATTATTATTATTTTCCAGATGGAGAGGGATGTTAAGAGTGTGCATAGAAACTAGGCTAGTGTAACCAGGTACTTTTTTTGCCCCACCCACTTTGGCCTCTGGCTCCGCCCACCGCACACATGTGGCCCCATACAACTCTCAAAAAGGGAATGTGGCCCTCTGGCTAAAGAAGGTTACCCGACCCTGAAATGCAATAAGTAAGGGCATGCTCCTCCAACAGCACAGCAGATAAATCTCAGTTTGTGCCCAGTGGTTAATCCTACTCAGAGAGCAGACCCACTGAAATTGATGGACTTATCATTTCATTAATTTCAATAGGTCTACTTTGAATAGAAAATAGTTGGCGACAAGCCCTCAATTAACAGTTTCCGGGGCTACCACCCAAGCTCATGTGTAAATTACGTCTGAGTGGTGGCAATGGTGCCTGAATTTCTAGCTTTGTCGACAGGTTCATCGTGGTTATTTGGACTCTTGTGGCAGAATGCTTTTCATTTCTTATTATGGAAAAGCAAAACCTCCTCAGCATATTTTGCTCTAGACTCAGCACCATAAACATTGGCACTGGCCTTGATTAACGAGGCGACGTCTGGACAATTAATTAGTCAGGTGTCAGCCCTTTAGAGCAAGGGAAATCCATTCTCGGGAGCGCCAGATACAGTTCCACAGAGATTTTAAAGGGGAGATGGGGAAAGTCCTACAATTTATGCTTGTTTTCTAGCTCTCAGGGAATGAGAATTACAAAGCAGCAAAGGGGTGTCTGCAATTTATAAGAGCACAGGAAACGCTGTGCTTTGGGGGGGGGGGATTAAGATATCCAAACACTTTACCTCAGATACTCCAAAGTCTGCAAGTACAAAAGAACATCAATAAAATGTAATGTTGACTTACTTGCTTTGAAGAAGCTTGGGGGGTAATTAAATTTCCCAGCAAGAAAAAATGAGTAAATAATTTAATAAGAGCTGGAAGGACCCTGGCACAGGCATGTCAACAACAAGTGCCTAGTGATATCCTGAGATGAGTTAAGGATAGTCTCAGGAGAACCAAGCGCGTGTTTTTATTCCTTGCAAAAAGGTCGCTTCTCAGCCTAACCTACCTCACAGGGTTGTTGTGTGGATAAAATGGATGGGGCTGATGGGAATGTTGTAAGAAATAATAGTCCAAAACATCTTCAAGGCACCAGACTGGGAGAAGCTGTCCTAAAAAGCTTTTGCTGAACTCTGGCATTTCAGAGCAGACTATTTTAAAATGCTCCAGTGAAGCCCTAAAAAACACACACAAACAGATGCCAGCCAAGGACTTGTCTCATGTTCCCTTCCTGCCATCTCTTCTGAAATATCTTCAGCTCACTTGCTAGTCATCCCAGTTGGCAAGGCCACCTTCACAATGTACATTAAAAGCAGTATGGTACCACTTCAAACTGCCATAGCTTCTTCACCCAATGAATTCTGGGAGCTGTAGTTTGTTAAGGATGCTAAAGGGTTTTAGGAGTACTGCATTCCCGTTGTGGAGCTACAATTCCCAGAGTGGTTCAGCAGTCAGTATCTCTTCATAAGGAACTCTGGGAACTGCAGCTCTGGGAGAGGAATAGCGGCTTCCTAATACTGTTCAGCACCCTTCACAGAGTACAGCTCCCAGGGTGGAAGCCATGACAGTTCAAAAAAGCACCACAGTATATTAAATGTATGGTGCGAATGTGGCCTTGGAGCAGTTTGCATGGGACCTCCAGAGGTCCGCCGTCCAGGTTACTGACTGGGGCCATGTCCAGGGAACTTCTCGCAATTCTTCAGTATTAAGGTGTCTGGAGATAGTTTGAGGCAATGGTATGGAGCGCTTGCCATCCACGTCCCTTATGACAATGACACACCACACAGCAATTGACATTATGAAGAGCAGAAAAGGCCGCTCCTAACTGACATCTAAGTTGGACATTTTAATATACAGAGCCTTTCGGTGTGTGGAAATTAGATACGAACAATAACTTTTTGTACGAGGAAGCGGTTCACATTACGTGTAACCCAAGACCTCAGTGTAACGGGAGGAACGGCAGCAAAGTAATATTTTAAACGCTCACACAGAATGGACACCTCCGAACGAAGCAAGAGGATGGATCCTAAGCTGTGAGAAACTGGCTACAAGCTCTGCCATTCCCAAAGGCTGCAAAAACCAGTGGGAGCCTCTAGACTCCCTGCCAATGACATGGCACCGGCTGCTTTATTCTGAATTTATTTCATTTATTTATCACATTTATATCCCACTTTCCCCTCTCCATTTAATCCTCACAACAACCCTGTGAGGTAAGTTAGGCTGAGAGGCAGTGACTGGCCTAAGGGCACCCAGTGAGTTTCATAATGGTCCGAGAACCTCGGCCTCCAAATTCCTACTCTGACACACTATGCCACACCACTTCATTCCCACATTTGCTTTTCGTACAGCTATTTGTTTTATGTATAAAAAGCAAAATACCATAGCGTATTTAGTAATACAGTAATATTTATAGTACGAGACGCGGGTGGCTCTGTGGGTTAAACCACAGAGTCTAGGACTTGCCGATCAGAAGGTCGGCGGTTTGAATCCCCGCAACGGGGTGAGCTCCCGTTGCTCGGTCCCAGCTCCTGCCAACCTAGCAGTTCGAAAGCACGTCAAAGTGCAAGTAGATAAATAGGTACCACTCCGGCGGGAAGGTAAACAGCATTTCCGTGTGTTGCTCTGGTTCGCCAAAAGCAGCTTAGTCATGCTGGCCACATGACCTGGAAGCTGTACGCCGGCTCCCTCAGCCAATAAAGCAAGATGAGCGCCACAACCCCAGAGTCGTCCACAAATGGACCTAATGGTCAGGGGTCCCTTTACCTTTAATATTTATAATATAGTAAATATTTTAATATATAATTTTTTTAAAGCCTGCTAGGGTAGGGCTGAAAGACGGTTCCAGTGCCTGCCGGAAGCACCTCCCTCTTGTGAACTTTAACATTAAGAACACTTATTTTTAGAGGCTTTAAAACAGCGGCAAAGGGAGCCAAGCCTTTCCTCTCCCCCACAAACAGCTTGTCACAAAAAATGTTGTTGCGGCCCCTGCTCCTCTCACTAAGCCAAAGTTGGGTCCCTGCCACCAAGCAGAGCGGGCATAATTGTCTCCATTCATACAGCACGCCAGTGATCTGATGTTTGTTAAGAGTGGAGCCAGCTTCCCCTCTCGGTGCCAGAGTGAGTCATCGGGGGATCCGAGGGGAAAGGTTTCGCAACGAGGCGGGCCTGAGTGGAAGGAGCCTGCAAGGGCTTCCCGCCCCAGAGATTCCCCAACTTAAAAGGCGGCCCTACACAATGGTTCAGGGTTTGTCCTTGGGCACATGTGCAAGACCCAAGAATGACGCCACAAAGCTCCCTAGGGAAGCCTTTGCTAACCTGGTGCCCTCCAAATAGATTGGACTACCTGGGAAGATGGTGGACTATCCTTCATCGGAGGTTTCTCAACAGAAGATGGATGGTCGTCTTGTCAGGAATGCCATTATTATTATTATTATTATTATTATTATTATTATTATTATTGCTGCTGCGATTACTGCATTGCAGGGGTTGGACTAGATGACCCTGGGGGTCCCTTCCAACTCTACGATTCTATGATTCTGTTGACTCCCGTCAACCCCAGCCAGCGCATCCGTATTACTGGAAGGCACCAGGTTGGCTAAAGCAGCCTGCAATCCACTCTGTTCTGTTTTAAGCTGGAATTGGAATACCATCTCTACTTCCGGATTTCAAGAATCCAAGTAATAATCTTCAACCAAGTGGGCAGTTCCTCTCTCCCCAGCCTAATTTTATTTTTTTGTGGGGGGGGGCAGTGTTTGTCAATGGGTCATTGTATGCACTGAAAGGTTTAAATGCCCCTTTCCCCTCACTGCAAACATGATCCCATCCTGCAGTTGGGTGGGGTGGAAAAAGAAACAGATATAAAGGCCATGCCATTTGAAAAGGGAAACGTTAAATGGAAGGGGTCGAAATCATGTCTGGAGAGAGGCAGAATCATAGAGAAGAAAATAGCTAGACCAATCTGTACTGACCATAGCCAGCCAAATAACCTACCCCAACAGCTGTGCGATGGGTCACCTACGACAGGAGGAATTGCACAGCTGTTCCATTATGTGTGTGTTTTCTTTATTTAAAAAAAGAAGTAAATCTGTATTAAAATACACACACCAGCTGGATGCTGGTTTTATCCGTCGTCTTTTAATTTAAAGTCAAACTTAAATTTAAAGGGAAATCATCTGCAAACACTGTAAAAAACCCACCTGGAATCATGAGGCAACCTTCTTCCTCCTCTCAGGCCAGCCAAAGACAGATGAGTATCTTGGCAAATCCATGGGAGGTGATGAAGCCCTTTCCTCTACTCCGGTTTTAAAGTGTTACTAATTGCCTGTAAACTGACACTAAACAGAACCCCCTAACCTGGACATGATCTCTGCAATTCCCAACGTACACCCCTCTATCCGACAGGGGAATCTTGAGATTCCCCAGGCAGAAGGGAGGCTTGAGAGAAGGTCATTGCCCTGAAATTTTTGGAATGCTATCAGCACTCCAAAATCATCCAGATTTCTTAAACCCATTTTGAAGGTATGCAGCCTGGTAGGACTCCAACTCCAGCTGTGAGCTCAGAATAATGTGTGCAAACTGAGGTCGTAAAAGCAGTTCTGAGCATTTATCCAGTCCGTTTCAAGGGCTTCAGATATATCATCTTCTAAATTAGACCAGTATTTATCATCCCCCGAATTGCAAACAAGGCTCAGGCTTGAGAGAAGAGCAGCTTGCCAGGAGGTAACAGCTCAGAGTTAAAATCTGAATTGGAGATTTCCTGCCTCACAGCTCATGTTTTCAGTCATCTTTGCTACACCATCTGCGTGCAAAGTATATATATTTGTGCTCGTTGCAATGGTTCGTGTAATTAGCTACATGCAAAGGATAAGCTACACGATAGCTTTATTTGTATGCACATTTGTATATGAGGTACCTTAAAATAAAATAAAAACCCATCATTAAGGGCAAAACTGGGAATGTAAGATGCTGCTTTATACATCTAGCTCAGTACTGTCTACACTGACTGGCAGCAGCTCTCCAGGGTTTCAGACAAGAGTCTTTTCCCAGCCCTACCTGGATGCATCAGGGATTGAACCTGGGACCTTCTACATGCAAAGCAGATGCTCTAACCACCAAGCCAAGGCCCTTCACCCAAACTACATCTGGTGAAATATGTGTAATTATGCTCTGACCCATTTTTGGGTGGGCACAAGGGGGAATGAAATGAGAAGAGGGTGAGGAGAAAGGTGCCTTAACCCTGTCCCCTTCGGCTCACTTTTCCCCTCAGAATTGCCCTCCCCAAATTGCTCTTCTCTCTGCCAGAAGAAGACAGCAGTCCCTCCCCACTCCTGGACTCCATATTTTCCCCTCAAGGAGAAAAGCAGCTTGGAGAGGAAAATTTGGAAGAGGAAAATAACCAAGCGCCTTTTGGGTCTTATTTTCTGCACATCTGCCCTTGATTTGGAGCATTTCTTTGTGGTATTTTTCAAGGAGGATAAATGTGCATTTGTGACAGCACAGGCTGTGGTCTGCACCATGAGAGGGAAGCAAACCAGCCCCCCACGTCTTGTTAACATCACCACTTCCGCCAATGGGTATCGTCTCCCTATCATCACCACCACTACTAGTTTTTCCCACTTTTGGACTTTAACTGGCCCAACTCCCTATACTGGGTAGAATGGCATGACACTTAGGCATGGGGTGAAAAGGGAGGCATCAACCCAATTACCCAAAACAAAGTATGCTTTACTTAAAGTTTTAGTAAGGCAACAAGTTAGGCAGCAGTATTTTTTCCCAAAAAGAAAACAAGCTTTATAGTTTGAGGTGTTAGCTGTAAGAGTACGTAAAAGAAACACAGGAAAAAATAAACACATTCAGCTAAACCTATTATTAAACAAGCCAATACTTATTGATCTGCAACCCACAATCCAGCTTTTAGGTCCCTTTTAGGTCTTCCTTGGGCTTCTTTCTGCTGCAGTACTCAACTATACTATTTCCAATGTTCCATCACAAAGTATTTCAGCCCTTTTAAGCTCTTGAACTCTTCAACTGTTAATTCTTCAATTACTTTATTTTCCACCTTGATTTATACACATTATTTTCACCTCATCCCAACCTCTCAGCCAATCAGAGGAGGAGGAGACACCTGGTTAAATTTCTATTTCTCAGGCTAAACGTTGGACCTTCCTGTGTACTTTTGACCTTCCTGTGCAGAACTTTTTGCTGTGCACTTCTGACCTTCCTCTCCTGTGCAGGTATAAAAGCCTTAGTCTGATCCCAACTTTTGACAGAGCAAGTTGCTCACTCAGAGCTGTCCGTGATGCAGCAACCTCTGAGGAGCCTTCAGCCTTGCTGCTTTCCTTGTAGGTTCTGGCATCAGACCAGAATACAACAGCCTTATTCTTTCACAACATCCCATGCCTTCTAAACATGCATCTGACTCCACCCTGCACGTAAAGGCTTCTTAGCTGATCTATAGATGATGTTCCTGCAGTTAGCGCCCATGGTCAAATATCAGTGCAGGTGCAAAAGGTGAACCTGTGCCCCACCTTCCTCAGCCCTTGGGTTGAGGACCACCTGTTGGCACAAATCCTGAAAGACCACCCAAACTGCCTCCACCAGATTAACCACTGCAGGCCAAGAACAGGTATACTGCAGGGCACCTATGCACAGAGTGGTCAATATTCAAGGTGGCCGGAGCAGGTTAGCCAAACTGCAATTAATCAGCAGGCCCATAAAGAGCAAAAGCAACATCCTTGCAGAAAATGTCACCCTTTTGGCTGACAAGAATGCCAGGGCAAAGACAGGCTGCTGTTTCACTGAAGGACAAAGCAGTACCATCTGGAGAGAGAAAAAACCACAGTTCCAGCCACTCTGCTGCTTTGGTTCTGACAATAAGTTTATCCTCCCATCACACCATACTCCTATAAAAATTAAGTGGTAAAAAACTCAATTGTAAAGTAAGCAGGAAGGATTTCAGCTTTGATATCCATGATCTGGTAAGATTTGGAGATCTTATGTTCTCATGACCACACAGAAATGCAACCCAGTAGGTCAGTGTTACCCAGCTTACTGGTGCCTTGAACTCCCATCAGCCCTAACCAGCACAGTATAATGTTGGGGCTGATGGGAGTTGTAGTTCAAAACAGCAGGCAGGCGTAAGGTTGGCAAAGGTTGTCCCTGAGGCAGCAAAAACCACCACCAGCCGCTGACAACAGCCTCCAATAGCCTGGTGTCCTCCAGACCTTTTAGACTAGAGCTCCCATCGACTGGCTGGTTTGATGGGGAGTTGTAGTCCAAAATATCTGGAGGCCACCAGGTTTGGGAAGTCTGGTCTGGCTCCAAGATCAGAAGGGAAAGTTGACTATTCCTGGCCCACGGTGGGCTAGTCAGGTGCAAACATGCCCCCATCCCTCAGTACAGTTATTCCCCTTTAATTAAGTGGAAGGATGTGACCAGGATTCTTGCAGGCTTTCCCCAAGCAGAACAGGGTGGGAAAGGAGCCAGTGTCCGAAAAACCTTATCAGCAAGGAACACAGTTCCTCTTCACGGTTTATCTCAGAGCCCAAACTGTACAGCAAGTTCTGAAGCAGCTGCCCCGAGAGCGCGCCAACATTCCCTGCATTGCTCCGTTCCCCCCTTATCTCCTGGAGCAAGAACAGCCTGACAAAGAGGGTACAAAGTATTTTGGAACAGCCAGTGGGCAAGTGGGAGGGGAGGAGGAGGAGGGCTGTGGGTGCAGAAGCCATGTGATCACCAACCTCACCCACAAGCAAGGCCCCAACGCAAGATCAAGGGCATGCAGCAAAGGGAATGGTGTGAGGAACGGTTGCAGCATTTGGGGCTTTTCAGTTCAGAGAAAAGGCGGGTGAGAGGCGACATGACAAGTTTATGAAATTATGCATGGCATGGAGAAAGCGGAATGTTGGAAGACTCGGGACAGATAAAAGAGAGTCAATCTCTATGCAGCACAGAGTTAAACTTTGGAACTCTCTCCCTCAGGAGACTGTGATGGCCACAGACTTAAAAAGGTAAAGGTAAAGGGACCCCTGACCATTAGGTCCAGTTGTGACCGACTCTGGGATTGCAGTGCTCATCTTGTTTTATTGGCTGAGGGAGCCGGTGTACAGCTTCCGGGTCATGTGGCCAGCATGACTAAGCCGCTTCTGGCGAACCAGAGCAGCGCACGGAAAGGCCGTTTACCTTCCCACCGGGGCAGTACCCATTTATCTACTTGCACTTTGACGTGCTTTCGAACTGCTAGGTTGGCAGGAACAGGGACTGAGAATGGGAGCTCACCCCATTGCGGGGATTCGAACCGCCAACCTTCTGATCAGCAAGTCCTAGTCTCTGTGGTTTAACCCACAGTGCCACCTGCTTAGATGGCTTTAAAAAAGGATTGGACAAATTCATGGAAGAAAAGCTACCAATGGCTCCTGACCATGATGGCCATGCTCTGCCTCCACGTTCGGAGGCAGTCATGCTTCTCAATTTCCAGTTGCTGGAAACCACAGGAGTGGAGAGAACAGGTTGCTGGACTAGATGGGTCACTGGCCTGATCTAGGAGCCTGTTGTTATGAGGTATCGATGCCCTGGCCTACAGATCTAGAGAGCAATGGGTTTCGTAGATCTATGAGGTGGGGCATTACATTCTTGGTAATTTAAAATAGTGGGCGGCCCCCACAGATGAGACCTGCTTTTGGGTCACTTTCAAAAGCTGCTCCATCACGTGCTGCTGAAAAGCATCCAGGGGCCTAGTGGGCGGGCAGTCAGTGAATGGCGATGGGTTGGGCCAGTGATGTTTCTTTTCTTTTTTACAGTGATACCTCGGGTTAAGTAGTTAATTCGTTCCGGAGGTCCGTTCTTAACCTGAAACTGTTCTTAACGTGAAGCACCACTTTAGATAATGGGGCCTCCTGCAGCTGCCACACCGCTGTAGCACGATTTCTGTTCTCATCCTGAAGCAAAGTTCTTAACCTGAAGCACTATTTCTGGGTTAGCAGAGTCTGTAACCTGAAGCGTATGTAATCTGAAGCGTATGTAACACGAGGTACCACTGTACTTGATTACGTTTATATCCTGCCTTTCCTCCAAGGTGCTCAAAGTCAGGTACATAGTTCTCCCTCGCCCCATTTTATCCATACAAGAACACTGTGAGCTAAGTAAGGCTGAGACTGGGCAGTAACTGGCCCAAGGTCACCCAGTGAGTTTCAGGGCTGTGTGGATTCAAACCTTGGTCTCCCAGGTCATAGTCCAACGTTCTAACCCCTGCACCATACTGGCTCTCTGGTGTCCCCCTTCCAAGCTCCAGGGTTCCTTAGTCAGTGCCTGACCTGGTCAACCACTGGCACCAGGCCTGAAACCACGGTTGGGTGTTACATTTGAACTAAGCTCATGTCGAAGTCCAAACCAAACTAAGAACAGCTGGCAAAGGAACATCTTGTTGCCAGTAAATGGGTATGCCTGCCTCCCAAATCTCATCCTCTTAGCGCTACTGAGCTCAGGCTTTTGAATAAATATTATCATTAATAATAACAGCAGCAGCATTTGCTATTTAGCAAGGCCAGCAGATGACCTTGATTTCCGTTCCTGCAGGAGCTGCCTGTGTGTAAAGTTACAACACACTTTTTTTTTTGTTCCCGCAAACATCCTCTTAGCAAATGCGGACATTAACAAAATCACAATTTTGGCTCTCTGTCCAGCCCTTTACATTGTAATGCCCTTATGCAATTTAAAGGTGGAAAAACTGCACACTAAAAAGTGAAACTCCTAAATTCAATTCTCACATTAAAGAGCCTAATGAAAATTTGTCAGCAGATTTCTCCTAATATAAATATGCTTACATACAGTTTTCCATAAGATACAAAGTGACTTTCCCTACTAGAATGTATTTTTAATGTTATTTTCAGTAATATATGCATTCTATGTACATTTACCCCAGTATAAGCATTTTATGCATGTATTCTTAACAATTCCACAACCCTCCTATAGCTGAACAAATACAAGCATATAGCTGCCCTATCCCATCCAGTTTGGCTCCGAATGGGTCCCCCCCCAAATTGCCCCAGAATCCTCTCCTCCCCTCCTAGAACATGTGCAGAAGTTCCTCAGCAGATCAGCTGAAAATTCTGCATAAACATAGTAAGATCCTTGGCTTTATTTTAGAAACCAAATGGACTTTGTTCTTTTCTGTACATTCCTTTTAAAATGAACACGTACAAGGCAAAGGGGAAATAATTTATATACAATAATAATTTAGGGGGGGAGAGAGCAAAAAAGGGCCATGAATCTATCTTTACTATCTTACCAGAACATAATAATTTGCCCTGCTGACTCAGGCCAATAGCCCATCTAGTCCAATACCCTGCCCCACAACAGCCAACCACATACACCAAAAGGAAACCCACAAGCAAGACCTGACCACACAAGCCCTCTCTCTCCCTGTGGTTTCCAGCAGACCCATCATGAGTAAGTATGTATGTATGTATGTATGTATGTGTGTATGTATTATTCCATTTTAAAGCTATCCAAGTTGTCAACCATCACTGCCTCCTGTGCAAGTGAGTTCCACGATCTAACTCTGTGCTCCGTGAAGTAGTAGTTTCTTCTGTCTGTCTTGAAGCTTCCAACATTCAACTTCACTGGATGTCTGCGAGTTCTAGTGTTTTTTGGGGGGAGAGACAGAAACTCTCCTCCATCCACTTTCTCCCCATCACACGTTAAGGTCATAAACTTAACTACCAGGAAGAACATCTCAAAGACAAATTTTATTAGAGCTTCAGCTTCAATCTCCAAGAGACTGACACAGCCACCTCTCTACCCTTCGGAAAACTGTCCAGGAACAGATGTTCCAGTTAATTAAATCAAAAGAAGCTTGCAAGAATTCAGCCGTCCATTCCCACCCAGCTTATCAAAATGCAGCAGCTTCCAGGAACACACGTGGCTGAGCCCCTGATAAAAACCGTCTTACGACTGTTCACGTACGCCTCTACCAACACACGTCACTTTGAGCACTGCATATCCTATGCCAGCCTTCGCCCAACCCTGTGAAACCGCAGAGATGTTTCAGGATACAACTCCCAGCCAGCACGTCTCCACCTTTCCACATTCTTCAATTTGCTTTTAAGCAGGTACAAATCACGAATTATCAGCTGGGTCAGATAACCCCGCAGAGAGCAGCGCCATCTCCGGAGAGGCGGGGTGTGTGTGTGTGGTGTGATGGGCAGGGTCTATCAGCTCCGTTTTCAGCTTAGCAGCCAAATATAATCCATTCCCGCCCTTTGCTGGGAAGAATGTTGCGATGGAATCTAATCTATCTTGATCCAAGACAAAGCAAAGAGGACAGGGTGACCAGGAACCGTTTTCTCTCCATACACTCTGAAAGCAGCCATTATGGTCTAAGATTTCGCCTCTTGGCAAACATCCCTCTAACAAAGGTGTGAGAGAGGGCAAAAAATAGCTGCTTTGTTTTTAAACGATTTATTTTTTTTAGTTAAAAATCTGCTCAACTTCTCTGGTTTTACACAATAAACTGGGTTATGCAGGGCCAAGTATACAAGCGGCGCACAAACAACAAAGAAGCTTGTGGCACCTTTAAAGACCAACACATTTATTACAGCAAACTTTAAGAGGACCCCAAGGCCTCTGTTTTTGCTTATCCTGCAAGAGACCAGTACAATCTACCTTTCTGGAAAAAGAGGCGCCAAGGGAATGAAAGAACAAAGCACCACATTATCATCTGGTACCAAAGTGATTCATCAGGGAGTTTATCTGAAGATCGCCAAGACTCACGGTAAACTGGAAGGAAACTTAGCAAGGAAGGAAGATACGGAGTGTTGAAACCGACCCAAAATTGATCCACATCTTTCATGGCAGTCGGGTGGCCGTGAGCACCAGAGATAGGTGTTTTCTCCCTGATGAGCACAGACACCCAGAACTGATTGTGAAAGGCATGAAAGAACCACTTGTAGAAAGCAGTGGCATTTCTTACCGTAACAGAAGTTTGGATAAAGCAAAGATGGTGCGACACAGAGGAGCTGTGAGGGGATATAGGAGCTGGGATGGGATTGGAGTTTGGGTGAGCTATAAGGAGATGGGTGGGGTTTGGCAAGGGGAGTCAGGGGTCTGGAAAGCCATGCAAACAGGGGCAGCAGCACTTACTATATTCAATATTCGTGAATAAAGCCACCAACGCTTTTATACCCTGGCTGCATATGAAGGTAGTGTGAGCCTGGAAAGGAGACAGAGAGGACCTCTGCTTTTGGCTGGAGCTGATCAAGTCTGTTTGCTCCAGCTTGGAAGGCGTTCCTGACCTGCTTCTTCATTTGTGTCACGGCTGTGTCAACAGGAGAACTGTTAGCAACATGGCACAGGCCCAACACGTTCCAATCTTGCTGCAAACAGAGAACAGCCTTCTCTGGTGCTCTCCAGGTGTTGCGGGCCTGCAGCACCCATCAGCCCCACTGCTGAATCCCCCACACTTCCTGTGTACATTTCCTCCATTTTTATTGTCCTGTCCTCCTGCTTTTAATGACTGGCAAGGCCAGATGAAGAAATGTCGATGCCTGAGGCAGACAAGATGGTGCCCACAAAGGCACACACCATACTTCATGTAGCAAAACAAGCTGCCTTGTTGATGGGGCAGCATCTTAAAGGCAGAAAGGGAGCTCTAGAGATGAAGGACAGGCTCTTCATTCCCCCCTCCCCTGCTTTGCTCTCCAGTCCCTCGCTGCTATTGCCCACCCATCCCAAATCTGCCACATGAAGTGGGTGCCCAATCATAGCTGTCAACGGTTTCCTTTTTTTTAAGGGAAATTCCCTTATTCCGAATAGGATTCCTCACAAGAAAATGGAAAAGTTGACAGCTATGTGCCCAATGGTTGGACCAGCCCTGATGAAGAAGAGTCCTGCTGGATCAGGCCAATGAGTCAATGGGATAGATTCCTCAATAGGAAGCCCACAAGCAGGATCTGAGTACAGTGGTACCTCTGGCTATGTACTTAATTCGTTCCGCAGGTCCGTTCTTAACCTGAAACTGTTCTTAACCTGAAGCACCACTTTAGCTAATGGGGCCTCCTGCTGCTGCCGCGCCGCTGGAGCACAATTTCTGTTCTTATCCTGAAGCAAAGTTCTTAACCTGAAGCACTATTTCTGGGTTAGCGGAGTCTGTAACCTGAAGCGTATGTAACCTGAAGCGTATGTAACCCGAGGTACCACTGTACAAGAGCGACTGACTCTCTGTCACTGTGGTTTCTAGCAACTGGTATTCAGAAGCATTGCTGCCTCCAACTATGGAGGCAGAGCCAAGCCGTCATGGCTATCCTCTCTAAATCCTGAATTCCAACAATTCTGCTTTGCTGGATGTCCACAAATTCTAGAGTTATGAGAGAGGGAGAAAGACTTTTCTCTATGCCATGCATAATTTTGCAAACGTGTATCGTGTCACCTCTTGCCCAACCTTTCTCTATACTAAGAAGTCACACTGCAAGCTTCCCTTGCTAAGGAGACCCTAGTTTCACTAGAGGCCCTTGTCAAGAAACCATATTCCTTATTTATTTCAATGTTTTGCCCTGCCCTTCCTCCTGAAAAAGCTCAGTGTGGCAAACAAACCAATTATAATAAAAACATAGTCAAAGGCATTCTAAAAACAGTTAGAAACATTCTAAAAACATTCTCTCAGCTGGTGATTATGGGGTTACCAAGAATACAATCTTCTAGCCATCAAATGCCTTGAGGAAACAGGAAGGTCTTTAAATTCCTCCTAAAAGTCCATCATCTCCTTAGGGAGATATATGCTAGAGCAGACATATTTTACCAGCCTTCCCCAACCTGGTGCCCTCCAGATGTTTGGGACCATGGAGCTGCCTGAGGATGATGGGAGCTGAAGCCCAAAACAGGCTTCAGGTTGGGGAAGGCTCAACATAAAACAGCTCCACATTGAATCCTACAACTCATCTTCACCCCACTTCAAGCACCTCAACCTCTCCTACGGCAGCATCCAAAAACATAATCCTGAAGTCAAAGAAGAAGTGTGTCTATAATTCTTTACTGAACCTGTAGGTCCCATGTTTCAAAACATTTTTGTTCCACTAGAGACCTGCCTCAAATCTGAAGCTAAAGATTTCACAAGCTGAGTTCAAATCAGTTATGTGTAACTCGACCTCTTTGATCCCACTGCCTTTACTCACAGTCTCCCGGGCACCAAAGCTGTCTTGCCTGTTCAAATCAAGCTACTCACTCGCAAATCATAAGGATTGCTATCTATTTGCTCATTCAAAGCATTTAACACCCTGCTCTTCAGCCAGTAAAAGCTCTCAGGGGGACTTACAGATCAATAGAGCACAACACAGTCCTAGCCCTCAGGCTTAACAATCTATAAAGACATGACACAAAAGGAAAAATGAATGAGGAGGGGAAAGGAAAAGAAAGCAACTCAGGTACCAAATTCTTGTTGTTAAGATTCATACAATGAACAGGTTGTATTGACGCTCACTTTAAAAAACAACAACCGGAATGCTTATAGTTAAATGGGGGGGGGGGGTGAAACAGGCTTCAGAGGCCTCTGAGAAATATCCAGGTGACCCAACCTTTTTGGAAATGGCTATAATGCAGGAACAAGTTATTGGCCTTCCAGGGTGGGGCCTCGGCCTTCCAGGACGTACCTGGAATGTGCTGGCTTTTTGTCACTCGCCATGGCAGGTAGGCCAATGGCAGCTCAGTTGATACCACCATCTCCAGAACAAAATGGTTCTCCTGAGAGATGTGGGCTTCCGTTTCTTGACTACGGGTGCTTTCTTGGAGAGATTCTGCAGTCATGTTATGTACGTTCCACTTCTTACTACTATTAAAGCTATAAATGTAATTTTCATCAAAGACAACTGGAAAAAAAACACCTCTTGGTTTTGCCTGAGAGGGTTTCCACGCCAACAACCAAAGCTGCTGGCCTTGAAATGTTACCTAGGCCAGGAACAGCACTTTAGATGGCTTACTGTCAACACAAGAGGAAATTTTGAGCTGACATAACAGGGCTGTTAATTAAAGCTAAGCGGCTAATCGAGATCTTTAGCAGGAATGTAAATAGTGCCCTGCAAGATCAGAACAGAGATCTTGCCAAGCCTTCCCTAATCTAGGAACATAAGAAGAGCCTGCTGGACCAGATCAATGGCCCATCTAGTCCAGAATCCTGCTCTCACAGTGGCCAACTAGATGCCCCAGTGGGAAACCCGCAAACAGGATTCAAGAACAAGAGAAACTCTGCCCCGCTCCTGTGCTTCAACCTCACACCCTCCAGATATTTTAGACTACAGCTGCCATCAGCCCCAGCATCCTACAGCTGTGCTGAACGAGGCTGCAGTCCCAAACATCTGGGGAGCACCAGGTTAGCGAAGCCTGCCCTGCCATGTCTCCATTTTAACCGTCTTTCCCACCAGTACCTCCCCAAAAAGCCCTTGCTTACAGGAACAGCGCTCCAATCCACTGACTATTTTGTCTGCAAGACCCTGACAGATTCTGCTCTCCATCACTGCAGGCTTTTCCAGAGTGGCAGATCTGTCTCCATTATGACGCACTTGGCTTCTGAAGGTGCTTTTAATCAGAGTCTATCAAGAAGGCTTCATAGCTATTAACCTGGCATGATAATCCTGATATATTGCTCTGAATTACAGCTGAAGCATTTGGGAACCTGTCCACAGATCCCAGCCTTTGTTCAGAACAGTCAGCCAGGGAGGTTGTTTTTTGCCAGAGGTTTTAAAGAAAAGGCAAGTTATCTTGACCACTGTGTCTGTAAAAGGCTAAAAGGCAGCTCCCTGACATGTTGAAAAAGGGGTTTGCATGGCTACCCTAGCGGTATGAAAGAAGGGGATAATTTCTAAGGGGTTCCAATGTAGAAGTGTGTTCCTTAGTTAGATAATTTATGTTGCCACCCTTTGCAAAAGAGCAATTTGCAAACAGGCAAATAGATTTTTTTAAATCATACAATAACACAATCCATAAAATAATCCTTAAAAACTGGATAAATGTTACTATTTATCTATATATACTGCTTTGGGCCCCCAAAACACCCACTCTAAAGCAGTTAACAGGATTCTAATTACAACCAGCCAATCAAAAGAATATGAAGTAGCAAAATCTCCCACCAATCACACTGAATATGCGTTTGTGAGCTGGATTCATGCTCTAACCACAGACGCAGCTCCCTGCCATTCCACTTCACTCTTGGGAGCCAGGTGAACCCACACGCATGTACCTGCCAGCTGCTCCACTCTCTCACCAAGGAGCAAGCCTACCCAGAACCCGGGGGAGCCTCCTTGCCCTCATCACACACCCTTGGGGCCAACCAACAACGCTGGCACACTAGCGCTGACCCAGCATCGATGGCAGCCGCCAAAGTGCCCTTGCAGTATCCTCTGCAAAACTGCAAGAGATTGCCTTTTTCTGAATCCTGAGAAGATTGCCCAGCCACCTTGGGTGATCCCTAAGCAGAGGGAAATCTGTCATTTTCAGCTTCTCATTTTTCCAGTCTTAAAGTCAGTTCGCCACATCTGTTTGCGTTGTTAAAAACCCTCCTTAGAATTCATCAGCATTTTAGTGCAAATTCCTCCTAATATACACGTTTTGTATGCAATTTTGCCTAAAGTACATTTGTTTACATAGCAATTTTCCCCCCTTTGCATGTTATTTTTTACCAATATATGCATTTTTATGCACACTTTACCTTAGCACATGCATTTTTGTACCCATTACAACTGCACTGCATAAGTCAGGAAAGCATGTATTTCCAAGGAGGCTGTGTTCTTGCATTGTTTTGCAAAGAATTCGGCAGGTTCGCTTTTAATTGTCAGTTGGGGTCGACTTTCTCCCCCCTCCCTAGCAATCTCCCATCCGTAGAGATCATCACAGACATGTTAATGGAACTCTTTCCCCACCACCCATCATCACCAAATCGCTTGGGCCGTTGGCATAAACACAGCTCTACTTCCAGGAAACATCACCAGCAGGCCCTTTCCCCGAAAGAGAACAGAGCTGTGAGCCACTTGGTTCCGAGAAAGCAAAAGGAGGCCCTAAAGGACACCGAAGATGGGGTGGAGGAGATCGTGCAGCAAAGTCTGTTGATGTTCTTTCCCCTGCCAAAAGGTATCCAGGGACAACAGCAGCCATGAGCTTTTAACAGAATCATTGCATCTAATCTCTTAAGAAGAGAGGAACTGGGACCTGAGGCTTCTAGTTTGTGGACTTTATAAGTTTATGGTTGTTTGGTGGTAAGGGCAAGGAGATCAAGTCCTGCTCAGAGGCACCGCCTCCATTACTAGTTCAGATGCCTCTGAAAAGCCTAGGCCCTGGCTCAAAATAATTCCTCTCCCCAACCCCTCTCTGGACCAAGTGGAACATCTGGCTTTCCTGGGGACCAGACACACTGGCCTATCTCAAATTTCAGAGAGATGTGCTTGTTTTCTAAAAACAAGAGGTGAGGGGACTGAAGCCGGACATCATCTTCCCTGACCTGAAAGCCTTCTCCTCCAGCCTCAGATGTTTGAAGGTTCTGCTTGAGTGTTTCCCACTGGCTTCTGGTTGGCCACTGGGAGACCAGGATGTCAGGCAAGTTAGGTCCCCTCTGGACCTAACTTCATCAGGCTCTTCTTATGGAATCAGAGTGCCGTATAACCGCTCCAACACCATCATGAGTGCAAATCATCACAAATGCACACTGAGAAGTCTGAGAAACCTGCATCAATTTTTTCCAAGTGCACAACTTTGCAATCTCAATTCTCTCTCTCTTTGGCATTGCAGGGGGCATTGCATTGTAGATGACCCTCAGGTCCCTTCCATGGTTCGGAGTTGTCAGCACCTGACTACTGCTCAATTTGCCTCTTCCAGCCCCTCAGGGAGCTTCTAAAACACCTCCTGGCTCCCTTCAAACCCGTGGGAAAATCAGCTCTGGTCTATTGGGGCCTTTGGGTTTTCCCCCAGAGCTCCTTTATCAGAAATCCCAATGAAGAGCCGCTCAGAGGTCTTAAATGACCCGCTAATCCCGCATTCGCCAACCCGTTAATGGAATTAAAAGGCCCTTCAGAGAACTTTAAAGCCACCACTTAAATCTGTGGCTTGCCTGAATGCTGCTCTGTTTGTCAGGCAAACGCTTAAACAGTCAGATGTAAAAGATTAAGCTGGGGATCTGCAGAATAAGGAGTACGCGAGAGCTCACGCAGCCGCCTGGGTCCTGCCAACATATTCCTAATTAGTTTACAGCTATTTAATATTCTTACAAGCCAGTGAGTGAGTTTGAAAGTTTCTGGCTTATTAATTAATTCCCCAAATACAGGAAGTTTACATTTTTTTTTAAAAAAAAAAACAACACTCTTTCTTATTTGGCTAGAGGGAGATTGAGAATTTGAGACCGCCCAGTCCTTTCCAGACCCATTCACCAGGCAGGAACCCAGGGAAGAAAAAAGAGGCAACTGCTCCTCATTTATTCCCCACAATAACCCTGTGAGGTAATGACGGGCCTAAGGGCACCCAGGGAGCTTCATAGCCAAGTGGGATTCGAACCCTGGTCTCCTGGGTCCTAGAATAATATTCTAACCACTGTACTGCACTGGCTCTCACTATCTCATTTGAGTTAGATCAGGGATAAGGGAGTGCCCCTTTGGATAATGAGGTTTTTGTTCCTTATTGCACGCTCAAGATCACTTGATATGTCTCCGTTTTGCATGTGTTCGTTCATAAGTCTCCTACTTCCTGTTTCCCCATCAATCTACAAATTGATATTTTTCAACCCGCGTGAAACACTATCTCTGAAGCCACTTTTGTATTTCGCAAACTATGCATCTTTGTACCCATTTTATCTGCGTAAAACATGCACTGAGGCAGGTTTTGAGCCAAAACCTCTTATCACCACATGCAATGCCAGCGTGGTGTAGTGGTCGGAACATCGGACTAGGACCTGGGAGACCAGGGTTCAAATCCCCCACTCTGTCATGAAGCTCACCGGGTGATCTCAATCACTCGCTCTCAGCCTAACCTCCCTCACAGGGTTGTCGTGAGGGTGAGATGGGGAGGAAAAGAGCCATGTACTCCTTAGAGGAAGGGATATAAATGCAACAAATACACAATAAATAAACAAAAATCCTGGGCAATGGAAGAAGAGGGTCAAGATGTTGGGGTACTGCTTCCATC
This sequence comes from Podarcis muralis, assembly GCF_964188315.1. Taxonomy (NCBI): domain Eukaryota; kingdom Metazoa; phylum Chordata; class Lepidosauria; order Squamata; family Lacertidae; genus Podarcis; species Podarcis muralis. The sequence continues at coordinate 32,560,392 of NC_135668.1, forward strand.
TCTTTAGAGCCAGCATGAGGACCAACAAGATGATTTTACAGTATTGTTCTTTTGCACCCAGCGGCCTGATCCTGGCCATAGAAACATCACACTGCTAAGTCTTGCACTGAGACATTGGTGCACAATTCCTCAGCAGCAGCCACCCTTTCTGCTGGGAATCTGAAGCTCCTTTGGTCCAGAGACCCACGGCGCTCGCTTGTGTCCCTGGGAACAAACGTGGGGCCCAGCCTAGCCCATCCTGATGCTAATCTTGCCCCCACCTCCCAACCGTTTCCACTTGCTTTGTGTTTCACTAAAAATACAGCTGCAGAGGAAATTTCTGTTGCGGGGTGGATACCTTCCTTCTTGGGAGGGGCTTCCTGCCAACACCCCGACTCAAAAACAACCAGGCGGTTCAAGTTCCTGACCAGAACTCTAATGGGAGGCGGGAGAAGGAGAGGAGGATGCTCTGAGGTCATGCGTATGGCACCGAGCGCACACTTTGATCCCATGCCCGCCCCGGACCCTCCCTCGGTTACGGGCTTGCGCTTTCTGCAAGAATGCTGGCAGATCCACACCGCAGATTTTAAGCACGTTCAGCGCGCATCTAAAGCACTTCCTCCCAAGGCATAATGGGAACTGTAGTTTAAGGGTGCTGGGAACTGTAGCATAGTGAAGGGGAAACGACAGAAGGAAATGATAGCGATAATATGAATAGTGGTGACAGGCAGGGAGAAGGAAAAGCCAAGGGGGTCAAGGTACCAAGAGGAACATCAACATGTTTTATAACAGGGTTGGGGAACCTACGGCCCTCCATGCTTCTTATCTGGCCCTCGGAACTCTCCCGAAGCCACGCCCCTGCTCCACCCCCTCCTGGAGGATTACTGCCTGCCTGGGACACGTCCTTGAATTCTGATGATGTTTCCTGCTTGCCTGGAGGATGGAAAGCGCAGCAGATGTAGAAACTAGCCCACTGTACAAAGATAAAATTGACACTCATTCCCCTGCCCGCTTTTGCCTCTAACCCTCCCCACTGTGGGCATGTGGCCCCTGGAAGGTTGCCCACAGGAAATTGCGGCCCTCGGGCTGAGAAAACTATCCCCACTGCTGTTCTAGAGTCCAACCCCTCTGTAATGCAGGAATATGCAGCTGTCCTATACAAGAATCAAACCTGCAACCTTGGCGTTATCAGCACCAAGCTCTAACCAACTGAGCTACCTACCTGGGACGATAACATGTCTCATTGGTTCTAGCAACAGTGGCAGGCTCTCAAACAGCCATGAATCTTCCTTGTCCTCTCAGAAAAGCATGCCGTTGAGGCCAAAAACATGGCACCGTGCAATCTTCCCTCGCAATCGGAGCTTCTCTGATAAAAGACATAAAACGAACCTTTCCTGGGCTGGATATGAATGTTTTGAGTTTTTAAAAGCCAGTCCTGTATAGAATCTGGAAAACGTTTGAGGAGGGTCTGCAGTTCCGTTGCAGAGGACCCTAAATCAGAGCCTCACCAGTTAAAAGTCTGCAGGAGAGCAACCAGGCTCTGCGCCAAAGGCCACAATCCTGCAAGACGTCAGAAATGGATTTTAATTTTAATTTTTTTTAAAAAAAAGAGCAGGTCTATAGTCTTCAGTATAAACCTGAAAGCACAGATACATTTATGTGCTGAACTCTGAGAACTGAGGGGGACATATGGATGAACAAAAGTTACAGCAGACAGAAAATGTTAGTCACTGCCCCTCACCCCAATAATGCAGAATAAGAGGAGGGTGGGACAAAAATGTAAATATACTTATCTGCCTCATTTTGGCAGGTTGCATAACTGAGATTTCCATGGGGCATATAATTTAATTTATTCCCTTTTTTAAAAAAATCATACAGTGATACCTTGGTTTACGAACTTAATCCATTCCGGAAGTCCGTCCTTAAACCAAAGAGTGCTTTCCCATAGCAGCGGGGGACTCAATTTACAAATGGAACACACTCAACAGGAAGCGGAACATGTTCTGCTTCCAAGGCAAAGTTCACAAACCAAAACACCTACTTCCGGGTTTGAAGCATTCTTAATCCAAGCTGTTCATAAACTAAGCTGTTCTTAAACCAAGGGACCACTGCCATGAGTTCAACTTTACTCAGGAGAGGGGCCGGCGCTTCCCTTCCCCTTAGCGATCCATTCGCAACATGCGAGAGCGATTTCCACCCACTCCCCTGGAAAACATCACAAGTGGGCTAATTAGTGCTGGGAAGGCTGCAGATCCTGCCCCAGGGTCTCTCTAATAAGGTGTTTCGCAGCAGCTGTAATTTAAGCTTTATAAACCTGACCTGATGGTGACCCTCTCTGTTCGCTGTTGCTTTTTCTCTTTTTCAAAATCCTGCGCAGAGCAAGAGCGGAAGTGTATTTGTAAAGGAGTCAAGGGAACATGACGGCATTCTCAGGAGCTGAGCTACATGCCCTTGCCTGAGGTTATCAGGGCTCCTGGCCTGGGGCTCGTTACAATGCAAAGACACCTATAAAATCCGCAGGGTTCTCGACCGGTTTAAGACGTACCTGGTGCAAGATTGTCTGCCCTTGCCTGGGAGCAAGCCCCATTAAAAATATTTATTCATGTGCTCATTTCAAATAATAATAATAATCCGCCCATCACCCAAAGGTCCCAGGGCAGAAATGCACACATTTCAGAATCAAATTTAACTATAAAATGCAAAGCAGCATTTTTTAAAAAAACTGGATTCAAAATACAAATTACCATAAAACACAGCAGCAACCAAAACCCAAATACACCTCTCTCTTGCACACAAACCCAAAGGCCTATGCAAAGACCAGGCATATATGGATAGGATTATTCTGTAAATTTAACTGTATTTCAAAGAAGAGCTCACAAATCACTAGTCCACATTGAGGCTGTTTTTTTTTAAAACAAGGCTGCCTGTCTAAACACCACTATGAAAAACCATTTCCAATACAGGAAATTTAAATGAAGAGCGGAATTTTTTTGTCAAGTTTCTCAGCTAGGTAGCAATTCTGACTTGTTTTATTATTGTTGTCGTTTATTTCTCCAGTTTAATTACATTTGCATGGAACCAAGGTGAGTCATGTCTGATGCAGAAGAAGTTTTGCAAGTCTGGGTAGGAGGGAGGGGGAACAATACTTCAAACAAATGTTGGGACTTCAGTTATCCATGTAGTTCCTTCTGCCCACACCCAAACAAATACCCTTTACTCTATCGAGAGCCAATCCAAAACTGTCTGCAAACTTTTGCAAACCTGCTTAGCTTCCCTTCAATTATTCAGGACACAGAATCTGGGTTTCGTGGTTGCAGAATTCCCGTTTTGCCTGCCTGTTTTGCTACAAACCACCAAATGGGCACACCTTCCATCTCGCATGCCATGAGGTCGGAATTAATGGAGTTAATATCTTAGCCCCCTTTTCAGCCTAGAGAATCTGCTGATGGCATGACCCCAGGCGCCTGTAAATAGAGCCCTAACGACACATCTTGACCTCATTTGCCACAGAGTAACTAAGGACCACTTCATTCCCCTAACCCTTCCCCTTCCGCTAATGCCAGATTATCCCTCCCACCACCACACCCCTCCCTGGTGCAGGACAGCCCAACTAAAAACCTCCCTCTGCTGTGTATTCATCACAGTCCTGACACTCACTCCCAATGTCCACTCAAAATGCTGCTGGGTGCCCCTACCCACCCACCCACCCGGCCAGCCTTTTTGCATTCCTTCAAAGCAAGTCCATCTGCCACCTCCAGCCGAAGAGAAACACAATCAGGCATTTTCAGTGGCTGGGCAAGGGATGGGAGAATCTGACTATTTCAGCCTCTTTCAGCAGCTCATTTCCCCAACCTTAACATCTACACATTTCCATATAAGTTTGACTAGTCCTCATGAAAATCCGTCATGCATTTCAATGCTGATCTCGCCCGATATCCACATCATTGTATGCAATTTTGCCCAAAGTACACATTTTTTTGCAAAACAATTCCCCCAATACAATGCATTTTTGCATCTTATTTTCACCAACAGGGACATTTCTATGCACACAAGTATACACATTCTGTTACGCATAACTTGGCCGGCAAACTGCTTTGCAAAATCCAAAATTTCAAAGGCTGTCTGCTCTCTGTTTCACGTGTTGTTTCAGAAATTGCAAATTTGGTAGCTTCCTCTTTAAATGCAAACTCAGTCAGGCATGTGCAGCATGCCTTCAAAGTGTGCTCTCATACTACTCTATAACATTCATGGGAACAGTCGTTTGCAACGGGTGCTGGGAACTGTGGCTCTGCGAGGCCAGCGCGCTTGACAAACTACAGCTCCCAGGATTCTTTGAGGGGAGTCATGACATAAAGTGGTGCAAGTGTGCTTTAAGCGGAGAAATATACCATATTTTTTGCTCTATAAGACTCACTTTTTCCCTCCTAAAAAGTAAGGGGAAATGTGTGCGTCTTATGGAGCAAATGCAGGCTGCGCAGCTATCCCAGAAGCCAGAACAGCAAGGGGGATCGCTGCTTTCGCTGCGCAGCGATCCCTCTTGTTGTTCCGGCTTCTGAGATTCAGAATATTTTCTTTCTTATTTTCCTCCTCCAAAAACTAGGTGCGTCTTATGGTCTGGTGCGTATAGAGGGAAAAATAGGGTAAATCACGCTTGTGCATGGCCGCCACCATCCTGGAAAGTCCAGAGCAACCCAGAAACCTCTGGCTGCTCAGAGTTAGACACACACGACCCTCCGAATGTGCCCGAAATTGGCCTTACCTTCTTCCCACTCTCCGAGCTCAAGCTGTGCTTGTGCCTCTTGAGGTTTCGGTTGCTCAGATCCAGCTGGGGCTTCCAGGCCTCACCATTGTTGTCACTTGCAGTCGGCTTGACCGGCGACACCTCGGGGTTTGCCACGATGCCCGTGCGGGCCATCTCCTCGGTGCAAGTGAGCTGCAGGCTCCGCAGGTACTCGTCGGTCTCTTTGTCCACCACCAGCAAGCGAGTCTCTGCTTCCACAGCCTTGATGCGCTGCACCACCTGGCGAAGGATGGGCAGGAAAGGAAGAAAAACAAATATGAGCAGGGACTCCCAGGGGTGGGAACCAAGCAATTACGGCTACAAAATTTCTGCCGAGTGCAGACCGTATGCCTGGTGCATTGTGTTTATTTATTTGCTGCGTTTATATCCCAGCTTTTTCCTCCAAGGAGCTCAAGGTGGCATTCGTGGTTCTCCAGCGAATCCTCACAACAACCCTATGAGGTAGGTTGGGCTAATCTAGCCTATTAACCAGGCTTCCTGAACCTTGGCCCTCCAGATGTTTTTGGCCTACAACTCCCATGATCCCTAGCTAGCAGGACCAGTGGTCAGGGATGTCTCAAAACATCTGGAGGGCTGAGGTTGAGGAAGCCTGCTATTAACCAATGGTTTCCTTTAACCAGTGGATTGAAGGCACGGCAGCACTCGCAACATAGGAACGGATTGCTCATAGATGCAGGGTTTGTTTGGCTAAATATGCTGATAAAGAAACTTTTTATAAAACTTTTTATAAAAGTATGGAAATAGTTTATTGAATAGTTACAGATAAACTGTAAACAGATAAAAACATTGGCAGGATTATTGTAACAACCTGCAGTTACATAAGAGTTTAGATTTAAAGAAGATACCATATTTTTCCATGTATAAGACTAGGTTCCCCCCCCCCTAAAAATAATGTCAAAAATTAGGGGGCATCTTATACATGGATAGTGCCGAGGGTGGACTGTGTATTTTTGAGTACCCAAAAATAGGGGGCATCTTATACATGGGGACATCTTACAAACGGAAAAATACAGTAAATAAATGAATAAGTTAAGTTAATTTGGATATGCAGAAGGTATTAAAAATAAATTTAAAGAACCACAGAAAGAGGGGGAAGGAAGTCAAGTTTTAAAATGTCAAAATGATTGGAAAATCAGTGAAATGTATATAACTGAAAAGTATATATTTTTTTTAAAAAATGGATAAATATACTAATATTTGGAACAAGTTTATACAGAACATACTTTATTAATCATATATGTATTAAGCATATATAATGAAATATCTGTTACCATTTATTGTATTATGTTTCTTCTCTTTCTCTCCCCCCCCCCCCTTTATTTTGTACAACTGAAAAGCTTTAAAATATTAATTAATTTTAAAAGAAAAAGGGGAAAAGGCTAGGAGGCTGTGACCAGCCCAAGGTCACCCAGCAAGCCCCATGGCCAAATGGGGATTTGAACCTTGGTCACTCCCGGGTCCTGGTCTGACACTCTAACCGCTACACCACACTGGCACCACAGTGGAGCAGAGCTGTGATGCATTCACTTTCTGGATTTCAGGGCAGAGTGTGGGGAGCGGGATGGAAAAAAGTGGAGGGGCATGGGACAGACTTGCAAACTCGAGGATTTGGTGGGGTGGTGCAAGGGTTGGAAAACTTTCAGCTAACATAATGCCCATAATGAAAAGTATGGCTGCAAGACCTACCTAAGATTAATCCACTAAATATTTAGTGGATTCACTAGAAAGAACCAAACTGGTGGACAAGGCAAGTTCTGGTTCTGGTGTGTCACTGTAACACCGTCAAGACAAGACAACCAGCTGTGGCTTTCATGGGCTGGGGATGATGTTGACAGGTGTGACCTTATTCAAATTCTGTGCTTGCCCAGTGCAGTTACGTAAGTCCCCCCGCCCAAGCTATCAAAAACAGTGTGCAGACTGACATGCCACAGACCCATAACTCAAGCTGTAATGCTTTATATCTGTCCTTGACTCAATTTTACTTTGCAACTTTTCCAACCAACTCTCAGGATCCTCTGCGCAAGGATTTGGCAGGAAACTTCAGAGTGTATTCAACTGAGGCTGGGGGAGGGGGACAATTTTAGCAAAATCCACAGACAGTCCAGGGTAGTATTTTGGAACAGGATTCTGTAATCTGAGAGGTGCATACCTTCATCTGAGGATACCTGCCTCCAGGTACCTGCTTTTGACCTTCCTGGAGACATCTGTTTGGCTACAATGGGATGATGCTACACTGGCCAGGCCTAACGTCTGGTCCAGCTGACATTCTTAATTACAGCTAACTGGAACTTCCATGTTCAGAGGAAGTCTACCTGAGTATGCCAGATGCTGAGGCAAACGACCATAGAAGCAGGCTACTGCCTGCATTCTCTGTTTACCGGTATGTGATTCCTGAGACCACCTTGCCAGCCTCTGTAGGAAGCTGGATGCTGGGCTAAGTGGGGACTTGCTTGACCTAGCGGGGCTCACAATCTCATGCTACCTTACAGAGATGGCCTTATACTAAGGAAAGATGGAGCAGCATGTTTGGACACTGTTAAAGGCAGTAAATTGGACTACCTTTGGTACAAGGGGAACCTGTTAGCCAGGTGGCTCAGGAATTTGAAGAAACCAAAAACAAACAAACAGTGCAGTTAAATCAGTGGTTGCTGTTAAACCACAGATCAATCGTTTTTATTGTTTATGCAGAGAATTATGCAGAAATTATGGTTTGAATTTTCTGGTTGTTTGCCGTAATTGACTGACTGATTGATTGATTGATTGATTGATTGACTGATTCAGTGATTGAAATCGGTACACTTTTGAAAAGATCAGTCCTCCGTCTAGATACAAAATGGCATCCAATGGTACCCAAAAATAGCCAAAACCCTGCTCCTTGATCTCAGGGGCCAACATGAAAAATCTGCTCACTGTATCTTAACATGTTTCCAAATGCATAAAAGAACAGATGGACAAACAGCTTTCCAAAATTCATGGCAGATGGCACAGAGTTAAAATCTATGAAAGTTAAGCAAATATTAGAGAGAACAGCCTTCCCCTACCTGGTGCCCTCCATGACTGCATGAATCTGGGGGTGATGTGACTTGCTGTAGCCCAAAACATCTGGGGGGCGCTAGGCTGGGGAAGGCGGAGACAGATGCTGTGCAGGATTACCTCTTGCAAGCATGTACCTGCCCACGTGCTAAGAGATCATCCCAGGAGGCCCCTTAGGCAATTAGTAACCAGAGAGAGAGGGTCCATTTCCCCTCTGCTGCTCTGCTCATTGAATGCTTTTCCCAGCTGTGCAAAAGCATGACAGGCAGACCAGCAGAGACTGCCAGGGGCCCTGCCTGCATGGTCAAGAGGTGCGATGGCAGCCCGTGCCAGCCATTTGCTCCTGCATTTGCCCACATGCAGCTTCTCAGAGAGGACACTGTCCAGCCACCAAGGTACCAAATGACAAACGATGCTGAGGACCTAAGTGCCTCTTCATTCATCTACCCTGAACACAAGGTTACGCAGCCAGTCTCTGTGGATGACAGAATGCCCATGGTGTGAAATTTACAGAGTGCAGCCCATCTTAAAATGAACTAACTAAACTGAGCCAGGGAGCTGGAAAATCCTTCCTGCCTGCAATCTCCAGAGTCAATGAGCCAGGCACTGCCAATCATACGCTTGCTGGAAGAGCAACGATGTGAGTGCCAGGCAGGCCTTCTGCTCCCTTTCAGAGCCACTTTGCATCAGCCACCTGGTGACACATACCATTTATGGCCCCAGAGAAGTAGGGGGTAGGAATGACCTATTCGCCTCTTCTTCCAGTTTGCAAAAGTTCCGTTGCTTGTTCGCCCAAGGACACCTCTTGCTTACTGCAGCCGACCCAGGCGAGCAGTTACTTGCAAGCCTGCATTCATCTACCAATATGAAAATTTCCACAGATGCATTCGTGCTTTATGCTTTGTGCAACTAATTCACCTGAGCTAGAGAGTTAGAGAAGAACGTTGCCAATCCAGCTTGACTCCTACATGCACAAACGAAAGGAAACCCCCGTGGCTTGAAAACAAAACAAAACAAATCCTAAAACCTGATTTCCGACGCAGATTCCAGCCTGCTCATTCCTTCCCATTAAGACGGCCTCCGAGCTCAACCGCAGAGCAAGTAAATGTTTCAATTGTGCAGCAATTGCAATGAAGGATCAGAAGGAACGCAGAGCTATTCAAGGAGCTTTGCAAAAACACAAGCAATACACATAGCAGGCCAAGGGAAGTGAACAGAGGCCTGGACCACAGAGTAAGGCAGTGGCAGAGGTGGGTCAAAGACAAAGGCCTCCACACTCCTGGAAGCAATTGGGCTTTGGCGGGAGTAAGTTCCTCAGCAAAGCAAGGGAAGCTGGTCACTTTTGTGATGCAAGAGAGCAGCTGATCACCTCTCAAATCCTCTTTGGGGCTTGGCTTGATTGCTTGTTTCTTTGTATACCACCCTATACCCTTGGATCTCAGGGCAGTTCACAACATAAGATCACAATACAGAAATCAGAAAATACATAACAATAGCCCCCCCCCCCAAAAAAAGACAACCCAATAACCTTCTCTTCCACAGCACATTTTAAAAGGGCATAAATACAAGTTCTAATTACCGGTATTTTGGTATCTACACTCAGAGCAAGGCATAGCTACTCTCTCCAGCGCAAACAGAAAGACTCTCCTACAAACATTCCCATTCACCCCATCACTGCCACTGTCACCTCTGATCTCTGCCTGTCCACTGACTTCTCACTTCTACAGCTTCAGACGTGGTTGCCTGACCATATTGTCTTGCCTGACGCTGTTGCTGTCTAATAGCAACAGGGAGCATCCCTCGGTACCAAGGGAAATGTACAAGGTAAGCCACACCACAATCATTTCATAGAAATCACTTAGGCCTCCACAAAATGTGCCTGCACATTTTACTCCATAACTTTCTTTCTAGGAAGGCTGGAGACTTACTTTTTTAAATAGATAAGAAAGGAAAGAAAGCTCAGAATCTGGGGCACCTGCCCAGAGGCACCCATGGGTGCCATGGCGTATGCAGGTGCTAGGTTGGCGACCCCTATTGTACAACATGGCGGCTCATCTGCTGGGGGCCACCTGTGCTAAAGTGTTTGCGTTTTTGTGATGGCCTATGTTTTCCAGCAAATAAGTCTGACTGACTGAATGCAGGTATTTCATACAGTGCCAAGCGACAGCTTCTTGAATCCTGAACCAAGTGGATCTAGATAATCCCAAGAGTTGGTGCCCAAGTCAGCTGAATGTTAATCCAATGCTAACTGTCAGAAGATTCAGGACAGATTCAAAAAAGTACTTCTCTGCACAGTTAGCATTGTTAAACTGTAGAATTTGCTACCAGAAGATACAATGGCGGCTATAAACTTGGATGGCTTCGAAAAAGGACTGGACAAATTCATAGCTGGCTCTTCTCAGGTTCTTCTGTCAGAAACTAATTTCACTTGAGAGCCAGGCTTGGCATGGAAGGTGAGGACACAGCCAACACCCTACTGTCCTGCTGCAACATCTCAGTTCCACAGACGCTGCTCATCTACATCCAATTTATGCTCTCCCTGGCTTGGTAACCAAGAGGCAAAATGGCACCAAACAGGGAGTAGGGCAGATTTTGCCCAGAGACTGCCTGCTGCCAACCCCAAAACTAACATTCTGAGATTCTCGCTCTACTCACTCAAGCTGTGCTAAGCGTCACCAACCTGGTGCCTTGCAGATGTTGCTGGACTACAACAGATTAAGTCAGACAACATCTGGAAGCCGCCAAGCTGGTGCCGGCTGCTTTCTACACCATTCACAATTCACCACAGTACTTAACTGCCGTTCTGTCTAAGCCAAAAAAAGTCCTACAGGATAAAATCTCTGTTTATAAGAGCAAATACTTAGCCTAAAAACCTCAGTTGCTATCACTGCTCTTTTTCTATATTCTCCCTAGCTTCACGATATGCATTCCAAGAAGGAGTGACCATGACTGCATGTGAAATTTTCATTTTATTTCCTTTTTCTCTTTATTTTATTTTCCTTTGTTTTCTTATTTTTGCTTCCGTTCCTTTTTAGATTAGATTTCAAAAGCATTTCTTGTATTCTGGAGTATTATAAAAAGATACTTTGTACTGGGTATGAACTTTTGCATATCTTTGGATAAGCATCAACAAAAATTGTTATTGGAACAAAATTGCAAACGAAATTGCCTGCCCAGCTTAATTCTTTTGGATCACCACGAGGATCCAGAGCTCAAGCCTCAGGCATTCACTAGAGCACCAATCTCAAGAGACACAGAGTGGTCCGGGGGGGGGGGTATATTTGTCAAAAGGGACACTGTGGCACCCAGCTTGGCAGATCCAAAACATCCATCCAGCGAGCAAGTCGTGGCAACCAAATAGATAGAGTGAGTGTCAGGCACCCGTACGAAGGGTCACTTAAAGCCTCTTCTGAGTAGGGTTGGGAAAGCCTCCCTGCCAGAAAACTTGAAGAGCCACTGCCAGTAAGTGAAGGCAATATTGAGCTAAAGGTGTGACTCATTATAAGGCAGCTTCCTGCACTCTCAGATCTTTGGGGAAGGGCTGCAGCTCAGTGCTGTCCACACTGACTGCCAGAGGCTCTCCAGGGTTGCAGACAGGGACATGCCCAACCTAACCTGGAAATGCCATTGTTGAGGATTGTACCCCAGGACCTTCTGCATGCAAAGCAGGTGCTCTGCCACTGAGCTATCCAACTTGATCAATAGTCTGACTTGGTGTGAGCTTCCTACGTTCCAACATTACGCTTTGATGCATGCACCTATGGCGTTGGGCTTGCACGCCTGAAAACATTTGCAGCCGCAAGAACCTTACAGGCTTCCAGGGACCTGTATCTGCTGCAGCACCTTCACAAGTACACATAACTAAGAAGGCCTTAGGAGGTCCACAACCATGTCCGCTTTGCATGCATAAGGTTCCAGGTTCAATCCCCAGCATCTCCGGGTAGGGCTGGGAGAGAACCCTCCTTGAAAGCCTGGAGAGCTGCTGCCAATCATTACAGACGACACTATGCTAGACGGACCCAATGGACTGACTCAGTACAAGGCAGCTTCCTAACTGAAAACCCTGAGACCCAGGGCAGGAAAGGGGCACTGAAGGTGGGTGCCTCCTTCGCACATATCTACCAGCAAGAGCAAGCAAGCTGGTTTGGAAGCCCTTATCAGGCAGCCTCAGAGCAGCAGGGGGATGGGAACAGTCGTTTTGGCTCCTATCTTGGTGGCCTGCCTTCACCTCTGCTCCCCAAAAGGGCATTTCCCCTCAATCTGGCACTCCAGAGCCACCCCAGCCCCATCCAGAAGTCAGCCCTTCAAAGCAGGTTGGATCAGGCTAAGAGTCCCTAGCCCACAGCTTCGGACATCTCTAAGGTCTCCGGCGCAGAAAACCACAGTGACAGCCAGCTCCCCAGGGGGCCGTCGTCATTTAGAGGTAGACTGCGTGGCCTCAGGAGGTTCCATCGGGCCACCAAGTCAGACGGTTGCCAGCATCAATCGATTCTGTTGATTGACGTCCTGCTTTTAATTAATTGATGCCCTGCTTTTAACTAATTGACACCTCTTCTCCCAAACGCTGTTGTTAAACCAAAACAGATGCCAGTCTAGGAGTCAGACGTGCCTTGCCAGGTCGTGGCAAGGAAGGTCCACCCAAGCCTCCTTGGGGAAGCCCCACCTGAGCCCTCTCGTGTCGCAGCTGCTCAGCAACGGTAGACTGCGCCTGAGCCTGGAGGCTCACCGTCAGCCCTACCAGCACCGGCAGACTGCGGCTGAGCCTTGGCGGCTTCCCGTCGACCCCCACCCCACCCCGAGCGCCCACCTGGTGGTGCGTCTCCTTCTCGACGTTGAGCCCGTTGACTTCGACGACGCGGTCCCCGGCGCGCAGCCCCGCCGCCTCGGCCGGCGAGTCGGGCTCCACTTTGCGGATGAACTGGCCGCTCTTGCCCTTCTCGCCGTGCAGGTGGAAGCCGTAGCCGTTGTCGCCCTTCAGCATGTGGCAGAGGCGCGGCTGCAGAGGTGGCGGCGGTGGCTGCTGGCGAGCGCGGCTCCCGGGGGGGCCTCCCGCCCCGGCTGCGGCCGCCGACGCCGCCCCGGCCGCCTCGGCGTCCTGCTCCTTGGCCATGGCCGGCCGGCCAGCCCGCAGCCTGTGCAGCAGCAACCGCGGCAGCAGCTCCCGAGCCGCCTCCTCCTGCGCCCCAGGCGCTTCCGACGGTCGGAGAGCGGCGAGGGGGCGGCCCTTAGGGGGGCGTCGCCGCCGCTGGGCCGCCCCGAGGGACCATCCCGACCCTCCCGCCTGCGCCCGCGACGACGACGACGACGACCAGGCGCCCGGCCCTGGAAGCTGCGGCGGCGGCGGCGCACCGATGGGCCAGCTCGCGAGCGGACGGCGCCCCCCTGAGCGCTCGCAGGCCGAAGGCGCAGCTGCGCCCTCCCGCCTCCTCCAGGCTGCAACCCGGAACCTTCCAGAGATGGGGAGGGAGGGGGTCCCCCCTTCTTCCTCCTCCTGCAGTAACCTCTCTCTTCCCCCCGAGGGCAGCCTGGGCAAAGGACCCCCAGATGCCGGCGGGGTCAGGAGAAGCGGCTGGGTTAGAACCTTTGGTGCTGGGATGAATTAAAAGGGGCGGCGGAGTTCGTTGGGGCAAGGCAGCCCTTCTCCCCGGACCCCCAACCAGTTTTTCGAAGGCCGGCCTCGGGACTCCGGCTGAAGCAGCCGCCCAGCAGAAAGGGGAGCAAAGCGTGCCTCTGGCCTCGTGCAAAGCGCCATCCCCGTCTTTTCGCAGCCACCCTTTTGAGAGGCGAGGCGGGGAGTATTCGGAGCAGGAAGGATTCCTAGGCAGGGCTGGATCTTTAAGAGTTTTGGGGCGCAAAAGTGTACCGGGAAGAAAGGGGGCAAAAGGGAGGTGCAGCTTTTGCCAAGCTGGTGCCCTCCTCATGTTGTTGGCCTGCTATTCCCATCAGCCAGGAATGATTGGAGTTATAGTTGAAAACACTTGGACCGCACTGGATAGAAAGGGGAGAGAGCCTACGCTTACTCCGCATTTGCTTCATTGGCATGCAGTGGGAACGGGACTGAGTTAGGCATGTCCCTTTGCCAACCTTCGGTGCCCTCCAGCTGTTTGGGACTACAACTCCCATCAACCCCAAGGAAGCACAGACTTAGGATGCTGGGGCTGATGGGAGTTGTAGTCCAAAACTGCTTCAGAGTGCCAGGTCAGCGACTGCTGGTGTACAGGATTGGAGGTATCCCCTTCATGTTTCCAAGATTCACTTCACTTGCTGATTATTACAGCCACTGCATTTTAAAATAATAATGTCTGTCTAATGTTCAAAGGGTTTCACATTTTATTTTCTTGCTTACTATATTTAAATAGGGACGCGGGTGGCGCTGTGGGTAAAACCTCAGCGCCTAGGACTTGCCGATCGAAAGGTCGGCGGTTCGAATCCCCGCGGCGGGGTGCGCTCCCGTCGTTCGGTCCCAGCGCCTGCCAACCTAGCAGTTCGAAACCACCCCTGGGTGCAAGTAGATAAATAGGGATCGCTTACTAGCGGGAAGGTAAACGGCGTTTCCGTGTGCGGCTCTGGCTCGCCAGAGCAGCGATGTCACGCTGGCCACGTGACCCGGAAGTGTCTCCGGACAGCGCTGGCCCCCGGCCTCTTGAGTGAGATGGGCGCACAACCCTAGAGTCTGTCAAGACTGGCCCGTACGGGCAGGGGTACCTTTACCTTTACCTTTATATTTAAATAAGGCCACACAACACAATTGTTCTCTGGCAACACACAGATAAAATGCAGTTAAAATGTACTCTTAAAGTCACCCACGTTGTTGGCCATCATTTGCTCCTGAAGGAGCGAGTTCCAGTGTTCAACTAGACACTGTGTGAACAAACCCTTTTATTTATTTATTTTAATAATATTTATTACTTTTACAACAATTTAAACACTACCAAAAAAAAAAAAACAAAGAAAAAACAATACAATACAATACAATACAATACAAAAACACTACATAACACTAACCCTAAAACATTAAACTAACAGGACAAAACAAAACCAATTTAAAAACACATTAAAAAAAAAGTTTCAATATCATATCTTTCTTTCACATATTTCAATGACCTCACACCTCCCTTTTTGTATTCCATGTCTATTAATTATTTCAGCAATTCCTTTCCATCTTCCTCTGTTTTCTATACCGTAATTATCTTAACACAAACTAACCTTATTTTTCCTTTAATGTTCTATTAATCTATTTATACTTAATTCCTTATAACCTTTCTACTAAAGCCATATAACTTCATTCCAACATTCTTCTAACATTGAACAAACCCTTTTAACTGCCCTGAATCATTGGATGTCCACTAGTTCCTGTGTTAAGACAGAGGGAAAGAAACTTCTCTGTCCACTATCGCCGTGCCTCCGCTACTAGAGGCATCATGCATCTGAATACCAGCTGCTGGTTTAATAACAACAACAACAACAAGAACAACAACAATTTATTTATACCCTGCCCATCTGGCTGGGTTTCCCCAGCCACTCTGGGTGGCTTCCAACACAATATTAAAATACAGTAATACATCAAACATTAAAAGCTTCCCTAAACAAGTGGGGCACTTCATTTCAGAAGGGGATTAGACCAATCAATGGAGGATGAGGCTACATCTGTGGCTGCTGCTTGCCACAGTGCTATATAGGGCATCTCCAGTTCCCAGGGCAGGATGGCATCATGAGGGGTTGCTGCTGGTACCATGAATGGAGAGAGTCACTGCTGAGCTCAGGATTTGCTCGACTGTTTCCCATGGGCATCAGGTTGGCAGCTTTGGGAACAGGATGCTGGACTAGTTGGGCTTTTGGCCTGATCCAGCAAGCAGGCTCTTCTGATGTTCTTATGTCCCCTATATACACCACCAGGACCCTACAAAGACCTGATGAACGAGAGCATCACCCCACTCATACTAACCATCCCAGGGCGCTCAACCACTGCCACAATGCCCTTTCTTCTATCAGATCAAAATAAGCAGATAACAGCAAAGGTTGCTAGGTTCATAGCAGGGGCAATCAGAATAAGGGCCACTAACTGACTGCTGATTCAGGACTTTAAATTGTGCTTTTATATCAAATTTCCTTTTCTGCATATACTGTAATGTTTTACTGTTGCTATGGCCATTGGCTAACGTGAATAAAGTTTTATCTCTCTCTCTATGCACCACCAGGACCCCATTGGCTGCATAAAGAGCCCTGGCGCAGCAGCAGAGTGCATGCAGGAGTTCACAGGCTCAAGCCTAGGATGTGACTGGTTGATTTATCTTGTTTAAAACTGTTTTAGATCCCCCTTCAGCCTTACAGGTACCAGGAATGACCAAGTCATCACGCCATAAGTTGAGAGGTCTTGTTCATTTGTCCCATTAATTTCAAGGGGTACAGTAGTACCTCAGGTTACATACGCTTCAGGTTACATACGCTTCAGGTTACAGACTCCGCTAACCCAGAAATAGTGCTTCAGGTTAAGAACTTTACTTCAGGATGAGAACAGAAATCGTGCTCCGGCAGCACGGCGGCAGCAGGAGGCCCCATTAGCTAAAGTGGTTAAGAACAGTTTCAGGTTAAGTACGGACCTCCGGAACGAATTAAGTACTTAACCCGAGGTACCACTGTATTTCATAAGAGAACATGGAGCTGGTTGGGGGGGTCCATGTTGATTAGTTCAGCGGGAAGGATGCCATTTGGGATCTCCCCTGCCGCCATAACTTTGGGGCTTCCTCAAAAAAAGGAGTAACCCCTGAATCATCTCGAAAGGGCACTTGAAATGGGCAGGCTCTCCTCTCCTTTCTGAAGCAGCCTTGAAATATTCTAGCTGACTTAGAATCAGACCAACACTCCATCTAGCTCACTCAGTATTGCCGACACTGGCCGGCAGCATCTCTCCAGGGTTTCAGACAGGGAGTCTCTCTGGAGATGCTGGGAATTGAACATATGTTGTAACCCTCCCCTTCAGAGTGAAGGCTTCCCAAATCTTTCCTGCCTCCGCAAAGGGCTACCTGCAGGAAATTCGCTTTTGTTCACAAAGGGAACATAATGGCAACAAAATTAGCGCTTGCAAGAGGTTCCCCGCCGCTTTGCCTTTGAATGTTCTGCAATTCTGAGTCAGGGAAAAGGCACCACCATTTCAGAGTACGGCCACGGCTGGGTCTCCTGCCATTTTTCTTCTCCTGGAGTTGGTGTTTGGTGTTTTTGCTTGCTGCGCTGGGGGGCAGGGGGGACACACACAAGGAGGCGGCTCCAAGCACACCTCAAAAAAGCCTCACAGAAGCAAATGAGGCTTCTTGGTTTGGTTATCATTAGGGCCACCGGGACACCACATGGCCTCTGACTAATACCACGGACTTAATGCAGAAGAGATTTACTGGGAAGAGTTGAGGACCCCACTGAGCAAAAGGCTGAAGGCCATGGAGGATAATCCGTTTTAAGAGAGCCACAGCTCAGGGGCTGAGAGAGAGAAACCGGATTCCTCACGCCGGAGCATTCTTGTTGCAAAGCTGGGAGATCGTTTCACGCATGAAGAAAATGAAAGCCAGTTTTTCCGGCTTTTTAAAACCGTGCTGTGAAATGTCACCTTGTCAGGCCACCGCTGCATACCCATGGTTGACAGCTAGGCTGGGACAAAAAGGTGGGTCAACTCTCGGCTTGAAAGCCATCCCCTGGGTCAGCCTCATCCAACTTGAGACGCAACAAGGGCAAATACCAATGAAGTATGCCTGTCTATTAAGTGCTCAAGAACCGCCCCCCCGCCCCCAGTTTTTTCTGCTTGCCAGGAAGAAGAAGCAGCAGCAGCAGTGATAGAAGGTCCCAGGTTCTTTGCTCAGCATCTCCTGGTATGGCTGGGGAAAGACCCCTGGAAAGCCACTGCCAGTCAGTGTTGACCATACTGATCTAGATGGATCAATGCCTCGTTTCAAGGAAGGTTCCTCTGCTCCAGCTTCCTATGCCAGGGAGCCAGTGTGGCGAAATGGTTAGAGTGCTTGACTATGACCTGGGAGACCAGGGTTTGAAACCCCACTCAGCCAGGTGACTCAACAAAGGCAGGTGGTGTCCTTAAGTGCATGCAGACCGCCTTCTCCCTTTAAAGATCAACTCCAGTTCTTAACACACCAGTGTGTCGTGACACAATTTGGAAAGCTCTGAACTAAAGGTATTGAAGGAGGTGGGGCATAAGATAATAAAGTCCACTCTGTAAAAATTACCTAATTGCACCGCTGTGCCCAGTCAATCCATCGTATGCCTTCTTTTTTTTCTTTCTTATATGTGTTCCTGGCATGGTCGTCTAGGCACTCATAATGTTGGAACATGGAAGCTGCCTTGCACCAAGTTAGAGCATTGCCCCATCTAACTCAGTATTGTCTACACAGATTGGCAGCAGCTCTCCAGGGTTTCAGGCAGGGGCTGTCTTCCAAGCCCCATCTAAAGATGCCATTGAGGATTGAACCCGGGACCTTCTTCATGCAAGGCAGGTGCTCTCCCAGTGAGCTATAGCCCTTCCACTGAACTGAGAACCAGCTCCTTCAGTGCTGTGCAGGCTTTTGGGAGGAAACTTTAAACCCAAAGCAACTCTGCTTGGAGAGAGTGCAGAATCCATGTCAAGTCATAGCAGAGAGAGAGAGAGAGAAGGTTTCTTGCCTTCAGATCAATCCTGCATTTATGCAGAGCCAATATTTGCACTGCTTTACAACAGACTTTCTCGCTTAACCTTTGGGGATCTTCTTTTCCAGCAGAAAAAACCTGTCCACTGTGCCGAAGACAGTCTTTGCAAACATGGCACGAGAAAAACGTGCAATTCTGGGACACAATCACGCCCTGGGCCAGTTCTCTCCTGCAACACAGAACCTGTGGCAGGGAATGGCGTGAGAATATGGAAATTTCCGACCCTGCTTCTTTGGGGCGGGCCTGGTTAATCTTTTTCCACAACTCCTGAGGAAATTTGGCTGTAGTGAATACCACGGACGCCAGCTTCTGAAAGACTCCCCATGCCTGACCGCTGCTCCTGGTGTAACATAGACCTGCTTTTAATTCTTGCCTCTCCTCCTTTCCCAAAAATACACTTCCCAACTTTGTACATGTCAGCCTGAGGATACGGTCCCTTCTGTTCTTTTTCAGTTATTTATTTCATTTTATACTGTATATAAAACAGAGGGAAGTTATAACTATGGGTGGAAATTAAAATATGAAAAACAAAACTATAAAATACCGTAGATGTGCTGAGTAGACCCCTTGAAATTAATGGAACCAAATTAGTTGTGTTCGTTGAATGAAATGGTTCTGTTCTCAGTAGGACTAATATCCCATACAACCCTGTGCTGTTATCTTGCAGCTAGTGATTCTTGACTCTTTATCTGTTTCCCGACCCTTTCTTTGTACAGGGTTTCATCTTTCCATAAGATTGTATCACAACCATCTCCTTGGTAAAAAGCATAATTCTAAACACCAGCTGCTCTTCGGCCACCGCGTTCCCCTCTCATGGATACGGCTTGATGCTCTGTGTATCCTTTTTGGACTTGATCTCCCTGGCTTTGTCCTGCTTTCTCAATCTCATAATATTTACTGGAAAAGCAACAAAACACATTTTTTAAATAAGTATATACAACAAGAACAACAACAACAATTTATTACTCATACCCTGCCCATCTGGCCAGGCCTCCCCAGCCGCTCTGGGCATCTCCCAACAGAATATTAAAAGCATAACATCAAACATTAAAAACTTCCCTAAACAGGGCTGCCTTCAGATGCCTTCTAAAAGTCAGATAGTTGTTTATTTCCTTGACATCTGGTGGGATGGCATTCCACAGGGCAAGCGCCACTACTGAGAAGGCCCTCTGCCTGGTTCTCTGTAACCTCACTTCTCACAGCGAGGGAATCGCCAGAAGGCCCTCGGCGTTGGACCTCTGTCTGTCAAATGCTGCCATCTCTCTGAGATAGGCTGCAGAATTCTTTATTCTTATTCATAATAATTAATGTATGTACTGCTCACGTGCTGATGCAGCAGACTAATAAAAAGGTCACAATCTAGTTTGCATGAAGAATGTGTTCCACAGGCCAGGGGCCGATACTCTAGAAGCCCTGGTCTGTACAGCTGCCCAACGCATATCTGGTCCATGCAGCACACTGCAGATGACTTAAAATTATGCATGGCATGGGGAAAGTGGATGAAGAAAAGTCCCCCCCCCTCCTCTTAACACCAGGAGTTGTGGGCATCCTATGAAGCCGAATGTTGGAAGAATCAGAACAGACAAAATGAAGTTCTGTTCACGCAGAACAGTTAAACTGTGGAACTCACTGTCACTGGAGACGGCAACAGACACCAACCTGGATGGCTTTTAAAGAGGATAAGGCAAAATCATGGAAGCGAGGGCTATTGATGACTACTAGCAGCAATGGCTGTGCTCTGCCTCCACAGCTGGAGGCAGCAATGCTTCTGAATACTAGTTGGTGGAAACTGCAGGAGGGGAAAACTCCCTTGTGCTTGGGTCCTGCTTGTGGGCAGTGGCAGAGGAAGCCGCTTGGGTGCCTGGGGCGGCGCGCCCAGGGGTGAGGTGAGTCACCCATAGGGACGGGGCGCACCGTGGGGCCTCCAGAGTCTGCCTGCCTACTCCTGCTCAGCCACCCTATAGCTGGGGGGGGGGGGAGGCAGTGGGCGGACCATTGGGGCAGTGCGTCCCAGGAGAGATGTGTGGCTCTGGTGCGCTGCGGTGAGTGCCGCCTGGCATTTTGTCACCCCCTCAGTGATGACACCTGGGGCAGACCGCCCCTACCACACACCCCTTCCTCCACTCCTGCTTGTGGGTTTCCCAAAAAGTCATCTGGGTGTCCAATGTGAGAACAGGATATTGTGCTGGATCTAGGAGGACAAATTCTTACGTTGTTATGATGGCAATGGCTGGGCAAGAGTGCATGGAATAAGGCAATCCATCTCCCCTTAGTGGCTTCATAGAAGCTTGATCCTTTAAGGACACCCTTTAATTGGGCAAAGAAATCCTTGCTTTTGCCGGTCCTGAATCTGCCACCATTTAGCTTCCTCGGACGCCCCTGCTGAGATAGTATTGTCATAGATCGAGGGTACCAGAGTCTGTTAGTGAACGGTAGAATTCATGCTTAATCTGATACACCTCTTGTCATGTTCTCCCTTACCTGCCTTTTTCTCCTTTAAACTGAAAATCCTCAAGCATTGCAACCTTCCCTGCTAAGGGAAATTCACAAACCCTTTGATCGTTTTGGCATCTCTCAGTCTTACCTGCATCACAGGCTTGTTGTGAGGTTTAGAATGTGGAGATGAGAGTGATAGAGGCCACCCCGAACTCATTGATGCAAAAGTGGAGGAGAAATGTAATAAATAATTTGAGAAGTCATCAGAATTTAGGAATATGTCCCACCCCCAACCTGGAAAAAATAGACACATTTTTTGAAAGTATCATCCACCGTTAATATCTTTGCTGAAAAGCAAAGCTGGCTCTATACTGCCATCTGCTGTGCAAATTTTGAAATCACAACGTATACCACCCTTCCTCTGAGACTTAGATGTTTGTGGTTTGGGGGAACTCCTGTTCTAACAGAATCTGCAGGGCTGGAACTCAGGACAAAAGCCCAGCGATCCACAGGGGATGGTGACAGTTAAATGATCTCCTAGAGAGCAGCAGATGTTCCAAAACATCTGGAGGGTCACCAGTTGGAAAAGGCTGGTTTTAATATCTTAGTGAGATGTGGCAATGACGGAGGTACAGTGGTACCTCGAGTTAAGAACTTAATTCGTTCTGGAGGTCTGTTCTTAACCTGAAACTGTTCTTAACCTGAAGCACCACATTAGCTAATGGGGCCTCCTGCTGCCGCCGCGCCGCTGGAGCACGATTTCTGTTCTCATCCTGAAGCAAAGTTCTTAACCCAAGGTACTATTTCTGGGTTAGCGGAGTCTGTAACCTGAAGCGTATGTAACCTCAAGCGTATGTAACCCGAGGTACCACTGTATTTAGGGAAGGATGCCTTCGCAGCGGATAACTAAAAGCATTTCTATGATGAGCCACAGTAGAAAAATAGCACCTCCAGGTCAGTGGTGGCCGGTCCCCATTGAGACTGATGGGGCAGAAGTCAGGGAGCCCAACACTAAGTGGTGCCAGAGCCAATAAGAGGCAGAGCATGTCTAATTCTAGTTTGGTCCTCATCCTCCCACCTGCTGAATTGTGCAAGAGGAACACTGAGAGCGCGGAGGGGAAGGAAGCTGACAAGCAGGCCAACCCGCTGGACTGGTTACAAGAAAGAAGGCAGGCAGTTGTAAGCCAGCTGAGGGCAGAGTGAGGTTGGTGGGACAGGGCTGCACTAGTCCCAGTGGAGAAGCTTCCACTGCTCCAGGTTCCAAAGCACTGAATACCAGATTTGGGAGGGGGGCTAAGAAAAAGGGAGGTGGGCTGCCTCTTCCCTAGCTTAGGACTTATTGCAGCTCACAGGCAGAGCAAATGCTTTGCATGCAGAAGATGCCAGGTCCAATCCCCAGGAGGAGACTCCTACCTGAAACCCTGGAAGCCCCTGCCAGCCTGAGCAGGCAATACTGAGCTAGACAGACCAAGGTTCTGACTTGATGCAAGGCTGCTTCCACTATACTCCTTTGTAGCTGACCATCACTGGAAACAAGGCAATTCTGATGAGGAGCAAAAAAGAGAAATGAAGGATCCAGTGTTCCAATAAGCACAGGTGCATCCTAGATTTGCATGTTCCCCTGTGGTCCCTCTTTGTCCATGAACGAGATGGCTGGATAGTGTTTTCGAGGTTACCAGCATGAGTTTGACCAAACTGCGGGAGGTAGTGGAGGACAGAGGTGCCTGGCGTGCTCTGGTCCATGGGGTCACGAAGAGTCGGACACGACTAAACGACTAAACAACTGTGGTCCCTCACTCCAGGAGTTAAGAGGACATGGATAAGGGAAAGACGGGGGGGGGGGGCAATATTCCCCAGGTGCATTTCCAAAGAGGCGCCAGCAGGTGGCACTGCTAGCTTTGCCGTGGACTCCCTTCTGAGAAGTTCCAGCCACTGCTCCCCAGTGCCCCAAAGGCCACACACCCCACATATACACACACATGTTCACTGAATGGTAAAGAAAGAGAAGAAAACTCAAGCTGGGGTCCTCCGATCTGTTATGAGTTCCACAGTTCAGCCTCAGCTTGTGTGTGAGAGAAAGAAAACAAAAATGCAACTTGAAGCTTGGTTTTGTGAGTTGTGATAGCTTTGCAATCCTGAGGCAGGGGGTCATTCTGGCCCATAATAGCAGTATTTCTGCAATGAAAACAAACTCATTTTGAAGACAGTTGACCACTGTTGAAAAAGGTTGAATGATTTTGTGTCTTCTTACGCAGAGGCTAAATGTGGGCAGTTGGCCAGACACAGTAGCACTACTGAAGTTTCTGATTGAACCTGAGGATGTAACTTAACAGAGAAAAGCACACTGAAGACTGTAGAGTTGTAGAGTTGGAAGGGAATCCATGGGTCATCTAGTCCAGCCCCCACTTCTTCATTCAACCCCTCTCCAAATGCTACCAATGAAAACACAAGAAATAACGTTTTGCTCATTCAAGACTTGTGCCAATTGTTGGGGCAGCAATTTTGGGTGGGTGGGTAGTTTTAAGTTAACTACCCACCTCATTCTTTCTCCACTCCTCCTAAGCCTGACCCTGGACAGCGATGAGCAGCACCGTTGCTCATTTTGCCTTGTTCACAACAGCTTTGGGCAGGAGCACTCTACCTGTGCAGCGAAAACAGTAGCAACAATAAAGATCCACATTCATTCTCATTTTGCCCTCTGTTCCTGGGGAAAGGTATCAATCAGACTGACTCTTTGCATCAATGAGAAAGACCTGGGTGCCTTTTCTGAGTGCCTTTTTGGTAACCTAGAGGCCCTCTGACTTAGAACGCCCTGGCGTTCCTCTCTGTGTAATTGACACAGTCAAGGACCCTCTCCTAACTCAGGGGCAGCGGAGATGAGAATGTTAATGCGTCAATTACGCGCCTCAGATTGGTTTCCATCAGCCTCTTGTGAATTGGCCTCTTCTGCCAAGCCAATCTTCTCTGTTCGGAAGGCAGTGTTTTTATCTCTGCTCCTGATAAGGCAGACCTGCTTCCCCACAGTGTCCTTTGAGAGGCAGATATGGCGGCACAAACAAGGGGGCAAACGCCGAGAGCCTAATGGATTCATTTAAAGCTCACCTGTCAAGTGCCATTCATTATGGGAACCAGAAGCTTTGCAGATTGAATCGATGGGGGGAGGCTGCCCTTAGACTGAGTCAATGTGTTCTGCCTAGCTCAGGATAGTCCTCTACACTGACTGGCAGCTGCTTTCCGGGTTTCATGTAGAGGATATTCCCACTCCTACCTGAAGATAATGAGGATTAGACCTGAAACCTTCTGGGCACCAAGCAGGTGCTCTGCCCTGGAATTGTGGAATATAAAAAGGAACACAGGAAGCTGCTTTCTGCTGAATCTGGCCATGGGTTCATCTAGCTCAATGTTACCTACACTGGCTGGCAGAGGCTCTCCAGGGTTTCAGGCAGAGGCCTTTCCTGGCCCTACCTGGACGTTGCCATCAGAGATTGAACCTGACTTCCCCCAAAGAATCCTGGGGGTTGTAGTTTGCCCCTTACACAGTGTTAGAAACTGAGATTTATAAGCTAGGAGCCAAATGGCACCTTAAACCAGGGTCGCAACAATGGCATGTCTATTCGCCAGGCGGCTGGACTAGATGACCCCAGGGATTCCTTCCAGTGCTACAATTCTGCAATTCTCTGGTCTCACTGGAGCTCTTACAACAATTCGCTCATCCCAGTACACAAGAGGAAGAAAGACACAGTGGAAATGGTATTAACTAGGCAGAGGTTTTTAAACTGTGGTCTGTGAGCTCCATTTGCATGGCCTGTGGAAAGGCTGCAGCTCAGTCGGATATACAGTGGTACCTCTGGTTACGTATTTAATTCATTCTGGAGGTCCGTTCTTAACCTGAAACTGTTCTTAACCTGAAGCACCACTTTAGCTAATGGGGCCTCCTGCTGCTGCTGCGCTGTCGCTGCACGATTTCTGTTCTCATCCTGAAGCAAAGTTCTTAACCCAAGGTACTATTTCTGGGTTGGCGAAGTCTGTAACCTGAAGTGTATGTAACCCAAGGTACCCCTGTATCTGTACTCAGCCCTGCACTTCCTTTCCTTGATGTGATGATGGAGGACTAAGATACCCAGGACTAAGATGTCCATGATTTGTGTGGCAGCTCACATGCGTAAGACGTGCCTCTTTTGCTGCGCACAAATCAGCTGGCTTGATGGAGATGCGAGTCGCCAACCTGGCGTCCAGAAATCTCCACACAGTCACAATTGGACCCATGTCCAGAAGCAAAACGCACCTGGCGCCTGGGAAATTTAGACCATTGCACCTCACAAGGTGACAATTCCTCAGTAAAACTACAGTTCCCTTTTAATGTGTGCAAACAGCCTGTATCTGCCTCCCCCCCCCCCCCCCCGCATAATGTGTGGCAAATGCCGGCTTGTCTGAAGCAGGTGTGTATTTGGTGAAGTGTTGTGTGTTCCACTGGTCTCCTGCTTTGGCAGCTCAAGACACTTTGGCATCGGAGAGCCACTGCCTTTCTGCGTAATCTACTTCTCCCCTGTGGGCAAGGGCTTCCGAGATCCAGACACGGCTCCACAGCTGAGGCCCTTCCCCATGTGAGACATTAACAGGCCACAAATCTCGCAAATTCCTGTCTGTGGGAGCGAACAAGAGAGGGGGGAATTAATAGAGGCCAATTTGAGTCCCGTTCTCAGAAAGGAGCATTTCTACACATCCCCAAAAATCTCACTCACAGCTGAGGCACCAACCAGGGAGAAATAGATCTGCTTTCTAAGCAGCTGCTCCTCTCCATAGCAAGTTTCTCTCGCTTCCAATAATCTGAATATCTACTGGAAAGCTTTTCCTGGTGTCTTAACTATGCCCCCTTCCTTGGTAAATAGTGGGTCTGTGTGCAGTTCCACACTCTTCTAGGATAGTTTACTGCAATGTGTGCTACTTGGGGCTGCCCTTGAAGACTGACTGGACACTTCAGTTAGTACAAAATATAGTAATGATGAAACTCACAGCTGGAAAATACTCTTATTCAGTGCTTTTTTTCCTTAAAATGTTTAGGAGTAGTCTCATTTCCCTACTCATATTGAAATACTGCCCCTCAATGAGGCCAAATTAGATTCACATAATGTTTAGGGATATGCATACCCCTGCGACCCCCCAGAAAAAAAACCACTTCTCTTATTTTTATAAATCTTTACTACTTGTTACAAGAATCTTTGTATGAGTTAATACCTTATTATCCCTTTGCCATATCTTTGTACTTTTGTTCTTCCAGGCTGTAATGCTTTATGGTTTAAATTCTTTGTTTTCTTTCTCTTAGTCATGTTTGTTCGTTAGTCTGTTTGTTTGTTTGTTTGTTTGTTTGTTTGTTTGTTTGTTAGCAGATCGATTAAATTTTTTTTTTTTTAAAGCATCCATTGACCATAGATGGGTAACACATTTTTTCTGGATTTCAGGGGATTGGACTAGGCGACCCTCTGGGTCCCTTACAACTCTACAATTAGATGATTCTATTATTCCCTTCCCACTTTACTCTCATGTATACAGGCATACCTTCCTAGTGAGGATAGCCGTCAATGTAGCTGATGAAGCAAACTGTAGTCCAAAAAAACCCTCATGCCCTAAAACAATCCATTGGTCTTTAACATGCCGCAAGACTTTACGCTGTTAAAATTCCACATCCTGTTCAGTGTTACACCAGCCATCCACCACGCCCTTCTCCAGAATACTCCATTGTGTTCCCTGCCACACATACACCAATTTTTCTTTTCCCGGCTAACACCCCAAATTCTATGGCTACTGGGCATGCTCAGTCCTTTTTGACTGGTGGTTTTTTGGGGGGGAGGCTCCATATTTGTTTGTTTGTTCCTTTTAGAACACATACAAAGATTTGTTTCACCTCTGTTAACTACAGTTCCCCTTGGCCTGTTGATTCCCCGCCCCCCTTCTTCTTCCTCAGTGTTCCCATATGGCTTCCAATCCTGTTATAATCACTCCCTTGAGTTCGCTACTAAATTGAGAAATCATCTTGCTGTCCTCAAGAATTCGTCTCATCCTTATAACACAAGAAAGCACAGGGGTTCGTTTCATTAAATCTTGTTTTTAATTAGTACAGCATCCTTGGGTGTGTGGGGAGAGAGAACATGAATACATATTACCATATTGCAGAGAAGCCGTTATAAACAACACAATATATCACTTTTGTTTCCCCACCCCCAAAAAATGTGAGCATGAAGTTGGTTAAAATAATAATAATAACAACAACAACAGGGCTCTTCCTACCCATGCCCCTACTTGTTGGAAAAAGGCAATCGAAAAGCTTCTGGCCCCGATCCCAGGAACCAGGAAAGTGCAGGCATCCTATAGCTGCTGATGGAGAATCCACACAATTATATGACACTAGGGGTTTCACAGCTTCTTCCCTTGGTTGGGGATGTGTGACTATGCATGGTTCCAAAAGGATGCTCCAAAATTCTTTCATTCTCAGGTACTGGAATCAGTTTCTATGCTCATCCACCAGCCTGCTTCAGACAGCTCCTTCAGCAGGGTACCTCATCTCATCAGAGATTAGATCTCAGGGTCGCTAAATGGAGAGAAAAGAGAGTCTTAGTTCTCTGCCACATACACTCAAGCAATTCACATTTTCTAATTTGGCCTCAGTTTTCCACATCAACAAAATGGACAATTTTCTAACACACACCCCCCCCCCCAGAATTAAACTTTATCAGATTCTTGGGGCTGCTGTCCTGTGCTCCCTTTCTCCTTCGTAACTTACCTCATCTCCTGTCTTCATTATGCTGTGTGTGTGGAGAAAGGGTGCATTGCAATGATGTCCGAGAGACAGAGAACACAATACCTTCCTGGCTGGAACCCTGAGGCTCTTAGGTCAGTTACTTCCACCCTAGTGCCATGGGCCAGCCTTCACTAACTTGGTGCCCTCCAAATATTTTGGATTCTCACCCTGTCCCAGCATCATACAGCTGTGTGGACTGGGGCCAATTGGAGTCGTAGTCTTGAACATCTGAAGGGCACCAGGTTGGCGAAGTCTGCAGTACACTTCCTGTACACAGCAGCAGCACATTAGATGGCGTTTATGGGCAGGTCCACACACATCTTCCCATCAATTGACGAGTGCATCATCAAGTGTTGTCTGTCTTGCATGCAGGTAAAATGCAACAGAGCAAATCTCAGATAATACATGGCACTGGGACCCATTGCCACCTCCCTGTGTAACTCGCCCAGAGTTGCATTAGCAAGTAATGAGAAATCCAGTGATGTCCGTGCAGAAGTGAAGCAGTGTGGCAGGGAAGGAGGATGAAAGAGGAAGGAAGGAAGGAAGGAAGGAAGGAAGGAAGGAAGGAAGGAAGGAAGGAAGGAGGGGCAGCTTCTCTTCACCTAGCATGCTGCATAATTGGTACTGTATAGATAGGTATAAAGGGTCTACTCTGCCTGCCGTAGAGTTCAGTGGAACTCCAAAGCTTGCATACTCCTTGATCTGAAAAACCACATTCTTTATCTAACAGTTCTCCTCTTGCTGCATGATATTGACAAGCTGGAGCATGTGCAGAGGAGGGCAAGCAAGATGATAAAGAGGCTGGAGATTAATCCTTACGTATATAGGCTAGCAGCCTTAAACTTTTCCATCACTGGTGGCTAGTGCTCCTTTGGGATTTGTGGAGCCCAAGATGGGCTGGAGCCAGAGCTAAGGGCAGGCACAGCCAACTTATTCATTCATTCATTTTGCTCAGTTAAATTTATATCCCACCCTCTTGCCCAAAGGAGCCTAGGGCAGCAAACACTTCTGTGATCAAAACAAATGTTCTGCCCTTTAGCTTTGTGGAGCCAGAAGAAGGGCTCCCGTGGTCATTTCCGTTTTGTAGGAAATGCCTTCTTGCTCACTACTGGCCTAAGTGAACTGGGGGAGTGAAGAGGTTTTCCCTTGGGATCTGTCTTCCTCAAAGACATCACATAAACCCCAGCCTGGTTTCTCATCTTCGAGGCAGCCCTGCCCTTCTCTCTTGACTTGCTGCCAGGAAGGGAAGCTAGTCCCCTGGCTGCTGATACCTCTTGTTCCAAAACACAATTGGCTCAAATGATGACTTGGGCAATCCCTGGATTGCGCCCTTGCCATTTTCTCCTGCTCCGGAAGCTAGGACCTGAACCAATGGCTTCAAATGACAAGAAACAAGATTCCAACTGAACATCAGGGAGAATTTTCCGACAGTAAGAGCTGTCTGAAAGCGGAACAGACTCTCTTGGAAGGTGGTGGATTCTTCTTCCTTCTAGGTTTTTAAACAGAGGTTGGGTGACCATCAGATACTTTAGCTGCAATTCCTGAATTGCAGGGGGTTGGACTAGATGACCCTTTGAGTCCCTTACAACACATGATTCTGTGATTCTAAGAAGCTGAAAGGAGGGTCTGTGTTGTTTTCCTAGCAGTGTAATTTTGTCCCCTGGAACAGCCATCGCTATCTGTTGCTCATTTGTGTTTATAAACCTCTCCCTATTCAGAAAGCTCTCGGAGCAGCATGCATGATAATTAAAATAAGGCATTCAAAGAAAAGGACAGTGATAAAAAAACCTGGCAGATCAGTAGGTGCCCACAACCTAAGGATGGGGACACTGTGACCCTCCAGATGTCATTGAACTCCAACTCCCAGCAGCCCCAGATGCCAGCATAGCCAATGGTCTACGAGATGATGAGGGCTGGAGTCCAGAAGCCAAAGGTTGCCCGTTCCTGCCACAGCCAATATCAACATCCTGAAATTGCCTGGGTATACAGAAGGGTTTTGAGCAGGTATCAGAAACACCAAACAGTTGAGCAACTGTCTAACAGAGTATTCCAGAGGATGGGAGCCAGCCCACTAAAAGCTCTGCTCCAGGTAGCCACTTGGTTGAATTTGTGAAACATGCTGCACTGTCAGGAGGGTCTAATGTGAAAACTCAAAGGGGAAAGGCCACAGCTCAGTGCCTGAGCACCTGCTTCTCATGTAGAAGGTCCTAGGTTCGATCCCTGGCATTTTCAGATAAGAATGGGAAAGACTCCTGCCAGTCAGTGTAGACAATAATGAGCTAGATGGACCAACAGTCTGACTCAGTTTAAGGTAGCTTCCTTTGCCTTAATGGAAAGAACTGCAGCTCAGTGGTAGAGCACCTGTGTTACATGCAGAAGATCCCAGGTTGGGTCTGCAGCATCTCCAGGCAGGACTAGGTGAGACTCTTGCCTGGAGAGCTCCCTCCAGACACTGACCTAGATTAATCAGTGGTCCCACTTTGTCTAAGACAGCCTTCTACGTTCCAATGCCCTGTCCCATATAATCAGATTTCTCTCAGTGGGATTGTTCCTTGGACAGCAACCTCAACCTTGGGAAAGGGGTTTGTTACTAAAGGGAAGGGGCCCTTCTGCATGCCAAGCACATGCTCTACCACTGAGGCATGACCCTTGTCCATAAATATTAAGACTTTGTCAGGAAGTGGGCCATGGGAAGCTCATCTGTCTTACAAGTGCTGCATCCTAGATCATAGCTGTCAACTTTCCCCTTTTCTTGCGAGGAATCCTATTCGGAATAAGGGAATTTTCCTTAAAAAAAGGGGAAAGTTGACAGCTATGTCCTAGATGCCCTCTGAGGCTTAAGATTCTGGACTTACTGTGCCCAATTACCTGGCCTCCTTCGATGTGCTGGGCTGTCCTGTCTTCCACATCAGCCTTTCCAGGAGCTTCGGGTGCATGGCGGGGCTTTGCTGGAGAGACTCCTGGCATCCTGTTGGGCACAGGGCTGCCCAGATCCTCCCTTGGTGCCTGGCGTGGTTCTTCTGCGAGGCCTGAGGCCCGAGCGTTCTCTTGATGGCCCCTGCAGCAGAAGCAGAAGCAGCATCTTTCCAGGTGCCCACCTGGGAGGACAGGTGAGGCTGCAGATCCAGAGTGGTCCAGGGTCCCTCCTCCTCCTCTGCCTGCTGGAGTGTCAGCCACTGAGTGGCCCTGCTGATGGGCAGGGTGGGGGCAGCCTCCAGGCTATCCCGGAAGCCCTCTGCTGCCTGCCGGCGCCACAGGTAAGGGGAGCGCCTGACTCCCATCAGAAGCCCCGAAGCTCGCCCCACAGTGTGGTACCTGGGGCTGGCCACATGCTTGTACCAGGCACCTGCTGGGGCCACCAGCAGGATCAAGCCCAGGAAGCCCAGGGCTTTCCATAGGGGCCTGCGGGAGACTTGCCATAAAACCATGAGCACAGGTGAAGTTCAGGTGGGCTCAGGAGAAGGGTGGCAGCTGCCTTATTTGCTTCAAAGAGATGATGCTAGTCCTTTGTGAGACAAAGGTGGAGAAGGTATCTCTCTCTCTCTCTCTCTCTCTCTGCTGCTGTTGCTTCTACAACTTGTATATAACTGCAGGCAGGGGGTGGTGGAGGGAGAACCCCCCTCCCTCTGGCTCCACCCTTTCCCCAGCTGACATCCATGATCAAGCTGGAGTCTGCATCCTCATCCCACCCTCTCCACCCCCAGGGGAGGTACCACCCTCTCTGCCACAACTCCATAGGCAGACATTCAACTGACACCAGTCTCCGTCACTGCAGCTGTGCCAGGAACGGATGATGGATCAGTTGGATTTCTGCCTGTCGTCAGCCCAAGCTCCTAAACATCATGACTTGGAACTCTCAGCAGCAAGGGACGTCTGGGGCCCCCTTCCCCCAGGGACTTTTAAGGATTGGGGGTGTTCCTGCACACACACAGAGACAAAATGGAATATTTGCAGCATGCTTAGATAGCTGGATGCGAACTCAGAAACTCCCAGTGGAGCTTATAGAGCTGCGGGGAGGTAAGGAGGGGATTTATCAGGGGAACAGCAAAATGGGGAGAAATGTAAATGCGGCTTCGCTCTCTGCAAATAGCAGGAGGCTCACAGGATGAGGTTGTTGCAACTTTGGAGCAGAAACAGGAATTGGCCCTGGTCACATCATCTCCCTCTCTGTGTGGTGGATGGCCCTTGCTCCAAAAAGCGTGGTGTCAGAATGAAAGGGTTCAGGAACTCTGACCAGACCAAATTTCATAAAATCATACACAGACTTTACTAAAACAAAACTTTACAAGGGAGGGAAAACTCCAAATAATTACACAGATTAAAATAGCTCATTAATTAAAAATCCTTTTTAATTAATAAAAAAGTTAAATAATTAAAATCTTTTTAAAAAAAAGCTCAGAAGGTAAGAAAGCAACAACTGCTAATTTATCCAGCTAATGAACATCAGCGCTTACACTTAAATCTCAGTAGGCTGAGCAATAGAAGAAGATGCTGTCAAAAGCCCAAATAGACACTTAGCTGTCTGCTGAGAACTCCCGCCAATCCAGGTTTTATGGGAACTTAGACCATGGGCGTTCACCTCTTCCACCCAGTTACCTTGTGACACCGGCCTGGAAGCCTTAACGGGAGACAGCTGTATGGAAGCTCATTATTTCTGAGGTGCTAACCCATTCCCATAAACCAGTCCTAAAGGGGTGATATCACCACACTCTCTCTCACACAAACACACACCCTGCTCCATGTTGATAAGTCCCCCGCAGTGGGGAGGAGGGTGAACGCATTTGTGGGCTCACCAGCTTCATTAAGGGCAACAGGGGGAGAAATAAGATAAGTGAACATCTGTTAAGAAGACCACCCATGCCCAAGATCTTGGCCCGGTTTGTGTGGGGTGTGTGTGTGAGTGTACATGTGTGGGAGAGGGAGAGGGTGCTCAGCACAAGCCTGCCTTTACTCTTGCCCCGGAGGAATTGGGGAAACGGGGATAAATTGCAGTGATTCAAAGCAAAATGAGCCCTGAGTGAGATCTAAAACGAGCTTCGGAGTTTGTTCCATGGAGCTGTGTAAACACCTCCCTCCACCCGCACTGCCCCTCTCATCTTTCTGCTGAGAAATGATGCTAGCAGAAGCCACAGAGATTTTCCTCTCCCAGCTCCCACATTTCCCTTTGCTCCTCAGTATCGGAATCATAGAACAGTAGAGTTGGAAAGGACCACGAGGGTCATCTAGTCCAAATCTTTGCCTGATAAACAAAGCAAGTGAGGGGCATTATCACACCATTCAAGGACAGTTTCCACCCAGGAAAAAGCACTGGGGGACGACGACAAGGGGTGTAGCCTGGGAGAGTTCTAAGGGCCAGATGGGGAGGCCACAAGGGCCACATTTAGCCCCACCTGCTGTTCCACCCAATTAATAAATGCTCTGTAATTGTCCTTTTCTCAGAACCAAAAACCCATATATGTTAGCCTATCTATGTAGTGAGGATGCTCTGACCCTCTCAGCCATTCGGGTCATAAGAAAGCTGGATCAGGCCAATGGCCCATCTAGTCCAGCATCCTGTTCTCACAGTGGCCAAACAGATGCCCCATTGCTGACCGTGGAGCCAAAGCATAGCCATCATGACTGGTAGGCCCTGATGGCTTCCTCCTTCCTCCATGAATTTGTCCGATCCTCTTTTAAAGCCATCAAGTTGGTGTCCATCACTCTTTCCTGTGGGAGCGAGTTCCGTAGTTTAACTACGCACTGTTTCCCTGTGCTATTATTTCCACCTTAGTGACATCTGTGTTGATGGAGACAAGGTTACTCTAAGGATCCTGCTTCTAAGGAAATGAGTGGCAGCCACCAAGGAGTTCAAACATGAAGCATCCTTTGTCTTGCCTCAGCTCAAATCTAATTCTGAGTTGCTTCCCCACCCCCACCCCCCAGTGAGAACCCAGTTCCAGCCCCTAAAGGCTGGAAAACAGCCATAGGCTGTTCATCATCCACAGGATAATAATCCCGAAAATTAAACTGCATTTTTCTCCAGCACAGACAACAGCTTTTGCAAACATAGACAGGCAGGAGAAACATCTCACAGCCTGTTGGGTTTGATGCCTGACGATCGAGCAGCCTCATTAGCTGAACCTTCCCAGGCGTGTGGAAGAGATTTGCTGTTGTGATATTAATTCATGTGTGATTAAACAAGGGCAGATGACTAGGGTCTGGCGCATGCTGTGTGACAAGAGTGCCCATCACTTTCCCATTCATTAGGAAGAGGGAAGACAGCAGAGCAAGTTACTAGAGTACAAACCTAACAATATGAATGGGAATTGGTTGGCTGGAACCAAAAGGGGAAGAGGCAGAGCAGATCAAATGCAAAATCTTGTTGGATCTATTAGGCTGGTGCAGAAGCTGCCTGATATCAAGTTCCAACTTTGGTCCTCCTACCTCATTATTGTCCTGGGTTTCAGGTGGCGAGGCAGGAGGGTCTGTCCCAATACTACCAGGAGATGTCAAGGAATGGACCTGGGACCTTCTGCATGGAAAGCAGTAGCTATGCTTCTTCCCCTAAAAAGAAAGTAAGTTTCTAGTCCTCATGGTTCTGAATAAAGGGCTAATTTAAATAGGAACATAGAAATCTCCGACTTGTATTTAATCATGTCACTGATCCATCTTTTTGAGTGCTCTGTAAAGGTAAGGTAAAGGTAAAGGACCCCTGGACGGTTAAGTCCAGTCAAAGGCAACTATGGAATTGTGGCGCTCATCTCACTTTCAGGCCAAGAGAACCAGTGTTTGTCCACAGACAGCTTTCCAGGTTATGTGGCCAGCAGGACTAAACCACTTCTGGTAGAACAGAACACTGTGATGGAAACCAGAGTGCATTTACCTTCCTGCTGCAGTGGTACCTATTTATCTACTTGCACTAGCATGCTTTCAAACTGCTAGGTTGGCAGGAGCTGGGACAGAGCAACAGAAGCTCACCCGTCATGGGAATTTGAACCGCCGACCTTCTGATCAGCAAGCCCAAGAGGCTCAGTGGTTTAGACTACAGCGCCACTCCTGTCCCAATTCCTACTGTA
Organism: Podarcis muralis; assembly: GCF_964188315.1. Taxonomy (NCBI): domain Eukaryota; kingdom Metazoa; phylum Chordata; class Lepidosauria; order Squamata; family Lacertidae; genus Podarcis; species Podarcis muralis. Next base: position 32,595,175 of record NC_135668.1, read on the forward strand.
CTGTGTACAGTGACTTGGAAAGTATAGTTGTTTAATTGCACACTAAAATGGAAAATGCCTGTAAGTATATTAGACATTTATTTCTGAAAGGGTTTAACACTGGAAAATTCCACTGGGCTATACTGAAGTTCTCTAAGCTTCTGAGTTAATGGTTAACATTTGATGCTCTCTGCTAGCACTCGTGTGAGTGTTTAACCTTAGTTCACATGAGGGTATTCCATTGCAAATCTCCTCCTTGAATGGAGTTGCCTGTTAGTCTTTCTTGGACGCCACAGAGACAACAAAAGATGTGATAATAAAGCCTTTCCAGGAGCTGCATAGCCTTAGGCTGAATGCAGGCTAATGCAAGCTATGGAAGAGACAGATTAGATTTTTACCCTGATCATAATTATGTTATATATATTTTAAGAAAAGCTTATGCTTGAATAAGCATATGCTTTATGGCATTATCTGGATGTATGACTGATGTTTTCGTACCTGTTTTGAAGAAGTCCTGGTTAGCAATGCGTTGAATTATAATTATGGGTCTGGACCATTTTTACTCCAAAAGGAGCCAGCCTTTATGCATCCAATTGCTTCATGATGCACAATATTAATATCTGCAATACGACTGGCAGTAGCTGTCCAGGGTTTCAGACTAGGGTTGCACCGAGCCCTGCCTGGAGATGCCAGGGAATGGATCTGGGACCTTCTGCATGCGAAGCAGGTGTTCTCCCACACTTCCAGTGAGCAATGGCCCTTCTCCCACTTCAGCCCAATGTCTGAAAGGTGTGTGTGCACGGATGGGGTGGCAGGGCCCCCTCTACTTCCCCCCAGTGCTCACCCACCCTATGGTTTCCTGTGGCCACAGCAAAAAGGAGAGGGAAGTTCAGATGACCCGTTGCCACCAGTAATCCCAGGGATTCCAGTACACAGAACACTGCCCATCCTTTGATTGATCTTTAAACCCACAACTTGCAACACCATGAATATTTGATGCAAATATGATAAATGAATTGCTTTGACTCATGGGAAGCGATTTGTAAATGAAACAAAATTGTTATGGAATAAATAATAAATGGCTGGCACAAGCATGGCAGCGTTTCATTTCATATTTATACCGCTCACTTTCATTTCCCAAAAGAAACCTAGAAAAGTTAATGGGAAAGGAAAATAAAGACAGCAATTTAGTTATACAACGTATCATATTTATACGTGCATTTCATTTTCCTATAGCATGACAGCATACATTTAAAGCACGTTCCTTCCCCCAAGGAATCGTGGGAATTATAGTTTACCACTGCTACAATCCCCATCACCCTTACACTAGAGTTGTCAAGATTCTTTGGGGGAAGCAATGTGCTTTAAATGTATGGTGTGTATGTGTCCACAGAAAATCTAAAAGCATAACATGTGGAATTGGCTTCCTTGCATTGGCTCAAATCAATGACTGGGGCTGATGGAAATTGTAGTCCAAAATTCCTAGAGGGCACCAGGTTGGCAAAAGCTGCTTTAGCTTGACAAAGGGAAGAGATATTCCTTGGAGTTCAATAAATGCCTTTTTTCATGACATACTTATGAATGTTCCCTTGGTCTGGAATTGCGTTTTATCTCTGAGCTGCAGCATGGAGATGAGGAATAAATCTCTAGGGTGCCTGCCTCCGCCCCTGTTCCCTCTGCCCCACCCCAGAACAGACCCTGACTCAGCAAGAGCCAAAAAGGGGTGATTCAGCATCTGAGATAAGAGTTGACACATCAGAGGGGGACCTCCCCATGGAGAGATCCAGGCTTTCAGCCCCCTCTGCTGCATAATTCCCACTTGCTCTCTACTAACAGCTTTGTGTAAATGCTATGTTGCCTGACACATGCCTAGTTTAAAGGAAATGAGCCAGAAATGCTGGCAGAGCAGGCCAGGAGATGATGGTGGGTGGTTTTCTGCCTCTTAAAAATGCTATTGTCATAGAGTTCAGAAAAGCTGCATAAAGTCATCACTTCCTTTTCACAAACGCCACCCATTTGGATGTGAAGACATAATTGTGTTGGAAATGGATGAATGAGGGGCTTGCTTGTTCCTTAACCTTCAAACATTGCTTCTTTTAATACATCTTCAGGTCACCTGTGCCTTCTTCAGAAGAGTAGTTATGTCAAGCTCATGGTGTCCAAACCTTTTGGCGATAAATTGTAATTATTAGGTGTTTCTGGAAATTTTCCTCTTCCTCAGGGCTATTGCCAGACAAAATACATTCTTAACCTTTATATTAAGGGTGCTGATGGTCCTCATTAAAAATAAGAATAAAAAGTCCTCCAGCTCATCTTGGTCTGTGTGTTGACTTCTAAGAGCCCTGCCAAGATTATTCTGACAACTTGTGGTTCCTTCAAATGTCTGGTTCCTTTAGCGTTCTGATTTGCTTGCCCAAAGTTTATGCAATGGTTAGACTGTATCAGGCCTTTATGGAGCATTTGTTCTGATTTTATTGTGAGACAATTATTCTGCATTCATTCTGATTTGCTTGTAAGGTGTTTACCAGTCCTCTTGTTAAGTCATTCATTTACCCCACACACTTTTAAATATGTTTCTCTGCCCCTTTCAAACTACAAAAGTCTGGTTTGGTGTGTTTTTTTAAAGTGGATTGTTGGGTTTTTTAAAAGGAGACAGAGCACTTGGATCCACTTCAAGTTCTGGTATTTATTTTTTGCTTGTTATCCAAAGGTCTCCAAGCAACTTAAAGGTAAAGGGACCCCTGACCATTAGGTCCAGTCATGGCTGACTCTGGGTTGCGGCACTCATCTTGCTTTACTGGCCGAGGAAGTCAGTTTCCGGGTCATGTGGCCAGCATGACTAAGCCGCTTCTGGCGAACCAGAGCAACACATGGAAATGCCGTTTACCTTCCCGCCGGAGCGCCACCCATGTCCCTTATCCAAGCAACTTACAACACTATTAAAAGAAGTCACACAAAACACCTCTAACTGATACAAGCAGCAGCAACAACTGAACTCCCCTTCACAACCAAAGGACGCTTTGGTTTGACATACTCAGGCAAAATACTGACAGTATGGAGGAAATATTGACTGTTCTCAAATATTGGCTGATCTATTCTAAGGGAAAGATTTAATTGCCTTCTTTCCACTTTGGGGATATATTTCTTACAATGAACAGCTCTTTCCCTGTGAGGACAGAGCAACAGAAACGCTAATTCATGTTCTTTCTGCATGCACCTTTTCAGAGATGAGCAAAAGGGATAATTTGCTCCCGTTTTACTAAAATACCCATGAAATTACAGTAGTACCTCGGGTTACATATGCTTCAGGTTACATACGCTTCAGGTTACAGACTCCGCTAACCCAGAAATAGTACCTCGGGTTAAGAACTTTGCTTCAGGATGAGAACAGAAATCGTGCTCTGGTGGCGTGGCAGCAGCAGGAGGCCCCATTAGCTAAAGTGGTGCTTCAGGTTAAGAGCAGTTTCAGGTTAAGAACGGACCTCCGGAACGAATTAAATACTTAACCCGAGGTACCACTGTATTAATTGCTGTCCCTACTTATTAGCCAATATGAGTAAAGCAACAATGAAAACAATAGGTTCCCCCCTTTTTGCTGCAAAGTTTTGTAAAGTATGCCGTCAGCTTTATTTTTTATATATTTATTAATTGTTTTATTGCAGTTACCTTTCCTCCAAGGAGCTCAAGGTGGCATATATGGGTCCCCTACCTCTCCACAACAACCCTGTGGGGTAGGTTAGGTTGAGACACTCTAACTGACCCAAGGTCACCCACTGAACTTCATAACCAAGTAGGGATTCAAACCCTGGTCTCCCAGGTCCCAGTTAAACCCTCTATATATGCAGGATATAGCTTAGCTTGTTTTATATTAAAAATCGCACATATCACTTTGGTGTTTTATCTTGTTTTTATGTGGCCACCTCATAAAAAAATGTGATTCACTGATTGAGAAAACTAGGTGGTAAGAGGAAGGAAATTGGATTTTCTGGAGGCGGGCATGGCTACTCAGGAGCACTCATGTTAAGCAGTGAGGAAGTGCGCTGCAACACTTGGTTGCGGTTCCCACTTGTACATAATTGCAACTCGCTGATTTCCTCTCCTCACCCCACTCTCCACTCAATGCTTCTTAGAAAGGGCTATATAGACACACATCCCCCAGGTTATGAATGAAGAATGAAGTGAGTCAGCCCTCAAAGAGGACGGCACAGGATAATCCTATTTGGCTTTTAAACTGTGAACAACACCAAGTCTAAATTTGGGGTGATTCATTCAGGCAGTCGGTATAACAAAGCCATTTTCTACAACCACTTTGATGGCTTGGGGGAATGAGAGGGAAGGAGGGAGAGAGATTAGCTATCATCAGACGTAGGCTTCTCCCGCGATGTTCTTTCCAGGCTACCTGCCACGCTACTTTCTGCCCCTCCTTCACATCTCTCCTCAAACCATAGTTGCCAGAAGGAATAAACAAATCAAAAAGTGAAATGCTTCTATAGCCCCCATTCACAAAACACACCAGCTGGGCCTTTCTCAGCACTGCTGCTAGGGAGTCAGCCAGCTGACTCGCTGCACTGAGCACAGGCTGATCAATCAGTCAATTTCCTTCATTCTAAAGATGCTGCAGAATTGTCCACCCTTGAAGGAGACTGCCTGCTGCTTCTCTGTATGAGTCGCTGCTTTGCCTTTGCCTTCTTCCAGTCAGTTAGCACTGCAGGTAGGTAACATTGACCTGTCCTTGCATGGATTGCAGCAGTCACTCATTGCCAAAGCAGAGAGGCTGAAGAATTGCCTGATTCCAGAGGAGGGTGCCTGTTGCACTTCGGCGTGAGTTGCTGCCCTTGGCCTTGCATCCTTCTGGACAAAAGGGAAGTCCAGATCAGAAGCCTGTGCAGAAACCAAAGGGAGGGTGGAGGAAGGTCCTCTGAGGGCAGGTACCGTATTTTTCGCTCTATAGGACGCACTGAACCATAGGAGGGGGAGAACGGGGGGGGGGGGCGGATTCTTGTTCTTCCTTCACCCCGCTGCCCTGCAGAGGCTTTGCGCAGCCATCCCAAAGCTAGAACAGCTTCGGGCTGCTGGCTGCTATCCACAAGCTTTCGGAGCCCGGCGGGAATTCCCACCGTGCTCAGAAGGCTTGCGGATGGCTGCCTGAAGCCCAGGGTGTGCAGCGAAAGTTGGCACTGTGTTTGCCGGGCTTCAGGCTGCAGGCTGCTGTCCGCAAGCCTTCGGAGCGCTCCAAAGGCTTGCGAATAGCTTCCTGAAGCCTGGAGAGCGAGAAGGGTCTGTGTGCACTGACCCCTCTCGCTCTCCAGGCTTCAGCGAAAGCCTGCATTCGTTCCATAGGACGCACACACGTTTCCCCTTCATTTTTGGAGGGGAAAAAGTGCGTCCTATAGAGCAAAAAATACGGTAATTCTTAATCTTTTACACTCTAAAAGTAGTAAACTGGGGGTGGGGTGGGGTGGAGATGTAAGATAAAAGTGTACCCCTGTTTTAATGTAGAAAAGGTGTGCCTTGGTTATCTGGAATCTGGGAAATCTAGAGCAGCATTTGTCAGCTTTTAGAAAACATAATTTGCTTAAAAACAAGCAATCATATTTTGCATACCAAAAAGCCTGAAACTAGCCTTTCTTACTGGCACCAATAGTTGCTACTATCAAAATATACCATCAGGAAGTGCTGCTTGTTACAAAGTGACAGCCTACTCCATTGATATCAAATGGATACATAATTAAGGATAGAACAAAAACACAGCTTGTATATATGTAAGCAAAGGTAATCTTTATAATTCAAATACAAATTGCATTTGGAAACGTTTTTAAGAAGAGATTTGTACCTGCCTTTCAGGTAAGATCTTATCTGAAAATTCTGGCAGCCACAAAGACTCATTGCCATTGAAATCTGGATCTAGCTACAGAGAGTTTTCCTGTGTTAAATCTGCTGCAGCAAAAACAAGCAAGGGGTGTGTCCAATACTGTTTGTACTCAGAGTAGCCCCATTCCATTTTTCATTTTCATTTTTTACTCTTAGTAAAACTTGCTCCAATACAACCCAGAAAGTCTTGTGGCATCTGAAAGCAGGGGTGTGGGGGAGCACTGTTGCTCACCACCCCAATCCCCGAGTGGTGAAAGATTCCAGGAAATAAAAAGATTCCAGGGAATCAGAGGGCCTTCTGGCAGTTCCCTCACTGCGAGAAGCCAAGTTACAGGGAAGCAGGCAGAGGGCCTTCTCGGTAGTGGCACCCACCCTGTGGAACGCCCTCCCACTAGATGTCAAAGAGAACAACAACTACCAGACTTTTAGAAGACATCTGAAGGCAGCCCTCTTTAGGGAAGTTTTAAATGTTTGATGTATTACAGTATTTTAATTTTTTGGGAAGCCGCCCAGAGTGCCTGGGGAAGCCCAGCCAGATGGGCGGGGTATAAATAATAAAACTAATAATAATAATAATAATAAACTGTAGGCCACAGCCCTCACTGTAGGCTTTGCCAGCTTGGGGCCCTCCAGATCTTTCGGACTATGATTCCCATCAGTGCTAACCAGCATGCACTGGCTGTGGCTGATGGGAATCATAGTCCAAAACATCTGGAGGGCCCTAGGTTGGCAAAGCCTGCCTTACTGAGACAGCATACAGGCACCGAGTCAGTGTCTAGTGGGAGGTGGTGGCAGTCTGTAGTTCTGCTCAATTTGCTTGTTGGAGTGTCTGAGACAAATAGCATTGCTTTTGTGTGTGTATGTGTGTGTAGCTTCATTATGATGGCATATTTACAATGCCCCGTTCGGCAGGATACATCACTCGAGTCCCTGCGCAGTTTCACAGACAAGTGACACTTAAGATGGCCCATTATAGTCAGCCGCTGCCGTCTCATTTCGCACTAATTGCTTTCCCAAATTGGATGGGCGCTTCTCTGACATGGAAAACAGTGGCAGAAGTATCATTAATCTGGGACAGAGGCTGGGGGCAGGGGAGGGAAGGGGTAATTGCTAGCATGGAGTGCTTTATGCAGTAATTACAACTCTCATGCAGCCAGTCATTCCTAATCACCTCTCCGCCCCCTAACACTTTCCTTTACACTCCAGTTGCCCCACGCTCAGAGCCCTGTATGCCTGCGAGCCCCTGAAAGCATTTTAAAAAAGGGCAAATATTATTCTGCATTTTGAAATAGTTTTTGAGGTGCTAAAACATTTCCACTTTGCTCTGCTCACGGTTCTTAATGCGGTAATTTATTGGTTTTCACTGACTTGGTGGTGTTGTTGTTGTTCTTGTGGGTTTTTGGGGTGTGTCTGGATGAGGCCCTGAGGCCCTTCCCGTTCTTGGGGTCCTGCACCCAGTGAAGGTTAGAACCTGACAAAGGAAGTGGCTGAATTAGTCAGACAAGCTTCTCTGTAGGACAATGGCCTTAGCTAACCACTGAAGTGTCCTCATTGGCATCCCAAAAGAAAGAGCTAAATTGCAAGAGCTACAAATAAGCGGCGGGGCCCTCCAAGCTTATGTGTGGGCCTTTTTTCCTCCACCACCCCTCCTAGCTGCTAGGTAGGAAAACAACGGGAGAATGGGTGTGAGCTGAGTTTTGTAAGCAAGCTGGAAGAGGGACTGAGAGATGTGCTCACTCTGTGCTAGATCCCAAGCTGTGACTAATGAAGAAGCAAGATCAGTTGGGGTCTTATTGCTGTGAGACCCTCCATCTTATGCTCAGGTTGTCTATATATGTAAGTAAAGCCATATATCCTAAAGACTCCGCAATCTCTGCTGACCTTCATTCCAAGGAAACCGAACCTCCTAGAATTTCTGGAGTCTCACTGCCCAGAGACTGAGCTGGTGTGTAACATCATAATCATCACCATTATTATTAATTACCCATCCTTCGCCCTAAGGACCCAGTTTACAACAATTAAAACGCAGTATTAAAATCAGTTTAAAGCAACCTACAATCATAGAATATAAAAAATATATACATCTAAAAATATACATCTCTTTCAGATATTTGGGTATTTTAAGCCTTCAAACACTAATATGAACATCGTGAATTAGGCCTGAAAATGAACTGGCAACCAAGAGGTAGCTATTTGAGGAGCAGATGTAGAGGGTTTTCACACAGAACTCGTAACAGTGCACATGAGCCTGAATTTTAAAATTTCCTCCTCCCTCACAATCCATTTTCTTTTTGTGCTGTGTCTTTTTAGGTTGTAAGCCTACAGGCAGAGAGTGACTTTTTTTAAAGCCGCTCTGCAAGCCTTTTATAGCTTAAGAGCAGGATAAAAAAATATATTTAAATAATAAGCACATTCTCATAAGTCTACTGGGCAGAGTAAGCTGAAAGGTGGAGATGTCTCCACAGCTGAGAAAGGATTTGAATCTAGAACTCTTTGGCTTATACCCAGCACTTTGGACAGCACCCTTTAGGACTAAAATAATAGAATTCATTTTTTAAAAATACTGCTTAATGTAATAACAAACCATAAAAAGGCAACAGTCAGTAAAATTTCCTAAGGTACCAGGTTCAGTTCTCTGGGAGAATTTCCAGATAGTGCTGTGAATGTTGCCTACCTGAAACCCTGCAGAACTGCTGCCAGTCCGTGCAAACAATGCTGGTCTAGATAGACCAATGATCTTGCTTAGCAAAAGGCAGCTTTCTCTGTTCCTATTATTAAAATGAGACAAAAAATGAAATGCAAACAAATTTATAGTGATAATGCTGCTTATTATGCCACACTAGCTGAAATGATTGAAATGCCCTAAAGCAGAATTTGTACAGGAAAAATGAGGACACAATCTCATACGTGTACATTTCATGTCAGTGTCACACCCCAAAGGATGATGCAACTTTATACCAGGCCTGAGGCTAATGTGGAATAAAAATAAACTTTGGGCTAGCACAAATGTCCTCTACAAAATGGCAGTTCAAACCCAGGGCTAGTAATGTATAACCATCCATTCTTTCAACTTGCTTGAACTCTACAACTGATTTATTCATATTCTTATTTAGAAAAATAATATTTTTGTCTTTACTCCCAGACAATATCCCATTTAATCCTCAGAACAACTCTGTGAGAAATAGGCTAGGCAGTGAAGTAGTGACTGTTTCAAGGCCACCCAGTGAGTTTCATGGACAAGCATGGATTTGAACCCAAGTCCCACTGCAACATTCTAACCACTGCAATACATTGGTAAACCTTGATAACTGTGAAGTTATATGTTTTTCCACAAGCCATTTTTGATCAATTTAACTGCCATGACCTTTCCCCAAAGACTCTTGGGAAATGTAGCTTTGAGTGTGTGTGCCCTGTAGATTTCTCTGTTAAATAGCCATACCTTCCTCTCATCAAACTACAGTTCCCACAGTTCCTTGGGAGGAGAAAATGGCCGCAAAACGAATCGTAGTCTGTGGAGCAAATACAGTTGAGTGCCTGACGGGGGCGTTTTACAATATTTTGATATAGCAGCCGGCCTGAATATGCAGCTCTATGGGTGGGGACGCTCTAGACTAGAAAGAAAGAGAAAGAAGTTCGCCATGCTAGAGCGTCATTTTAGGAGGACATGGTCATGAAGTATAGAGATAAGAAACAGGGACTAATCCATCGATTGAGAACTTCCTGGTTTGCACTGAAAGACATTTCAAAATTTCCAATGGAAGGTTGTCCAATGTTTAATTCAATGTTAAAATTATGATTCTAGTGTTCCCGTGTTTACTCTCAAAAAAAAAGATAGCGGCCAAGATGGGTGTAGGCCTTAATTTTTAAAACGAGCTGCTAACCAGTTCAAATGCAAATACCAATATTGTGCGTTATCCCCATTTTGCTGCTTGGGGGGAACCCCGCAGTGCAGGCTTGGGACCACATTTTATTCTTGCAATTTTTTATTCCCCCTCCCCTCGGGGTCTTTCTTGTTTTCTGTTTTTAAATTTGTTCCACTACTGAATCTGGTTTGGGTTTCCAGCCCAGGTCCGTCTCCCGCCTCCGCAGCAAAACTCCCAGCTTGCAGCAAAGGGCAGTCTAATAACATTTCCCGCTGGAGCCCTAGCTGAAAACCAGTGAGCTCAGGGAGGTAACTATGCAAGCTCCTTCCATCAGCTGGAAGGAGAGAAGAGAAGGGATGCAGGGTGGTCCCATAGAGGCAGCTGAAAGGCCAGCAATTTGGGGACCCCGCCTCTCCTTGAACTGTTCCACCCCAGCTACTCATTAGAATAAATTGCAACTAAGGACTTGTACCTGAGATTTATGTTTCTCCTCCTTCCTCCCAATCAGTTTTTCTTTTGTGCCGCGTCTTTTTAAGAGCATATACCTGAGAGCAGGGACTCTGGCAGCTTCTTTTGACCAAAGACCTGACAAAAATAAATATTTATGTAAATAAGCGCAGAACGAGCCTTTTGTGCATGTGTTTTCAAGGCCCGAATTAGAAAATTTCCAGAAGGAATTAGAAAGAAGAGCATCCGCTCCAGTCTTATTAGTTACCATAGCTGTCAACTTTTCCCTTTTCTTGCGAGGAATCCTATTCGGAATAAGGGAATTTCCTTTTTAAAAAGGGAAACGTTGGCAGCTATGTTAGTTACTGGTGGTGGGAGGACGAAACACAAGCCGCTGTCCAGTTGCACCTGTGCTGAAACGTTTTATCCATTGGTTCCTATGGGAAGCTCGCAGTTCCGGCCCCCTCCCCCCGGGAAAAAGGGAAGCGGGGAAGATAAACTTAGAAACCTGGGAGTTGCTCCCTGTGTGTCAGTCTACACATTAAGTCTATGCGACCCAGGCGGCGGCGGCGGCGTTTTTCGTCCAAAGATCTCGGCGGTGACGTGAAAGCGTGCGTGCGCGCTCGTTCGCTCGCTGATAGGCGGCACTGCAGCCGACGCTCTAGGCCGACGTCTCTGTGCGGGCGAGGGGGGCGGTTGCTAGGCTGCGCTCCGGGCCTAGTAGGCCGCAGGGGCGGCGTGGCCGGCCAGGCAGGCAGGCAGCCGAAAGGACGGCGAGGGAACGCCATGGCGGCTTCGCCTCGGCCGGAGCCGCGCGGCTCGGAGACACCCAGCAGCTGCGTGCTGTGTTGCGGAGAGCTGGAGGTGGTGGCGCTGGGCCGGTGCGAGCACCCCATCTGCTACCGCTGCTCCGTGCGGATGCGGGCGCTCTGCGGGGTGCGCTACTGCGCCGTCTGCCGGGAGGAGCTCGCCCAGGTGAGCGCGGCCGGGGAGCCGGTACCGGGAGGGAGGGAGGCAGGGATGCAAGCTCCCTGTTCTTCGGAGGGCCGCGGCCGGCTCTGGCTTTCAGTTTTACTTCTTGTATCTGTTACCTGCCTTGCCCCGACCCCCGCCCAAGGGGCCCAAGGCAGGTTACATAAAAGACAAATAATACTATATATCCATACAGGCCACTACGGATGGCAAGTGCTTCTGAGATACCTCTAAAAGGGGAAAATATTCTAGGCATTCGTTGCTTCAGTTTTGTACTATTGAGTGTATTATAAGTGTAGAATACACACTCTCTCTCTCTCTCTCTCACACACACACACACACACACACACACACACACAGGATCGCGTCCAGCATTAGTCATACCCAGAGTAGACTCATTTAAATTAATGGACATAAGTAACTGATTCATTGGTTTCACTGGGTCTGCCCAGTGTAGAACTTAGTTTGGTACATCCCAGGATCTGACATTACGGGTGGGGGTGAAATCCGTCCATCATTATTGCGAACAGACCCCACAAAATCAATGGGCAGTATTAGTAATTAGGCCTACCAATTTTATTGGGCCTGGTCTGAGTGTGGCTAATGTTGTTTATCACCAAAGTGAAAAAATGAGCAGTGGACTTTTGTTAGTGTTACCTGCTTTATTTGAAAAAGTATTATTATTATTATTATTATTATTATCAGTTGCTGGGGATCAACAGTGGGAGAAGGCTCTTTGGTCTGATCCAGCAGGCCTCTTATGTTCTTAGCTGTTAACCATAATAGGTTGATGAAACCTCCAAGCTCAGAGACAGTCAACCTCTGAGTATCAGTGTCTTAGATGATGAACAGCAGGCTGTTTATGTGAGGGATCTGTTCTGTGGGACTTGCTGATCCATTTATGCTCCAAAGGGTTGCCACCTCTTAACCTACCAAAGAGTATTTGTTGAGCCAAGCCCCTTCTGTGTATGGGATGAGTTTGAAGTGCATGGACAGCTGCTGAAATCTGTAACTTGGTGGCCAGTCACTTACACATCTCTTCTGTTTAAATGTTCATACTATCTTGTGCAGTCCTCTGGTTTGGAATACTGTACATAACAGCATGTTCTTGTCAGAACCTTGTGACCTCCACAAAGTATTTTCCTTTTATTGTTTTGGAAGGAGAAGCTATGAAGGTCAGTTATTTCAACAGAATAGGAAACAGTACTTGTGAGCTCTGCATGAGATGTATAACAAACATGTATACACACAGGGGTGGAGTTGCAGACTCACCCTTTTTGCTTATTTAACACCTCCTAATTCAAGACAAGCCTCACTTTGCAGTAAAGCCAGTTTGGCTTCTCATTCTTTTGGTGCTGCTAACATCATAATTTGGGGATTTAATGTGTCCAGGCCACAGAAGGCTATGGAGACATATTGTCTACTCCTTGCCAACTGATAGAGGAGTTTTTAATAGAGAGAGTTACATTCAACCCTGAGGCTGGCCTTGGGTATCTACATATCCTTGACTTTGAATTACTATGCTTGTGCCTGCGTAGCCATCCCTCAAAGAAAGCTTATATCTGGTTCTCAGGTGGTCTCCAGTATTTCTCTGCCATTCTCTGGGCTTTCAACACTACTTAAAGCTCCACTTCTGTAGGATTCATGCAATTTAGCTGAGCTTTGTCCCTACTTACGCTCTCTAATGGACAGTTCATACTTTGATGGATGTTGTGGTGTTTTGTGCTGGGTAGTACTAGTGTGTTACCATCGCTTCTCGGCCTGTTGGCTAAGATCAAGTACAGTGGTACCTTGGGTTACAGACGCTTCAGGTTACAGACCCCACTAACCCAGAAATAGTACCTCAGGTTAAGAACTTTGCTTCCGGATGAGAACAGAAATCATGTGGTGGTGGCACAGCAGGAGTGGGAGGCCCCATTAGCTAAAGTGGAACTCACGTTAAGAACAGTTTCAGGTTAAGAACGGACCTCCAGAACAAATTAAGTTCTTAACCCGAGGTACCACTGTATCATTGTGGTCCATCTGGTTCTAAATCTTTGTACAGTTTCCTGGAATTCTGCTAAAACTGGCTTGACACCATTTTCTTAGCTTCCACTCGCCAGTACCTGAAGCTTCTAATGCAGGGTTAGCCAACATTATGACCTCCAGAAGTTGCTGGACTAAATTTCCTCATTGATCAGCACGGCAAATTGTCAATGGTGATTGGAGATCTGTTGTGGGAGGGGATATGTTTACATGTTCTTTTTCTTGAAAATCAATTAAAAATATGTTTATTTTCTTACAAAAAGAGGATGGTCCAACTACACCTGGAGGGCACAACCTTTGCTCTTCCTGCTCTAATGGGTAGTTCTACTAGCCCAATTTTAACAAATTTCCAGTCATCCCTTTGCTCCTTGCCGCTCCCCTTTCTTGCCAGGTTACATTCAGAGAATCCAGGCTGCCTGAGTGTTGTATGTTTTGAGGCTTCTCTCTGCTCATCTGGCAAAATTGTGAGACAGAAGAGATTCAGTGTGTACATTCTGCTATTGCTCCCTGACCATTGCTGTGCCTCACTGTTGTTACTGATCCTGTTACTTCAGTGCTCCCCTGAATGCTACCAATGAGGAATAGACCTCATTAGTATCAGGTGTCACATCTTGATTAATAAAATTCAGTATTGGTTATGTACTTAACAATGTGTCTTAAAAGTGCAGTTAGCCTTTGGGAACCAGCAGTCTCCCTATGGAGCTGAATATTTGTTCAGAGTCTGAACACTAAAATGGGATAGACCTTTAGTCTGGAGGGTTCTGGGTGGGCAATGGCTGCTCTAGTGCAAAAGTGGGAAAGCCATAGACTTTTCTAATCATTGGCTATGCTGGGTGGGGCCTATGGCAGGGTCCAACAACACCTGGGAGACCACAAGCTCCCCAACCCTGCTCTAGTGATATGCAAGTGAATATTCAGGATCCTCCATATAGAAAAATCCTGAAAATGTTTAATCTCGTGCATTTGGGGACATAAGTGAATCTCCCAGTAACAGAACACCTCTGGGTGTTCCAGCAGGGAGCTTATTTTGTAGATATGACCATAAGGTGCCTACTGTTGTACATTCAAGAACGAATGGCTGCTCTCTTTGTCCTCCTTGGCTTCAGTCCAGCAGCAAGTGATATCATTTTTGTTCCAGTTGCAGGAACAGTATGTTTGCTTAAGGATCAAGGTTCAATGAGATCATTCTTCTTCAGAGTAAATCTGTTGTAGGCATTAGCATTTCCAGCTTATTCAGGTCCTGTAGTTTGGGAATGTTGGGGGGGGGAGAGGGGAAATGGGACATGCAGTAGTCCAAAAGATACTGACATGGGAAAATAAGCAGGCAGGAGAGAGAGAGAGAGAGTGCACCTTGGCCAGGAGGTCATTGCATGACATTGTTGACTTCCTTGTGATCACCCTGTTCCATGTGCCCATTCATAAGTTCAGTGGCAGGGAGCTTCAGGGTGTAAGATACTTGGCATAGCAGGTGGGACGTGTGTCTATGTGTGTGCCTGTCATAGTTACTTACAGAATGAGAGTATAATACAAAGCACAGTGCTCACACTGCCATATTATTTCCATGTCTCAGGCAGGTTGTTGGTAGTAGAGCCCCTATTTTGCATGCAGAGAGCCCCAGGTTCAATCCCTGATGGCATCTTTAGGTAGGGGCTTGGAATGTCCCATGTGTCCCTTGGAGTGCTGCTGCCATTCAGTGAGTTAGATGGGCCTGTGTTTCAGGATAAGGCAGATTTCTGTGGTCCTCTCTGCTTGTTTATCTGGCATATTGTGCTAAGTTTCATTTTACATAAAAAGGCTACACCTCTGCCTCTGCTAAATCTAATTTCCCCCAAGAGAGTTGGCTAGTGTGAGAGAGAGTTAACAAGTAAACAGAGGACAAAAATGTCACTGGGCACTTTGTAAAAAGTGAGATGGAAGGAACAGGGGCATGTGGATGGTTATTCCAAGGGTGCTAGTACCATACTGAGGAACCCACCATAGCAAACGACCCAGACGTCCTTGTGTGTTTGCCTCTGCAGTGCTGGCAATCTCCCTTGTACTTTTTTCCTTATCACACCCTATTTTGCCTTGCTCCATGCTCTTAGCAGTGCAGCATCCTGTTACAGCTGCTGCCAAGTAGATCGCTGTGATTCTGTTACCTCGTCAAGCTGCCTTTGCACTGGAAGTGGCTCTTTGGGGCTTGGAATAGAGGGAACCAGAGTGAGATGGCAGGCAGGGTTAGATTGGTAGAGTTGGGAGCAGGGGGACCTCTCTCTGTTGCACATTGGCAGCCAGCCCTACCTTGGACATTGGGCAGTATCTGGAAAGCTCTGGAAAGCTCACATGTGGGAAAGTCAGCTCCTCCAGTCTCTTCTGCTGAAGACTTTGAGGTTCTCTGTAGATGGTCCCCTGGTGATGACATCAGTGGCAGCCTCTCCTTTATTCAGGAATATTAATTAATTGTTTTGCATCCTGTCCTTTCTCTAGAGAGCTTAGAATAATAATGATAATGATAATTTTATTATTTATATCCTACCCATCTGACTGGGTTTCCCCAGCCACTCTGCAGCAGAGTAGTAAAAACATGATCAAACATTAAAAACTTCCCTAAACAGGGCTGCTTTCAGATGTCTTCTAAAAGCCAGATAGTTGTTTATTTCCTTGGCATCCGAAGGGAGGGTGTTCAACAGGGAGGGCGCCACTACCAAGAAGGCCCTCTGCCTGGTTCCTTGTAACTTTGCTTCTTGCAGTGAGGGAACCAGCAGAAGACCCTCAGAGAATGATGGGGGTGGAGACACTCCTTCAGGTATACCGGGCCGAGGCCATTTAGGGCCAACATTTTGAATTGTGCTTGGAAATGCACTGGGAGCCAATCCTTTAGGACTGGTATTATATGGTCCCATCGGCCACTCCCAGCCCTGTATAATTCAGAACAACCATTGGTGCTTAAGAAGCTTCCTCATACCAGGTCAGACCATTGGGGCCACATGGAGCCCTCCAGAAGTTTTGAACTACAACTCTAGCCAGTGTGGCTACTTGTCAGGGATGATGGGAGTTGTAGTCTGAAATTGACACTGACTTGCAATGGTTCTCCAGAGTCTCTCCTACTTCAACTTTTTAACTGCTAAGGACTGAACCGGGAACCTTCTGCATGCCTAACATGTACTCTGTCACAGAACTATGGTCAGACAGAATCATGGCAGTTAGGTTAGGCTGACAAATAAGGAGTGGCTGAGTGCTACCCAGTGTGCAGAGAAGTATGGACCAAGCCACAGAATCCAGTAACTTCATAGACATAGGAGATGTTGAAGATTCAGCATTTTGAAAGAGGCATTTCTGTCCCTTGTGGCCACAAAGAAAAACCTGTGGGCAGTTCCTCTTAGTGACAGTGTCTCAGTGGTGCGGTGTAGCTAGTGACAGTGTCTCAGTGGTGCGGTGACTTGCCCTTGAGTTGGGTCTCCCCCTCAGTAACTTGGTTTGTTCATAAGAACAACCCCCCGCCCCAAGCCTTTTCAACAACAATCCTGGTTTATGACTCGCTTGCTTGGATTTTTCTCATGCCCAGTGGAGATGATGCATTCCATTTATTCTTGGAATGGTGTGTCACCAGCCAGAGGCACTTCCTCTTACATAATGTTTAAATTGCGAGGAAATGAAAGCTCAGCCGACCGCGCCAGTCGCTGAGGGAGGGGTGAGCAACACTTTTTTTAAAAAGTTCAACTGGAACTGCTGGATAGTATGCAACTTCTATCATGTGAGCATTTTAGTCCTTCAGAACGGTGGAAGCACCCATGTGATTAGTCAAATCCCTCTGCAACTGCCTAGAGCCCCCCCCCCCCCAGTTCTGGGTATTCCTGCAAGGAAGGGGTTGCGTAAGTCCTTGGTTTTTGCTACCCACAAATGCAGGACCAGGCAATGAGTTTAGAGAGGAGACTCCCCCCCCCCGCAGCCCCACAAGGGCAATGTCCCCTCATGGGCATCGTTCTGGGGGCTGCACGCCAGTGGTGGGCAGGACCCAAGTCAAAGGTGGACGTGGTAACTGTTATGACTCTTATCATTGAGTAGTGGGCTACTTCTCAGCCATTCAAAAGGCAGAGGTTTGTCTGTGTGTGCCACACACTTGTGTGTAAAGTATTTGTGTGTTGTGTGTTGTGTGTAAAGTACTTGTGTGTTGTCTGTGTAAAGTATATACCCACCCATCCCTCTTCATTCCTAGTCTAGACAAGCAAGCAGCATAGTCACAGTTCAAGGACACATTCCAGCCAGGCAAAAGTCCTTGAGGGCAGGCACAGAGCAGAACCAATGAAATATGTGAGCTGAATGGAGTCTGCGGTCTGCAAACTACTCACCCCTTTTAAAGGCTGTAATAAATTTGGGACTTGTTTTGGCTTGTGACTTTGTTCAAGCTTTTTTCACACATCACAGCCCCATGTCCAGCCCCTCTTGTTGTGCACTTGCGGGATTAACAACCTACATGTTTTGAAAGCAACAGCTAAATTTCTCAAGGAGCTCACATAGCTTAAGTAGCTCATCTGGGTAAAACTATTGATATCTTCTCTTCTTTCCTGCTGCGTTCCACTGGCTCATTGGCAGCAATGGTTCATCCTTCTTTAATGTCTCTCATGTGAAAGAGGTTAGAATGTGAGTGCATTCAGCTAAGATTCAAATCTGTGTCTTCCTCATCAAGACTCCACCCTTTATCCACTAGGTGTTATCTGCATCCACTGATCACCACTCCAAAATCTACTCTATGGATGCCAGCTTTTAGGACTGGGCCAACTGAACATCGCTCTGTATGTACCCAGCAAGCCCTCTAACTCTCCTCCTTGTGTTCTCTGTAGGTGGTCTTTGGGAAGAAGTTGGCATCCTTTTCAACTATTGCACTCAACCAGTTGCAGCACGAGAAGAAATATGACATCTATTTTACTGATGGAAAAGTTTATGCTCTCTATAGGTAAATCTTCTGCAGTTTACTCCCCCTAGGTAAATTGGGCAAAGTGTCCCATCTCAAAAAGGAGCACCTAGAACAGGGGTCAGCAAACTTTTTCAGCAGGGGGCCGGTCCACTGTCTCTCAGACCTTGTGGGGGGTCGGACTATACTTTTTTTGGGGGGGATGAACTCCTATGCCCCACAAATAACCCAGAGATGCATTTTAAATAAAAGCACACATTCTACTCATGTAAAAACATGCTGATTCCCGGACCATCCATGGGCCGGATTTAGAAGGTGATTGGGCCAGAAACGGTCCCCGGGCCTTAGTTTGCCAACCCATGACGTAGAAGATAGCCATCTATATACATTGGTTTCCTCTTGAGGAATCTCTGTGCCAAATCCTGATTCATGGCACCATGGGGTTTACTCAGAGTTAATGGAGCCTGCCTGGTCTTTTGCTTGGAAACATGGCCTGTGTAGTAGATGATTCAAGATAGTATTTAAAAGTGCATCTTGGTCAGCCTTGGTCAAGTGGACACCTTGCAGATATTTTGGACTAGACCAGCTTCCATCTGCCCTAGCCTCTTGGAGTTATAGTCTCAAACCCCTGAAGGGGACCACGTTGGTGAATTCTGCCCTACCTAAGAGTCTGAGGGCAATATCTGATGGAATCTCAAGGAACCAGAATGGAAGCTCAGTTGGATTTCCATGGCCAGGGGGTGGGGTTTCAATACGTAAACAAGAAGGGCAAACTATGCAAAACAAGCATTTTAGAACAAAAAAAATTCCTTCCAGTAGCACCTTAAAGACCAACTAAGTTAGTTCTTGGTATGAGCTTTCGTGTGCATGCACACTTCTTCAGATACACGCATTTTAGGTTTTCTTGATGCTGACTCTGTCTCTGTTTCTAAGTGATCTATATTGAACATTGCAGAAGTATGCACTAAGCTATTTCGCGTGCAGGGAACCTTTGAACATCCCAGAATCCCTGCCCATTGGCCATTCTTGCTGGGGCTGATGGGATTTGTACATCTGGAGGGGTTCTCCACACCTGATGTATACAGTGCCTTTCTCCTCCCACTGGTGCTTTAATTAAAAGGATGATGTGCCAAAGGGGAAACTAGGGAATAGCTCCTGGAGGAGCTAAATTGTGTCCTCTGGCCTTTTTATTTCTTTTAGGAAGCTTCTGCAGCACGAATGCCCACTGTGCCCAGAGGCTAAGCCATTCGCCACCATTGTGGACTTGGAGCAGCACATGAGGAAGCAGCACGAGCTCTTCTGCTGCAGACTGTGTGTGAAACACCTGAAGGCAAGTAGTTGAAAGTCCTCCAGGGTACCCGGTTGGGTGGGGGGCTGGGTCTTGGCCTTCCCAATGCCATTGCTCTTATTTGAGGGCAAGGAGTTAATGACATGTTTGCTTGTGTTCTAGATCTTTACCTATGAGCGCAAGTGGTATTCGCGTAAGGACCTCGCCCGGCACAGAATCCACGGGGACCCCGACGACACTTCTCACCGCGGCCACCCCCTGTGCAAATTCTGTGACGAGCGCTACTTGGATAATGATGAGTTATTGAAGCACCTGAGAAGAGACCACTATTTTTGCCACTTCTGTGACTCTGACGGGGCACAGGAATACTACAGGTTCGTGGGCACAGCTAGAGGGGCGCCCCAGATGGGAATTTGCCTGTGGCTAATCAGTCTTAAGTTTCTTGATGCAGCTGGCCAACCCAGAACCAGGTGCTTGCGCCCAGGTTCATAAGAAGAGACGGTGGTCAGGTGTGGAGGGCTAGCAGCCGCCATGAATTGTAGCTTCTTTTGACAGATGACTACTCCTGGGGTAGCAGGAGAGGTTGGGGATGAAACTAGCCCACCCTGCACTTCAGTTACAGAATCCTTGACTGAATAAAATGGGTGAGGGTTTACATGTTCTCTGCTTGATAAGGAGTCAGGTTGAATCAAGCTTGGGAGTCAAGCCAGCCTCCACCTCCCCTGGTGAAAATGCAGCTGGAGACAGCTGGAAAAGTTCCTTCCTTTCTTCCTTTCATGAATCACTTCCAAGATAGCACCCTGAAATGATTAACCCTAAAAATAAGCATTTGCTCTCTCCTCATCACTGTTGAAGGTGACCACAGTGCTGGTTCTTTCCTTGCCACACTGCGGTCACCTTCAATGGACACAACTAGCTTTACTCACTAGCAGTGTAGATGGAAGTCAAGTTGTCGTTCTTGAGGTTCAGAGCTGGCTTCAGTCTTGAATGGTCTGCCCATTGTTTTAAAAACCAAATTCTCCTAACTTTCCAATGTGCTGTAAATTTACAAAGCTGGGGCACACAAGGAGAACTCTGAACACTTCAGGCCTGACTGTTAACTGATTCTGCATATGTATCCTTTGAAAAGTATTGCCCTGTCAGAGCAAAGTTCTCTTCACTCAGCATTCTCTGCAGGAATCCCAGTAACCAGTTCAGTGCAATGTGGTCCTCCTAGAAATTGCCCAGGGGTCCAAATCCTGCCCAGCCCAATTTAGAGTTTTTCCATTTTCCCACCTGTATTTGTCACCACAAACTTGGGTCACATCCACACCATACATTTGAAGCACATGGCTTCTTTACCCCCCAGCAAATAATCCTGGGAGCTGTATATTACCCCTTATAAAGGTAAAGGTACCCCTGCCCGTACGGGCCAGTCTTGACAGACTCTGGGGTCGTGCGCCCATCTCACTCAAGAGGCCAGGGGCCAGCGCTGTCCGGAGACACTTCCGGGTCACATGGCCAGCGTGACATCGCTGCTCTGGCGAGCCAGAGCCGCACACGGAAACGCCGGTTACCTTCCCGCTAGAAAGCGGTCCCTATTTATCTACTTGCACCCGGGGGTGCTTTCGAACTGCTAGGTTGGCAGGCGCTGGGACCGAGCAACGGGAGCGCACCCCGCCGCGGGGATTCAAACCGCCGACCTTTCGATCGGCAAGCCCTAGGCGCTGAGGCTTTTACCCACAGCGCCACCCGCATCCCTAGATTACCCCTTACAGAGCTACAATTGCCAGCATCCCTATACCTTAGTTCCCAGGATTCTTTGGAGGAAGCAATGTGCTTCAAATCTCTTATGATATGGAGTTTCCAGGTACTGAACCAAGTCCACAGATAAGCTCACAGTGCATGCCTCCCCTCTACCCTTTTTGCAGCGATTATGAGTACCTCCGGGAACACTTCCGCGAGAAGCACTTCCTCTGCGAAGAAGGCCGGTGCAGCACCGAGCAGTTCACTCATGCCTTCCGGACTGAGATAGACTACAAAGCCCACAAGACGGCCTGTCACAGCAAGAACCGGGCAGAGGCCAGGCAGAACCGGCAGATTGACCTCCAGTTCAACTATGCGCTGAGGCATCAGCGGAGAAATGAGGGTACGCCATACTAGCCAGGCAGGGAAGGGCTGGCTGTTTCAAAGGACAAAGGCAATTCACTTCAGTGTTTTTCAGCTGTGTGATTATCATGGGGTGTTTGCATATTCTCTTAGAGCCTAGAAAGAAGCACTGGAGGCAAAAATCATGTTGGTTTTTTTGGCTGTGCTTTTGTAGGAGAACGGCATTCCATTGCAGAGGTGTCCCGAGCAGTGAACTAACTGGCCAAATTTTGGAGGCATCCAAGATGGAGGGTGGAGGCTGGCTTTAGGCTTGTGTTCTCTGTTTCCGTCAGCTTTTGTGCTAATTAAGTGCAGAGCTGATCTGATAGAGGTGGATGTGTGGCCATGCAGCAGAGGCAGAAGCATATCCACTACCAGCGTTTTCCAAGCAAGTGCCACTAGCAGGACTAGGACAGAGCACAGAACAGGCAAGAGCAAGGTGATATAACACTTCAGCATCCCTTGCCCAAAGCATGGTGACTGGAAGAGCCCTGGTAGTATCGTTGCCTCTGATTAGAAACTAGACCTGTCTGTCACAAAATACCTCTCCCTACATTGACATGACAAGCCTGAGGAGCAACATTTCAGTTGCAGCAGACACATGGCCTGCATTTATAAAAGAAAAACAAAAAAACCCAAATCTCCCCAAATTGGTTTGAATGTCCCTAATTTGGCTGGGGGCAATTTGTAAGGCTTTGGCTGAGACGAGCCTAGGATCGATCTGATGCTTGTTAGCACATCACCTCCATTGTACCTATCCTATCCTGTACACACACACACACACACACACACACACACACACACACACACACACTCACACCGGTGACTGATCCCATACATGGTGGAAAATTGCAGTTTGAGGCTGACTGGCCCCGTATCTTTCTTGTCCCAGGTGTCGTGGGTGGTGAGGACTATGAAGAGGTTGACCGATACAACAGGCAAGTGAGAGGAGGCCGGTCAGGGCCACGAGGAGGGCAGCAAAACCGGAGAGGCAGCTGGAGATACAAGAGGTGAGCGACCTTCAGCCGGCCTTTGGGTGTCGTCTCAATGGGCAGGAAACTGGCTTGTGAACAGGGGAGCAAATCAGGATGTGACATGTACTGTCCCCTTAGTTTAAGGATGCAGTCAGAGCTTGCTGCCAGAATTGGACCACTGTCACGCTTAGCAAAAACCAAAGACTCAGGCCCAGGCAGGAAAGGTCAGTGCAAAGGAGGGTGTGTTGCAAAACCCCTTTTTCCTGTTTATAAAATCCACGTTCTGTTTTTTCTGTTTTAAGATACCTCACATGCAGCTTACGATGAAAGCAATAGGAACATTGCAACAACCTATTGTACTTCTATAACACAATTTCCATGCATAAAACAACTTATAAAAATGCCTGCCTAAGAAAAAGAAAAACCCATTAGAAACCATGTGGGTTTGTTTAGGTATTAAGGACAGTGAGCTGTGCATTCTATTTGCATGAGGCTTTGGAGATGTGTTGCTTTTGCCAGCAGGTGGCAGCACCAAGCTGCCTCTGGCTTTTATCTCCCCTGGAGTGGCAGCCCAGATTCTGCCAGCCCTTCTGTTTTTCCAGACTTCAAAGGGTTATCTCAAAATCTAGCATAACTTGTTGTACACCACCTTCTACAAGAACAGTATAGCATGATAACCTTTGCAGCAGCCTTCGCCAGCCAATGGGGCAATTCTCTCCCCTGCTCCTGTATGGACCAAGCTTGTTGGGTGGGCGGGGGCCGGCCTGCCAGTTGCCTGTTGTCAGAATGACAAGTGACCCATTTTCGCCCATGTGGTTTGGAATTAAACTGTGCGGGTGCAGCACTTGAAGCCTGGACAGTCAGCTGGTTGCTGGGGATGCAAAGCAGTGCATGCAGCTGTAGGCAAGCACCAGCAATCAGTGCACAGGTCTTTGCAAGTGCCACTAATCAGCTGATGGGCAGTGTCTGTAAAGCCCTTTTCACCCAGCCTGAAAGGCAGGTGGGCATGGCTTGGCTTCATGGGCCAAGAGGGGAGGCTCTGTTGGGCCCGATTAGCCCCATGGGCTGAAGGTTCCCAACCACCTGGTTTATAGAGGTAGGAGACTTGCCCCTTTGACTCTGGCCTTTCTTGCACTGCACTGTTCAAACCCCTTGCAGGGAGGAAG
This sequence comes from Podarcis muralis, assembly GCF_964188315.1. Lineage (NCBI taxonomy): Eukaryota > Metazoa > Chordata > Lepidosauria > Squamata > Lacertidae > Podarcis > Podarcis muralis. The sequence goes on from NC_135668.1 coordinate 32,618,778, forward strand.
AAGACAGAGACATTGCAGCAGCTGTCAGGGCATCTGTAGCCGCCAAAAGGCAAGAAGAGAAGAAGCGGGGGGAGGACAAAGAGGACGGCTCCCGTGCCAAAAAGGAAGATGCAAAAGATCTGGACTTGAGCACCTCCAAGCGGGGACCAAAACCTCCAGCTGATGTGCCAGGTGAGAGCAACCTCTGAGGGCCGGGGTGGGCTCAACACCAGGCAGGAGAGGGGCCGTATTTCAGGATGCTTGCTAGAATACAGTCTCTAAGTTAGGCCTGCCTTTCTGTTCTTCCTCCCAAGCTCCCAAGGAAACTGCTGCAAAGGCTGTTTTGAGCCAAGATGACTTTCCTGCCATTAACTCGACAGCAGTGGGCTCTGTGCAGAGGTGAGTTTTTGATCTAGTAGGATGACAGAGTTGGAAAGGGCCAAAAGGTCTGGCATATCACATATCATTTTGCTGCATGACGGGGGAGGTTTGCTTTTCTACACGTGGCTTTCTTCTTGCAGCTTGGCCCAGCCAGCCTCGGTGAAACTGGACGAAGAGGACTTCCCAAGCCTCTCTGCCTCCTCCTCAACTGCCCCCACGGTCTCATCAGCCATGTCCTTAACCTACACGGCCACAGCCAGGAGGTCGGCCTTTCAGGAGGAGGACTTCCCGGCCTTGGTGTCCAAAGTGCAGCCAAACATCAAGGCGGCCTCGACCCTCACCTCCGCCTGGAACTGCGGCTCAGGCAAGAGCATGGTGAAAGCCGTGCCCACCAGCAACTCCAGTGCCAGCCAACCGGCCAGGAAGGCAGCCCCCAGCAGCAGCGGCAAAGGTGGCAAAAAGAACAAGGCTGCCCTTTGCAGCGACGACCAGGAGAGCGGCAGTGGCCTGACTAGCCAGGAGATCCGCAGTGCTCCGACCATGGTCGACGTCTCCTCTCTGCTGGCGGCCTCAAATTCTCAGACTTTTGTCAAAGTGGGCAAGAAGAAGAAAGTTGGGGCCGAGAAGCCAAGGGTGGCCTCTCCCTCCATCTTGCAGGAAGCACCAGCCCCCATCCCTTCTGCGGAAAAGGCACCGGAAGCTGAGCAGGTGCCAACTTTGCCTGCCGACGCTGATGTACCAGCTATTGCGAACGGTCACTCAGAGAAGTGTGTGGGCACCTGCAACGCTTCTAAAGAGCCCCCTGGTTTGAAGAAGCCCCCAGTGGCCAGCCAGACCCTGCTGCCTCAGGAAGACTTCCCAGCCCTCGGAAACTCTGGACCACCCCGAATGCCTCCACCCCCAGGTAAAAGGCTGCAGGCTTCCTTCACAGGTTTTGAGAAGAATTGTTCCTGGGGTGGTGAGTGTTCTGGGTGGGTGTGGGTGTGCAGACTCTTCCACCAGTACAGAATTTGGCCGCCTGAGAATCTCCACTATCACTTTTTCTAAACCGCTTTGAGGGGTTTATTTTACCATCAAGTGGTGTATAAATTATATGAAATAAATGAACAAGCAACAACTGTTTTGGCTGTAAAAAGATGTTTGAAAGCTTTTGAGCCTCAGCTGCAGAAATCTGAACCTAGGTTTCCCATTACCACGCACTGGACTAGGACCAGTTTTCTAGGGTGCCGCTTGAGCATGTACAGAGCAACCTGCCATGTACTACAAAAGAGCTATGTCTAAATCGCTGGATGCAGATGCCATTGGTGCCGGATCTAACTGCTTGTTGTCTCCCCCACTCCCCTTTCCAGGCTTCAACTCTGTGGTGCTGCTTAATAGCCCCCCGCCACCTCCGGGACTGTCAGTGCCTCTTAGCAAACCACCCCCTGGCTTCACTCCTATTCCACCCACTAGCATCTCGGAGTCTGCCCCTGCTCCTGTGAAAGAGTAAGTAGTTGGCTCTTGTGTGTTGTGGTGTTGCTGACTTGCATCTTTATGGAGTGGCTGTTACACAGGTCTTCAGGGTCCCTCCCACCCTCTGGTATAGGATGAGGCCTGCAAAGGAAGAGGCCTTCTCTATGATGTCACCTCCATTATGGGAAGTTCTCCCCACAGAGGACTTCCTGGCACCTTTAGTTTTTCCAGGTTTTGTAGACATAGGCTTGGTTTGCACATAACATTCAACCACAGTAAATATTGGTTAAACCATGGTTTGGTGTTCTGTGCAAATCCAACCCAGTGCCTTAAATATAGTTTATCATTGTTGTTTTATTTATATGCCACTTAATACCATTGTTTCTAGTTATGTTAACTATAAACTATAAGCCATGGCTCATTAGCTTACTGGTGTTGCCTCTGAATCTGGGCAGTATTTTAGTTTCATACACTTTTTTAAAAAATCTGGCTTTTAAGCCTCTTTATAAGCCCTTTATTTATTGTGTTCTTATTATGGTTCTTTAGACTTCCGTTATTCCTTTTTTTAGTTGTGTTTCAGGGTGGAGGTGGCATGTTCTTATGCAAATTGTCCTTGGATTTTTTATGGAACAACACTAAAAATATTTTGCCATAAATAAATATCCAAGGTGGCGGTTCCGTAGAGGTTAGAGACTCTTTCTCAAACTTCTGATAGTTGAGGCACATGCTTTCCAAATTCAGAATGAGGGTGTGGGTAGGGTTCTTCTTCTTCTTGCATTCAAAAAGTGTTACTTTCTAGAGCCATCTGTCCAAAACTGATGCTGCAACAGATGGGGCTGTTGAATCTTATAGTCCAAAAGGGGACCAGGTTGGGGAATGCTGTTCTACTGTGTGTAAGGTAACAGCCACACCATAAAGCAGCATTACACTATTTGAAGAGTCATGGCTTCTGTCATCTTGGGAACTGTAGCTACTCCTCACCATTCCCTGCAGCAGCCTTAACAAACTACATTTCCCAGGATTCTGTGGGGGAAGCCATGTACTTTAAATGTATGGTGTTGATGTGAACTTAAGAGTTGGAATTGGCCCTCCCCTCCTGTGCTTCTACTGCCTCTGAGGAAAGTGGGATTGTGTGATTCAGGCACACCTGATGCTCCTCAGCACAGGCTGCTGAGAAAGGTGAGTGTGCCGGAAGAGGGAGAGTCAGACCAAGAAGTGACAAACTTCAGTGATTATGGATGAAAGCTATCTATCCCTGTTGCTCTACGCCAGGGGTAGGCAACCTAAGGCCCAGGGGCTGGATGCAGCCCAGTCGCTTTCTCAATCCGGCCCAGGGACGGTCCAGGAATCAACGTGCTTTTACATGAGTAGAATGTGTCCTTTTATTTAAAATGCATCTCTGGGTTATTGGTAGGGCATAGAAATTCATTCAAACCAACCCCCCACCCCACCCCAGTATAGTCCGGCCCACCACATGGTCTGAGGGACGGTGGACCAGCCCACGGCTGAAAAAGGTGACTGACCCCTGCTCTACACATTTCGGAGTACAAAACTCCAGGAGCTTTAAAAGCTTGCAAATACTTTAGAACCAGAAACAAAAAAAATTCTCCCTGTGTTCATTGCAAAAATGCAAGGAAAAATGTGTTGTTTACAGCTGGTTTTTTAGTTCCAGTTTACAAACAGGGTGTTTCTGGTTCTAGGGAATTTGCAAGCGTTTCAGGCTCCCTCCTGAAAAAAGTTTTGCGCTCTAAAATGCATAGAGCGAAAGCAATATTTCATCCATAAGCACTAGAGCAGAAAGTCACACAGGGCTGCAGCTGGCAGCTTTCTCTATGGGTTGATAATTTAGTCCTGTTTTTCACAGTAGAGCAGCAGTTTTGCCATGTTTCAGGAATGTGCTGTGGCACACCGTTTAGGAATTACTGTAGGGAGAGGGAAACCTCAAAAGGGGGGAAGCCTCAGATCAGTAACCAGAAAGGAGTGTCAAGAGCCTCTCCAGGGAGCATCCTCAACAAGACACCTTTTCCTGATAACATCCAAGGATCCAGTTCAGATCTTGCATTTTTCCTCCCTTCTCAAAACAGGCCAAAACCTTGTCAGGGACCCTATTTGATCCTGGATAACTTCCAGCAGCGGAACATCCATCTAATCCAGTCAATCAAGGAATTTCTGCAAGAAGACGAATCCCAGTTCAACAAATTCAAGACATACTCCGGGCAGTTCAGGCAGGTGAGCAGCAGGGAGACCCCCTTAGATACACTTGCAAGACGATTCTACTGGAACATCCAGTGGCGAAGTGTTCTTCCCATGGGTGGCAGCATGTATCTGGGTGGGCCTGGGCTTGATGTTAAGCTTCTGCCTGTGTTTTAGCACGGTTTGGTGAAGTCATTGGTGGCTTTTTGTGGCTTATGGTGGGGTAGTGAGGTCAGAAAGCAGTGACATGTATCAACTGGAATCCGAAGGCTGCTCAGTGACATTGCCCTGGGCTCCTTTGGGAGGAAGGGTGGGATATACAGTATATGTAATTACTATTCATAATAATGATAGTGCCAGCACTTTGCTATCCCTAGCACAAGGTAAACCTGGATTCTGTGGTGAATCCCGTAGATCACTTACCTCTTGGTCACCCTACCCAGGTTGTGGAGTAAGTTAGCCTAGTCAAACACAGGGAGACATACCCTCATCACCTGAAAAACAAGACCAAGGTACTTTTGTTGTACCAAAAGCAGGCCTAGAGAGCTGTTCTGGACCTGCTGCTTTTGAGCAAATTTGTTTATAAAATCTCCTGGGGCAGTGGTGGAGGCTCTCCAGCAAGGAAGCTTCCTGTGGTTCTCTAGGAAATGTACTTTCATGTTCCCAGATACTGGAAGCACTGCCAATAAGATCTGCTTATAGGGCCAGTCACTGTCAGTAAGAGGCCATTTCATCTTCTCTCATGCTCAAGGGTCCCTATGAAGCTGGGGTTGGGGGAAATCTCCCTAGTGACCCATGTGGTATCTGCAGGGGATTCACTATTTGCACAAACCTTTTGCCCAGTCGCCTTTTCAACAGAGACTTCAAGGGATCTAGGTGACCCTGCAATGTCTTGATGAGCATGGGGTTCTAGTAAACAATGATCAGACTTGGGCTTGTGATTTAGTACATTTTTATAAATGCTCTTGGGGGGGGGTGATAACTTTTTTGCCTCCGCTCCAGACATCATTTGCATGAAGGCTGTTTTCCCAGCCTCCTCCTGTTTTCTGACTGTCCAATCTCCTTCCCTCCTTTCCAATCCAAGGGTCTGATTTCTGCAGCTCAGTATTACAAGAGTTGCCAGGAGCTGCTGGGCGAGAACTTCAAGAAGATCTTCAACGAGCTCCTTGTGCTGTTGCCGGACACGGCCAAGCAGCAGGAACTGCTTGCCGCTCACAATGACTTGAAGGCCAGGCTGGGCTCCTCCGCTTCCCCCATTGGTAGATCCAGGAAGAACCGGAAGAGTGCCTGGCAGACAGACTTGGGCTCCGACCTCGACTGCTGCGTCTGCCCCACATGCCAGCAGGTGCTGACCCAACAGGACCTCCTTTCCCACAAAGCCCTGCATATGGAGGAGGAGGAGGAGTTCCCCTCCTTGCAGGCTATCAGCAGGATCATCAGCTAGCTGTTCCAGGCAACTAAATAAAGCCAGTCTCCATCTTTTAAAAATCGCGTTTCTTGGAAGGCAGGCTCTCAGAAGAGTGTAGAGCAGCTGGCTCTGTGGGCGGGCAGAGGGAGTTTGTGGAAGGTGCTGGCAGGCTAAAGGGGTTCCTGGGTGGCGGCAGCTGCGGCCGCTGGGGAAATCCAGTGACAACGGGCCTCCTGCCACAAAAATGGGCTGGAATTGCAAGTTCCCAGTGGGTGGAGCCTAGTTTGCCACCACCGTTGATGAATTAGCTAGTTTCTGACCTTGGCACAATACGGAAATATGGGCAGGGAGGGGTTGTTTTCATTTGTAAAAAAAATTAAAAAATCGGAAGGTTACCATTTTGGTTGCAGAAAGCCATTGAGAATGGCTCAGAAGCAGTCACACATAAGATGTAAGTTGTGTAGGCCGCACAGGATGGAAGGGTGTTGGGAATGTAGAGCTGGGCAAAAGTGCCATGGAAAGTATGGATTTGGGCCTTTCCTCTGGCCTACTTTTGTCTCTCACTCTACTTCAGCTTTTTGGATAAGTTTCTTCCATCGACAGGGATGGAACTTCTTAAGAAAATATCTGCATCTAGACTTCAAAGCATTTTTTCTGTCAAGCTTAAATGTTTCTCCAAGGAAACCCAGATTTGTTCTGTTAAAACTGCATGTAGGTTTAAAAAATGGTATTCAATGCTTTTTCTTCTCTGTGTAAAATGTGCATTTCTGCCTCTGTGATGCGAGTTCAGTTATTTCCATTGTCTTTGAGGAATCTGTGCTGGCTTAGATCAGCCAGTGGTTGGCTCATTAAATGCTGCTCCACATTGACCACCATCCCATGTTGCCATCTGATGCCTTGAAATGCAAGCTTCCTATGAGTTTACCTAGAAGCGGGTAGGAGAGAGCTGGCTGGGATCTAAATTCCACCCTGTCGCCAGGGAGAGCTTCCTCCTTTACATTGTCTCCACAGGGTAAGCAAACCTCAGCAGCTCCATACAGAGGCCTTTCCTAGTGGGCTACCTTGGAAGTGAAATATACTCACCAAGACCAGAGAAACACCAGCTGAGAGTGTGCAGCCTCTTGTTCAAGTCCAGGAAGAGAAATTGCAAATACTTTGGCAACAGGTAAAATCTGTCCCACCAAAAACAACCCTTCGCATAGGAATTGTCACATGAGGGCAGCTAGTTTAGATCCCTCCCCTAAATCCAGGTTTGCAGAACATTTATTTTGCATTGTGGGTGGGAGAGGCTGCAAATCAGTCATGCCATTTCCACCAGCCTGTGGTATGAAATGGTAGAGTCCAGGCCCCCATTGGACCAGCTGCTGAGCTGCTTGTCCAAACTCAGATTTTTTTCCAGTTTATCTGCCACCTTGTTGTATTGCTCAAGGCTTGATGTCAGCAGCCTTTCACTTCAGTATTTTCAAGTAATTATTATTTTAAAGATCTTATATCGGGATGTCTTTACTGAATCCACCTGGCTCTTTAATCAAAAAATGTACTGCTGAAATTGGGGGGGGGGGGGTGTTACAAGAACTCCCTGTTTGCTTTAGAGGGGTGGAAGAGATCTAAACCAGGCTTCCTCAAACTCGGCCCTCCAGATGTTTTGAGACCACAATTCCCATCATCCCTGACCACTGATCCTGCTAGCTAGGGATCATGAGAGTTGTAGGCCGAAAACATCTGAAGGACCGAGGGTGAGGAAGTCTGATCTAAACCTTGGATCATTCCCACAATTTTAAGAAAAAGTTACTTAACTGTTACACATCCAGTCATGGCTCCAAAGATGATCGTTAAGATTTGCTCAGTAATGCAGGACTTATCTTGAGGTGGTTTTGTTAAGTACTACTTGACTAAAACTAAGAATGTAGGGTACTTTGGACCTTTGCACCACATGTACAGGGTATGTTGGAAAGGAAGGCAGGGTCATATTTCCTGTGGCCCCACCAAACACGGGAAACAAATACACACACTTCCCACAAACATGGGAAACCTGCTGAGTTAAGACTCCTGGTTATGTGGGAGACCAGAACAGCTCACCAAATGTTCTCACTGATCCTTTGATACATCTAGCTGTATGTCTGTGCTCATTGTGCCCATCAAGAAGAAGTTTGGGAGGCCCCATGTAGCAAGTAGAGTGCTCTCCCCCAGAGCAGTTCTGTCTGCTCTGGCTTATTGAGGGCAACCACAGGCATCCCACCTGAGTCCCATTGGAAAGAGTGAAATAAAATCAGGCAGCTGTTCTTGGCAATTGTCTTCCCCTCTTTTTCTGTTTTAAAGTGCAGAAATAGTATGAAATTGAACATACAACTGGCTCTGACTCAAAAATGAGTTTCCAGCTCGCAAATAAGTTTCCAGTTTCTAGCTGGTCTGCTGTGGTTAAAACTTCTCAACTGTTGGGGGCTTTAAAAAGCCAATGTCTGTCATGTGTCACCCTGCCTGGTTTAGATTCTTACTATTTCTATCTGCTATTTATAAGCATCCTTTAGCTGTTTCAGTCACCCACAGGTCTCTCTCTCTTCCTTCCCCCTTTACACTTGATCCAGCAGAATGTCAAGAGGTCTTGAGCTGTTCATTTGTAAATGTTTATTGAAAAATAAGTTGCAGTTGGTATACAGACAATTAAAATAACACAGTCACAGAGTGATGCTTTGTCTTTCCAAAATGTTATATCTATCTATCGTTATATATACAGACAAAAATAGAACTATAAACATTGAAAGCCCCTATGTTCACACAGTTCACTTTTCTACCACAGTGCACGTTGGGTCACTAACAACTGCAACTTTTTGTTGTGTGTTTGAAGCAGTCTGCTTTGGAAGGGAGGTATCTGTATGTTTGGTATCCTATTAAAAACGATGAAAACGATGTGAGGTCAAACTGCATACTTGCAGCAAAATGAAAGGGAGGCTTCTTTCTCTCTCTCTCTGTACTAAAAAGGTATTATTGGGCCTTGCTCACCCTGAAAGGCTTTCTCTTGTCTGTCTCTGTGGTAGCCTCTACACAGTCTATTAAAGGCAAATGAGTGAACCTTTGAGCAAAATGAGTTCCCCCTGCCTGTATATTGCAGGACGTCAAAAGAGGCGAAGGGGTTTTCATAAAGATGCTCTGTATTGGAATGGAAGGAGCAAAGGGCTTATAGGTAGCTGGAGTTAGCCTGGTGAGAGTTAACCTGTTTCTACTCCTGCAGCATAAAGACTTGGCAAACATTAAGTGATCGACTTTGCCATTCTGTGTAGCACTTGGAGGATTAGGTGATGGCGTTTCCTCATGGGAGGGAAAAGGGTGTCTGTGAGACTGTAGTAAGGCTTCTGACAGCCCCACAGGAGAAAGGACAGAACTGGGTTAGGCCACACCATGATTATTTCCTTAAAAATATGATGGAAGAGGTTGCTGCGCTCATCTCGACAAGCATGGCTTAGAAGACGTGAGATGGTTTTCTGTGGCCGCAACCAAGCGTGACAACTTCCTGCTCCCGGCGTAATTAGAAACTTGGGGCATGTTACTCTTATTTTGCTCTAGCATGCTAGTTGCAGGACGCTCGACCAGGTGACTGCAAAGCCAGTGTGGTGTAGTGGTTAGATTGTCACACTAAGATATGAGAGGCCAGGGTTCAAATCCCCACTCAGTTACACAGCTCACTGGGCGACCTTGGGCCAATCACTGCCTCTCAACCTAACCTACCTCTCAGCATTGTTGGGGTTAATTGAGGAGGGGGAGAACTATGTATGCCACCTTGAGCTCCTTGGAGAAAAAGGCGGACTATAAACGAAATCAGTCAATCAACCAACTGCGGTCTTTCAGCAGACTGATGTGGGCCTCTTCTAGCCTGAAGCAACTGCATGTTGAGCTTGCAGCAGTCAGGACCAGAGCTCTGGCTCTATCTGGATTTCAGAGGAGGATGAGGTCAGCCAGCCTTCCTCCAATTGCACTTAGCAGGCGTTTGCCATAAAGCATGGAACCCGTTCCCAAAGCCTGCTTTCTTTGTGCAGTGGGGCTGGCATGTCATTAAATGTATTTCCTGCACTTCACCAGCAATGCTGGGTTACAACAATTTAAAATTCAATATTAACAACAGTTAAAAAGAAATGGCAGTCACAGGAATAGGGTGGGCCCTGAAAATACACCCTGGGTGTCAAAAGTCAGCTTTCACCACAAGGTGTTGGTTTGACAAATAATCCTGACTGCTTTTTAAAACAGGTGGTTGTCGCAATGGCTCTAGTCAAGGCTTTTAGCTGTGCTGGGTGGAGGCTACTGGCAATTTCCTCTTCAGGGTAAACTCTGAGCTGCAATTTGCCCTGAGTGCCAGAAGCAAGCTGTGGCACCTTCACCCCAGCCATGTGAGTTTGTGGTCCCGTTGAGATAAGAGGCAGCTTTTCCATACTCTGAGCTGTTGTGCACGAAGAGCATTGATGGCAGTGCAAGGCAGGCATTCCCAAGTTGCAAAAAACCCCTTTGGGCACACCAGAAAGTTATGTTGACACATTTTGAATGCTTGGATGAGCATCACAAAAGCTTCACAGGTGCCGAGGACTGATGGGGTTTGACCAGCTCTGTGAAAGTGCCCCCCCCCCCACTTTAAGCCGTGGGTTAATGGTCTCCGGCAGAAAGATGGATGGGAGATAAACACTGAGCACTGATCTCGAGAAAAACAGGAATGGGGCAGGGGGAACTAGCAGGACAACTTACCAACAGCTCCTACTCATTATCTACCATGTAATCTATAAGAATGCATTTTAGTTAGAGCTCTGCGTACACAGTTCCTCTGACGAGTCCCTGTTACATGGCTCGAGTCGCAAAACAATGGCTGAGTGCTGATAGGAGCACATGGAAACAAGGAGAGCGAATGCTTTTAACGCCTCCGGCAGCGGCTTTTTGCTTTAATTGCAGAGTGGTGGCAACAGGCCAAAGTCTCATTGGCTGGTTTACTTAACTTGACAAACCTACACAAAGGTTCAGCATGATAATTTGAAAGACTTAAGGATTTCGAAGCCCAGTCACACCCAACTAGTCAGCTCCCTGCCTTTTCTCCAGTGGTAGGAAACAAAGCAAGTTAATTCTGGATGTGCAGTTTGTGAGCCTCACCTTGATTTGACAGATCCTTGCTAACCAATTCACCAAGTGGATGCCATTTTCACCACCTATTTAGGGGGCCCACAGCTTTCTCTACTGGCTTGTGGCAACTATTTCCCCCTTACAATGCCAGACAGGAAGACCACTTGGGTGCTGGGTTTGCCCAGCAACTGCAATCAGTGATACATGCATGCCACCTGATCTCTTGCAAGGTATAGATAGATTTGACTACTGCATCATCTAACTAGCACTGCCTTTAAAGCAGAGGCTTTCCTTATTGGTGCAAATGGAATGTGTCATCCCAAAACATCCAGGATGAGGAAGTCAGAGCTATGGTTACAAGAGAAGCACCATTTGCATTCAGGGGATAAATTTAAGTAGCTACTACACTTTTTTACAAACAGGGTGTGGGGAGAGAATGTGTTTTAGGATTACAGTAGTGGCAAAAGAATTCAAAGGAGAACCACAACTTGCCAGCAATATTTTTCCTGGCAAAAGCAGGTGAAATCAGCTCATTCATCTATTACTTGTCAGCCTGGATAGTTTGCCCACACAATAAAAAAGGACTGACTGGCCAATATATAACTTTAGCCAAGTATATATTATTTTCCTGCTCATCTATCCCTCCCCCCAAAAGATAAGCTTGTAGATTATCTAAATTTGCCCCAAATGCCAGTCCCCTCAAGAGTCCTTCCTGTTGGCCCAAACAGCAAGTACCTTTGCCACTCCAAACTGAGAACTCCAAATCAGCTTTCGGATGGAGCCTGAGCATCATCCTACCAACTTCTGCACACCTTTTTCCAAAGTATGCAGGTGAACATGCAAACATCAGAAGAGCCTGCTGGATTAGGCCAATGGCCCACCTAGTCCAGCACCCTGCAGCCTCTTCTCACAGCAGCCAACCAGATGCCTCTTCTGGGAACCCTGCAAGCAGGACCTGAGCACAACGGCGGCAGCTCACCCCTCCTACAGTTTCCAGCAACGGCCATTCAGAAGCATTGAGGTCTCCAACCATGAAGGCAGAGCTTAGCCATCGTGGCTAAGAGCCATTGATAGCCCTCTCCTCCATGAAATTGTCCCATCCTCTTTTAAAAGCCATCACGGCCTCCTGTGGAAGGAAGTTCTATAGTTTAACTATGTGCTTGGTAAAGATAGGCAGGCATTTGTCTTTAACCTAAAGCAGAGTTGTGGAAGTAATGGCCCTGCAGAAGCTGTTGGACAATAACCCTCATCAGCCCCAGCATGACAGTGGTTAGGGCCTTACGTTAGCCTTCTCCAAGGTGGGGCCCTCCAGGTGTTCTGAACTACAACTCAGCCAGACTGGAATGGGCAATGGGAATTAAGGTTTCTGAAGAATCAACTTCACAGTGATGCTGGGCCTGTATGTTACCCAGAGCTTCCCAAATACAGGAGAAGGCAGGGTGGGGGGAGTATTTTGGATTTTCCATCAATGGCCCCGAAGTCTCTTGCACTTGTCCTTAGTCCTGTCTGAATGACACAGCTTTGTATAAACCGCAGTGCTAATCGTGGGAAGGTTAGGAATGGGTTGGAAAGGAAGAGAATACAGATGTAGGCATTGAGGTGCATACATTCAAAATTGTAATATAGAACACATTAACACTACTGACCAAGGCAGTTCTACTAGTCAGACAGAATGTAATCTCTTTCTTTCTCTTTACAATTAATACAAGGATACTCTGAATGGATTTCTTTATAGTTAGAAAAAATACACTTTACTGAACAGACATTTATTTCACATATACAATCGATTTAAAGAAACATTTAAATGTATTATACTTTTGTGACTTTCTGTGTGTGTGTGTGTGTGTGTGTGTGTGTGTGTGTTTGTCTGCCCTCCCTCCCCCTCCCCGAAGAAATATTTAGACACAATTTTGTATACTGCTAAAATGCCAGTGTTCTCTCTAAGGAAAATATTGCTACAGTTCTATGTGTACCCTGTATTAATACCATTCTCTGTATCAGTGTAAACCCTATATAGGTCTTTGTCCACAAGACTGATGGCCTTCCATTGTAAAATCTGAAAGACTGAAATGGGACACTCTTAGTTCCAGCCAATTTGGCCACCTCCACGGAAATATTGTTTATCAAACTGTTAAGGGTATATGTCCACAAAAGCTTCCTTGCACATGCAGCTCTCTCTTACTGGATTGGGGCCCTATCTTCATGGTGGGATTTCAGAGATCAAATTTCTCCAGAGTTACAGCTGAATGAGAATGGCAGGTTATCGGGATCCGCCTTAATATAAAATAATTTACATCTTGCTGCTGAAATCACTTTAAAAGGCAGTGTCGTTATATTTCAGTTCACTTACCCATCTTCTCATAGTTTAAATTTCATTTAAGCCCACTCTCTTTGTAACCCTTAAGCATTACTACATCTTCATGGGAATTTAGCCTTTTCTCTCTAGTTTCTGACTTCCAACTGTCTTTTCGTTTTCTCTTGTCTGCCACAGTGAAACTTTTTGCCCAAACTTTCTTTACAGAGTAAGGCTGGAGCTATTCCCAACAAATACTGTGGTGCACGTTATTCTACTCTGTTTTAAAAAAAAATGGCCTCTACCAGACACAACCATTTTAAATGGATGGCGTGGAGGGGCTGCCAAAATGGCCGCATACTGATAGCGGTGGAATTTTTATTAAGAAAAACCAATTTATGGGTGCCATCTTGAGGCCCACCATGTCGAAAATGGCCTGTCACAAGAAGCCTCCACTCCTGCTGCCATTCCCTCAACAGACATATTTCTTCCTTTACGCTTCCATCTTTTCCCAGACGGCTTGAAGTGTGTCCCCCATCTCTGAGGCAGAGGCAGAATTGGTGGGCTGGATCACACTCCTCATGAGGATATGATGAGGACCCTAGCAGTTAGCAAGCCCTATTTTTAGACGACAGCTGAGCTACTGAATGCTACATATCCCCACTGCTAGGAGACTCTTAAAGGCTGATGGCCTGACAGTGTGACTGTTTCCCCACCCTCACCCCAGAGCAGTAATTTTTTGTGTAAAAGGTGTACAAAAATGATTCTTGCATCAAAGCCATTTGGAAAAGGAAGGAAAAAACTTCCTGCGGTACCAGAATCGCAAAGCTAACACAGCTAATACAGAAGGTTTTTTCACTCATTTAGCACAGGAAATATGCCAAGAACATAACAAACACACACACAAATGAAATCAACACAACCATTATTTTTGGTTTTAAATTTGGCACATTCCTTTTGAAAACAGTCTTCCCCAACTGGGTTCCCTCCAGATGTTTTGGACTCCCATCAGCTCCCACTGGGGATTATGAGAGTTGGAATCCAAAACAACTGGAGGGCAAGAAGGCTGCTTTAAAACTACCTTTTTTCTAGGGCTATAGAGCAAGGGAATAAAAAAATAGGAGAGGATGATCTGGAAGGTTCCTAGGATGAAGACAGTGGGAGCAATTTTCTGGATTAAGCCCCGGAAGCACAAAATAAAGCATCTACTTATCTGTGTAAGGAGTGGGACGTCTCTTAACAGGCTGGGCTTTTGCCAGGTTCTGTGTGCGAATTCAGGAAAAAAATGCCACAATGAGCCAAGATCGCAGGGACGGCTCACAAAGATGGGAGTTGGTAGCAACCATCCTAACGTTTCATGCTTAGAGGGAACACTGTTGTTTTTTAAAAAAAAAAAATTCAAAAAATATCCTCAGACAGGTAAGACAAGAACCAATACCACTGTAGAGAATTCACTGCACCATTAGCTAAGAGTAAGTTGAACCCAGTTACGTTAACTTGCCACATTAATTTTTTTTGTTTTTAAAAAAGAAAAGGTACTTTAGAACACACTTGCAACCAACCAGTTGACTATACTGCACCATGAAAGGGAAAGTTGCCCCATTTCTCTGGGTCGGGTTCCCATTTGCTATACAACCTTGAGGGAGGGAGAGGACTTCCTCCTGCCCTTCAATATGCCGGCACCTGGTAGCCCTTTGGACTGGTGTCTAGGGTCTCCGAGAAGGGGGGGCTCTGGTAGGTTTCTGTGCTCTCCACGCCACTGCCAGTGGGGTAGCCTGGGTAGGCCGCGCTGGGGTCGGTGGGGAACTGGTCCGTGGCGAACAGGGACATGTCGGTTCCCAGCCGGTATCTTTGGAGCGCCTTGAGGGCCAGGGCAACCTTTTCCGGGAAGACAAAGGTTTAGGTCAGCAGCTCCCAAAACGTTCCCTCAACTCATTCCCAGTAACCCCCAACCCTGTAATAAAAAAAGGGTTGCTCGGATTGGGGGTTTGCACAACCCACTAAGGAAGATAAGGACACAATAAAGTTCAAAAACAGTAGCAAGCGCACATCTATTCAAAATCCAATTAAAATTATTTAGTTTCATTAATTCAGCAAAACTGACAAACTTGATCCAGCAACACCAGCTTTTCAAACTCGGATAGTCATTTACGTTGTGAACAGCTGTGAGATCTATGGGTAAAGGGTGGTATACAACTTGTTTATACAAGTTGTTGTTGTTGCTGCTGCTGCTGCTGCTTGTTATTATTTTACACCCCTGCGTCTTAGTGCCCCCTTAAGTAATCCCACTGGTACCACCTGATTTGGGAACCACTGAGTTAGTTTTCTCAAAGGCAAGGGGCTGTTGGCTCCATATATTTATTTAAACATTTATAGACCACACTTTTCATTTAAAATAGAGCGGTGTGGACTACAAAAAGCAAAATAACGTCAATAAAAACTGGTCATTACCTCCATCATGCCCTCCCTTGCTGGCATCTTCTCTCAACTTAAAAACAAACCAACCCAGACATAACATTTGGGCCAGATGTGGAGAAACTTTGGCCCTCTGGATGTCGCCAAACTATGTAAGGACCTAAGAGTCTGCTGGATCAGGCCAATGGCCCATCTAGTCCATCATCCTGTGATCTCACAGTGACTGCCTCTGAAAATGGAGGCAAAGGATAGCCAACAACAGCAACTCCCATCAGCCCTAGTTGGTATGACCAACGATCAGAGATGATGGGAGTTGTAGCTCAGCAACATCTGGAGGGCCCAAGGTTCTCCCCACACACCAGTTTTAGGCAAATACTGACACAACACGGACAGTGTGATGTATCTAGGAGGCTCTGCATAACCAGGAAGGCAGAATCCCATCGTGTAATTTGGAAGGTGGGGTCTAGCACAGGGCAGACTGGAAGGACGAAGCCCTTCGAGTTCCTCAGGTCAGTCTTCCATGCCTCCTTTGCTAAAAATGTCCCCCATCTTTTTTCTTTTTGAAAGGATGCATGTTTAAAACGCAAACCGTGCAAGACACAAATGCTGCAATGCTTCCCTTCAGATCAGAGCATTCTGTTAACATCTCCCTTAGCAGCTCCTGACAGTATGAAAGGGGAAGAAATCCGAGAGCGTTTGCTGTTAACTGTCAACACCCCCTTGGAGTGGCTTGAAAAGGCAGGCAAAAGCGGGAAGAGGATCTTGAAAGGCCACATGCCACATCAGATCAAAACACGGACTCCTGCGCCGCATTGGGCACCTCCTGTGGAATCCGGCACATTTTAGGACATAGGAAGCCATGCACTTTGAAGGTGCTTGAATGTCTGGCATGGATGTGACCCATGTCTGCTTGGCCTGGAGAAGAGAGGATTGGCTGATGGAGGGAGGGGGAGATGGTCACCTTCTTTGGATCCCTGAAGCGCTGTAACATACAGGAGGACAGAGACTTCCGAGGCTTCTCCAGCTTCTACTGAGCAGCTAAAAGGACAATCTTATGCCTGTTCACAGGGCTATTTTGCATAGCTCAGTGATAGAAAATCGACTTTGCATGCAGAAGGTCCCAAGTTTAACCCCTGGCATCTCCAGGTAGGGCTGGGAATGTTTCCAGCCTGAAACCTTGAAGAGCCACTGCCAGTCAGTGTGGGCACTATTGAGCTGAATGGACCAAAAGTCTGGCTTCCTAGGTTCTATAGTTCAGCGAGTAGGGCCTTGCATGCAGAAGGCCCCAGGTTCTATTCTCAGATCTGAGGGTAGGATCCCCAGGTCTGAAACCCTAGAGAGCTGCTGCCAGTCAGTGTGGGAAGTACTGAGCTACAGTAGATGGACCAATAGTCTAAGAACGTACGGAAAGGCTTTCAATTGGATTGGGCCAATGGACCATCTAGTCCAGCATCTTGTTCTTATAGCGGCCAACCAGAAGCCTCAGGACTGGAGCACTTTCTGACTCAGCAGGGCTGGGGAAAAACTCCTGCCTGACTCCTTGGAGAGCCACTGCCAGTCAAGGGCTGCAGACCATCCTGAGCTAGACAGATGAAGGCTCTGACTCAGCATAAGACTGCTTCCTCTGTCACTGTGTATTTAAGGGGATTGGCTATAGCTCAGCGGATGAACATTTGCACTGCATGCAGAACATCCCACAGGATAGCTCAGTTGGTTAGAGTGTGGTGCTAGTAATGCCAAGGTCGCAGGTTCAATCTCCATATGGGACAGCTGCATATTCCTGCATTGCAGGGGGTTGGACTGGATGATCTTCAGGGTCCCTTTCCAATTCTATGATTCAGTCCCCACAATCTCCAGGCAGGGCTGGGACAGACTCCCGGTCTGAAACCCTGGAGAGCTGCTGCCCGTCATTGCAGGCATTCCTGCGCTAGATGGACCAGTAGTCTGATTCAGTATAAGGCAGCTTCCTGTGTTCCTACGTCATAGCTCAATGGCAGAGTCCCCAATGGTATTTCCGGATAGGACAGGGAGAGACTGCAAAGCGGAAGCTGGCCATTGCTGGCATCTAAATACTGAGCTTGAAGGACCAATGGTCTGACATCATACAAGGTAGATCCTGACATTCCAGTTGAATCAACCCTATATTCAGAACCATGAGGACTGGAATCTTGATTTATTTCCAGGGGATGGTTCTTAACTCCACGGCAGAGCATTTGTTTGGAAAAGCAGGAGGTCCCAGGTTTGGTTTCCGACAGCATCTCCAGGTAGGCCCTCCCTTTCAGTCCAGGGCCCTTCCTAGTTCTGCTGGATCTCTCAGCAGCCTTTTGATACCATTGACCATGACATCCTTATGGACCGTCTAGAGGGGCTGGGAGCTGGGGGCACTATTATACAGTGGTTCCGCTCCTTCCTCCTGGGCCGTGGTGTTGGGGGCTCTCACTTGTGGGGTGACTCAGGGTTCCGTCCTCTCCCTCATGCTTTTTAACATCTATATGAAGCCACTGGGAGAGATCATCAGGGGGGTTGGGCTGGGTGTTCATCAGTATGGAGATGAAACCCAGCTCTACCTCTCTTTCAAAACAGAACCAGTGAAGGTAGTGAAGGTCCTGTGTGAGTGCCTGGAGGCAGTTGGAGGATGGATGGCGGCTAACAGATTGAGGTTGAATCCTGACGAGACAGAAGTACTGTTTAGGGGGGTCAGGGGACGAGCAGGTGTGGGGGCATCTTGTTCTGAATGGGTCCTGAATGGGGTAACTGTGGCCCTGAAGGACCAGGTGCACAGCCTGGGAGTCATTTTGGACTCACAGCTGTCCATGGAGTTGCAGGTCAATTTTGTGTTCCAGGCAGCTGTCTACCAGCTCCATCTGGTACACAGGCTGAGACCCTACCTGCCCGCAGACTGTCTTGCCAGAGTGGTGCATGCTTTAGTTATCTCCCACTTGGACTACTGCAACGTGCTCTACATGGGGCTACTTTTGAAGGTTACCCTAAAACTACAAGTACAACTACAGCAGCCAGATAGGTGACTTGGAGTGGCCGCCGAGACCATATTACACCAGTCCTGAAAGACCTACATTGGCTCCCAGTACATTTCCAAGCACAATTCAAAGTGTTGAAAGCCCTAAACGGCCTTGGCCCAGTATACCTGAAGGAGCGTCTCCACTTCCATCATTCAGCCCGGGCACTGAGGTCCAGCTCGGAGGGTCTTCTGGTGGTTCCCTCACTGCGAGAAGCAAAGCTACAGGGAACCAGGCAGGGGGCCTTCTCAGTAGTGGCGCCCGCCCTGTAGAACACCCTCCCATCAGATGTCAAGGAAAAAAACAACTATCTGACTTTTAGAAGACAGCTGAAGGCAGCCCTGTTTAGGGAAGTTTTTAATGTTTGAAGTTTTATTCTGTTTTTAGTCCTCTGTTATACCCAGCCACTCTGGGCGGCCAGAGTGGCTGGGTATAAATAAAATATACTGGTACCTCTGGATACGAACGGGAACCGTTCCGGAGCCCTGTTCGCATCCTGAAGTAAACGTAAGACGCAGCTGCGCGTCTGCGCATGCGTAGGTTGCGTTTCGCCGATTCCGTGCATGTGCATGACGTCATTTTGAGCGTCTGAGCATGCACGAGCGGTGAAACTCGGAAGTAACACGCTCTGTTATGTGCGGGTCGCCGCGGAGCGCAACCCGAAAATATTCATCCTGAAGCTACTTTATTTATTATTATTATTATTATTATTATTATTATTATTATTATTATTATCATCATCATCATCATCATCACTACTACTACTATTATTATTATTAGTATTCCACACATCACAGGATCACCACTGGACACCAAAGCTTACCCAGGAGATGATGGAGAAAAACGAGAAGGCAATGGCCGCCCTGGCCGCATCACCTGCGTAATGTGCTGCTTTGCTCGATGTCGTCCTCTGCCACTGGTTGGCCAGGAAGCAGAAGCCCACAAACCACAGGAAGGACCAGAACCCTGGTGGGAGGAAGCAAAAAACAACACATCAGGTCACCCCAGTACCACCAGAGCAACAAGAGTCACTGTTCTCTCCCTCTCACATGCACAATACACCATTGGCACAGAACCTTGTCAAATGCTAAGCAGCATTATTATAGTTCATGTACTGTATATCCACCTTTGGTAGTGTATGTGGTTCTTCCCTTCCTCACAACAACCCTGTGAGGTAGGGTAAGCTAAAGCTAAGTAAGGTAAGGTAAGTAAGTAAGGCTGAGGGACAAGGAGAAGATTGAGCTTCATGGCTGAGCAGAGATTTAAACCGGGTCTACCAAGTCCCAGTTTCGGCATCCTTAACCATTACACCTCTCCCCAGGCTCTCGTCATCCCTGTCTGGGTCTTCAAGCGCAGTGCCTTTTATTTGCATTTTGACGATTCTGTTATGCTGTCTGTATCCTTATGCTGTAAGCTTCTCTGGGTATACAACCACAGAATGACATACAAACAACAAATTATTGCAGTTAACAGCTGCAGGGCAAGGAGCTTTCCACAGCATGGAAGTTATGCAATTTGTAAAAGGCATAGGAGCTCCCCAAGGAAAAATAAGTTGGCTAAAGCACCGCGGCAATGCGTGCTGGATGTCCTGCTCGAATCCTGGCCATTTCCTGTGAAAGGATCAGGTGGCAGCGCTAGGAATGGGCAAATCTGTCAATTGCAGTTTCTCAATTTCCCAGTTCTTCGCATTTCCATATCCATTTGCAGTTTCCCCTGAAGTCCTCCAGCATTTAAGTATCCTAATATACATATGTTTATGTACGATTTCCCCTAAAACCCACTTGTTTGCAGGGCAACGTTCCCTAGTATAATGCAATTCTGCATGTTATCTGCTCTAACATATGCATTTCAGGCACACTTTCTAGTGCAAGCACTTTTGTACACAACACTTAGCAGGAGAACTGCACTGCAAAATTTGGAGAAGTATGAATTTCAAAGGATGGCTGGGCTTCCGTTTGTTGTTTCAGGAAATGAGAATTAGGTAGGTTTGTCTTTTTATTTATTTCCCAAAACTTACATAATGCTCAATTGGGTTTGGTTTTTTTTAAAAAAAGACATCGAAGTGGTTTATGAAAAGAACAATGTAATCGTAAGTGAAATAAAGAAAAACAACTATTTAAAGCATTCAAAAAACACTAAGCTAAAACCAGCTAAAAACACTTGGCAACCTTCTACATACCTGGATGGGCTTGCTGAAACAAAAATGTTTTTAGCAGGCGCCGAGAAGAGTATAATGAAGGCCCTTGCTTGGTGACACTAGGCAGAGAGTTCCAAAGTTCGGGTGTTGCCTCACTAAATGATGGATTTCTTATGAATGAGGAACGAGTGTTTCACAGCACTTCAAATGCGAACTGAATTGAATTTCTCCCTCATACCTAGAGAGTAATGTTGCCCCTTTCTCCCTGAGCCACCGGGAAGCTGCTTCCAAACAGATTACACGATACTCTGCTGGAGACGTCCATGGTGTGATAAGCGTATGGCCATTTCATAATACCTTACTTGTACGTTACAGCATCACCCTCCTGGGTACAGTTAGCTGTCAAAGCGACGTCTCTGTTGGAAACACCGACACTTAAGCTTGATTTAAGGAACAGCAGAGTCAGTTAAAGAGCACCAGGCTGCATATGCTCCACCTTCACTACAACTGGCTCTGTACTGTGGATTCAGCACTGTGAAGCCACCACAGTTAGGAGGAGTTTTTAAGGACCTGCAGCTTAAAAATCAGGCTGCAGCTGCCCTGCAAGTGAATCTTGGGGGAGGGGGGGGGAAGGGTGTGTTGACTTGCCTTGTGCTTCCCTAAGCTGGTGCCCTCCAGATGTTTCGGCCCAAAACTAGAGATGGGGAGAAATTCGATTTGCGTCACATTTAGAGACCCGCCAACTTAATTCGTAATTTCTGAAACAAGGTGAGAACCAAAACAGAAGCACCTTTTGAAATTCGCACTTCAGTTGCAATACAGTTCTCTAGCCACGGGATGTGCACAAAGAGTCAAATACTAGGGGAAAACACGAGTCAAAATGCTTATTTTAGAGAAGATGACATGCAGAAATGCATTAGAGTAAGGGAAACTGCTTTGCAAAAGAGGCGAGTTTTAGGCAAAATTGCAATGCAAGCAAGTATAAAATGTACACTGCTTTCAGCTCCTTGGAGTCCAAAATGGCCGTGTTGGGTGGGGACTGCTGCGAGTTGTACTCCAAGATATCTGGAGGAGGGGCTCAAATTGGGGAAGACTGTCCTCAGCAAATCCCACCCCACATGTCCTACCTGAGAAGCCAAGGTCAAAGAGGACAACACGTTTCCTGTCCTTCACGCTGCTGATCTGCTGGAAGTAGAGGTCCACTACCAAGAAGAAACTGCAGGCTAAGAAGGCAATGAGGCCAATGGCGATTCCATAGTTACAGGCGTCATCGTTGTTGTTGTAGACACAGCGCAGCACCGGACTGCTGCCATCGTTGACGTAACCCTCGTTGAGGATGGAGCCAAAGACAACGATGGAGAAAACCTGAACAGAGGATTATTATTTTGTTGTGGGGGAGGAAAAGGAGGAACAATATTCAACTGAAAGCTCACCTCTCCCAAGATAAACCATTTCAGGCCCCTACGGTTGGGAGGGGAGACCTGTTGGTGATGCCGCTGGATGTGATCCATGACAGGGACTTCTTGGTAGTGGTTCCCTGTTAACAGAATGCCCTCCCTGGAGGGCTGCACCTGCCCCCTTTCCTTTGGGCCCTCTGATTTCCGGTACTTTCTCCATTCAGCTTTCCGGCTCTCGTCCTGCATTGGCCGAGCAGCTGCAGTGTCACAGAATGCCCACAAATATTCTAACTTCTGAGTGGTATATAGACAGTTACAAAACAATGCAGCTTCTGTGACAATGAGAACAAAAAAGGCTGGTTTATTTCATCCAAAGCCCCCAGGCCTGCAGCGGCAGGATATGCTTTTCCAGTGGGATGGAAGAGTGAGGGCTTGAAAGCTGCATAGGCCTTAAAGGGTAGGTAGTCAAGAAACTGAGGAAAGTTCCTCAGGAATAAAGGGCCAATGAGAAAAATGGGAGGTGGGTTTAGGGGGAGGAAAAGGCCCTGGCTCTGGTTGAAGCTAATCTAACTTCCTTAGGGCCTGGGACCACTAGGGTGTTGCTATTTATGGACCTTGAGGCTCTCCGTGGGGCATACCAGGAGAGGAGGTCCCGTAGGTACGAGGGTCCTAGGCCGTGATGGGAAACTATAGGGAGCCAAGAGACCTCAGTGTGCATGCAACCGGGGTGCAAAACACTGGTGTGCATGATGTTCATGAGAACACCAGAAGAGCCTGCTGGATCAGGCCAAGGAGGGCCCATCTAGTCCAGCATCCTGTTCTCACAGTAGCCAACCACAAACAGGATTCAGTTAGGAGAGCCCTCTCCCCTCCTGTGGTTTCCAGGAACTGGGATTCAGAAGCACTGCTGCCTCTGGTGGCAGAGCATAGCTATTGTGACGAGTAGCCTCCAACAGCCCTCTCCCTCCATGAATTTGTCCAATCCTCTTTTAAACCCATCCACATCGGGGGCCATGACTGGCTCCTGCAGAAGCAAGTTCCACAGTTTAACCAGGCGCTGTGTGCAGAAGGACTTTCTTTCAAGCTACAGTTAGCAAGGAAAGGGTCCATTTTTCCTGTATGGCAAAATAAGTCAGGCCCCTGACACTTCCTGTGCTTTATCATTTCCTGCTATCGTGCTCTCTGCCTGTGCGCAGTCGGAGTCTGGTTCGAGCAACGTTATCAGATCCACTGCAGGATGCCGCTGTCCTGACCTGCAAAGTACTTCCATCTGAACAGAGCCCAGCAGAGGCAACAACAGCCTTGGTCAACCTGGGGCCCTCCAGATGTTTTGGACTACAACTCCCGTCCGCCCCAGCCAACATTTTAGATGGGAGTTGTAGTCCCAAACATCTGGAGGGCCCTGGGAGAGCTAAGGCTGCAATAAAGAAGGACCAAAGACATACAACTGCAGCGCCGGTGAGAGCAAGAAGGATCTCGCCAAAGCTGTGAGGCTGCCAGAAGGTGTAATCTTCAGCACTTTGTGATGATGGGGTTTTTCTTTCTTTCTTTTAATCTCATTTATAAATAATGCAGGAACATATTCCTCCCACCCCACCCCCCCTTCGCTGCTGGAAATACTGACAGCCACTTAAGGGAAACATGCGCAGCCTGCCAAAAAGCAGGGCATGTTTGTGCGGCATGAATAATGGAGGAGGTTCAGTGCCACACGGGGTTTCACGGCCAGTGGGTCAGTGGGTGGAGGGCACTCTTTCCACCTGCCACCCCATTGGCTCCAAACATCCTTGCCACTCTCTTGCT
The DNA here is from genome assembly GCF_964188315.1 of Podarcis muralis. Taxonomy (NCBI): domain Eukaryota; kingdom Metazoa; phylum Chordata; class Lepidosauria; order Squamata; family Lacertidae; genus Podarcis; species Podarcis muralis. The sequence goes on from NC_135668.1 coordinate 32,642,344, forward strand.
TTGCCAGAGGGACCATAAGAAAGAGTTCCCTGTATCTGCAAAATGGCAGCTTATCTATTATTATTATTATTATTATTATTATTATTATTATTATTATTAATGCATGATTTTGGTAAAGCAAAGGAACTGTAAGGTTGAATGCTATTATTTCAAAATGTCACAAATATAACCCATCTTTCTATAAACACAGAATCAGAGTTGGAAGAGATGGCCCCAAGGGTCATCTAGCCCAATTGCCTAAAATGCCATCCAGCCTCTATTTAAAGGACAGTCCATCACCTTCCAAAGGAATCCGTTCCACTGTCAAATGGCTCTTACTGTCAGAAGGATTAGTCGGAATCTCCCTTCTTGTCATTCCAATCCACTGTTGTTCATTACTCCTTCTACAACATTGCTATTTTAGATAGTATTATTACTCTGTTCCATTAGAGACCATTAAATAAAACAGAAATTGACAGAGCGAAATCTCCTTCTCACTCTGGTTTGCTGCTGCACAGAGCCTGGCGGCAGTTAAGGCACTGAATGACCATTTCCAAGCCAACAGCCGTAATTAAACCCTTTAGTAAACCCAACAGTAATTGTAATAGAGAGCTATCCCTCTCACAGCACAGAGACCAGGCGGAGATCTGGTCTCCCCAGAACTGAAATTCGCTTCCCCTCATCCTCCTATCTCTAGCCTTGAAGGGAGGACCATTCTCAGTGATTTGAGTGCTGAATCTTACTTCCCATCTACACTATAAAGCGCTCTCATACCTGTCTCAACCGTCCCGATTTGGGTGGGATATCCTGGAATTACAGAACCCACCTCTGCTGACTGGATCCAGGGGTGTCCTGTTTCAGCTCCCACACTCTGGGGTGGAACAACCGGTAGCCGCCAGAGCATGGCCTTTGTTGAGGTGTCCAATGGGAAAGGTCACTGAGAAGGGGCAGGTAGGCGTTGGAGGGGTTTTAAGTGTGTTGAGGGGCCGAGTCATGTCCCGACTTTCATCAGCGGGACATTGGGAGTGTATGCACTGGGATACCACAGTTAATCCTGAGAGGTGCAGTTTGTTAAGTGTGCTGGGAGTGGTTAAGAGACCCCTCACAGGACTACAATTCCCAGAGGGAAGAGGGATTGAATGCTAAACCACTCTGAGATTTGCAGGTCAGTGAGGGGTCTAAGGGGTCTCCTACTAACCCTCAGCACCTTGAACAAGCTACAGTTATCAGGATTGTTTTGGGGAAGCTAAAGCTGTATATTGAGCTAAAGGGGACGCGGGTGGCGCTGTGGGTTAAACCACAGAGCCTAGGACTTGCTGTTCAGAAGGTCGGCAGTTCGAATCCCCGCGACGGGGTGAGCTCCCGTTGCTCGGTCCCTGCTCCTGCCAACCTAGCAGTTCGAAAGCACATCAAAAGTGCAAGTAGATAAATAAGCACCACTCCAGCGGGAAGGTAAACGGTGTTTCCGTGCACTGCTCTGGTTCGCCAGAAGCGGCTTAGTCATGCTGGCCACATGACCCGGAAGCTGTACGCCGGCTCCCTCAGCCAATAAAGCGAGATGAGCGCCGCAACTCCAGAGTCGGTCACGACTGGACCTAATGGTCAGGGGTCCCTTTACCTTTATATATAAGGCAACTTCCTACTTTCTTATTTAATATAGCCCTTATTCAGCTAGGAGGTCTAGAATCTTACTTTATTTTTACACTGCATGCAGAAGGTCACTTACTCAGTCCCTGTCATCTCCAGGTAGGGGGTACCCCCTGCCTAGAACCCTGAAAAATCCGCTGACCATCAGTGCAGACAAAACTGAATTAGATGTAGTAATGGCATGGCTCAGTATATGGAAGGATGTTTCCTCTGTTCCACAGAACAGCCAGAAACTGTGAGTGCACGCAGATCTTTTTCCCCTCCTAGTGCTTCCTCCTCCCCAAGGGTAGCAGAGTGTGCCATGAAGACTAAGAGTTAAGAGGCATTTGAATGGGCGGCAGGATGAGCGAAGTGTGTTTTCATCCTCTTACCAGCCTTTCAAATTTCAATAGCACTTTTCAACGCGCTTGAGTGCTTACAACTCTTTATCTCCAGGAGAGGGAAGACTCCCAGGTGATCTTGTTTTAAAACCTTTGGTGCAATACCTAGAAAACTGACGTTATTTGTTTGCTTGCTTTGCTTAGCCCTGCAAAAGGGCTGGTGAATCCAGATTTGATGCTGCATCCTTTAAACAAAAATGTTTACATGTGAAAACTGGATTTTATAACCTTCAAGCTTTTTTTTTTTAAAAAAAGAAATTTGTGTATTTATATTGCAATTCTGATAACCATCAGATAGTGTTTCTAGAACAATTGGTGGACAGAAGGTAGATCAAAATCAGGTGGCAGAAACGCCTGAGTAGTCTATAATCTATCTCCCAATAGTACAGTGTATCATATAGTTTTTGCACAGCTCTACCCAATCTCTGAGCCATGCGAGATTTCAGGGAGGACCAGGGAATGAGGTTTGTGGAGACTGTGGTGTCTTCATGTTATCTGGTGTTTCCACTTATATACAACCTGCGCATATAATGGAGGGGCTCACAGCATTAACACCCCAGAAGGTCTTGCTTCTCCCACAGTCACAGCCCTGGATTGCAACAGAAATCAGGCATGGCTCTCGCTCTCTGGCTTCTGCCTGCTTCTAGCCCAGCTCTCCCTCTCACACACTCAACTCTGGCTTTTGTCCCTCTTACCACCAGCCAGGGGACGCGGGTGGCGCTGTGGGTTAAACCACAGAGCCTAGGACTTGCCAATCAGAAGGTCAGCGGTTTGAATCCCTGCAACGGGGTGAGCTCCCTTTGCTCGGTCCCTGCTCCTGCCAACTTAGCAGTTCAAAAGCACGTCAAAGTGCAAGTACATAAATAGGTACCACTCCGGCGGGAAGGTAAACGCCGTTTCCGTGCGCTGCTCTGGTTTGCCAGAGTCATGCTGGCCACATGACCCGGAAGCTGTACGCCGGCTCCCTCGGCCAATAAAGCGAGATGAGCGCCGCAACCCCAGAGTCGGCCACGACTGGACCTAATGGTCAGGGGTCCCTTTACCTTTACCACTAGCCAGGTGAGGGAGGGGACCCACCCATTTGCCCTCTGGAACAAAGCCACTTCCTTGGTTATACTAACACAACCATGCTTAGGCGATTAACCCAGGAACAAGCTTGGCTGGCTAGTTCAACGACAGAATCCTCAATTATGTTTGAACCCTTGCTGGAGTCAGCACCCCAAGAATTGCAATGGATTCAGACATCGTGAAGGCTAACCGCATCCCCCCACAACTCACAACATTATATCACTGTTTTATTTGAACTTTTTTTACCCATCCCTTTACCCTAAGGTCCTGGGGGCAACTTACAGCTAATTTGAAATTCAATATTTAAAATACTTTGAAACAAACAACAATCACAAGAATAAGGAGGTTGCACACACACATATAAGTTCTAGGAATTCAGCAGTCATTGCCTACCCTCCTTTCAAGTTTATTTTCACCGCCGTTGTGAGTACTAGAAATTTGCTTTTAAAATAAATAAAAGTGCAGATTATCAGGAAGCTGGCTTCTGCATCCAGCGACACATCATGTGCTTCTACAGAATTGCAGCACTGCTTATGAGTGAGAATCAGAAGGCTAACGAGGATTCTAGTCCACATGACACATCCATGACTTCAATATGGAGCCGTTACTCTTGCAAAAGGAATTGGGGCTATGATGAAAACTAGCGGGGCTGTTATTTCAACAGAATGGAAAAAGGAAGAGGTAGCTTGCAAAGGGAGGAATAGCGGTGGCAGGGAAAGCCTCTCAACACCACCACCACTCTGATGCCAATATCCTTTCTGTTATAATGGCATCATGATAAATGAATGAATGAATGAATGCTGTAACATTTAGAAAAAAGTACAATAAAACAAACAACAACAATTTATCTGGGTGGCTCCCAACAGAATATTAAAAACACAATAAAACATCAAACATTAAAAACTTCCCTAAACAGGGCTGCCTTCAGATTTTTTCAAAAAGTCAGACACAGTGGTACCTTGGTATTCGAACGGCTTGGCTCCCAAACAAATCAGCTCCCAAACACCGCAAACCCAGAAGTAAGTGTTCTGGTTTGTGAACGTTTTTCTGAAGCCAAACATCCGACACAGCTTCCAATTGAGTGCAGGAATCTCTTGCAACCAATCAGAAGAAGCACCTTGGTTTTTGAACCATTTCGGGAGTCGAACGGACTCCCAGAAAGGATTAAGTTCGAGAACCAAGGTACCACTGTAGTTGTTTATTTCCTTGACATCTGATGGGAGGGAGTTCCACGAACTACAACTACCACCAGGATGAAGTCCAGAAAGGTAGTAAAGCATAGAAAAAAGGCAAAGTGTTACCAGCACAAGCATCAATTCATCAACAGAGACTTTTAAGAGCAATTGAACATTAAGGGGCCTGCCAGTTGGCTCTTGGGGATGAGCCATAGCTCAGAGGTAGTGTGTGTGCTTTGGACGCAGAAGGTCCCAGGTTCAGTCCCCAGCCTCCCCAAGTAGGGCTGGGAGATACTGCTGTCAGAAATCCTGGAGAGCCACTGCCAGTCAGTGTAGACCAGGGGTCCCCAAACTTTTTTAACAGGGGGCCGGTTCACTGTCCCTCAGACACTGTTGGGGGCCGGACTACAATTTGGAGGGGGGAAAATGAACAAATTCCTATGCACACTGCACATATTTTATTTGTAGTGCACACAAAAAACAGGAAAAACAATACAATATTTATAATGAAGAATGATTTTAATCAACATAAAAAAGCTGCTATTAGCTATAGAGAGCTTTTAGAGAGTAATTCTACATACAAGTTTGCGCTGGGGGGGGGGGTAGATATGCTGCTGCATGATATGTATGTAGCCCAGGGAGATCAGAAAATGCAGAAACTAAAAATGGAATACACCCACCCCCAATTCTCTTTGAAAACCACCAACTGGACTGCACCACTGGAAGTCCAGAGATCCAATTGAACTCATGACCACAGGGGTGGAATCCTAGTACACACCCCTGCACCACCTCATTCTGCCAACCTCTTCAGGAAGGGGTTCAAATGCCCTTATCTGTTCACAGCTACAGTTTTGTAGCACAGCATTCTTAAGGGAGGGAGGCAACTTATCTCAGTTTAAGGCCTCTTACCACATCTGAGCAGAATGCCTTCAAAGACCATAAGCAGCCCTCCTGGATGAGGGTTCAAGACACCCCCAGGAGGGGTCAGTAGTACGTAAAAAGGAAGGGGGCAGACAAATGAAACCACAGACATAGAAGAAGGTGAGTTTGAGCCCTGGAATAGGGTAACATGTTCACATTCACATTTCGGATGCCTAGCAAAAACAGTGAATAAATGGGACGGAAGAGCTTGTGGGACTTGCAGAGGTCAATGAGCTCTTTCTGCCCCCAGCTCCCACCTCTGGGAACCAATGAGACCAATCCTTCCCTTTTATGTTGCCTAAAAAGCAGGGGCGTACCCAGTGGCTGGTCCCAGTAAAAGGCACAGACCCACAGGAGCGCAAAAACTGCACCTCTCTATTCTGGATCTTAAAAAGCAGAGACATCACCTTGCCAACAAAGGTCCGTATAGTTAAAGCTATGGTTTTCCCAGTAGTGATGTATGGAAGTGAGAGCTGGACCATAAAGAAGGCTGACTGCCGAAGAATTGATGGTTTTGAATTATGGTGCTGGAGGAGGCTCTTGAGAGTCCTATGGACTGCAAGAAGATCAAACCTATCCATTCTTAAGGAAATCAGCCCTGAGTGCTCACTGGAAGGACAGATCCTGAAGCTGAGGCTCTAATACTCTGGCCACCTCATGAGAAGAGAAGACTCCCTGGAAAAGACCCTGATGTTGGGAAAGATGGAGGGCACAAGGAGAAGGGGACGACAGAGGACGAGATGGTTGGACAGTGTTCTCGAAGCTACCAGCATGAGTTTGACCAAACTGTGGGAGGCAGTGGAAGACAGGAGTGCCTGGCATGCTCTGGTCCATGGGGTCACGAGGAATCAGACACAACTAAACGACTAAACATCAACAACAACATTCTGGCTCAGCTCCTCTGGCAAGGATACAAGGATACATCTCCTTGCCAAGGGCAAAAGGGAGCCTAGGTACGCCTCTGCTGATAAGCCAGCTCTAGCAGGTAGCATACCAGCTGGACATTGCTCCTCTCTCACATCAGCCTTTTCTTCTGCCTTGCCCCATACTTAACTGACTTGTACATGGTGATAGCAGCACCCGACCCACCTGAGGAAAGTCCAAAAGTTCTCATGTGCTCCAGAGGAAAATCCTTTCCCCTTACATTCCTCTTGCCAGAATTCCTCCTTGCCAGGAGGCTGAGCGGGCGGCTTCCAATTGGCTGCAGGAAGCCTCGCCGCGCGGGGACGGAGCTTCCTGCAGCCAATCGGAAGCCTCGCCACACGCTGAGGTATTTCCGTTAAAAGGTGAGGCATTTCCGTTAAAAAGAACCATCTCCGCGCGCTGAGGTAAACCCGGCTGGCGGACCAGATTTATGAGCCTGGTGGGCCAGATCCGGCCCGCGGACCGTAGTTTGGGGACCTCTGGTGTAGACAGTACTGAGCAAGATGGGTCAGTGGTTTTACTCGGTATGAGCCAGCTTCCTATGTTCTGAGGTTCCTAGTTAAGGGACAGACTACAGCTGTAGGGGAATGCGAAGCTGCAATGCGTATCATGGACATGATGCCAAAACAAAACTTTACAACAAACATGCAAGGCAGGCCAGTAGCAGTCAAGAGTGTCAGATTAGGAACTGGAAGAGGCCAGTGTTCTGGTTTTAAACTGCTTTTATTTATTTTATTTTATCTGGTCAAGCCTTTTTGAAATGTTTTCCTCTGCATAAAGCGACTGACAATTGTAATAACAACACCAGAAATAATAATAACAGCGTTGTGAGTCACAGCTCAGGTGCCAGCCCAGCCCCAGCCCATCAGCTCCAGCCGGTAAGCAGCATTAAAATGCCAATTTTGCATGCAGAAAATGCATCATCCCAACATGGTAACATGATCCAAATCATGTTCAATAAGAAGCACATGAGCATGTTAATATAACTCACTTATCCACTTTTAAGTTACAAAATCTAGGAAGCAGCTGAAAATATTTAAAGAGGCACAAGAGATAAATTTTCTGTGCCAAGATGACCACATGAGAACTTTTAATGGCACATGAACATAGTGGGGCGGGTGCTCTGTCCATCCAGGAATCTGCAAAGCCTATTTTTTATCCTAAATTCTGCATTAAAAAACAACAAACTACCAAGTAGTTCTGATATTCTAAGACAAAAATATTGCATTTTCTAGGATGAATCACTTTCCATTGGAATTTTAACTATTCTGGGGAGAGCTTGGCCACAATCACAGCGCACATTTAAAGCACTATGATAGCACTTTCAACAGTCATAACTTGACCCAAAGAATTCTGGGAGCTGTAGTTTGTTAAGGGTGCAGAGTTGTTAGGTGCTCCTTCCCCAATTCCTTTCCATGAGCTACAAATCCTAGAGTTCCCTGCAAAGAGGGATTGATTGTTAAACCGCTCTGGAAATTGTAGGAGGGAAATTAGGGGCTTCCTAACAACTCTTAGTACCCTTAAAAAACTGCAACTCCCAGGATTCTTTGGGTGAAGAAGAGACTGTGCATCCCAGTAGGGTGTAAATGTGGCCTTAGTGGGAACAATTCATGTTAAGTCAGCGGCTGCTGCACATGATCTGTGGCAGTAGGGATCGTTAGGAAAGGTGTCAAAACACCCTATGAGCAAATCAGGAAGAATACTCATTAAACTACTATCAGCAGGTGAGGCTATTAGTGCTGACACCAGGGGCTGCCTGGTTTTTCCTGACCAGCAACAGGGCCTTTTCAGTAGTGGTTCCCGGGTTGCAGAATGCCCTCCCTAGTGATGCACACCTGTCTCCATCATTACTCACTTTCAGGAGGAGTTTGAAAACATTCCGGTTTACTCAGGAATTTGGTGGCAGCTGAAGAACGCTGTTCCTGTCAACTTCAAAATCACTGGATGGTATAATGTCTTTACAATGGTACCTTGGTTTAAGAACAGTCCTGTTTACAAACGCTTCGGTTAAAGAATGGACTTCCGGAACGGATTAAGTTTGTAAACCGAGGTACCACTGTACTTGTAATTGCTTTTTGATTTATTTTTCTTAACCTTTACATTTTTCAATTTAAAAAAATGCTTTTGAAGGTAATTGTAACTCCTTTCTAACCGCAACTGCTTTTAGATGTTTTTAACCGTAATTGTTGCTGGAATGCTTTATTCTGTTTTAGAACGTTCCTGCTTTGTTTTTAAATTGCTTATCTGTTTGGCCACCCTGAGTTCCTTGGGGGTGGGATATAAATTCAATAAATAAAATATATAAATAAATAACACCCCATGAGCAAATCGGAATAAATGCTCTGATAACCTTCTTGCAATCAAATCAGCAGAAACGCTCAGTAAAACTGGAGGCAACTCTGAGCCTCCATGTAAGTTTTCTACGAATGCATCAGGAACTCAATAAGCCAGTCATCTGGAAGAGCTCTAGGGAAGGCAGGGCTCCTTCCTAGAGGACTATGCTGCCTGTACTTGCTCCTTTTTCCTCAGTCTGCAAAATAGCAAAACAAACCGAAGCTGACAAAGTCATCCTAATGGCTCACTGCTAGAAAAATTCAACCCCGGCTTCCTCAAGCGCAAAGCCAGTCCCTCAACCAGGCACACACAAATCCAATTTGCAGACACCTCATAGGAAGCTCTGCCTTATTCTGGGTCAGACCACTGGTCCAGCTAGCTCAGTATTGTCTGCACTGACTGGCAGCAGCCCTGCAGGTTTCAGACTGGAATCATTCCTAGCCCTGCCTGGATATCTTAGGGATCAAACCTAGGGCCTTCTACATGCAAAGCAGATGCTCTGTCACTTCTCCAAGTTCCTCAAGTGCCCTTCCTTCAATGCCTCATTTCCCCCCATCCCGCGCTATTCCCTTATTCTCTCTCTCTCAAATGTGGTCCCACGACCCACTTGATTTCCACCCGTTTTCTAACCTGCATCACAAGCAAAGACAACGACTAGACGCTTATACCTTTAAAATCAAAGCTCTCAGCAGTTCAAATACGTGTCCACGATTCAAGGCACAATTCAGGATGGAAAAACTTTGCTTGGATATAAGGCACTGATGCAGATTGGAAGCAACAGTTTCCCATCCTTCTCTCCTCAAAATGGAGGAGAAAGAGGAAATTGTTTTCTGCTGCTCCAGTGGGTAAGACCCAAACCAACGGATTCAAAGGACAAGAAAGGAGGTTCTGACTTTCTGAGGGTTAGGAGCTGCTCAACAGTGGAACAGACTCCCTAGGAAGGTGGTGGACTCTCCTTCCTTGGAGACTTTTGAACATATATTGGACGGTCATTGGATGTGAGGGATTTTTAAGCTGCGATTCTTGCATTGCAGCGGGTTGGGCTAAATGACCCTTTGGGGTCCCTTCCAACTCTGCAGCTCCATGATTCTATGACAATGTGGCTGGCTGGCGTAGATGCCTGGTTTTGCTGCCCATCTGTTCAAGCTCCAGCCCTGCTTCTCCCCACCCCCAGCCCGCCGCCCCCACCACCTAGAAACATCTTGTACTGAACACAACCCCCAGGGAGATAAAAACACCCTCGGTGATACTTAAAACACAAAACAAACTCGCGCAGACAGCAGCGGGGGAAGGAAAAGCAATTCTCCTAATGGGTGGAACTGTCTGCTTCTCTTTATCGTCAAGTATCAGAGGACAAATAAGGGAGCAACTCCCCGCCTGGCCAGGCCCCTCGGTTGCTGCCCGTTATTTGTTGCTGGTTGGCAGAGGAAAGGTGCCAGTCCTAAGAACATATGAGGCTGCAGGATCAAGGACAAAGGCCCATCTACTCCAGCAACCTCTTCTCACAGTGGCCAACCAGATGCCCAAGGGAAGAATGCAAGCAGGATGTGAGCATTCTCCCCTCCTGCCTTTTCCAGCAGCTGGTATTCAGAAGCATGGCTGCCTTTGACGAGGGAGGGAGAGCAACTCTTGGGAACATCAGAAGAGCCCTGCAGTGCTGGATCAGGCCAAAGGGGGAAACACCTAGTCCAGGAACCTGTTCCCATGGTGGCCAGCTAGATGTGCGACAAACCCACAAGCAGGATTCAAGCACAAGAGCCCTCTCCCCCCTCCTGTGGTTTCCAGGAACTGGGATTCAGGAGTGTTGTTGTTGAGGAGGAGCCACTATCATGGCCAGTAGCTGTCAATGACCACCTCCTCCATCTTTTAAAGCCATCTAGGTACATGGCCATCACTGCCTCCTGTAGAAGGGAGTTCCATAGGTTAACTATGCACTGCCTGAATAAGGGCTTTCTTTTATCAGAGCTGAGGGACGCAGGTGGCGCTGTGGTCTAAACCACTGAGCCTCTTGGGCTTGCCGATCAGAAGGTTGGTGGTACGAATCCCCACGATGGGGTGAGCTCCTGTTGCTCGGTCCCAGCTCCTGCCAACCTAGCAGTTCGAAAGCATGCCAAAAATGCAAGTAGATAAATAGGTACCGCTCCAGTGGGAAGGTAAACGGCGTTTCCGTGCGCTGCTCTGGTTTCACCAGAAGCGGCTTAGTCATGCTGGCCACATGACCTGGAAAAACTGTCTGCGGACAAACTTTGGCTCCCTCAGCCTGTAAAGCGAGATGAGTGCCGCAACCCCAGAGTTGTCTGCGACTGGAAACTGTCAGGGGTCCTTTATCTTTACCATTTTTTATCTGTGCTGAATCTTCCAATGTTCAGCTTCACTGGATCCCCACATATTTCAGTGTTAGGAGAGAAGGAGAAAAACTTTTCTCGATCCACCTTCTCCACGCTGTGCACAAAGCTTAATTGGTGGTTAGACTAAGCATGTGTTCACATGACTGCCTTTGAGCATAGATAAGTTGGGGGGGGGTGTTGTGCGTTTCACAGCTCCCTCAGCCCAGCTGTTCACATCAGCACAGCTTCATTAGTGTTAGATTCATTTGAACACAGAGCGGGGGCTGTTCAAACCTTGGCTGGAGATTAGGAATAGATTAAGGAATCTTAATAGGTGTGAAACTAGTTTGAGAAACAATAATCCAATAGTAGTATTTCATAATGAAGTACAGGGCACGTATGCATTCTGGATAATGTCAGGTGAACAAGGATGGAAAAAACAGCCCTGGAAACATGGTAAGCACATAGTGTGGACACAGCCTGAGAATTCATACCAATTTCACAGAATTGTAGAGTTGGGAAGGGACCTGAAGGGTCATTTAGCCCAACCCCTGTCATGCAGAAATCCAAGATTTGTTTGCAGGGTAGCTGTATGGCAATCAACATTGTCTAATTTCCCAGCAAACAATGTGGTGCCATCCAAATTCTGCAAAGCAAAAAAAACCAAGGTTTGTAAGCTAACAACAAACCATGGCTTCACATCAGTTTGTTGTTAGCAGACAAACCATAGCTCAGCCACTGAGAAGGGTTTGCACATAACACAAGCCCAGTGTTTCTCAATCTGGGGTCCCCACAATTGCTGGACTACAACTCCCATCATCCTTAGCTAGCAGGGCCAATAGTCAGGGGTGATGGGAGTTGAAGTCCAGTAACAGCAGGGGTCTGAAGTTTGAGAGACTCTGCACTAACCATGACTCTAACAAACATGTGTATGGAAACCTGGAGAGCCAAAGATTTGAAAAATGAGAGAGAAAACGAAACTGAGAGATTCACCCCTCCATACTACTGGCAGTATGAAGTACCATGCAAAAGGATACTGAGAGGTCAGGGGTGGACAAGCAGTAGCAGAGAGGGCCAGATTTTATGGGTGCTATCCCACTAATCATAGAACACACAGATTAATATCACCAGCCTCAAGATATCTGATTTCATTGATTTCACTGGGTCTGCTCTGAGTACAACTAACATTTGGTATCACCCCCTATGTATCAACACTCATATCAATGTCTGACTAGAGTTCACGTGGTTTTAACCACATTGCTTCCTCCAGTCGTGTAAAACAAGGCCATACTTGTATTTTATTTCAGTTGGTAAAAAGCCCCCTTCTTCCTTTTTTCTAAGTGAAAGGTTTATTTTCACATTGCAAACCAGGACTGCAAGGAAAAGCAGAATGCAAACTGTCACCACAAAGCAAACTGGGTTGGAATGAGGAAACATCCCAGGCTTTTCCAGCTCTTATAGCGAGGCTTCCTGAAATCTCATATCGAAAGAACAATATGTTCAAGAGAGCTGCCATTCTCTCCAATGAAAGTGAAACCCATTAGTGGTTTAAGCTAATGCTCAGGGAAGACAGTTCTTGCTCCAAGTCAGGGTCTGAAGATCTCAACCTCCTATCGAAAAATGGGGTGAAAAGCACCCTAGGATGATTTCACTGCAACCCTGACACAAAATTACAGCAAAGTCCTTCTGGGACTCCCTGGGGTGGCTTAACCTGTTGCCCTCTGGACAATGTTGGGACTGCAATTCCCAGCAGCCCACATTGCCAGCGATCAGAGATGATGGGAGTTGTAGTCCAGCCAACATATGGAGGCCCACAGGTTAGCAACCCCTCTTCGAGGACGTCAGCCACATTGGCACTATACATATAAAGCACTGTGCTGTCACTTTGAACAGTCATGGTTTCCCACAAAGAATTCTGGGAGCTGTAGTTCGCTAAGAGTTGTTAGGGGACCTCTATATTCCCAGCACAGAGCTCCAGTTCCCAGATTTGGGAAGAGAGATCGATTGTTAAACCACTTTGGGAATTGTAGCTGCAGGAGGGGAACAGGAGCCTCCTTCAGCTGTCACTTCCACACACTATATCTGCATACATGAGTGAGTAAATGTCTTGGAGCAATCTTTGTCAGCCTCGTGCCCCCTCCCAACCAGATGTTTTGGACTGTAATTCCCACCAGCTCCATTCAGCATGGCCATTTGAGGCTACAACTCCCATCAGCACATCTGCTTTGCATGTAGAACATCCCAGCTTCCATCTCTGGCATCTCCAGGTAGGGCTAAGAGGGAATCATGCCGAGCTGCTGCCAGTCAGTGTAGACAATACACTAGACGGACCAATGGTCTGACATGGTATCAAAGCAGCTTCCTGTGTTCCTATCTGGAGGGCACCAGTTTCCAGAAGGGTTTCTGAAAGGATTATGAATCTGTGTTAAGTGATATTATGAACATTTCCATGCACTGATGTGTGTCAAGGATTTCCTGAAAGAGACTGCAGTCAAGGAGGTGATTCATGTTTTCCCCCGTGTAACAATGTAGAGAGATAGCTATATATACCTGCCAACACTTCGTGCATCTGATGAAGGTGGTGCCACAAAAGCTCAGGCTGTAATAAACCATTTTTAGTCTTTAAGGTGCCACAAGCTTATTTCTTGCTGCTACAAATTTGGCTACCTAGCTGGAAATCAGGCTTATGTAGATACCTAGGGAAGGCATTCTGGGGGTGCTCATATGGTAGTTTCGATGTTATTATTGTCTTACATGGGCAAAGGCGTCCTCCAGATCAGTGTTTGCCAATCTGGTGCCTTCCAGATGTTTGGGCCTTTGGCTGCCATCAGTCCCAGTACCATAAGGCCGTGCCAGCTGGGGATGATGGGAGTTGTAGTCCAAAATGTCTGGAGAGTGCCAGCTTGGCAAAGGCTGCAAGACGCCAAAAACCTCCTTGTTTAGGTGGATATTTGCTCTATTGGTTTTTTATTTTATCTGTTGTGTTTGTCTCTGATTTTATTAAATTGCTGTTGCTTGATTTGGAATTCCATTGCATTTTAGGGCTGGATTGTTGTTAACTGCCCTGAGTGGGATGTTGCACACCAGGAGAGCAGAATTGAAAAAAAATTCTCATCTATATACATGATAAATAAATCTAATTCTGTAGTACTGATGGGTCCTAAATCGGGAGAATCATAACTCAATAGGCTGGAGAGTGAAACACCCCATACGGAAAGTACTCAATAGCCACCTACAAAGTTGTGAATGTCATAAACTCTTCTAGCCACAGTCAGTCTGTTCTACTCCTCCGCATTGAGGGCAGAGGGGGACAGCCCCCTTGAGCAATCCCAAAGCTAGTTACACAGAGGCCTGATCACCTCCATATTCCTTTGAAAGGGGCTGCCCCTGCTGCTGCCTGTCCATCAAGGCCTAGCTTTCTGGGGTCACGTGGCTGCTTCCAGTGAGATCTCGCAAAACTCTGGTAGCAGCGGCAGGGGTGGGCCATGGGATTCCCCTGCCTTAGGCAGCTGCCTCAGTCCACCACACACAAGCGGGCTGCTCCTGGCTGTAGCTCAGTGGCTGAGCATCTGCTTTGCATGCAGAAGGTCCCCAGTTCAATCCCCAGTGGCATCTCCAGGTATAGCTTTGATAGACACCCTGTCGGAAACCCTGGACAGAAGCTGGTGGTCAATCTAGGCAATGTTTCCTGGGTTGCTATTCAAATAAGCCCTTTATTCAGACCAAGAGGACTGGAAACTTTACTTTTGGGGGAAAGGACTACTGATCAGTAGTTGCATACAGAAACATCAGTGGTAGAGCACTTGCTTTGCATGCAGAAAATTCAATCTCCAGTATCCCTGGGTATGTCTAGGTAATTTTTATTTTATTTTTCTATATTCAGCTTTTTCTCCAAGCAGCTCCAGGTGGTGTAAATGCTTATCTCCCTCACCTAATCCTCACAACAACCCTGCAAAGTAGGCTAAGCTGAGAGTCAGCAACTGCCCCAAAATCACCAAGTGAGCTTCATGGCCGAGTGGGGATCCAAACCCAGGTCTCCCAGGTCCTAGTCTGACACTCTAGCCACTATGCCATGGTGGCTCTCTAGTCTGAAACCCTCAGAGAGCTTCTGCTGGTTAGTGTAGACAATACTGAGCTAAAAGAGATCAAAGAGTTAACCTCAATGTAGGGCAGTTTCCTATCTTACATTTAATTATTTGTGAGCAGCATAGTCGAGGTGGCACCGAGAACCCTCCAAAAGCCCGACAAGGCCCCTGATATTATAATACCAAAAAATATAACAACACACCCATTGTATACACACACAAAATGAGAGCGTCGTTGCCTTCCACACCACCAAGCCACAAGGCTCAGCCACAGCAAAAAGGGGCTGTGAGCAAGAGATGATTCTGCCCCTCCTCTGAACCGAGCCCATCTTGCTGTCGCCTTCCAGGAGAGCAGCCAGAACGGTCACCCAGCAGCCATCAAAGTGGGCAGCCGTGGTGCTGCTGCCCTCATCTCTCGCTTCCAAGAAGGCAGGAAGAGAGAGAAAAAGAAAGACAAACACAGCAGAAGGAAGCGTGACATCATTCCACACCCATCCCTCCGACAAGGGGAGGCCTTGCAGGTGGATTCAGCCATGCTTGCTTTTTTTCCACCAAGGCAGGTGGCGGGGGTGGGGCGGGGAGAGAGAGAGAGAGAAAATGTCTCCTGGCAGAACGGTTTTTCAGTCCCAAACACACACACCTTCGGCTGTGGGTTTCAGATCCAGAAAAGAGCAGAGAGAGAAGTCTTTCCACACCTTCTGTTGCAAAGCCAGGTAGCAAAAGAGCAGATTGGCAGCATGGGGAGGGGGTAGATCTATATCTCCTAGAGGGGCTGCAAAGAGACAACCTGACCAGACGGGGGGGGGGCGAGTAGGAGAAAATTAGGTGGGGGAGCAGACTTTTCCTTCAAGGCACACATGCATTCCCCTCTCCCTCCCCTGCTCTGTGTGTGTGTGTGGGGGGGGTGAATTAATGACATTTAAAGAGGTGGGGATTCTTTAGGCACTCCAGAAATAAACCGAGAAGCTGCCATACCACACGACCATTAACCCACAAACACGCCAGACGATGCAGAGTCATCTTTCTTTTCTTCAAACCGACACGCCAAAAATAAAAAGGTCATTCCTCCCACCGCACCTGAGCGTTGCCCGCGCCCCTCCCTCCCTTCTCCTGCATGCACAATGTCTGCAACATAAAAATAATAAATTGGAATAACCCCCCCCCCTAATATGGTGGAGGGGCGCAGCAGACGACGCCAAGGCTTGTTGACCTTTGGAGGGCTCTGAAAGGCCACGCGAGGCGTGGGTCTAGTGGCGAAGGGAGGGGGTGGCTTGGGGTGCGAGGCTTACCCCCGAAATGATCCTCAGAATCGTCTGAGGCCGCCGGAGGAACTCCAAGGGATCCACCGCCGCGCCTGCCCTGCCGGCTCCAAAGGAGGCTCCTTCCATGATTCCTCTCCAGGCGCCCTCTCTGCGGATCCCTCTCCTCGCTCGCGCGCCCTCCTTTCGCTTCCAAGCGGAGAAGAGAACAGAAAGGGAAAGCGGCGGCGCCTGCCTGGGGGGCGAGCGAGCGGCCGGGCGGGCGGCGGCAGAGGCTGGCAGGCAGCAAAGCGAGCCAGGCAGCAGGCGCGGGCGGGCGGAGACCCGGGAAGCTCGCGCCACCACCTGCCCGCTCGCCTGTCCGGGTTCAGCTTCTCAGCGCGCGCAGGCTTCGCTCCTGCTGCAGCGACCAACCTAGTGGGTGGGGTGGGTGTGGGTGTTGGGGCGGGAGGGGGGAAGCGATCATAATAATAGGTGGGGTGGGGTTGGAAAGGTAATCAGAATATTAGGAGGGGAGGGGGGTAATCATAATATTTAAACGGGAAGCCCTGCAACAGAAACAACAGTAGCATCTTCAGGGGGTTGTGGCATCAGCAGCTTTTGTGGACTGCAGCCCTCCTCATTAGAGGCAGGAAACGTCCAGACTAGTGCGCTGGTGCACTTATTATTTTTATTTATTTTTATTTTTATTGCTGAATTTATATACCACCCTATACCCGAAGGTCTCAGGTTCACAGAACAAAATCAGAATATGAAACCACAAAATATATAAGCAAAATAAAAAACAACCCAATAAACCCCACATTTTAAAAGAGCATAATTGCTGTTGTTGTATTTTGTTAAATTCATTGGGTGTCTTTCTCCAGCCAATAAATAGTTCTTGCTGGTAGCCCATAGGCCATTGCAATGAGGGCAAAATCCCTCTTAAAACAGGATTGAATGGATCCTCTGTTTAAAATGCAACCTACATTGAAATAACCCTTTAAAAAACCCTTCCTGGGGTCACTTTTTCAAGATTTAGCTTTCTCAAATTAGCCAGCTACCATAAGAGATCCACTGGCCATTCAGTTCAAGATTCTGACTTGCAAATATTGATATGATATCCACAGGCATGATAATGGAACTCTCTCCTGCAGGAGGCAGCGGTGGCAACCAGCTTGGATGGCTTTAAAAAGCATTAGACAAATTCAAGGAGGAGAAAGCCATCAATGGCTACTGTCAAGAATTTACTTTGCCTAGGTTAAAGTAGCCTTGTGCTGATTTGTTTAATTAGTAAAGCCCAGGTGCTGTTAGTTAGGTTCTTTGTAGATAAGCTTGTGATTGGGCTGGCTGACGGCCATAATTTTTGCAGCTGCAAAAATATCCCCATGGTAACTCCTCTTTGTACGTATTAACGGGTAATTGGAATTTAGTTATTAGCTTTTCTTGTTTTTACACTCTCGGCTAAGAGTTTGTGCAATTGAGAAGCTTGCCTTTTTTTAAATAAACATGATAGATAGATAGATAGATGATAGCTGGATTGGGTTTTCACTTCAAAGTTGCTCCATGCTAGATTCAGTTGCCTGTATTTGTTTTCTACTATAAATTGCTATGTTTATTATCTCCTGGTCTGGAGAGGGCTCCCCCCCTCCTTGACAGCTACTAGCCAGGATGGCTATGCTCTGGCTCCACAGCCAGAGGCAGCAATGCTTCTGGGTACCAGCTGCTGGAAACTGCAGAAAGGGAATTCTGCTTGTGGGATTCCCACTGAGACATATGAAGGGCCACTGTGAGAAAAGGATGCTGGACTAGATGGGCCATTGTCCTGATCCAGCTCCAGAGCTTTTCTTATGCTCCTAACATGTGTTAAAGTACACACACATAAACCACACATCTAAAGGATGTATTTATATTCTCCAGATGCTTCCTTCTTTTTCTTCCGCTCCTCCCCTGCCCTGTTTGGTGCACGCTTCATTTCTCGCCTACTGTTGCAGATCTCCCTCCCACCAAGACAGCTCCCCCCCCCTTTATTATTTTGCATTTCTACTTATCGGTGCTCCTTATTTTATATTTTATTCCGCACACCCATTCATCAGTTGCCTCCTGCAACTCGCAGTACTGCTTGCACCCTCAGAAAAGAGGGTGTGTGACAAGAAGGTTCCTCCCAAGTATCTATCTATCTATCATTCCTCCTCCAAGGAGCTCATGGCCCTCCCATCCCCCCTGTTATCCTCACAATGAACTTTTCAAGGTAGTTTATGCTGAGAGGTTGTGACTGGCCCAAGGTCACCCACTGAACTTTGTATGGCTGAGTGGGGATTTGAATCTGGGTCACCCAAGCCTTAGGTCAGCACTCTAAACACAGGCTGCGTTTTCTTTTGGTTGCTGGCATTGCATGCCTTTTGTACACCAATTTGAGGTTTTAGATTGTTAGACAGTCCGTAAGTATTTTGATAATAATTACAGAAGTATTAGAACTTTTGTTATATGTGTGAGATATAGAGCCCTGTGCCCAAGGTTCATCTTGTCCAACAGCCTCTGAATCTGGGTGTTCCATTTGGAGACCTTGGGTGGAAGACCTTTCCTCCTCCATAAGTATGTCTAAAAACTAGGTAGGGCTGGGGAACCCTTTAAAGCCCTCTTGGGCAATCTTCCAGGGACTTTCCAAAGGTTCCGTTCCAACTTTATGCAAAGTCCCTTTTGCACACTTTGAAAGCACTGTATCTATAGCTAAGAATTAATGTTCAATATTTACATGCCACAGTATCTGCTGTTCTCACAGCACTCAAAGCAGCTGACAAAACATTTCAAACACCAACCTAGAACCGCATTGAAAACCGTGACACATCTATAAAAAAACGAGACTGGGTTTGTTTGGGGGGTTTTTTATTTCTAAAAAGATCCAATCAAAGACAGCGTAAACCATCAAAAACAACTCAAGTCAGCCCATTGGGAAAGCTTTATGGGAAAGGCGGGTTTTGTTGATGGGACTCATCTCTGAAGGAAGATCGGATGCATCCCATGAAGGAGGGAAAGTACTGAGCAGAGAGTTACAGTCACAGCCGGATGGACAGGAAGAAGGGAGAGCTTGTTCCATGGTGTGGTAGCTAACCGATTTGACTAGGCTGTGGGAGAGCTGGGTTCAAATCTCCACACAGCCATGAAGCTCACTTGGGCCTGCCACTCAGGCACAGAATGAAACATGAGACGCAAAAAAACACAAGGGATCTAAATCACACCCACCTCAAAATGTCACGGGTTCGTGGAGAGCCCCTCGCTGTCCACAGGGACTTTGCACTGGGCCTGTGGTGTGTGTGATGTCACCGCTGAAGAAATGAGAATACCAAGAAATGAGATAGGAGTTTTGCTTTGCTTTCAGAGGAAGCAGTGACTGGCCCCCTGTGGGCGGTAGGTTCCCCTTTTCCCATACCCCAAAGAAAGATAAGAAAGCCAGCATGGTGCAGTGCTTAAGAGTGCTGGACTAGACCTAGGAGACCAGGAGCCATTAAGCTCACTGGGTGACCTTCGGCCAGTCACTGCCTCTTAGCCTAGCCTACCTCACAGGGTTGTTGTGAGGGTAAAATGTGGATGGGTAAGAAATGTGTATGCTGCCACTATAATTGTTATATTGAGAAGGGCAGAATATAAATTACTACAACAGCCACAGTTCAGTGGTAGGGCATCTGCTTTGCATGCAGAAAGTTCGAGACTGGAGAGCAGCTGCCAGTCAGTGTAGACAGCACTGAGCTAGATGGTCCAATGGTCTGATTCAGTAGAAGGCAGCATTGAAGGGCTGCAACTTGGTGGTAGAGCACCTGTTTTGCATGCAGAAGGTATAATCCCCAATGGCATTTCCAGTTTGGGCTGGGAACGACTCCCTATCTGCAATGTTGGAGAGCCACTGCCAGTCAGTGCAGTAGGCTAGAATGATGGACTGAATGTCTGACTCAGGATAAGGCCACTTCCTACGTCCCCGAATAAAAAAAGATCTGTAGCAGCTGTTGCCTAGAAGCAGAGCTATGAATGAGAAAGTCCCCAAAGTTTGAATCTTGCCTCTAACCATCAACACAGCAAGTGGCCTCTGGTGAGCCTTTCCCTGCAATTTGGAGAAAATGCTGGCCTACCTGACAGGACTGTTGTTCTGGATTAGGTGACATGTTCTGAACACTCAGGAAATAGCTAGATTTTCCTTCCACCCCAACTTGCTTCAATGCATGTTTATAGGCTTCTAACCCACACCAGCAGTCTCGAATACAGAATGAAGAAGTGTTAATTGTTCTAGATAATTCGTAAAGGAGGGATGCAGACCGTGACAATGTGGATGTTACCGCAAAATGCTAAAAGGAATCCTCCCCCCTTTCCAGGCTGCCATCCTAAACCCTCCTTTCTCAACCCCTCCCTCCCTGACATCATATTGATGATTTTCATGCCATAGATACTGATACCATGACAACTTTGACATCATTTCTCTGCTCTGGACTGGGAAGAGAGAAAAAGAGGGAGGGGAATTACACCCAGAATTACAACTGGCATCTGGATTCTTGACTCCTGTCGTAACTCCCCCCCCCCCCCCGGCTGTACCTTGGTTTACCCTTTTGCAACAGACACATGCACAGCTTATAAATAGCACATATTTGAAGACAAGTCAATGAACAAGATGCCCATCTCTGGGGAGAAAGGAATAAAAATTATTCAAAATTCGTCCTTCCTTCTGATCTGCCCCTTCTAGGGTGGGGAGAGCTCTGCTGATTTCCTACCGGGGGATGGGGTGGGGGAGCCAAGAGGGGAATCTGAAAAAACGTCACTTGTAAGATTCATTAGTATGCCTTTAAAATTTTTCACTCTCAATTACAGGTGAGTCATCATCTCTCTGCCTTTTTCCAACCGCCAGAGGGATAGGCAACATTCAGAGTTCCCTTCTTTAATGTCACCCACCGGCATAACACTTCCTTTAAAAAAAAAGAAAAAGGAAGATGTAACATGCATTGGTGGCAAAGTGGCAACCCTCAGGCTGAATCAGGGCACTGCTAAATGCAGGAATAGTGGAAAAAAACGAACAGTGCCTGATTATGGAATATTATTGAAATGAGCTGATGTGAATAAACCAAAGGTGAAGCTTAAAAGTGTGCCCATTATTCCACTAGTAATGGTGCTGAGACTTAAAATTAAGGTGTTCTTTCAGAAAACACATTATCCCGCTCCCTCACCCACTGATGACTTCTTGTACCTCAGCACAGGTGCTTTCAACCCACCTTCAGAGCCCTTGGTCTTCCCCACACCACACCCCGGATTAGGGTCTGGAAATTAGCACAGCTTTTGAGAATGTAGACAATGCCTACTTGGCTCTGAAGGGGCAGTTATTAGCTAACCCCATGAAACTTGTGCAAAAAAGAAATGCAGTGCTGAGGTATTATTTAGCGCATTTTGTTGGGACGGGGGTTGCTGTTAATTCTTCGTAGCTTTATTTTTGATCTTGGGATCTATGTGGAAATTGTCCGATCTGGTTGTATACTTTTTGATGTTTTGTTTATTGTTTACAACTTTCGTTGCGCTTTTAGTTATGTAATTTTTATATGTTGTAAGTTGCTTTGAGCACAATTTTAGCTTTGGAAAGGCAGCATAGAAATAAAATGATTGATTGATTGATTGATTGATTGATTGAAAGCCATCCCCACCTTTGATGAGGCACAAGACGATGAAACAAGGCACATTCTAGGAATAAGTGAGAACAAGAGGCCTTCAGTTTGAAGGGTTCTAGGTTAGATTTGAATTTATCATTCAATACAGCAGAATCCTAGAAGAGGCTGTTGATGTTTTTAAGTGGATGTACTTATGTGAGAAGATTCTATGATAATTAGTGGGGAAATGACATTGGTGAACTGTCTGCTTCTAAGTCGCTGTAATGAAAGATTAAGAGCTCGGTAGAAAGGAGAATTTGAGCAGCCACCGTTTCCCATCTGTTTCACTGCATCTGTTAAAATTCTCCCTTCTAGATAACTGTTAAAGGCACAAAGAAACGACATGCTTTACAGCATTAGATGATCACCCTTCCTTGTAAAACTGCTCCTTCCCCACCCAACACCAATAAGAACATAAACAGAAGAATAGCTCTGTTGGATCATGCCCATTTAAGACCCAATACCTTCTTAGCCACTGTTTGAGGAATTTTGGAATGTTATACTATTTTCCTACAAACTATTCTGTGTTTTAATATGATGCCTCACTTATCTCTCTGCAAATGTAATTTATTATCTGAATCTGCCTTGCGAATAGAAAATAAAACCACAACCAACTCTCTTTCTCTGTCCCTCCTTCCCTGGTTACTAAGGCCCTACAATGTGGACAAAATGTTTTTTAAAAATTAAAATGGGAGGGAGGAATAAAGGAAATACTTAACTTTATTGTTTGGTCACCAGCCAGGAAATAAATACATTTTTGAGATACACTTTACCAACTGCCTTCATCAAGTGCATTTAGATAATTGACATTCTTTATCGATAAACAGAAATGCCTCAAAATAAATTATATAGAGCAGCTCAACTTTTCAGTCAAGATACAAAACATCACTTTTCCTTCAGCGAAACCTTTAGCCATACAGCCACCACATGGGATTGCCACCTTCTTGCCTAGGTACCGTGAAAGTGCTTTAAAATGCACCAAGCCAGGCTGGAGCCTATTAACCTCACATGCCATTCTCCCTGGTCCACCTGCTGTAAATTGCAGGATTCTAGTCTGGCTTGCAGTGGATGAAGGTGAAACACTGGCAGCTTAGGGACTGCCATTTCACTGGCTTCTTAGGAGTGTTTCAAAGCACAGGCCCCACCTCCGGGCCAGAACCTTGCATCCCTTTGCCCAGCCATCATAAACCTGGTGCCTTCCTGGTGTTTTTGACAACTCCCATCAGCCCCAGCCAGCACAGGCATTTTGGACTACAACTCCCATCAGTCTCAGAACTGATGGGAGTTGTAAGTGCAAAACACCAGGAGGGGACCAGATTGGCGAAGGATGCCGAAGCCCAGAAGTCTTTTGATCTATATTGTGATGTTAGCCTGAAAGCAGGAGACCAGGAAATCTAGTACAAACAAGGCAACCTATATGTAGATTACTGGGGCAGGGCATATGCAGTCATATGAAGCCAGGTTTTGTTAAGAAGGTGCCCAAGAGCTACCTGTTTGTTTCCAGTGATGAAACTCACTCATAGATGTTTCTATATACATGGCTATTAAAGTTGTTCATGATGTATGAGGAGGCAAGTGTACGTATCTAGAACCACAACAAACCATGATATAAAAACTATTATTTGATAGTTAACAAACCAGGAACACTGAACCATGGTTTCTTCAAACCACTTTCCCATATTTGGACAAAATGAGAAAATGGAAGGCTCAAACATCTTCCTGTTGTGCTTGAAGGAAGAAGAGGCGGTGGAACACGCAAGCTCACGGCTTGACCCAGCTTGTATATGTAAACAAACCATGGTTACATCTAAATCAGGCCAACAGCTTCACATAATTGTTGCTTAAGTGCAAGTTATCTAAATTTCACTTGAGAGTAAAAAGTTAAAATCTACCCTAAATCAAAATGCAGTACAATTCACAGCTCAGGACTTTCTGCAGCGCAAGAGCAGTAATGCCACCCATGTAAAGTGTTTGCAAGGGCCAATGATCTCTTCAAATACTCACTGCCAGGTCTTCAACCCACTGCCAATGCAGGCTGTTCACACAAGGATTCCTACAAGACGTAATGGTCCATCTCTACCTTCATATGCTCAGTGCACAACTATATCTTATTATAATTTCACAGAACGCCTGACTTCCTGCACACAAAGTTCTGATGAGTTAATAAAACCTTCCTTGAAAAAGGAAGCTCAGTGACTCTTCCCAGTGCTGTAGGGCTAATATGACCTTCATGAACCCCACCTCTCACAAGTTATATTTTAATACATGACATATATAATCCTAATTTCCCTGTGCTTAATCATTCCTTTCATTTATATTTCCCTCTTGCCAGACAGATAGAAATCAAAGAAAAATATCTGTTGACAAAGCTGAAATGTGAGACCTAGACTTGCACTCAGAAATTACTTTATTTTCCCTGCTTTAGGACTTCAGCAAAGTTACTGGGATTCTACAACTCTGTAAACTTCTTTGTACCTTAATTAACCTGTGGAAAACATAAGGCAGCCTTCCCCAACCTGGTGCCCTTCAGCTGTTTTGCACTACAATTCCCACTGGCACCAGTCAGAATGGCTGTGCTGAGAGCACTGGAAGTTGTAGTCCTAAACAGCTGAAGGGCACCAAAAGTTGGAAAAGGATGGTTTTAGTATCCCTTGAACAAAGAGAGCCCTGCAGCTCCACAGTGGTTAAATAGTGCTCTCTTTAAAATAATTTTTAAACCATTCCAGATTACAAGGATAAGGGAAGAAAAAAGACACAACGTAAAATCTGATCATAGAGACAAACAAAATGAAGGCAGATTGCAGAACTGGGGGTGGCAAAAAAAAGTTCTAAAACTTTTTTCCCCAGCCTAGTAGTTCAGTGGCTGGAGAAATGTTTTTTCCTACCATTAAGAAAGTACTGATAAAAAAAAATTAAGGCAGCATTTGCTAGTAAGTATGTGGTCTGGAAAAGACAACCAGCAGGTAGAAAATTCCCATAAGACTAGCTTACTTCAGGACCTTCTTGTTACTTTTTCCAGAATCAGAAACAATCAGGCAGGACATCTATTCTAACACCTGCACCTCCTCCTCCTCCTCCTGTATCACCACAACCTCAATACCAAAGATCAATTGTACGCTTCAGCAAAAGTCCATACAAGGCTTGATTTCATAGTTCTTTCTAGCTTCTTTTAATCAAGCTGAACCAATCTTGCACTTGCTAGGTTATCTAATCGCAGGACCCGTCCTTCCAGCCATCTCGCCAACGCTCATCTATAAGGGAACAGTCAAATTCGGGCTTCCCCAGCTTCTTATTGACCTCGTTGTGAAGCCGGCAGAACCACTGTGTCAAATTACGCCGGTTGCTGGCATCAGGTTGGTTTCTTCGTAATCTGTGTATGAGGGAAAACCAATCAGAGTCCAATGGCATTTTTTTAACTTCCCATTCACCAGAAGTGGCTGGTGCCCCCTAAGGACTGGTGGGGTGCAAGTCAAGGAACCAAACAGTAGGTGAAGCCAGAACCTATAAACAGGTACAGCCAACTCCTTCTGGTTCTGTCCCCATCCTCCTCTCTATGAAGTTTTGCAAGGGGCAACACTGAAACTAAGAAGCAGGAGAAAGATGGCAAGAGGTGCCACTTCCCAGACTGGTTCTAAGTAAGGAAGTAGGCAGGTGGAGATTGGCAGAGGGCAGACTGAGGTTAGCAGGGCAGTTCCTCTCTTCCCTGATGGACCAGCCTCTACTACAATCCACCTCATACCAAGATTCCTGGGTTGGGAAGTTAAGAGAGTGTTAGAACAGGTGTGAAATTGGATTATATTCTCACCCCAAATCAATTCCTGGGAAGTGTGGGAATGGCATCACACTCTCAAGAGAGCAGGCTTGAAAATTACAGGCAGAATTGCCAGTGATTTAAGATGGCTCATCACTTGGACCTTATACAGAAACAAGAGCAAGCCTCAAGGTGGGTGCTTAGTGACCTAGTATTGCGGTTAACAGAAATACCATTGTGATGCTAAATGCCACTTGCAGGTGAGGCATGGGACCTACTTGGCTGGTTCACTCACCTGCTTCTCAGGTCCTCTGCACATTCGTCACAAGGGAAAAACTTGGAAAATAAGTTGATGAACTGAACCATGTCTTTCTGCTCAGTTTTAGTGGGCCGATCCGGGTAAAACGCTGCCATTGTGTGAAGAAACGACCACGAACTTCTCCCCAGTTGTTCTCTATCTAAAGGGCAATCAGGAGGAAACTCCTTCTCTGCGGCTCCTGTTTCCTAGATTGGAAAAAACATGTACTCATCAGCAACAAGCCAGAGAAAACACAGAACAGTCCTGCACACTGTGACTCTAAAGCAGATTTTTAAGTCACAGCTGCGTCAAAGGCCCTGCTCGCTTCCCCTTCCACCGCCTATGCAAACTGTCCTCTGTCAGTTTTGGGATTAAGCCAGGTTGGGCAAAGCATACTGTGCCAAGTCACACTGTGATGTCTGTGCTGTGATGTCAGCACAGACAGAACACCTCACCAATATTTGTATGCATAGTTTTCAGCTGTAATTAGTAAAACTACAGAAGCTATGTCCAAATCTTCCTTATACCCCCCAAGAATCTCTCCCAACCTGAGCCAGGGCACCAATAAGCGGAACCACAATGGCAGGAATCTCCCACCACCAAGTTTTATGGGACTCCAGAGACAGAGCAGTGTTAGAAACTGGGATAGAAAAGCTAAGAGCCAAATGGCTTCTGGGACTTGGGTTGAGGGCACCAAAACAGAATGTCTAGGCACCACTGGGGGGTGGGGTATTAGCAACACTTTTTTATTATTTTGATAAGCATGAACTAATATGCAATTCACATGTGACATGTTGTTAATACCACATTTTTAGCAGACATTGTTAATACATGTTTAATTTGGTGTTTACAATAAAAATATTGGTGCCATACTTCAGTTTTCAAAACACTCTACTGTGAAATTCCTTAACATATTATCTATTCTTAACATATACTTTGAGGCTTCAAAGCACATACATTTCAGTAAACCTTGAGTGTCAGCCAGGCGCAAAAAATGGAACCCAGATTTTTTGAGGTGCTTGCAAATGGAGTATCTTTAGGTGCAAAATATGCCTGGTGCCCTGCTAATTTTGAACCCTGAGACAGAGCCACTGCATCCTCAGGGCAGAAAGGCATTGGATCCACTACTTCCTAGAGGCCTGAAGAGAGTTCCACAGGTTTAAAGAGCTTCTGGGAACAGGTCTTTGAACAAGGAAGATCAACCCATGGTCCCACTGGACCCTGTAAAAAAGCTTGATAGAGGGTTGTAGCAAATGCTACACAGAGGATACCTGTTGAAATTAATGGGCATGCCTAACTTAGGTTCTTTAATTCCAGTGGGTCTTATCTGAGTAGAGCTTAGTTGGATATACCTCAGAGTTAAACTCTTGGAACTGAATCAGAAATCTTTTAGTTATTTACTTTCAGCAGTCATATCTAACGTTTTTAATGCTCAAGGCAGTTTATAGTCAAGTATAAGGCAGCTTCTCATGTCTCTATAAATTCAACAAGGAAGGAGAATATCTCTGCCCCACATGATTCATTCCACAATGATCGGGTTAAGGCGGGTCATACTTTTTACAACACTCTCTCCATGTCCCAAGGGCAAGTTCAACCCTGTGACATCCCTCTCCTTACATCCCATAATGCTCCATGAGCCACCTGCAGTTTCCAGAAACAACTGAAGAAGTTTTTGTTCCAACAGGCTTTCCCAGCTGAATCAATGGGTCTTTACTGCAAGTGCCCACTTGCCAGGGTTTTAGTCTTGTGCTAAATGTATCTGTTGGTTTGGTAATTTTAATTACCTTTTGTGTGTCTCACCTTGAGATAGTTGTTAAGGAGTTGTGCAAGTTGTGTAGCGGTTACAGTATTAGACTAAGATGTGGCAGACCAGGGTTCAAATCCCCACTCAACTATGAAGCTCAGTGGGCGATCTTAGGCTAGTCACGGTCTCTCAGCCTAACCTTTACAGTTGTTGCGAGGATTAAATGGGGAGACAGAGAGCCATGTACACCACCTTGCACTTCTTAGGGAAAGGTGGGATACACACAGTGCTTTTTTCTGGGGGAACGCAGGGGTACACACACCCCTAAACATTTTGTGAATCTTTGTACTTTTGTCCATTTACTGTATTTATTTTTCCCGATTTGAACTATAAAATTGTGATTTTCTTGGGTGAAAATGAGAGTACCCTTAAACTTTTTCTTTTTAGGAAAAAAAAGCAACGGATATACATGTAATAATTAAATAAGATCGCGCCATCGAGCTTCTCCCTCACCTTCCACTCCCCTTAGTCCCAAGGCAAGCGGGGGACCGGCTGCTCTCGCCCCCTCGCCCAGCTCCTCCCGCCCTGCGTCCTCGCGGGGCTCCCAAGGGCCACGGCTCCCTCCTCCCGCCCTCCCTCCCTGCGGCCTTCCGGAGCCCCACTGCCAGCCCTCACCAGGTCCGACTGCTTCCTCTGATCCCGTATCCAACTCCTGAAGTCCGTGCAGGCCCGACAGGGCGGCTTCTTCTTCTTCGGCTCGGCGGCCGGCAGAGGCTGCCCCTCCGCGGGTTTTTCAGCCCCGGCCGTCGAGGCGGAGAAGGGGAAAGGGAAAGCGGGCGCCGGTCCGGACGTGCTGGGGCTGGGCGCCGCCATGTTGAGTCCGCGCAAAGCATGCTGGGCCAGAAGGGGCCCGCCCCTTCGAGGGGGGGAAAAGGAGGCTGAGAGTGGTTGTCAATGGCAACTCCACTAGGCCGCTTCCTAGGAAGGGAGGGGCGCTGTTGTATTTTTGCAGCCGAGGAAGAAGACCTCAGTATTAATAACACTAATATTCGTATTAAGAATAATATTATTCTTATGAACAGACTGCAGTAATAACAGTAGATGAAAAATAAGGGAGGAGGTTTCAATTATTCATAATAATATTAATAATGCAGTCTAATTAACAGACGAATAATAATAATAGATAGAAATTAAGGTGTGATGAATATATTTTTTGTTTTTAAAAAATACAGTGTTAGAAAATAAATAATACAATTTACAATTTTTTGCTTTTTATGTCTCTCCCATTCCATTTATCTAGACATCCTCTACAATCTGCTGGGCCTTGCAGTGCCATCAGCTAGAACAATGGTAACACCAGAAATTATTTTCTAACTCTTGTTTACTTTATGACTATATAATTATCAAATGTCAAGCCTAATTAGCATTTAGTGTAATGCCATAAGCTACAGTTTTCTTTACTCTGGAGTAGCTCTATTAAAATTAATAAGCTCCATCTGCATTTAGGAACTCCTATGACAATTGAGGGGACGCGGGTGGCGCTGTGGGTAAAAGCCTCAGCGCCTAGGGCTTGCCGATCGAAAGGTCGGCGGTTCGAATCCCCGCGGCGGGGTGCGCTCCCGTTGTTTGGTCCCAGCGCCTGCCAACCTAGCAGTTCGAAAGCACCCCAGGGTGCAAGTAGATAAATAGGGACCGCTTACTGGCGGGAAGGTAAACGGCGTTTCCGTGTGCTGCGCTGGCTCGCCAGATGCAGCTTCGTCACGCTGGCCACGTGACCCGGAAGTGTCTCCGGACAGCGCTGGCCCCTGGCCTCTTGAGTGAGATGGGCGCACAACCCTAGAGTCTGTCAAGACTGGCCCGTACGGGCAGGGGTACCTTTACCTTTACCTTTTATGACAACAATTAATGACGGGAGGGGTGACTGAGTTTATTCCAGACTACATGGCTTGCAGGAATGGGTTTTATAATATTTATAAAAGTAAAACAACAACAACAATATGCATTATAATCTTTGCTCAGAGCTGGTGTAGCTAATTTGAGGCTGTGTACACACCAAATATTAAAAGCATTGTCACTTCTCCCCTGTAAGAATCCTGGGAACTGTAGATTACCCTTCTACCGCATAGCTACAATTTGCAGCACCCTTTACAAACTGCAATGCTCTACCTCCACAGTGAGTGGCAGTAACGTTTGTGAATAGTAGTTGCTGGAAGATGCAGTAAGGGAATACAGAATGCTCTTGTTTCCACAGGCCTCTGGTTGGCCACTGTGAGAACAGGATGCTGGACTAGACAGGCCAGTGTGGCCTCATCCAGCAGGAACTTCTTATGTCCTTACGTGGTTCAAGGGAAGAGATTGTGAGAAGGCATCTTCCAAAGCAATCCCACCCCGCAAATAGCTTTGGAGCCTTCTTGCCTCTAGCCTAGCCCTCACCCCTTTTCCTTTTTCTGCTGGAGTCTTCTTTTGCTTGCCACGCCTGCGGGCTCTCTTCCGGCCAACGCTGCCAATGGCAGATCTTAAAAACACGGGGTCGATGAGATTCGGCAATCGAAGCACCTTGCGCCTGCTGGACCTCCTCAGCGGAGGAGGTTGTGTCTTGCTCCTCGTGAAGTAGGGTGAAATGTGAGGAGTGTTGTAAGCTGGTGCAGAGGCAGAAGGTTTGGCCGAGATGGTAGGGCATGGCTTCTCTGTCAGGGGCTTCCTGACCCAGTAGAACACCAGCATCAAACGCCTCCTAGATGGGTTGGCCATGCTGAAGGTGGTGCTGGAGGCCCAAAGACCAGGGTGCCTTCAAAGCGGAGGATGCAGCAGGCAGTTGCCTATCAATGGTGCCAAATCCAAGTAAATGTTAGCTCCAGTCCTGTTAAATCAATCCAGCAATTATGAATGTTAAATAAGGGATTAATTCCTCAGGCAGTATGAAAAGACTCTATGTGGCTTTTTAATAGCTGGGAAGCTCCCAACTACTGCCACTGTTGACAGCCTGTTGCCCCTTATCTCTACTTGAATGGGTTATGTCACAATGGTTCCTTCATCAGGTGTTTGTGAGCATAACAGTGCTGTTGTCAAGCCTGGGAGTTTCAGCAATGAAGGCTCAGGCATAACATACTGTTTGAAAGTCTGAACATTTCCTCTTTTTTTATTTAACAAAATTTATATACCACTTTTATAATTTATATACAAATTATTAGGAGAGTAAGTTAAAAATATACTGTAGTTTATTCACTTATAGGCTAGTTGACATACTTTATTCCTTCTTATACTTCTATCCCACCTTTCCTCCACAGAGCATACACACTTCAGCCTCCACCTTATCCATTTTATCCTGACAGCAATATTGTGAGCTAGGGCCATAGCTCAGTGGTAGAACAACTGCTTAGCATGCAGAAGGCATCAGGTTCAGTCCCCAGCATCTCCTGGTGGGACTGGGAAAGATCCTGCCTGAAATCTTGGAGGGCTGCTGCCAATCAGCGCAAACCAAGTATCTTCAGCCTTTGAAGACCCAGGACCTCCTTTTAATCATACATGCATCTGGGGACCCATTTCTTAATCTTTTCCCATATACTTGCAGGGTGGTAGCGCTCTTGTTGCAACCCACCTTGGATCGGGCTGCAGCATGTTAGTGGGTTCCAACCCACCAGCTCAAGACCAGTGGTGTAGACAATACTGAACTGAATGGACCGGTTTCATGTGTTACTCTGTGTTGGGCTGAGAGAAAGAGAGGAACTGGCCCAAGGTCACCCAGTGGACTTCATGGCTGAGTTTGGGATTTGAACCCTGCTTTTGCAGGTCCTAGTCTAACACATCCAAAACATCTGGAGCATTCCAGCTAGGGTGGGGATCATGCACATGGTTTCTCATCTGAGCCTTGTAAATGGTGCTGAGCCTTTGCTTCCTGGTTCTAAGATGTTTTGGCAAGTGCGGGGTTTCTTTGAATTTTTTTCCTCCAGAAGCCGAGCAGAAGACCAAAGCTGACATGTTAGAGCCTCACTGAATGTGACTTTTCCAAATAAAGAGGAAATGCATCACCCACAAAAAAAGACATTGATGTGCATCAACTTTTCATATGCTAATTTATTAATAATAATAAAAATAATTGAATTTATATCCAACTCTTTCTTCCAAAAGAGCTGAGAATGGCAGATGCACAGTTTAAAAGCCAAGCCAAGCCATTCTAAAACAGTTAAAACAGTTAAAAAACAATTATAATTAAAAACATGTAAAAGCAGTTACAGTTTAACATTCTTCTATCCAACTATCTTAGGGCAGAGGCATAAGGCTCCTGTGTGTTTTTGGCATGGAGCCATATTGGTGCCCGCCCCCATTTCTTGCACCCTTGGCAGGAAACTGTATTAGCCCCTCTGAATCTAGAAAGACCATGGACCAGAAACTCAAAAAGTCACACTTGGGCTGCTGCAACGGCTGTGGAACTGCCCATCAGCAACAGGGCAGAGGCTCCAGGCTGGATCTCATGCTGAATTTCTGCTTTGACCTCCAGAAACATGGCACATGTAGCAAGCCGATGATGGAACTGCCCTGACCACCTCTCTAAGCTATCTAGGAAGGTTTTTAGACACTGGTGTTCTCCCATTCCCCCAAATGACCAGGACAGCAAATAGCTAGCAAATGTTTAGGTTGGGCTTCTGAGTCGGAAAGGTGTTTTCCCAAGGAAATAAGATAATAAATTGTGGCAGACAAGTAGAACATTTTTACTTTTACTTTGTTTTCACATATGAGGAAATCAGAACATGCAAATTCACACTCCAGGTTGCTGTAAGTATTTGCAATCTTTGGCCTATATTGAGCAGGACCCCCACCTGCGGCAGAGTGCTAGATGGTTTTTTGATCTCTTCCTGATCCTCATAAAGTTTCTTTTGGTTGCTAATTGTTTAGTTGAATTGAATGGGCTCATCTTACACATTAATATAATGTTATCTTTTAAGCTAGACAGCATCCTAAACCTAGACAGCATCCTAAAAAGCAGAGACATCACCTTGCCAACAAAGGTCCGTATAGTTAAAGCTATGGTTTTCCCCGTAGAGATGTATGGAAGTGAGAGCTGGACCATAAAGAAGGCTGATCGCTGAAGAATTGATGCTTTTGAATTATGGTGCTGGAGGAGACTCTTGAGAGTCCCATGGACTGCAAGAAGATCATACCTATCCATTCTTAAGGAAATCAGCCCTGAGTGCTCACTAGAAGGACAGATCGTGAAGCTGAGGCTCCAATACTTTGACCACCTTATGAGACGAGAAGCCTCCCTGGAAAAGACCCTGATGTTGGGAAAGATGGAGGGCACAAGGAGAAGGGGACGACAGAGGACGAGATGGTTGGACAGTGTTCTCGAAGCTACCAGCATGAGTTTGACCAAACTGCGGGAGGCAGTGGAAGGCAGGAGTGCCTGGCGTGCTCTGGTCCATGGGGTAACGAAGAGTCGGACACGACTAAACAACAACATCTTTTAAGCATGTATGGGATGGAGCTGGGTATATAACTCTGATCCAACAGGACTCTTAGTGTTCTTA
Source organism: Podarcis muralis (assembly GCF_964188315.1). Taxonomy (NCBI): domain Eukaryota; kingdom Metazoa; phylum Chordata; class Lepidosauria; order Squamata; family Lacertidae; genus Podarcis; species Podarcis muralis. The sequence goes on from NC_135668.1 coordinate 32,675,418, forward strand.
AAACTTCTGGGGGGCAGTAGATTGGGGAAGGGTGTGGTAGGCTTTCCTTTTGAGTTAATATGTATAGATTGCACTTGGTGTAATAGGGTGTGACCTATTTTCAGGGTGTGACCCCTGAAATCTTGGAGGGCTGCTGCCAATCAGCGCAAACCAGGTATCTTCAACCTTTGAAGACCCAGGACATCCTTTTAATCATACATGCATTTGGGGACCCATTTCTTAATCTTTTCCCATATATTTGCAGGGTGGTAGCGCTCTTGTTGCAAACCACCTTGGATCGGGCTGCAACATGTTAGTGGGTTCCAATCCACCAGCTCAAGACCAGTGGTGTAGACAATACTGAACTGAATTGACCGGTTTCATGTGTTCCTCTGTGTTGGGCTGAGAGAAAGAGAGGAACTGCCCCAAGGTCACCCAGTGGACTTCATGGCTGAGTTGGGATTTGAACCCTGCTTTCGCAGGTCCTAGTCTAACACATCCAAAACATCTGGAGCATTCCAGCTAGGAAAGGCTGCTGTGGAATTGCTTACTGCTTACCTGATGAAGATTGTAGGTCTGAGTACCTACAATTGCAATTTCCATTCTTTATGGTGCATGGGCAAAACTCTGCAGAAGTTCTGAAAAGTTCTGAATTGCCTTGATGCTCTGCCACTGAGCTATGCAAATTGACTCAATAAACCACACTAGGATTGCTCTGTTAGCTGCATATGTTGGTTGTATCTGGGTGCTAGGCAGGGGTGACCCATGCAGTTTAGCTACCTGAGGCAAAATGCTCATTGCCACCTTCTGGCCCCACCTGCTGCGTTCCACATCTGCTGCTGCTGTGCCCCAGTACTTGCTGAACTTGGCAGGAGGCAGGGTTTTCCTTAAAGTTTTGCTCCTTGCTTGGCTTCTCTGCCTAGGTGGAAGCAGTGGAACAGGTGCGTGAAGCGCTACCTCTTGCATTCTGCTGCCAGATATGCAACTTGGGTTGGCTGGCGGTGGTGCTAGCAAGGGAAGAGCAAATTCAAGAATCTCCAAATTTTAGATCCGTGTTTTCTGTTTATATTTATTTTCTTCTACATTCAACTGCTACATCGTAACACTTTGCCTACTTTTGTGTGTGCACACACTTAATTTGCAGGTGCTATTGATATTTGCACTGGACACAGTAGAAATGTATCAACTTTTATGATTATTTTTTACAGGAAGAATGTGAATTTCCAAGGGCCCTGTAAAGTCCAGAGTTACCATAAGGTTGATCTGCTTTTAGGGTGGGGATCATTCACATGGTCTCTCATCTGAGCCTTGTTAATGGTGCTGATCCTTTGCTTCCTGGTTCTAAGATGTTTTGGCAAGTGTGGGGTTTCTTTGAATTTTTTTCCTCCAGAAGTCGAGCAGAAGAACAAAGTTGACATGTTAGAGCCTCACTGAATGTGACTTTGGGTGTGGGTGGGTGTTACTTTTCCAAATAAAGAGGAAATGCATCACCCACAAAAAAAGACATTGATGTGCATCAACTTTTCATATGCTAATTTATTAATAATATTCATAATTGAATTTATATCCAACTCTTTTTTCCAAAGGAGCTGAGAATGGCAGATGCACAATTTAAAAGCCAAGCCAAGCCATTCTAAAACAGTTAAAACAGTTAAAAAACAATTATAATTAAAAACATGTAAAAGCAGTTACAGTTTAACATTCTTCTATCCAACTATCTTAGGGCAGAGGCATAACTAGGCTCCTGTGTGTTTTTGGCATGGAGCCATATTGGTGCCCGCCCCCATCTCTTGCACCCTTGGCAGGAAACTGTATTAGCCCCTCTGAATCTAGAGAGACCATGAACCAGAAACTCAAAAAGTCACACTTGGGCTGCTGCAACGGCTTTGGAACTGCCCAACAGCAACAGGGCAGAGGCTCCAGGCCTGGACCTCCTGCTGAATTTCTGCTTTGACCTCCAGAAACATGGCACATGTAGCAAGCCGATGATGGAACTGCCCTGACAACCTCTCTAAGCTATCTAGGAAGGTTTTTAGACACTGATGTTCTCCCATTCCCCTAAATGACCAGGACAGCAAATAGCTAGCAAATGTTTAGGTTGGGCTTCTGAGTCGGAAAGGTGTTTTCCCAAGGAAATAAGATAATAAATTGTGGCAGACAAGTAGAACATTTTTACTTTTACTTTGTTTTCACATATGAGGAAATCAGAGCATGCAAATTCACACTCCAGGTTGCTGTAAGTATTTGCAATCTTTGGCCTATATTAAGCAGGACTTTTGACCACGGATGTTTCTGCAATCCTTTCTTTTTAGTGTGCATACCAACTTCCTCAAGGGATCATTTCTCTTCTCCATCAGCTTCCAGTGGATCCTAAAGGCTACTTGAGGTCTGGGATGGGATATTTTTTGATTCAGGAAAGATCTAAGAATATTAGAAGAGACCCACTGGATCAGATCAAAGCCCATTGTTGCACAAGACTTCCCATTCAATGATGGTCACATTCACACCATGCCTTTAAAGTGCTATGATACCACTTTAGCATGGTATGCTAAAATAACTTTAATATCGCTCCCCCCAAAGAATGCTGGGAGGTGTCGTTTGTTAAGGGTGCTGAGAGTTGCTAGGAGACCCTTATTTCCCTCAAGAAGCTACAATTCCCAAAGACATTATCAATCATATTCCCAGAGAACTCTTCCCAGGAACTATTGGGAACTGTAGTGTACCCCTCACAGAGCTACAATTCCAAGCAACCTTAACAAAGTACAGTCCCCAGGATTTGGAGGGGTGGAGAAAGAAGCTGTGTGCTTGAAATGTACATTAATTGTGCCCTAAATGTATGGTGCAAATGCAACCTATGCAGTGGCGTAGCGTGGGTTGTCAGCACCCGGGGCAAGGCAAGTAATTTGCGCCCCCTAACCCGTGGATTTGCGCCCCCTAACCCGTGGATTTGCGCCCCCTAACCTGTGGATTTGCCCTAACCCCAGATGTTGCGCCCGGTGCGGCCGGCCCCCCCTGCACCCCCCACGCTACGCCACTGGACCTATGTCTGTGTACTTCTCACTAGCTGTATTCATGTTCATGGGGAACATAGAATCAGAGAATTGTAGAGGGAGAATTTATGAGGGAGTCTCTTCTTAGTCATTCACAATCACCTTTCTTGTAATTTGAATCCTTTGGTTTGGATCCTTCCCTCAGGAGTAGGAGAAGCCTGTGTTGTCAGATAAAGTATATTTCTCAATATTGATAGAGCCCCAGAGAATTCCTGGGCTTGCAACCCTTAAGGTGGCCCTTTAGGATGCCTTGCCTGAGAGCAGGTGCATGCACACCATGGTTTTTAAGCACATTCTCTGCCAATTAATCCTGGGAACTGTAGTATTCCCAGTATTTGTTAATTGTAAACCACAGGATTCTTTGAGGTGGGAAGGGGAATGTGATTTATACATATGGTGTGTACACAGCCTTAGACTTTGGAACAAACGGCTTATTTTATTTATTATTTATTTATTTATTTCATTTATATCCCACCTTTCCTCCAAGGAGCTCAAGGTGGCTTATATGGTTCTCCATTTCTTCATCACAACAACCCTGCGAGGTAGGTTAGGCTGAGAGGCAGGGACTGGCCCCGGTGAGCTTCATGGCCAAGCTGGGATTTGAACCTTGGTCTCCCAGATGTTGGTTCGGCACTCTAACCACACTGGCTTATGCGGGCTTTCCCCATTTTGATGGAAATGTGCACCCTTCCCTTACTTTAAAATGTGGTACGTCAGCCTAGTTAACTTGAGAGGGGCATCCTGGTCATTGTGCCAAGTGGGACCCATGGACATTTGCCCCAGATTCCTGCCCTGATGGCTCCACTGCCTGAGAGGACCGTCAGATCCTGGAGCTGGCCTGGCCCCACAATAACCCTTAAAGGCAGAGCGTTGGTGGAGCCAAGTCAGCATTTTACCCTTGCCAGATAGACCTATTTCGTGAGCAGATCCCACTGTGGCTAACTTGCTCTCTTTGCCCAGTCAAGAATTCTTCAAATATTGCTCACAGTTTGTACCACTTCCTGATGCTCTGTCCGTTCATCAGTCCCCACCCCCCACCCCAGTGTGTGGCAACAATATACTTCAACCCCATAATAATTAACAGCACTTGTCCATCAGCATTGTCTTCTGGCCATCTTAAGGAAATCATATTGACTTTGCAGTCCTGAACACCCTCCAGAAACTGGGTTTTGCCCCTCAAGCCCTTCTAAGTCTGGGCTTGGGCCAGGCAAAAGCTACAGTCAGGCAAAGAATATTAGACAACAGGACTGCGTAAGGTGCCCCAACTATAAAATTGGAGAAATCGAGAGATATATAGCCACACTGGCAGCATATATCTTCTTTCTCGTATCTAGAAATGCAAGAAGGGCCTTTACACTCGCCAGAAGCTCGGCTCTTCCCTCGCTGGTCCTGGATGGAGCCTTTGGAAAAGTCCCATACGCTCAGAGACTTTGCACCTGTCCATTGGGAGAGATAGGAAGCCCAGAACACTTGTTCTTTAGATGTCCCTTTTATGAAGAGGCACGTAGTAAGATGATTGATCCCCTACTGGTGAGGCTTGCCGACCTCCCGCAAAAGCAAAAATTTGACCTTTTCCTTTTAGGCAAAGATCAGAAGATGACCTGGATGGTCGCCAGATTCTGTGTACAGATCTGTAGGCGCAGACCATCGCCCAACTCAAAATAGTCCGGCATGAAAATCCCCAAACTCGATTCCATGGGTGACTCTGAGTCAACTCCCTGGGATAGTTTATTGTTGTACATTGTTTTAATTGTCTGTTTTACTTCTGTGACTACACCCCCAAGTGTGTTTTATAAGCTGGTCTCCGACCGTAATAAATTATCTTTATCTTTATCTTATATTGACTTTGCAAATACTGCCGTACCTATCTGTTTCTTTGGGGGAATTTCTTTAATTTCAGTGTTTCCTTGTCAATGTCAGAGACGTGACAAGGGTACCTTGCGCAATGGATTCATTGGTGAGAGAGAGGAGAAAAAGAAAGGAATGCAAATTTGGGAGGGGAGGAGCAAATAGCTGAATAATGGGGCAGTGCTTTTGTTGTTTAAAAAAACAGGTGTCTTGATCAAAGTGCCATGGCTACCAGCACAAAATGGCTGCCATGGGCATAAAAAAAGGGGGGAGTGGGTACACACCAAAACCACTGAACAAGTCCTTGTGAACCATCACCACCAACCACAGTGCAAAGTTCACTGTGATTTGTACACCATCCTTCAACCTGGCATTCTCCACATTTCTCAGCCTAACCCACTCTTTAGGGTTGTTGTGAAGGTTAAACGAGGATGGGGGAAACCATCCTTTGAGAAAATGTGACATATAAATGCAATTTTGTTTTTGTTGTTTAGTCGTTTAGTCGTGTCCGACTAGCATAGAATTGCAGAGTTGGAAGGGACCCCAAGGGTCATCTAGTCCAACTCCATGCAATGCACAAATCACACCGAAATCCTCATCATTGCAATAAGAATGTTTTGGACGACTGTACATTATTTGCCTCTCTGTCCGCTATGTAACTACCGTATTTACAAAATTAATGTCACTTAAATTCATTTCAATGTGAAGGAAATGTCAAACTGATATAGAAAAAAGTCACTAACTATGTATCATTTACACACTTAAACAAATAACAAAGTTGTGAATGAATTTTATTGTATTCACCTGATGGATTTCCTTTCCTGGCAACAGAGAAACACACAAGCTGCAGCAATTTCTGTTTCCGATTTTGTTTTTGTCTTAATTCTCTAAAATTCCTACTCATGATAAAATAACTCCCAGAGATTGGAGGTTCAGAGCATTGGGAGTCAGCTGGCTTGGTCCATATGAATTAAGTGTGATGGGGGGGGATATTTAGGATGCTCCTTCCTTGAGTTTGGATTGGTGGAACAAATTCTGCTCCCTCCCCCTCCATTATCCCTGTGTGTCTCTCTTTCCAAATATGGAAGGCTGGGGGTGGGGAGGCAGGTGTTGGATCAAAAGCAGGTCAAGGGCATCTGCCTCCAAGGTGCAACGGATGATGTCACAATTAAAATGCATCTTGTATCAACATGATTTTTAGTAAGCTGGCAATCCTCATCAGCAGAGGCACTAGGGCCAACTTGTGCATTTGTTTCTTACAGACATTTCTGCTTGTGATATATCTTTTTATCATATATGATGCTTTTAAAAAAACTCTTTCTTCTATTTCATCTGTTTATTTTTAAGTAAAACTGGGTTTTTAACCTAGTTAAGAATGACCCTTAACTTTGCAGAGTAATTCAGTCTTGGAAGCCGCCACAAAGGGAGCAAGGGATGGTACAAAAAAATACGCAAAAATGAAACCAAAAGAAGTAACCTTTTCAGCTTGCTATAGCCAGTGCAGTAAAAAGCTCATTCCAGCAACTAGGGGGAAAGGGCTGTGTTGTTGGGGTGTGGATAAAAGGGTTGTGACTCAGTTGGAGAGCATCTCTTCTGTATGCAGAAAGTCCAAGGTTCAACCTTCAGCATCTTCAGCTAGGGCTGGGAATGCCCCCTGCCTGAAACCCTGGAGAGCTGCTGCCAGTCAGTGAAGACAATACTGAGCAAGATGGGTCAAGAGTCTGACTCATAAATATAAGGCGGCTCCCTATGAGATGTGAGCCTGTGTCTCCCTGCTTCTGACACCCTTCTGAATGTGCCAAGGGCTCCAAATGTATTGGGGTAGCAACAAAAAACAACAAGAAGGTTGATCTCCTGAGAGATGGCCTTGTAGGGGATCTGGGCTCAATACCGGCCTCCTTTCCCCAAAGAATCTCTCCAGGGTTGCCAGACTTTGGAACTTCTGGGCGGAGGAGGAAACCTGAGTTTTAGAGCCAGCTGGGAAAAGCTGGCCCCTCCTCCCTGGGTGCTCCTAAATACCTGGCCTGCAGGAAGGAGGTGCTTCAAAGAGATCTTGCAAGACAGATGGAGCATCGTCCTCTGGGGGAGATGAGCAGCGGCAGGTTTCCCGTGGAGGTGAAAGCAGTGGGCTTGCTGAAGCACAGAAAACAAAAGGTATTTCAGTTGCCCCTCTGCGACTCCCACGGTTAATGCATGTGTGTTGGGTCTGAAAATATTTTTAGGTGTGGAATTGTTTTCAATTTGTTTTTATATATGGACCTGATTTGAATTGTTTTTGGGGTTATTTTACTGTGAAATAACTCACTCAAAAATCATAGAATCATAGAACTGTGGAGTTGGAAAGGAGACAAAGGATCATCTAGTGACCGTCTCCAATGCAGGAATCACAGCTAATGATTTCCTGACAGATGGCCACCCAACCTCCGCTTAAAAACCTCCAATGAAGGAGAATCCATCACTTTTTGCGGTAGTCCGTTCCACTGTCGCATGGTTGCTACCGCCAGAAAGTTCTCCGTAATGTTTAGTCAGAATCTCCTTTCTTGTTATTTGAACCCATTGCTTCTGGATACTACCCTCCAGAGTGGCAAGAAACAAGCAATCTGTGTGACAATGCTTCTGATATTTGAAGAAGGATGTCATATTACCTCTCAATCTTCTCTTCTCCAGGCTAAACATTCCCAGCTCCCTCATCTGTTCCTCATAAGTCTTGGTTTCCAGAATGTAGTGTAGCACTGAATTTTTCCTCAGAAAAAAAAAAGACTTCTGAGAAATGTCAGCTTGGCTCTAGTAGGGTGGTGAAAATGATGCCTGAAGTCTCTTCTGCCCCATGGAGATGTTGGGAGGGTCCAGCACAGGCTATATGTCATTTCTCTGTCCTCACATGGAGAGAAATGCTGCCCCCCCATACCTGCTGCCTCTTTCTGCCTAAGGGCAGGTCTGGTCCTAAGCAGGTCCACCACCCTAAGAGCTGACTGGGAGACACTCGGGGCCTGTAGGAACCATCTGCTCTATTTTCCTCCCCAGGTCTGGATGCTTTTTGTCTCCTGGTCAGATCAAAACAACATTCTCATCTACCGGGAGTTTGAAGAATTTAAGAAACTCCATGTAAGTTTTCTTTTGAATGTAAAGGGAATAAGATTTGAAACTGGGAGGCCAGTTTCCCCTGCTTGTGCACAATGATTTCTCCTCTGTTGAGAAGCATGATAGTATTCATTTTCCCTTCTTGTTTCTCCCACCACTTAGAAAGACTTGAAGAAAAAGTTCCCTATTGAAAGTGGTCTCTTGAAGAAGTCAGACCGGACCATCCCCAGGTTTCGAGGTAAAAGGGGAAGAAGAGAGGCCTTTCATTAGATTTTAATTTTAATTGGATTGGGGACATCTGCTGTTTGCATCCCTTGCCTCTCCCATCAACAGAGAAAACTTTTAGTTTCTCCTCCTTGAAGACCTTGAAGTGGGGGAAATGCTGTATTCCCACTCCACTGGAGTTGGGTTTTACAACAAGCGCAGTGACCATGGCTCAGGGCTAGAGCATCCGCCTTGCATGGAGATTGGAGAAGATTCCAGGTTCAATCCCCAAGGTTCAATCCTTTGTACAAGGCAACTTTCAATGTTTATTCCCCACTCACAGCAGCTGTACCACTGCCATGGAAAAGTCTCTGTTTCATAGCACTCAAGGGGGTGTGAGCCAAATGGATCAGTGATCCAACTCACTGTAAGGCAGCTTCCTTTGTTCCTTGCACTGTTCCATAGCTCACTGTTTTTTGTTTTCCATAGCTCACTGTTGACAACAATCAACTACATCAGGAGTGGGGAACTCTTGGACCTCCAGATGCTGTTGAACTACAACTCCCACCAGGCCTACCAAGCACAGCCAGTGGCTAGGGACAATGGAGTTGTAGTTCAGCAATATTTGGGTGGGACAAAGATCCCCCAAACCTGAGGTAGGTAGACCATGATCTGAATCGGTATAAGACAGCTTCCAATGTTTTATATTTACCTCCTCAATACTAGTATAAACAGGGCCGTCTTACCCATAGGCTCTAGGGGTGCAGGGCACCAGGCTGAGAGTCCGGAGCCCGAGAGTTGAGTCCAGGGAAGAGCCTCCCCATGAGTCGGAGTGTCACGGTGGGCTCTTCTGCTGTGGGTGGTTCTGCACCATGAGTTCGGGGGCGACCAAGCCAGCGAGACGCTGAGGCAGCCAGCTGGCTCCGCCCTCCTGCACACTTGGGACTGGGCAATCTGGGGGAGGGCGCCAGGCGGATCTTTGCACCCCGGCGCCGCATATGCTTAGGACAGCCCTGAGTATAAAGGATGGGGGATGGGGAAGTGCTGCCAAGAGCCACCACAGCATCCCTTGATGGCTTTCCCCCTTCTGTTGGGTCCCCTCCAAGATGTAAATGTGATGCTAAAGAAGAACCAGAAGTTGAGCAGGTGCCGGGAGAGTCTGATGTTGCTGGAGATTTACTGTCAGGAGCTCCTGAAGACAAAAGCCAGGATCTCTCAGGGAGAGGATGTCGTCCATTTTTTTGAAGCACAAAGCCGAGATATGGACCCTTCTTTTCCAGAGGACAGGTACTGTTGTTTTTTAATAAATGAAAGTATATATATATATCTATGTATTTAGAAGGACTGGTGTCTCTGTGTGCATTTTATATACCGTATTTTTCGCTCTATAACACGCACCTGACCATAACACGCACATCGTTTTTAGAGGAGGAAAACAAGGGAAAAAATATTCTGAATGAAACAGTGGACGTATCATTTTTGTGCTTCATGCTGTGGCCACAGACATGTGATCTGATGGTGAATTTGGGGTGACCCAATGCAAAAATCCTGAGAATCCCTGTGGATCCATGCTTTGTAACCACGTTTTTGCACCATTGCAGCCCCAGGCAACAGTGGGTGCGTGATTTTTTTGGGGGGGCAGGCTGTAGCCATGGACATGCTATGTGCTCTGATGGTGAATTTTGGCTGACCCAATGCAAAGATCCTGAGGATCCATGTGGACCCATACTTTTTAACCACGTTTTTGCACCATTGCAGCCCCAGGCAACAGTGGGTGCATGATTTTTTTTGGGGGGGACAGGCTGTAGCCATGGACATGCTATGTGCTCTGATGGTGAATTTTGGCTGACCCAATGCAAAGATCCTGAGGATCCATGTGGACCCATGCTTTGTAACCACGTTTTTGCACCATTGCAGCCCCAGGCAACAGTGGGTGCATGATTTTTTTTGGGGGGGACAGGCTGTAGCCATGGACATGCTATGTGCTCTGATGGTGAATTTTGGCTGACCCAATGCAAAGATCCTGAGGATCCATGTGGATCCATGCTTTGTAACCACGTTTTTGCACCATTGCAGCCCCAGGCAACAGTGGGTGCATGATTTTTTTTTTTTGGGGGGGGGACAGGCTGTAGCCATGGACATGCTATGTGCTCTGATGGTGAATTTTGGCTGACCCAATGCAAAGATCCTGAGGATCCATGTGGATCCATGCTTTGTAACCACGTTTTTGCACCATTGCAGCCCCAGGCAACAGTGGGTGCATGATTTTTTTTTTTGGGGGGGGGACAGGCTGTAGCCATGGACATGCTATGTGCTCTGATGGTGAATTTTGGCTGACCCAATGCAAAGATCCTGAGGATCCATGTGGATCCATGCTTTGTAACCACGTTTTTGCACCATTGCAGCCCCAGGCAACAATGGGTGTGTGATTTTGGGGGGGCAGGCTGTAGCCATGGACATGCTGTGTGCTCTGATGGTGAATTTGGGGTGACCCAATGCAAAGATCCTGAGGATCCATGTGGATCCATGCTTTGTAACCACATTTTAAGTGGGGAGGGAAGGAAAAACACAGAAGGCTAAGAATGCAGGAGAGGGCTATAACGTGAGGAAAGGAAGGCAAAAGTTTCCCCCCACCCACCCACACAAGCCAGCCAGCCTGCGCTCTCTCTCTCTCCCTCTCCCTCCCACCAGCATGACAGAAGAAAGCATTTTAACTGCATTAAGAACTATTTAGCAGCGAAACCTAAGCTTTGCCATCCCTTAAGAGGTACAGACACTGTAATCTTCCAGATCGCATGAATTTACAGGCAAAACACTGTTTAAGGATTTCATCCTTTTAAATGGAAGAAAGCATATTTGAATGCTGTGTGTCTCCAAAAACAAAAAGCAGGAAGTCAAATCAGAATTTTAAGCCGAACCTGTAATCTCTCTTCCCTTCACAAACATTGTTCCCTCCGGAGCAGGGAGAGGATAGAACGAGGGACGCTCTGCTCTCCCCTCTACTTGCCTGGAGGGGAGGGGCTTTCCCTGCTCTTTGTTCCGTTTGAGCAAACACAGTAACGAAACAGAGCAGGGTGGGCAGTAAGACCCTGAGGCAGAATGCAGGAAAGCCACCACTTCCTCTCTCACGGAGCTCCCTTCTCCCTGAAGCGCGGTTTGATTTTTGCCTCATTTTTCGGCTCCAGGGACCACACATTCGCTGCATAACACGCACAGACATTTCCCCTTCCTTTTTAGGAGAAAAAATCTGCGTGTTATAGAGCGAAAAATACGGTATCTAATGGTGGGGTTGTTGTTTTTTTTTGGGGGGGGGTTGCAACAATTAAGTATAATATGGAAACTTGCCCTCAGGTTTACAATCTAAATGACACAACAGAAAAGGAAAAGGGATGGGGAGGGAGGAGAGGGAAAAGCAAACTCAGGCAGCCGGGCAACCTCTTTGGATATGTTAATGGTCGCAGTTAACTGGCTAGCTAAGGCCCTTAACTTAAAAAAGGAACTGGTTTGGCCGGCTCTGCAAGTTTTCTCGTATAAATTTTAACCTCACAGATACAGGATCATAGGTTTGGAAGGGATCTGTATCATTCCAGAATGACCCCCAAAACCTATAAAAATTCTGGTAGGGTTCTGTCACTCCTTGGCCTGGTGACCAGCCTTCTGTGACAACAGTCAATTCATGGGTCAGAGCTGCTTGCCAACTTTCACCTCTCACCTTCACAGCACTCCTGTGTGTGTGGTCAAGAACAAAGCAGCACCCATCACTGTGGCTTGTTTGTTCAGACCAACTCTAAAGCTAAGTCAAACCGCTGTTTGCAAACCCACTTCACATGTGGTTTCCAACTTTGGCTTGCCAGCCCCTAGCAGGCCAGTGGCTTGCCACTTCCAACATTATGCCAAAATACAACAAAGCTTCCTATATGTTGGAAGTGATTCTGTGTCTGAATTCAGCTTTATTCATTGCACTGATTTTAATTCTCAGGGTTGCACACATGGGAGTGTGGTTGTGGCAAGGATGAGGAGAAAGGGTGGTAAATGGATTGAGCTGAAATAAAAACCTTTTAGTTATGACTCTCAGAGCTGCCTTCGTGATCTGCTGACTGTCGTTTGCAAACAAACTCTGACAGATGTAAGAGTGGTCATTACAGATTGGCTCATGAAAGCATTCCCCCCCCCCCTTCCTTTTTTTGGTAGCTGAAACTGACAAATTAACTTTTGTATGTTTTCAAAATGGAAAATGATGTGAACTACTGCAGAGACGTGCACATTTCAGAGTAGGTTGAAATAATAATTGCAGCAAAATGCCACGTTGAAGGAAACTGCTAAGGATCATTGTGCATGTGGGTTTTTATAGAACTGATCTGTCAAATTAATTGATTGAGATACTTTGAAGATTCCTAACTGACAAATACCTCACTGGCCTGCAGCCAACATAGCACCAGAGTTTTCTTTATGGTTATGAGAGTTTTAAGCATTTGTCTTAATTCTAAGCAGCGACATATCAATGAGCCATTGCTATTGATAGGCCATGTTTTCATAGAATCATAGAACTGTTGAGTTCAAAGGTACCCCAAGGTTCAACCCCCTACATTGCAGGAATATGCAGGTGTTCCATAAAGGGAACCAAACCCGTGACATTTACGTTATCAGCACCACACTATTTTGTTTATATGCTTTCCTATTTTCTTTGCATGTTTTTAAGTGCCCTAACTCAGTGGTGGAGCATTTTTTATTTTTTTATTTTTTGCATGCAGAAGATCCCAGGTTTGATTCTCAATGACATTTCTAGGTAGGGTTGGGGAAAAACCACTGCCTGAAACCCATAACAGCTTCTGCCAGTCAGTGACAGATGGACCATGGGTCTGAGTCGTTGCTTCCTATATTGCGGTCTGCTGCTTTTCTGATGAGATGTTTTCCAGGATTCCAGCCTTGAAAGACACCAATATAATATATACTAGGCAAAGTCTGCGAGGAGAGTTTCTCCTGCAGGTTCCAAAGATCTCAGAAGCCCACTCTGGAGAGTGACTTGGAACAGGGCTTTAATGCAGCTGCCTCTGTTCTGTGGAGTAGCATCCATGTTGAAATACAACAGACAGCCACTGTCTACACTTCCCAGAAACAGTTGAGGCATTTTGTTCCAACAGACTTTCCCAGCTAGGTAAACAAGTCTTCACCGCATGTTTTCACCGCTAGGGTTTCAGTCCTGTTTCACCGCTAGGGTTTCAGTCTTCACCGCTAGGGTTTCAGTCCTGTTTCAAATGTATTTGTTGTTTTTGCTGTTGTTTTTTTTTAAACTGTTTTAAATTATCTTATGTGCAAAACACCCATAGACACGGATTCTGAAGGGAGTTAATAAATTACAGTGGTACCCCGCAAGACGAACGCCTCGCGAGACGAAAAACTTGCAAAACGAAAGGTTTTTTCGTTTTCGAGTTGCCTCGCAAGACGAATTTCCCTATGGGCTTGCTTCGCAAAACGAAGCTTGCCCCGGGGACAGCGGGTCTTCTCTTTTGAAGCAAGGGGCGGCGGGGAGATCGCTTCTCCCCACCGCCCCTTGCTTCAAAAGAGGTCCGGGGGCAGCGGGAAGCGCTTCCCGCTGCCCCCGGACCTCTTTTGAAGCAAGCGGCTGCGGGGAGATCGCTTTTCTCCGCAGCCGCTTCCTTCAAAAGAGGTCCCGGACCCCTTTTGAAGCAAGCGGCTGCGGGGAGATCGCTTTTCTCCGCAGCCGCTTGCTTCAAAAGAGGTCCCGGACCCCTTTTGAAGCAAGCGGCTGCGGGGAGATCGCTTTTCTCCGCAGCCGCTTCCTTCAAAAGAGGTCCCGGACCCCTTTTGAAGCAAGCGGCTGCGGGGAGATCGCTTTTCTCCGCAGCCGCTTCTTTCAAAAGAGGTCCCGGACCCCTTTTGAAGCAAGCGGCTGCGGGGAGATCGCTTTTCTCCGCAGCCGCTTGCTTCAAAAGAGGTCCCGGACCCCTTTTGAAGCAAGCGGCTGCGGGGAGATCGCTTTTCTCCGCAGCCGCTTCCTTCAAAAGAGGTCCCGGACCCCTTTTGAAGCAAGCGGCTGCGGGGAGATCGCTTCTCTACGCAGCCGCTTGCTTCAAAAGAGGTCCCGGACCTCTTTTGAAGCAAGCGGCTGCGGGGAGATCGCTTTTCTCCGCAGCCGCTTCCTTCAAAAGAGGTCCCGGACCCCTTTTGAAGCAAGCGGCTGCGGGGAGATCGCTTCTCTACGCAGCCGCTTGCTTCAAAAGAGGTCCCGGACCTCTTTTGAAGCAAGCGGCTGCGGGGAGATCGCTTTTCTCCGCAGCCGCTTCCTTCAAAAGAGGTCCCGGACCCCTTTTGAAGCAAGCGGCTGCGGGGAGATCGCTTTTCTCCGCAGCCGCTTCTTTCAAAAGAGGTCCCGGACCCCTTTTGAAGCAAGCGGCTGCGGGGAGATCGCTTCTCTCCGCAGCCGCTTCCTTCAAAAGAGGTCCCAGACCCCTTTTGAAGCAAGCGGCTGCGGGGAGATCGCTTCTCTCCGCAGCCGCTTGCTTCAAAAGAGGTCCAGGGAACACCTGCCCCAGCCGCCCCGCTTCGGAACGCTGCTCCGAAGCGGGGCTGTGGGGCGGGAACCTCTCCCCCCGCCGCCGGGCATCGGAACGATGCCCCGATGCCGGGCGGTGGGGCGGGAACCTCGCACCCTGCCGCCGGGCATCGGAACGAGGTCCTGGACCTCTTCTGAAGGCAGGCGGTGGCAAAAGTCTTTGCTCCCCCCGCCTGCCTTCCCGGGACAGCGGAGACTTCTCCGCTGCCCCGGGCGATCTTAAAATGCTGGCGGGCGGGAGCGAAGCGTTCGCTGCCGACCCCCAGCATTTTAAAATCTCCCCGGGGCAGCGGAGACTTCGCTCCCGCCCGCCAGCATTTTAAAATCGCCCCGGGACAGCAGGGGCTTTTAAAATGCTGGCGGTCGGCAGCAAAGACCTCCTGTCCCCGGAGCTTGCAGGGCGGGAGGTGGGAAGAAGGGCTTTTCTTCCCACCGCCAGCCTTCAGAACAGCCTTCTGAAGGCTGGCAGTGGGAAAAAAGCCCTTGTCCCCCCCCCCCAGCCTTCAGAAGAGGTCGGGGGACAGACTGTCCCCGGACCTGGTCTGAAGGCGGTTTCCCTAGGAACGCATTAATTGATTTTCAATGCATTCCTATGGGAAACCGTGCATCGCAAGACGAAAAACTCGCAAGACGAAGAGAATTGCGGAACGAATTAATTTCGTCTTGCGAGGCACCACTGTAATTGCAATAGTAGTAATAAATGGTGTCAGCAGGGATGAAATTAGACTGGAGACCAAACTCAATGTGAAGACGCGATCTGCTGTAATTTCTTTGGAATTTATTTCAGTTCAAAAAGGGACATAGAATCATAGGACTGGAGTTGGAAGGGATCCCCCGCAAGGGTCATCTAGTCCAACTCCCTGCAGTGCAGAAATCACAGCAGACAAATCATTCCTCCCACTTTTGCAGCATTGTGATTTTGCCTTCTGAAATGGGCCCAGGGAAGAAAGAGACACCTTTGCCACCCAGCGCGACCATCACACAGCCGGTCGTCTCCCAGAGTTACAGGTGCATTGAAGCCTATGAGACCAAAGATACAAGCAACAGGCTCTTCAGAGCCACCAAGGGGGAAATACTTGAAGTCCTCATGAAAGACAAGACAGGTATGCTTCTTTACTCCAGTTCTGTATGCATAGGCAGCCCTGTTTAGGGAAGTTTTTAATGTTTGAAGTTTTATTCTGTTTTTAATGTTCTGTTGAAAGCCACTCAGACTGGCTGGGGAAACCCAACCAGATGGGTGGGGTGGAAATTATAAAATATAATAATAATAATAATAATAATAATAATCATCATCATCATCATCTAGTTTTTAAGGTTGTTGTAAGGATTATTGACAGAGGTGGGAAACCTGTGAACCCTCAGATGTTGCTGACTACATCTCCCATCATCCCCATGGGATTAAGGGGTGCAGTTGACCCCACACTCCTCAGGTTCTGTCTTTTAAAAAAGACACACTGGGGGAAACTTACAGATGGCCTCAGCTTCCTTTCAGAGCCATTATTTTCTGCAGGATGGTGGCTGGTGGAAAACTACTGGAAACAAATTGCCTGGTTCCCAGCCCCGTACCTGGAGGAGACGGAGGAGGCAGCTGCCACTGAGGAGACCGAGGAGACAGGTGAGTCTGGACAAGTCTCTCAAGTGACTCTGATGCTTTCTCATAGAGGGGAACATCAGGAAGGTGCCTTAGGTGCCGAGTCAGGTCATTTGTCACCTCTACCTAAGGGTTGTCTATGCCAGCCTCCATCAACCTGGTGCCTTCCAGCTGCTTTGGGCTACAACTCTCGCATCAGCCCCAGCTTCATACAGCTATGCTGGCTGGGGCTAATGGGAGAGATAGACAGTCCAAAACATCTGGAAGCAAATCCCCTAATGTAGGCTCTTTATACACATTTTTTTGGGTTGAAGAACTGCACTGCAAGATCCAGAAAAGCAATATGGAGGACAGCTGTGCTTCGGTTTACATATTGGTTTGGGAAGTTGCCTTTCCCTGTCCCAGTTGCCTTTCTTCTTCCTTGCTCATGTGGTGCATTGTTTAAGAGAACAAGTAGAGAGCTGGAAACAGTTCCTCCTCTTTTCTTTCAGGGATGTTGTATTATGTCACACAGGCTTATGAGGCCAAGAAGTCAGATGAACTGTCTGTGAAGATTGGGGTTGTGGTGGAAGTGCTGGAGAAATCAGATGATGGATGGTGGCTTGTTTGGTAAGCCAGTGGGGCTGGAACTGTTGATCGGGATAACTTGTCTGCTAGTGGCCAAGCATTGGTAACTGCAAAGTTTGATTACTGTAATGCACTCTGTATGGAGCTACCCTTGAGGTTGGTTTGGAAGCTGCAGCTGGTACAGAACTCAGCAGCTAAACTGCTGATGGGCACCAAACATTGTTGGCATATTATTATTATTATTATTATTATTATTATTATTATTATTATTACTGATTTATTAACTTCCTTCCAATCACAATGCCATCTTCAAATATCTGAAGGGCCGTCACATGGAAGATGAAACCACAATCAGGGATGCCTCTTAGTAACCAAAAGCTTGGAGATGCTTGTAACAGATATCATCTGTGCCATACAAAATAAACTAAAAAACAGTAGAATGAAAGGTAGTTCAGCCCTGTGAGAGGTAGCCTGTTCCAGGCTGCACAGCAACATTCCCCACCTGACCTGCAAAAAAATGAAAATTTAAAAACCAACCAACACATGTTTGTCATCCTGGAACTTATTTTGCTTTTAAATTGACGTTTTTGCATTTTTGGTCTTTCAGGTATAATGGGACTACGGGCTACGTCCCTTCCATGTTCCTCCAGCCTTACAGAAACCCTCACAGCAAATTCTTGGCTCTCGTCAACAGCAGCCTGTGTTACTCTATGCCAAACCTATCTCAAGCTACTAGTCCCTTGAGTAAGAGCTCCCCAAGCCAACAGAGAGGCTCTTGTGGGGGTGCTGCCCAGCTTCATTCAACCAATACGACGATGGATATGCAAGAATACGACACGCCCCCAAGCAGAATGAGATCCCACTCTCTGAGTGTGTCTGTGGCCGTAGCCACGTCTGGGCTGGCCTGCTTGTCTGACAGCTCAGGAAATGCGAGTGGACAGGGATATGACTGGCCCCAGAATCCTAAAGTGAATAGGGTGAGGAACAGCAGCCCTAGAGAGACCCTCCTCCTCTGTTCCTCAAGGAGTCATGACTGTCTCTCCCCGCCCCTAGAGAGCAAGCATCGAAGCGACTCTGGCTTTGAGGAGCAACCGTTGGGCTCGTCTGATACTTTGCTTCGCTCCTCAGATTCTGAATCCGCTTCTGGTCATCCAACGATACCCCCACGCCCTCAGGCCCATGAAATCCTCCAGAGGTGCACCACCATCACCAGAAGAGCCCTGCGAGGGGCTCTGGCCAGGGCCAGCCCCACTGCATCCTCTCAAGCCTGCCATTGAAACGGCAACATAGAGGGTGCAAATCAAGGGAGGTAGCAGGAGCTGGTTCAAAACACAAATGGGGGGGGGGGTGCCAGTATTGAGCAAGGCAACACACGCAGCACTACATGTGTGCATTTTGAACTCGGAGCCTTAATGCTTGGAGAGTGGGTAAAATGGAAGTTGCTCTTGCAGGCCTCTCTGACTGATAAACAGTCTCATTTAGCTCTTGATACAGGAGCCTTCCCCAAGCTGGGGTGCTCCAGATGCTTAGAACTATAACTCTCACATCAGCCATACTTTCTGGGGCTGATGGGTTATGCCCCCCCTTCCAAAACTAAAAACCCAATGGCTGCCTGATTACGTAGGGCTGAAAGTACCACCCCGTTAAATGTGTGGTTCCCCATAGTTTGCCTTTGGACTAGGGCTGGAGAACCTGTTGCCATCCAGATGTTGGACTAGAATTTCTTGGACATGCTGACTGGGATTAATGGGAGTTGGGAGTAATCCATCACTGCCTTAGGGTGATCCCTACAGTGATAGTTAATGCTAAGAAGGCAAATTAATGCTAATTTGAATGGAGTTGTTTTCTCAAGCCACCAATGACTGAAATTTCTCTCCACTGTAGTGTGCAATTTGACTTGCTTGCTTGAGCACATCTTTTATCTGCGGCAGAGTGCTAGATGTTTTTTTGATCTCTTCCTGATCCTCATAAAGTTTATTTTGGTTGCTAATTGTTTAGTTGAATTTAATGGGCACATCTTTCACATTAATATAATGTTATGTTTTAAGCATGTATGGGATGGAGCTGGTTATATAACTCTGATCCAACAGGACTCTTATAGTGTTCTTAAAACATCTGGGGGGCAGTAGATTGGGGAAGGGTGTGGTAGGCTTTCCTTTTGAGTTAATATGTAAAGATTGCAGAACTAAGTCTGTAAATACATTTATCATGCAAATACTGTATGATTTTTTTTCTAATTCACTTGGTATGTTATTCTCTCTAGATGCATTTCTAAATATGTAAGTATTTAAAAATATTTAAAATGATTATTTTTAAGTATTTAAATTGGTTGTTATGTTTCAAGCACTTGGTGTAATAGGGTGCATTTAAATAAAAAAAATTAGCCAATCCTTTCATATCCTTTTGATTCACGAGGCGTATAGTTTTAGTACCCACTTTATTTCTGAGATTTTAAGATGCTTTAAACTGCTTTTAATATTGTGCTTTAATTGTTGTACCCCCCCCCCCACCTCGGGGGCTCAGAACAACACTGAACACCAAGCCACTTGATACCTTGAAATGGAGGATCTGTTTCACTGCAAGTGTTATGTGGTGGGCTGGGCTATTGACAAACCCTTCTTTCACCTCCTCTTTTTTTGCTGCCCATGGCCTGAAAGGCAACTGTGACCCACGGTTTGCCTCACACAGAGCCAAGGGCACAGTCACCACAGCACTGTTTATCACCTTTGCTTAAGGCTCTTTGTGAAGCTAATTGAACTTCAACTCCTCACAGACACCTCATAATCTCCAGACCGCCCCACCTAGTGTCAGGCTGCCTCTTTTATAGCCATAATGTTGTCCTCTGGGCAATTCCAACTTGCTTTCCAGGCTTCTGACATGGCCTCTGGTGGTCAGGGCCACTGCCTAGAATGGAGTATTATTTCATTCTGAAAACTCAGTATGCTAAATAAATTTATTTCATTTTTAAAGGGGATGGAAAAGGGATATATGTAGGAAGACACTCTCGGGAGATTTATGCCTTTACAAAATGAAAAACATACA
Organism: Podarcis muralis; assembly: GCF_964188315.1. Classification (NCBI taxonomy): domain Eukaryota; kingdom Metazoa; phylum Chordata; class Lepidosauria; order Squamata; family Lacertidae; genus Podarcis; species Podarcis muralis. The sequence continues at coordinate 32,695,354 of NC_135668.1, forward strand.
TTTGTGTGTGTGTGTGGGGGGGGGGGGTGTTTACAAACCAATTCAACATATTCCACCGGTGAGAGCAGTGCCAACTTGGCAGGAGTGTCCAGCTCTTCTGCCCCGCATGCCGCTGGCACCCAAAGCTCATCACGTGTCCATCTCCTCATCCCACTTGGCGGCGTCAGGCAGCTTCATGTTTTGCCACATGAAATCGAGGAACATGGAGGCCTGCAGTAACCGGCCCAGCCTCTGGAAGTGCCGTTCTGCAGAAAGAGAGAGGCAGGAGGGAGGAATGAAAGTTGCTTGTTCCTGCCGCATCAGCAGCTGCTCCCTTCCACGTTCATGGCATTCAAACTGCGTTCTGAGCTCATCAAGGGATCTGCCATAAGATCAGTAACTGGGGACCAGAGAAGGGCCTTGGCTCAGTGGCACAACATTTGTGTTGTATGCAGAAGGTCCCAGGTCTAATCCTTTGCAATCCCACCTGGAAGCCCTGCTGCACCTACTCAACAATCTCTGTTTTAGGATCAGTCATGGTGTAGTAGAGTGCTTGGAATATTGGATTAGAACTGCAGGGACCCAGGGAAAAATCCCTAGATCAGACGTTTAGCTCACTGGGTGACCTTGGGCCAGTCTCTCTCTCTCTCTCTCTGTCTCTCTCTTTCTCTCTCTCAGGATAACCTACTTCACAGGGTTGTTGTGAGGATAAAATTGCATTGGGGGAGAGGGAACAATGTACAGCTCCCTGGAGGAAAGGCAGGATATGAACCCGTAACTGAAGATACAAACACGGGATGAAGCCTGGGGTGGGAAGGGGAGAAGTATTCAAAAGGTCACTTGCCTGTGTATGGTAGGAGAGACTCCACAGCTGCTTTGATCCCTTCATATTGCAAGAGGCTCTCTGGCGTCTCATGCTTGAGGAGGGTTTCCACCACTGCCTGAGCCTCGAGGTAGTTCCGCGAGTTTGTGTTCCACGTGATGGAAAACTTCAGCACAGCCTCTGGAAGAAGGGGTTTGGGGAAGACACGTCAGGAAGGAGTGCAAGTTGCAGGCAGCGTGGCCACCTTGAACCAACACACCTCTCTTGCGAAGCGTGGCCAGGTCTGGGCACACATCTGACCTGCGCCTTTCTTCAAGGCAGGGAAGCAGATCCAACACCCCTCCCCACCTAGTATAAAAGCAGCCTGCAGTGTTGCTGGGAGGTTTTGAATCAGAAAAATGCCAGGAGGGCACAGGGTCAAGCAACCTCTCCTCTCACCCGTCTTTCTTCTTGAACTTGCAACTTTCCCATGGCTGTTGTTCAAAAGGACAAAAAAAGACTTTGCGAAAGGGCACCTGCTGGGTAATTGTTAAGTTCAGTACACACACACACACACACACACACACACACACACACACACACCTTTAGAGGTAGTCCCTGCAGCATACCAACTAACCTTTCTGGTCTTTCCGAAGCTTCAGGAGGTTCTTTTCCAAGTCTTCTTTTCCATTAGTCTCCTTAAGAATAGCTAAGAAGAACAACGAACAGTCAATCACTAATAAATCCCAGTTGTTGTTTTGTGTGTGTGTGTGTGTGTGTGTGTAGAAGAGGGGTTAAGGAGTGGTTTCACAATCAGTCCCACTTTCCCAGGAAACTCTAGGAAATGTAGCTCTGGGAGTGGAATGAGGATAGGCCAATGTGGCTTGGTTGCCCGAGTGTCAGCACAGGACCTGGGAGAGACCAAGGTTCAAATCTCCCATTTGGCCATGAAGCTCACTGGGTGACCTTGGGCCAGTCAATGCCGCTAAGCCTAGCCTACCTCGCAGGATTGTTGTGGGGATTAAAGGAGGAGAAAGATGTGTCTGCCACCTTGAGCTTTTTGGTAGGAAAGGCGGAAAATAAATGTAATAATACAACAACTCTCAGCACTCTTAACAAAACTGCAGTTCCCAGGATTCTTTGGGGAAAGAAGCCACGACTGTTTAAAGAGGTATGACATTGCTTTAAATGTATAGGGGAGACGGGGCCTTGGAAGTAAGCCCCATGGAACGCTCTGTGAACAGAATCATGTTGCAAGGCTGAGTGAAAGCAACAGGTAAAGGTAAAGGGATCCCTGACCATTAGGTCCAGTGGCGAACGACTCTGGGGTTGTGGCGCTCATCTCACTTTATTGGCCGAGGGAGCCGGCGTACAGCTTCCGGGTCATGTGGCCAGCATGACGAAGCCGCTTCTGGCGAACCAGAGCAGCACACGGAAACGCCGTTTACCTTCCCACCAGAGCGGTACCTATTTATCTACTTGCACTTTGATGTGCTTTCGAACTGCTAGGTTGGCAGGAGCAGGGACTGAGCAACGGGAGCTCACCCCGTCACGGGGATTCGAACCGCCAACCTTCTGATCGGCAAGTCCTAGGCTCTGTGGTTTAACCCACAGCACCACTGTGTCCCTGAAAGCAACAGAGTGGGGCTCAACAGGTTTCTTCAGGGCTCAGCCAAGACTCAAGGAAAATCTCCCTTAATGTTCTTTGTTATCAAGAGCCTTACCCTTGATCACCGACAACACCGTGTGTGGCCGGTCCAAGGAGATTGCCAAGCCCAGTGCTTTCAGGTACTTCTTCTTATGCAGCAAGTTAGACAGCTTCTGCTCTCTGAAAACACAAAGCAAGAATGAGAGGGTGCTGGATCACAGCTGGAATTTGAAAAGAGCATGTTTCTAGCTGCTGTGACGGCAGAGAAAAGCTAAAATGGCAAATGCTGTATTTGATGAAGACAGACCAGGAGGTGAAGGCCGTGAAGGCCTCATGAGGGATCCCTTCCATTCCCAGGCATGCCTCTTTCTTTTGCTCCCTGGGCCACCTGGATGGACCTTACCCTGCTACTACCCTGTTTTGCAATCTGGATGGAGCCTGGAACACAACGCAGGTGGAAATCTCATTCTTCGGCAGCCCTCTGTGCAAGCAGCTGACCTCCTACTGTAAAGCCCTCATGGGAAGGATGGCCAGGGCCACCTTGGGTCCCATCTAGTATCTGGCATGCTGCTAGCACCTGTGGCACCCCCAGGGTACCTTGCAAGGGGCTGTCTCCAGGTGGTCACTGAGGTCAGTCTCTCAACTAGCCCAGACTTCCCACTTTCAAATACTTGATGCTACCACTTATAGAGACAAGTGAGATTCTCCAGGAGTGTCTCGCCCAGCAATAGCATCCCACTATCAGCATTGATGCTGGGAAGGACGAGGCAGCTAGGGCTGATGGGAGTTGTAGTCCAAAACATTTGGAGGGCAGCAGAAAAGGCTGCTGTAACCACTCGCAACTTCAACTCTTGTATTTATATGTGTGCACTTTTAGGGGACAGGTGGCAATCTTTGGGGAGCCTCCCCCCAGAATCAATCCCCAGCCCAACTGCCGAAGTTGCCCCAAGATACTCACTTCAGAATCTGCTCTTCCTGCTTCACTTGTTCCTCTTCAAGCTCAGTTTGAGTGACATCCTATTAACATACAGAAACACAAAAAAAGGGAAGGAACAGAAGAAGAAGAAAAAATGGCAAAATGGAATGGCTGATGCCTCGGAAAATGCAACTTCTGAAACTGCTGTGGGATTCCCCCTCAGTTTTAGAACTGAAAGAGCCACCCACACAGTCATGTTTTCAGGTGTTACCCTCGTCTCACCAGGCAATGGAAAAATATGCTGTCAAATTGACTCAGGAAAATTAAACATACATACTCAAGTCCTTTACAGAATTTGCATAGTGTTTTTTTAGAGAGAGAGATTTTAGATTTTAAATGTAGAACCTGGCTATTACCAAAAAGATAACCCACAAAATTTGTGTGATGAAAGACACAGAACCAGTAGAACAATTTTATGCAATCTGGTGGGACTTTATATTTTACATTTCAAACAATGACCTGTACAACTCCTTACCTCCACCTAAGCAAGAAATATGACTCTCCTAATTTATGTGTTAGTTTAATATTTGTACGTACAGCTGTATTTACCACCATTGTATAAGCATCTCCTTTAATGACTTTTTGTGCTCTTGTGGTGAAAAATAAAACAATTTAAAAAGAAAATGTAATTATTGCTTTTTACCAAAATAGGGCGATATCCAGTTAAGTTATACCCAGGGCAGACCCACTGAAAGCAATGGACAAGTCCCTTAAATCCACTGATTTTTCAAGGGATCTACTCAGAGTACAATTAATGTTGACTATCACTGGCAATGGGGAACTAGAAAGATGAATTATCTCTAATCTCTTTGGGGGGGGGGATGATGTCAGTCCGTGGGAGAACTGACTATGACATTGCTCCCTCCACCCTGGGGAGCCCTCTTCCCCCTCCATCTGCTGCAGTGGGGGATTAAGTGTCAAGAACTCTCAAGTGTGGGCACATCAGTCCCCACTAAGAAGAGGAAGCTTGCTGCTGGACCCAGGCACCAGCCTTAAGGAGAAATCTTAGGCTAGAGGAACAAAACTCCTAGAGGAGAATGTTGCAATATGTCAGCAAACTTCAGGCTGTACATGGTTTTATTTAGGCCCGATTAAATTTTTATTGATGTTACCGTGCATCCATTTCATACGGATTTGTAGTTCCCTTTGTTAAACTCTTGTTTAGTCGGATGACTAGGTTCAAAGAAACGAATCTGAATCACGCTGTTTGCGAAAAGCAAAATGAAACAAAGTTGTTTGATCATGCAGGTTGCTTAAGGGATGCAAGTTTTCACCAGGCAAACAGAATTTGCCTGCTCCCAGAAGGCTTCCTCCACCTGCTACACCAGAAGGTGAAAATGTCCATTACACAACCTTTCGCACTTAACAGACAGCAGTGCCCACTATCACAGCTGGCATTTGCATTTGTACCAGAGCCCTAAGCGACAGCTTTTAGCGCAAAACTGTTCTGTTAAAAGGCAAGGGTGGGGAAACCCCTGCCTGGTGGGTCAAATTTGACCTGGGGCGAGTTCCAGTCTGGCCTGTTCTGTCATCCTTCACAAGTCATGGTCACCAGCTCCCTTATGCCACCAGGTGCAGGGCAGGTACAGCCACAACTACACTCGAACAATTGGGAGGATAAAGGGAGCTCCTGATTGTTCCGTTGCTGAGACAAGGTGCGGATGGGTTTCATTAAAACCACGACTAAAAAGGAAGGGAAAAGCTCTGTTTTAGCAGCTGCTTCAATGCAAAATTTGGCAGGTAGGTCATGCCACCCACCCGTCGAAGCTGGCCTGCAGAGGCAGGGACGGTTGAATATCTGCTAAAAAGCTTCCCTAACTCTGTGTTAAAGGCATCAGGGCAGAAATCGGCAAAGATTTCTCTTACTCCAACCTGTTTTGGACTATAACTTTCACCAGCCCCGGCCACATAGGAAACGCAAGCTGATATTTTTTTGAAGGCAATGACACCCAAACAAGCATGGAGCTTGAATCAATTGTGCCTTGAAACTTACAAATCCATCTGTTAGGTACCCAAGTGTGAAACCGTTGGTCAGTTTTCAACGGCTGGCGAAAACTAAGTCACGACAGCTTTGTTGAACACAAAAGAGGATCTGTGTGGGTGGTTCCATCTAAAGAAAGCACGGCTTGAAACATCAGTGCTACCCAAACACAGTTGATTGATATACCTGTCTTTACCAGCACTGGTGTGCTGTAGGGAGGTGGGGAGCTTAAAGAAACTTTGAAAGTTCCTTTTGAGAAAACAAACGAGAGTTATGCTCCTCTTGAAAGGAGTCTCATTCTGAAAAGACGATTGTGGGCTTATTGGATTGCCAAGACCATCATTTGGGATTGAGGTTTGCAACCAGTTTTACTGGTTAGGCTTCCTCTGAAAAATAAGGTACATAGATTGTGGGAACTCCTGGACCCAGTAAGGTTTCTTTTAAAAAAAAGATGCTTCTTTTATTACGCTTCTTCCATTGCTTTGTGTTTTAAGAAGACAAGCACATAAGAAAAGCCTGCTAGATCTGGCCAATGGTCATCTACTCAGCATCCTGTTCTCAAAGTGGCTGCCCAGGTACCCCAATAGGAAACCTGAGAGCAGAAACTGAGCCCAAGAGCCCTCTCCCCTCCTGCAGTTTCCAGAAACTGGCATTCAGAAGCATTACTGCTTCCAACCATGGTGGCAGAGCACAGCCATTGTGGATAGTAGTCACATGACAGCCTTATCTACCGTGAATTTGTCCAGTTCTCTCTCTTTTAAGCCTGCCCTAAAATGAAGTCAGAAATGTATGTTAAGTAAAATAAATGAATAGCTGCACACAGTTATAGTATGATAATGGTTTCTGAAGGATAACTGGAATACACATATTTACAAGAACAAGAACCAATATCAGCATCACTGGACACCTTACCTTGAAAGAAAGGAAGGAAGGAAGGAAGGAAGGAAGGAAGGAAGGAAGGAAGTTTTAAGAAATCATGAAAGCAGGAAGCTAAAGGACAGAACCTCTCCCTGGTAAGGCAGGCAAAGGAACTGAAGTGGAGAAAGAGGAATAAGTTTAAGTTTTTTAGGTCACATGATCTATCCCTGGCAGTGGGCGCATTAACACATGGCTGCCTTGGAGGCCTGAATCTTAGCTTAAACTTAGAAGCACGACTAAGGCAACGTCCGCACTACACATTTGAAGCACTATGGTACCACCTTAAACAGTCATTGTTTTTCTCAAAGGATCCTGGGAGCTGTAGTCTGTTAAGGGTGCTGAGACCCCATTCCCTTCAAGGACCTACAATTCCCAGAGTTCCCTGAGAAAAGGGATGGGTGGTTAAAGACCCTTCTCTGCCCAAAGCCCTGGACAGCTGTTTCCCATCAGTGCAGGCAACACTGGGTTGGTTGTATCGACGATCAGACTGTGTATAAGGTGTATAACTCTTCCCTGACATAAGGCAGATTCCTATGCTCACATTAACCTGGACATTTTCACCACTCCTAAATTATTTAGTGAGATCCTCAAGGAGCGTGTAGGATAATAATTCTGAATCATCTTGCCACCACACAATGACAGATGCCCATAGCTACTCTAATCAAATGGCACTCAAAATGCATATGAAATGGCACAAACCAGGGTGGCTGGTATCCACTGAGACTGATGGAGCAGAAGGCACAGGGACCAATATTAAGTGCTGCCAGAGGCAATGACAGACAAAGCCAACTAATACTAGTTGTGTCCTCCTCCTCCTTCTTACTGACTTCAGCAAGGGCAACACTGAGACTAAGGAGGGAGAGGCTGGCAGCCAGGGCCACTTGCTGGAATGGCTGTAAGAAGGCAGGCAGCTGGAAGCTGGCTGAGGACAGACTGAGGTTGGTGGAGAAGCAACCTATTTGCCATCACGGACCAGCTTCCGCTGGCATGAACTCATAAGCTGATGGACTTGGTTCACTGAAGAAACGGACAAGCAGTATTGACTGACTCTGTTCAAAAATGGCACCCGTTTATTACAGATCGGAATCAATGCCAGGCCACAGGAAAGGTGGATCGTTCTGCGTTTCCACGAAGGGCACTAGCGAATTTTGATCAAGACGACGAGGTAGAGGGTGAAGAAGAAGAAAAAGAACATAAAGCAAATAAGCCAGATTATAATGGTGGTCTTTAGGTCAGGCATTTGTGTCGGTTGTACCTTCCACAGCAAGACCCTGGAATCGGCGGAGCCGGTCACCAGTGCGTTGTCTCTCCTATTGGCGTGTAGGCCCAACACCTTATCATCGTGAGCGTCGAAGGTCTTCACACAAACGTTGTTGTTGATCGTCCAAAGTTTCATAAGGCCATCTGCTCCACTTTGGGGGAAGGAGAAGAGGCAAGGAGAGACTAATCTTAGATGTCATTTATTGGGGTCCACCAGGAAGAAGGGCAGGATATAAACTCAATAAACAAAACAAATTATTGTGCTTAGAGATTTATATTAAATACTAGGGGCTGTGCCCCTGCTTGCTCTGCTCTGCCATTGCCTCCACAATCCAGAGTTGTGATGAGGCATTACAAATCCTTCAACGAGGACTATGCGATGACACCCTTACAATTTTATTATATAGAGCTATATACGGGGGGACGCGGGTGGCGCTGTGGGTAAAAGCCTCAGCGCCTAGGGCTTGCCGATCGAAAGGTCGGCGGTTCGAATCCCCGCGGCGGGGTGCGCTCCCGTTGTTCGGTCCCAGCGCCTGCCAACCTAGCAGTTCGAAAGCACTCCCGGGTGCAAGTAGATAAATAGGGACCGCTTACTTGCGGGAAGGTAAACGGTGTTTCCGTGTGCGGCTCTGGCTCGCCAGATGCAGCTTCGTCACGCTGGCCACGTGACCCGGAAGTGTCTCCGGACAGCGCTGGCCCCTGGCCTCTTGAGTGAGATGGGCGCACAACCCTAGAGTCTGTCAAGACTGGCCCGTACGGGCAGGGGTACCTTTACCTTTACCTTATATACGGTATATATGTTAATACGAGGCACTGCTGGGGAACAAGCAGGGCAATTGGGGGCTCCGCCTACCTCTAGTAACAGGTAACCATTTTGTTTTCTTCAGAGGGTGACCGCCTAGCCCATCAACCTGAGCAAAATGCCACCACCCTTTCCACAGAAGACATACCTGCTCAGCACCTGTCCCCCTCCACTCACGAAAATGATCTTCAGCACAGGGGCTTCGTGACCTTCAAAAGTCTGGAGAGGGAAGGAAGAGGGAGAAGCAAGCATGAGCAGGTAGAAATAATGTTATGACAGCAATGAAGTTGCTCCTGCTGTTATTTATACATATATTTGTTAAATTTATATGCCTTCCTTCCTAGGGTGGCAACCATGTCAATACCAAAACAATACAATTAAAACTTCTAAAAACAGTTTTAAAAACTCCTAAATACAATCACCTATTCTCAAAACTAATCATTTCAGGGATGCCAGAGACATGTCTTTCAGCCATTAAATGCCTGGGGGGGGGGGGGGAGGAATGTTTTTAAATTTCTCCAAAACGATAATGAGGGAGACTGACGCACTTCACCAGGGAAGGCATTCCACAAATGGGGACCCACCACCCAGAAGGCTCTGTCATGAGTTACTGCCAACCAGACAGCCCCCAGATTACATATCCATTTAAATGTCTACATATTTGAGTCGGAAAACGTTTGTCCACTGAATAGCTTGATAAGATGCTACGTAATCATTCCTGAACAGGAGGGGGAAGTGCATGGGATAAAAAATCTACCCAGTTTATTCCGAATCCTGAACAACCTCAGTTTTCATCAAGAATGGAGCCTGCTATTCCAGTCACTGGGAGTCTAGCTACTGACTTGACCAGAATGGAGACTGCTCCTAAAGAAAGCTGTTCATTAAAACAAAAGAGGGGGCTGAATGGGGTTTCTGGTGGTCAACACATTTTATTTGTTTTATTTTTTATTGATACAAACATTTCAGTACTCCTAAATCAAGGAGGAAAAACTTGCTTAAGATCAGTGTAACACCAAAGCTAGAAACGTAAAAAGGCAAGGATCAGAAGAGAAGCAAACACAGAACTGGGCCATATGGCAGGAACTGCTGTGTAAAACTAAACACAGAAGACATGTGCTTAGCATGCAAAGCAACATGCAGGGAACTCCACAACATAGGTGCCGCTATGCCAAATGCCCCAGTCCTTGTGGCTGCCAAATGGAGGTCCTATGGGACAGTTTGCAATGCTTCTCCAGCAGATCTCAAAGAACAGGAAGGTACTGCATGCAGAAAGGCTGACCCCAAGTCATTTAGGGCTTTATACACTACCAGGAACACCTTCAATTTGGCATACCGGCAGCCAGTGCACAATTGCCTTATTTTCTGAACAGAGGCAACACCTCTTCTCACAGTGGCCAACCAGATGCCCCAGTGGAAAACCCTGAAGCACAACCCAAGCACAACAGCCCACTCCCTGCCTGAAGTTTCCAGCGACTAATATTCAGAAGCATCACTGCCTCCAACAGTGGAGGTAGAACATAGCCATTGTGACTCGTAGCTACTGATAGCACTATCCTCCCATGAAAATTAATGGCCCTATTTATCCTCCTTTTGCCATTCCTTAAACCTCTTACACGCCAGATGCGGTTAGCCGTATATTATTTCTAACCGTTTAATCTAAATTACAGGAAGTTCAAGGCTCCTAAACTTCTAGCCAATGAAAAATAATGACTAGGTGTTAAAGATGGCCCCATAGGGTACCTTTAGACAGCTGAAATCCTGCAGACTCCAGAGTTTCACAGTGCCGTCCGCAGACGAGGTGGCTAGGATCCGATCCACCGGTGAGAACTGCACACACCAGACGCCTCGTTTGTGTCCGACAAAGGTTCCCAATTGCTCGCAATTGTCGGAGGTCCACAGCTTGGCCGTCTTGTCCTGGGATGCTGTAGCAATCAGCTTGTCATTCGGAGAAACCGCCACGCTATTTACATCCTTAACAAAAAAACAGAGAGAGGTCTTCTGATGCTGCATTCTCTTGCAAGCTGAGGAATTGCAAGTTATTCAGAATTCCAGACTTCTTTATAGCCAGGAGCACCAACAAGACATATTACTGGTTTTTACATGTTAAAACTGCTCCGCAACACATCACAGCACTATCTGTATGGCAGCCTGAATCTGACCCGATGCAGGCGCGATGTCGCTAAACTCATACTTGTGAGTTTGCCATGGGACCTGTGCGCTTCCTCCCCACCCCCTCTTGTACATGAATTTGAGCTAACCATAGCTAGCACTATGGCAATTCCAATGTTAATAATAACCATGGTTTGCAAACCCAGCCCCTACTGTGTTGGTGATGTTTTCCCAGTAGCACAATAGGTCAGTGCATCTGGCTATTAACCAGAAGGTTGGTGGTTTAAGCCCACCCAGGGATGACTGTGGGGAGGATTCCTGCACTGTAGGGGGTTGGACTAGATGACCCTCAGGGTCCCTTCCAACTCTACAATTCTATTATTAACACTTATTTAAAGGTGGTCTGTCCCCCTGCTACAAGCACAGAAGGTTCATAAACCTCCCCGCTCACCCAAAATGAAGCTAACCATGGTTGGAGTCAACATGAGCATGATGGTAAGTGCCAGAAAAGGGATAGGGAAAATTCATGGACAAGAGGAATGGAGTGAGAAACTGGCATGCTCCTGATCTCCCACCCATGGCCCAAAGGTGGGGAATTTATTAAATTTTCTCCAGGCCGGAGTGGCTGCATTCTCCACCTTGCAAGAAATATTCTTCAGACAAGACGACAACTGGGGGAAATCTCAAGAAGTGGACTAACCCCACTTTTTTGTGTTTGCGTAAAACCCAGCCCAACATATTTTTAGATGTTCTAAATAGATTTTTGTTTTGTTTTTAGTTGTGTATTGCTGTTTTCTGTCTTGGGCTCCATTAGGAGGAAGAGCAGAACAACAACAACAGAAGTTCACCTCACATTTTTAAACAACTGGTATTATCTATTAGATAAGCATTTCCAGAGCTGTGGAGGGAGGAGGTCATCTCACTCTCCAAGCTCCAAAGGACCGCTAAACTCCGCCACTGCCTGACCTTGTGGTGGGGTGTCGTCGTCACTGTGGCTTCAAGAGCTACGGGTTCTTCAGGAGTCGTGGGAGATTCAGCAATTTTGACATTTTTGGCACTTTTTGAGCTGGCGCTTTTAAAGAGAGAAGTTTTGGCATCAGGTGTGGTAGAGGTTTTGGTGGCAGTTGTAGCAGTTGTGGCGGCAGTTGTAGCAGTTGTGGAGGCAGTTGTGGCAGCAGTTGTGGTTGCAGTTGTACCAGTTGTGGCGGCAGCTGTGGTTGCAGTTGTGGCTGCAGTTGTAGCAGCAGTTGTGGCAGCAGCTGTGGTTGCAGTTGTGGCAGCAGTTGTGGTTGCAGCTGTAGCAGCAGTTGTGGTTGCAGCTGTAGCAGCAGTTGTGGTTGCAGCTGTAGCAGCAGTTGTGGTTGCAGCTGTAGCAGCAGTTGTGGTGGCAGGGGCAGCAGGAGGGGGAGCAGGATTTGTGACTGGAGGGGCCGCGGGAGGGGGAGCAGGATTTGTGACTCGAGGGGCCACAGGAGGGGGAGCAGGCTTTGGGACTGGAGGGGCAGCGGGAGGGGGAGCAGGCTTTGTGACTGGAGGGGCAGCGGGTTGGGGGTCAGGATTTGTGGTGGGAGCGGCTGTAGGTTCCCTGGCAGTGATGTACTCGGGGATACTCCACACTTTCATCGTATTGTCTTTGCTGGCTGTGACCACAAAGTTCTCTTTCATCCTGGAAAGAAGCGGAGGGGAAGGGGGGGGGGAGTGGAGAGTGAATGAGATTAAAAGGAAGGAAGGTCAGAAGCAACAGAGCCACCACTAATTGCTGCACCTGTGCAGAGAACAAACCTGCCTTGAGCCCCTCAACATAAACTCATTGTAAACTCAGACATAATTCATATGACAGCTGTTTAGCCTAAACAGCGCTACTGAAAAACAGGAGAGAAGGGCACCAGCTTCCTTAGGGGAAACCCAGGATTTGCAGACATGGGGGGGGGACCCTAAAAGGGAAGCCAGGAAGAAACATAAGGAGCTGCCCTATACTAAGCCAGACCATAGGTACACCCAGCTTAGTACTGTCCACACTGACTGGCAGCAGCTCTATACAGCCAGGAGCTATTCCTGCCCCCCTTGAAGTCTGGTAGTGCATTTCCTTATATAGAGACAGATCCTTGGTCCATCTAGCTCATTACTACCTGCACTGACTGGCAGCAGCTTTTCAAGGTTCTCTCCCTGCCCTACCTGGAGACGCCATTAGGAGCCTGGGACCTTCTGCATGCAAAGCTGATGCCCACAACTGAGATATGCTCTACCACAAAAAAATAGACATCAATGTAGCGTTGGAAGGGACCACCGAGGTCATCCAGTACAACTCCCTGCAATGCAGGAAACCTTTTCTGCAACATAGGACTCAAACACACAACCCTGAGATTAAGAGTCTAATGCTCTACCGACTGAGCTATCTCATACAGATCACGGACTGTTGAGTGGGATGGAGGACAAACACACAAAAAAAGAGAAGGGAAAATCTCTTGTTTCTTTAAGAACCATGTATTCAAATATTTCTGTTCATTTAATTTGGGAGCTGATCCTGCTAGCCGTAGTGTAGCCACAACTACTGCTCTTCGAATGAAATGATTAAAAAGAGGGGGGAAAGCAACAGATTTTGGACATCAAAGGGGAACCTCAGCAACAAAATAATTTCTGAGGCTTTCCAGCACCGCTCGTTATCTCTGACCCGACAACCAGTTCAAAGCTGCGTCAACGCGAAATTAAGGAATCTGCTCCTCTTGATCTCTGCTCTTTCATCTGCCTTGAGAAATGGCAGGGTGCAAACTGATGCTTCAGACAGGGAGATCTAAGGTGAAGTGCTTCTGCACACAGACAGGTCTGCAGACCATTGCTGCCCCCTCCTCCCTATTTGCAGTTCTGGAGTGCGGGGTGGGGATGCCTTTTGGAATGCCTAAGGCCCACCCAAAGCAAAGGCTGGGATGGAGAACGCTTGCAGCACTGGGCCTGCATTGATCACCCTCTCTTGGGATTCAGAGGCATGCAGTGGAATCAGTAACACCTGCAGGCAGCCACCTGCGCTGCTCAGCTCACCTGTATCACCCCATTGTTTGAGCTGCTGGGAAGGTGAACCCTGGGTGCTGCAAAGTGCATCAAAGAGGAGAATGAAAAAGAGGAAGGAAAGCGAGAGGGAAAAAGGAAGCGAAGAGAGACCAGAAGAGGTGGGGATGGTGGTGCAGGAAAAACAGCACGTTTAAGGACTTGGCCGAAGAATGTTACGCTCTTGTTTGGGATACAAGTCACCTAGGACATCACTTCAGCAGAGGGACATACAAAGAGGGGTGGTGAGGGAAGGGAACAGCCAGATAAGTCAACTAAACACTTCCAATCAATAGGATGGCGGGTGTCACATAAGAGCACTTTTGATAGCCTTTTCCAAGCAGCTGTCTAATCCTCTTTTAAAGTCGCAATGGTCACACCCACTTCATATATTTAAAGCACACTGCTTCCTGCCCCCCGCCGCCAAGTATCCTGGGAACTATAATTTATCTCTCAATGAAGCTGCACTTTCCAGAAACCTTATTTATAAAAAATACTTATGTACGCTATTTATGTAAGATAAAGGTAAAGGGACCCCTGACGATTAGGTCCAGTCGTGACCAACTCTGGGATTGCGGCGCTCATCTTGCTTTATTGGCCGAGGGAGCCAGTATACAGCTTCCAGGTCATGTGGCCAGCATGACTAAGCCTCTTCTGGCGAACCAAAGCAGTGCACGGAAACACTGTTTACCTTCCCGCCAGAGCGGTACCTATTTATCTACTTGCACTTTGACGTGCTTTCGAACTGCTAGGTGGGCAGGAGCAGGGACCGAGCAATGGGAGCTCACTCCGATGAGGGGATTCGAACTGCTGACCTTCTGATCGGCAAGTCATAGGCTCTGTGGTTTAACCCACAGTGCCACCTGCGTCCCGCTATTTATGTACCATGGTTTAAAGCAATTATAAATAAAACCATACCATAAAAACCATTTGAAAATGTCAAAATCAGAAATCAGCTGTTACAGAAAAGTGCATTCTTAATTGCCTGCACCAGCTTGACAGTATAGAAAAGTTTCCAGCAGGCGTTTAGAAGTTGAAATGGCACCTGTTGAATCTCTACTGGAAGCAGTCCTTGGCAAACTACAGTTCTCAGGATTCCTTAATGTGCTTTCAATGCAAGTTGTGGATGTGACACAGAGCCCCCTCACATCTCAGGGCAGCGTGAACCTTTTTCACACCTTTCTCAAACATTTCAGGGACTGGGTGTCTGCACGAAGTGTTTGGGTGCACATGATGATGGCAGAGGATGCAACTGTCTCACATTTCCAACCCTGAACGGTCGAAAGGGAGAGATGGCAAATGCTTGCATAGCAGGCAAGCTTCACGCCAGGTCTTTGGAGGCCCTGGAAACCAACACCGAAGGAGAGAAAACTCCAAACGCAGCAGCTGGAGGAGATTTTCTACTAACAGTAGAAAAGAGCCCCAACCGGCCGCTGGAGAAGAAAAAGCCACAGTCAAGGGTTGCAGACAAGAGGACTCTTAAAAACAACACATCAACAACAACACACCAAGAAACTCAAGAGAGGCTGGGGAGGAGGCAGGGAACGGATTCTGTTGTTACCTGGAGCAAGAGAGAGCACCCACTCCTTGCATATGGCCCAGGCCCTGGGCGACGCAGAAGACATTACCGTGGTCATTCATCCGCCAAATCCTGATGCTTTTATCCTGGAAGAGGAAGAGGTGGAGGATGGGTTACAGGAGGGTAGGGGAAGCTTTCTCGGCCTAGAGGCCACAATCCCTTCTGGCCTACCTGCTGGGGACCACATGCCAGTGGTGGATGGGGCCAGAGGCTTTTTGTACAGCAGGCTAGTACCTCCATGACCCCCCCCTTCTCTGTATCCTCCAACCAGGCAAACATGAGACATCATCAGAGCTCAAGGACACATTCCAGTCAGGCAAAAACACTCAGGAGAGTACAGAGCAGGGTTGGTGCCAGATGTGGCATGGAAGGGGTTGTGGCCCGGGGAGGGGGTGCTGTATGCATGGGCTGGGCCTTGCAAAAGCAAGATGTACTAATCCAGAGACACAGGAAGTTCCTTAAGAAGGAAAACAATTCCCTGCAGAAACCACAACACAAGCAACTTGCTGAAACTGCCCTGTGATGTGGAAAATCAGGAGGAAGGCCCTGCATGAGACCAGCAATTCCAGTGCTAAGGCGGGGGGTGGGGGGCAGAGGAGAGGAAAGGAGGACACGAAGTTGGGGAATGCATCCGTTCAGAGACCCTGCGGAGCTCCTTCAAAGCTGAGTCTATGCATAGCGGCCTTTAAACAATGCCCCCATTTATCCAGCGTTTAGATGGTCCACATATTTCAGATGCTTTCTGAGCTAAAACTGAGTTTTAAAGTCTGCAGCCCTGACCTTAAATGTCACGCCAGCATCAGAACAGCAGCAGGAGGATAATTAAGCTAAATGGTGATTACAGAGCAGGAAGCGCTTTGGCCAGTTTCCTTGTTACGGAAGGGTCTCTTTAGCGCTGACTTAGCCAATCCAGAAGCCCGCATCCTGTGCATCAACCGCACATGAAAAAGTTCATTTCTGTGCTTGAAGAGGGCTCTGAAGCATAAGTAACACAGAGACCCAGGCTGTTTAGGGATGAGCCTTAGGCCTGGAGCTCCCCTCCAAAAAAACCAAACCACCCACTTGAATTAATGCACACTGAATTAAAAAATGAATCCCAACTGGGAAATTACCTTTGCACAGCTGGCAAACAACCTCCCCTTTCGGAAGACATCCAAGGCAAGAACGATATCTGCAAGAAAGAAGGCCGGCTTGATGTGCTGTTGCCACACTGAACTGGCAAACAATTAACAGGCCAAGGCAGCCCTGGGACCAAACGCCCTATACTATATTTAGCAGCCGAATTTTGCATCAACCGCAGCCCCTGAGAAAGGCATCCCTGCAGCTATCCCGCACGGAAAACTGGAAGAGCTTCTTGCCACCTACCTGTGTGGCCGTGCAGGATCTGGCAGTTAGATGTCACCAGCTCAAAGACCTTCAGCTGGGGGCTGTTGGTGGCCACAACCACGTGGGAGTCTCTGGGGCCCAGGAACCTGACATCCAAAACCTCTCCATTGTTACCTGCAAACTGAAGAGCAAGCCGGATGAGTTAGTGTACCTACTTTGCATGCAGAGGGTCCCAGTTCCAGTCCCTTGCATCTCCTGGTAGGGACAGGAGCCTGAAACTCTGCCCTTACCAGTCAGCAGATTTGGAGCAGTGGGGTGGGGTTACGTTCCAGGGGTTTGAACACAAAGATCTGGAACTGCTCCAATGAAAGAGGGACCACCACTTTCCGAGGTTGACCAATAACTTATGTTACGGCAACTCTGAAATATTGTAAATCTTAAAAATCAATAATAATTAAGAAGCGGATTACCTGCTTCCTGAGCTCGAGGGTCTGTGCATCATACATGCAGATGTTGCGTTCTGAGTTCACGGTGACAATTTGGCTCTTCATGGGCACCAGGACGCAATGCATGAGGCTCTGCAGCCCGTCCTCCTGATCCACGCATGCTGCCGGGAGGCAGGGCAAGGACTGGCTGTGAACGCAGGTGGCTGACGCCGCATCCCAGACTCGGAGGATCCCTAACGCACAGTACACAACACATCAGCATCATCAGGTAACTTGCAAAGATAGACAAGGTTTGAGGCAAATGGGGACCTCTTGTAATAGGGTAGGGGAAGGTAGCCCAAGCAGCTGTGGCCAACCTGGTGCCCCTCCTTATGTTTTGAACTACAATTCCCATTAGCACCTGGGCAGCTTGGCCAGACTGTTTTAAGAAGCTGAACTGAACTGGGGTTGGTTATTTCTACTTTGTTTGTCACCTTGAATTTGTTTGGGAAAAGTAGGCGAGATTTCTAAAAAAGGGAAATCGTTACAGAAAAGAAATATTGCGTAGGCGAGGAAAGGCTTTGCAACCCACACCTTGGTTTATATCCTGAGCAGTTCTGTGAGCTCTGGCAGGGACTGCAGCGGGCTGGGAACCTTGGCTTCTGTTTGCAAAACATAGATGGGTGGGCAGGTTTCCAGACCTTATGAGAAAACCTTCCAGGATATATCGCTTTTTGCTGGAGGTCAAGTGCCCCAAAGAACTCGTTTCTCCAATCCTATGGATACCATTCCCTTGTCCCAGCAATTGGCTTTAGGCAATCTCTGTCCTCCAGCAGTCACACAGACACACACTGCACTTGGTAACAGGAGGAGGAAGGGCGGGACCTGCTCCCTTCCAACTATCTGGATGCAGAGTGGTAGAATGGCGAGAATGCTGCACGACATCCTTGGAGATCCAAGTTTAAATTCCCACTTGAAGCTCATGGGTGACCTTGGGCTGGCCCAAGTCTTTCAGCCTAATTTACCTCACAGGGTTGTTGTGAAGATAAAAATGGAGTGTGTGTGTGTTAGGAGAGCTATTCCTAATATATTGGCACACAGATTATAAGAAAAAGTCCTGCTTTTACTCTCTATTTTGTTCCTTGCTTCTCCACTGACACATTAAAAAATTGTTTACTGTTTTCTCTGATAAAAATGAATAAGAAAAAGGTCTTCTACCCACCTTTGCTGCCTGCTGTTACGAAGTGAAGGCTCTCTTTACTCACACCTAAACACGAGAAATCCCCTTGTTCTGGCAACATGACCACAGATTCAATGCTCTAAGGTGGATAAAGAAGTCAGCAGGAGTCATGAACAGGAAAAGAGTGAGAGACATCCACCCCCCCCAACCAATGCCAGACAGCTCCAGAGGCATTTATTGGGCAGAGAATTTACTCTTCACACCAGTGTGGCCAAGTGTGGCTCTGGAAAAGTTCAGCAACATGCAATGCACCTAAATGACAGATGATGGCCTATTCACACTCAATGAGACACATGGAATTAGGGTGTATCTCTAGAGCAGATTTTGCCAAACTGGTGCTTGGACTACAATTCCCAGTGGTGGGCTGACTGGGTCAGTCTAACAGCTTGCCAGAACATGGCCAAGTTTTAAGGTTGAAACAAAATTAGGAACGGTGAGGAGTTCAAAATAAAAAACAAAACCCCGGCACAGTGTGCATGTCATGGTAAACCATGGTTTAACAAGCAAAGTGATTGCTCTTCCCCTAGTGCAAGCAGGAGCAGCAAACCAGAGTCACTGGGTCCAAACTGGGGATTGTGGCTTTGCTCAAGTAAACCATGATCGGTAAGCTAAGGTTTTAACTTAGCAAATAACATCCTGCAGGATTCATCTCACCCGGGACACAGTCTGTTTGCACAACTGCCTTCTGGCAGGAGATATAGAAACATCAAGTCAAGGACAAATAGACTGAAAAACAGTTTCTATCCAAGAGCTGTGGCCTTTTTGAATGCTGTAACTCGATAGTGTGACCTGGGAGTTTGATGGGTGTTGGTGTGGGTGTGGCTGGAATGTGGTTTGTTTGGTTGTTGTTGTTGTTTTGCTTTTGTTGTTTTTAAGGGATGGCATCCAATTTCGTTGCACTTGTGCAATGTTGCACTTGTGTAATGACAATAAAGAATCTATTCTATTCTATTCTATTCTAACTTCATGGTTTGTTTGGAGTGCAGCAAATGATAATCCCCAGGTCAGATCTTACACTATGGAAGGGATTATGGTTTGTTGCTCCTGGTGGCTAGAGAGGAGGGGTGAAGTGAGAGCCACCTGTGTATTCACTGTAAACCTTGATGTGTGAATACGGCCAACTCTCTTCTCCCAACACATCACAAAAAAGAATTCGAGACCAGATCACCCCTTCCGAGTAAGCAAAGTAAGGAAGGCAGGGGCAGAAAAGAACTTCACCTCATAGACAGGGATGGTGCCCTTGGCTTCTCCCTTGTTCAGGTCCCACACAGTGCAGATTTTATCACGGCCGGAGCTGAAATCAAACACAGTGTCACTTTCAGCCCTTTGGAACTAGATAACAGGAACTGCAGCACAAGGGTTTCCATGAGACTGGTTTGAAAGGCAGGCATTGCAATGAGGCTCGGAACTGCCCATTTGCAGGTGAGGAAACTGAGGCACAGAAGATTTTATGCAACTCCTCTCAGGCTGAGACTTGCAAGCATCTGAGCCTCACACATGGCTTTCTTTGGGCAAGAGGTTTTGTATTGGCTTCCCACAGAGGTGTTCAATGGGGAGAAACTTTCATTTCACCTCACAGTTTTTCCACTGATTTCAATGGAGACCCACCCAGTCTTTTTTTTTTTTTTTTACTGTTAACTTTATGTGGTTTTCCACCCAAATAGTGGGAAATGTGCAGGTTTTGTTCTCAAGACATCATCTTTTCAAAATATCAGTTAGAGAGGACAAACAAAAACAATGAAAAACTAAATGTGCCAAATTCATGTTTGTTCACCCTTTGGTTTTTAAAAAATGGGGTTATAGTTACATTACATTTGTATTACAAACAATTGCACGCTCCTAGTTTATACACACACACAAATGAAATAAAGTTAAATGTTAAAATTACATGTCTGGGTAGCCTTGCCGAAGCAAAGACATTTTAGCAGACACCTACATAATAAAGAAGTGCTTGCTTAACCTACTTTACTTAGAATTGTAAATGGTATAATGGTTTTAATTATGTACAGTGGTACCCCGCAAGACGAATGCCTCGCAAGACGGAAAACCCGCAAGACGAAAGGGTTTTCTGTTTCGGAGGCGCTTCGCAAGACGAATTTCCCTATGGGCTTGCTTCGCAAGACGAAAGCCCATAGGGAAATCTCCGGGGACCTGTTTTAAATTGCTGGCGGTCAGGAGCAAAGACTTTCGCCCACAGCCGGCCTTCAGAAGAGGTCCTGGACCTCTTCTGAAGGCCGGCGGGGGGCAAAAGTCTTTGCTCCCCCCCGCCTGCCTTCCCGGGACAGCGGAGACTTCTCCGCTGCCCCGGGCGATCTTAAAATGCTGGCGGGCGGGAGCAAAGCGTTCGCTGCCGACCCCCAGCATTTTAAAATCACCCCGGGACAGCAGAGAAGTCCCGCCCCGCTCGGGATGGCGGCGCAGAGCTGTCTGCCGTCCCGGGACTGCAGGCAGATCTGCGCCACCATCCCGAGCGGGGCGCTAAGTCCCGCCCCGCTCTGGATGCCAGCGCAGAGCTGTCTGCCGTCCCGGGACTGCAGGCAGATCTGCGCCACCATCCCGAGCAGGGCGCTAAGTCTCGCCCCGCTCGGGATGGCGGCGCAGAGCTGTCTGCTGTCCCGGGATCAGCGCAGCTCTGCGCGGCCATCGGGAGCCGGGGGCGAAGCCCGCCCCGCTACAGATGGCCGCGCAAAGCTGCCTGCAGTCCCGGGACTGCAGGCAGATCTGCGCCACCATCCCGAGCGGGGCGCTAAGTCCCGCCCCGCTCTGGATGCCAGCGCAGAGCTGTCTGCCGTCCCGGGACTGCAGGCAGATCTGTGCCGCCATCCCGAGCGGGGCGCTAAGTCCCGCCCCGCTCTGGATGCCAGCGCAGAGCTGTCTGCCGTCCCGGGACTGCAGGCAGATCTGTGCCGCCATCCCGAGCGGGGCGCTAAGTCCCGCCCCGCTCTGGATGCCGGCGCAGAGCTGTCTGCCATCCCGGGACTGCAGGCAGATGTGTGCCGCCATCCCGAGCGGGGCGCTAAGTCCCGCCCCGCTCTGGATGCCGGCGCAGAGCTGTCTGCCGTCCCGGGACTGCCATCCCGAGCGGGGCTAAGTCCCGCCCCGCTCTGGATGGCGGTGCAGATCTGCCTGCCGTCCCGGGATCAGCGAATCGTTCGCTGCTGACCCCCAGCATTTTAAAATCTCCCTGTGTCCCGGTGAGATTTTAAAATGCTGGGGGTCGGCAGCGAAGCCCTTGTTCCCCCCCAGCCCCCCCCAGCCTTCAGAAGCCCTTGTCCCCCCCCCCAGCCTTCAGAAGAGGTCGGGGGACAGACTGTCCCCGGACCTGGTCTGAAGGCGGTTTCCCTAGGAACGCATTAATTGATTTTCAATGCATTCCTATGGGAAACCGTGCTTCGCAAGACGAAAAACTCGCAAGAAGAAAAAACTTGCGGAACGAATTAATTTCGTCTTGCGAGGCACCACTGTATTATGGTTACTGTATTAATTGTCTTTGTCTGCTGTAAACTGATATGAGTACAAATTTGTAGAAAATGTGGTATATAAACAGATTGTAACAGCAATAATAGTAATAACAATAATTATTATAACAACAACAGAAATATCATCAATGGGCAGAGAGTAGGCGTCGTTACATATATGTAGGCACTGTTAACACACTTCTCTTCTGCTGGGTATTTAAACTGTTCTGTTTTGCACCATGTATTTTCTTGGAAGGATGGCAGTGTTTGCTTTTGGGATTGCACTGAAAATTTTGCTGGCTGACACCTTTGATTCTAATTCTTGTACAGTGGTGCCTCGCAAGACGAAAAGAATCCGTTCCGCGATTCTCTTCGTCTAGCGGTTTTTTCGTCTTGCGAAGCAACCCTATTAGCGGCTAAGTGGATTAGCGCTATTAGCAGTTTAGCGGCTATTAAAGGATTAGCGCCTAAGCTGCTAAAAGGCTATTAGCGGTTTAGCGGCTTAGAAAAAGGGGGGGAAGCGGGGGGGGGAATCGCAAGACTAGCAAGTCTTGCGAAGCAAGCCCATAGGGAAAATCGTCTTGCGAAGCAACTCAGCAACGGAAAACCCTTTCGTCTAGCGGGTTTTCCGTCTTGCGAGGCATTCGTCTTGCGGGGCACCACTGTATATTTGTAGACAGCTTGTATTTTGTAAGCTGCCCTGAAGTGATTTAATGAAACTTAAACAGATTCTGATCTGCAGAACAGAAAGAAAGCACAGAGGGAGCTCCCCTTCCAGGTTCTCACCTAATGAGCGTCTCATTGTCAGGAGAGAAAGCGAGGGAGGTGACAGAGCTGTAATGGTTTTCTAGCTGAGCGACGCACTCGCTGGACTTCAGGTCCCAAACCCGGATGGTGTTGTCCATGGAAGAAGAGAAGAGCTGTAGCTTAGAAGTGTCTGGGTGGAACTCGACAAGGCTGGGGAAAGAGACAGGCAGGTTAGTGGTAGAGCATATGATGGGTGTAGGCAGGAGGCTCCCTCTGGCATATCCAGGTAGGGCTGGAGAGATAGAAAGAGACACTTCTGCCTGCACACCTGGACAGCTGCTGCTAGTAAGTGTGGACAATGCTGAGCTAGATGGACTGAAGGTCTGGCTCAATATAAGGCAGTGTCCTATGTTTCTAAAGGAAGGAGGTAAACATCTGCTTTGCATGCAAAAAGTCCCATGTTCAGTCTCCAAGCAGGTCTAGAAATGCCCCCTGCTTGAAACCCTGGAGAGTCACTGCCACTGTGTTTCCCAAACTTGGGTCTCCATCTGTTGTTGCACTAAAACTCCCATGATCCCTAGCTAGCAGGACCAATGGTCGGGGATTATGGGAATTGTAGTGCAAAAAATAGCTGGAGGCCCAAGTTTGGGAAACGCTGATGTAGACAATACTGAGCTAGATGGAGTGGTGGTTTGACTCAGTATAAAGCACCTTTCTGTGTTCCACAGCTCAGTGGCAGAACACCTGCTCAGCTTGCAGAGGGTCCAAAATTTAATCCCCAATGGCGTCTCCAAGTAAGACTGGTAAACTACAGAGCCACTACCAGTCAGCACTGCTAACCTGTGGCCCTCCAGATGTTGTTGGACTACAACTCCATTAGCTCTACCCAGCATGGCTAATGTTCAGAGATCATGGGATGTAGTCTAACATATCTGAAATACACAGGTTTCCCATCAATGAAGATGGTACTGACTGAGATGGGTCATTGGTCTAATGGACTATAAGGATTCTTTCCTATGTTCATACAGAAGCATAGATGGCGCTATAAAAAAATAAGGATAGTGCAAACTGTCTGTGTTTATTTGTTAACTTGGCTTAACAGAGGGGGAAACAACAAGGATTCAATTGCTGGGATGGAGAGTAATCTCAGTTGATGAATCCTATTATACAGTGGTACCTCGGTCTATGAACAGCCCTGTTAACGAACTGGAAGTAGGTGTTCTGGTTAGCGAACTTTACCTTGGTCTACAAATGGAAGCTGAACAGTAGAAGGGCACCGGAGGTGGGAGGCCTCATTAGGAAAAGAGCACCTCGGTTTAAGAACGGCTCTGGTTTAAGAACGGACTTCCAGAATGAATTAAGTTTGTAAACCAAGGTACCACTGTATTCTGTTGAACGACATGGGCTTTATTATGGATGTTGAAAAGGAGACTGACTATTCCGCACCAACCAAAGTTGTTCTGTTAATTAGTAACTGGGAAATGAAGCAAACGCTAATCCAACTTTCACCAACCTGGTGACTTTCAGACACTTTGGACTACAAGTCCCACCAGCCCCAGCTGCCATGGCCATACATCAGAACAACATCCATGATTCTACGAGGTTAACACAGATTTAAGGCATAACACACTTTGGTTTTTTTAAGCCTTTGCCACCCTCCTGCAGAAAGTCACAAATTGTTTGGGCTTGTTTTTTCCTATTGCAAAAGAGCACATGGAAAAAGAAAAGTTTCCTTACTGGACAACCCCCGTTGAGCCTTTCAAGTTGTGTGTGCAGTACTGCCTGGGAACATCCCAGACCTTAATAGCGCTGTCACAGCCACCTGGAAGAACAAAAGGGAGAAATGAAGCAGGCACAAAAAGACAGCCAAATAGGGAGGTCTTAGCTTCCAGGCCAGCTCTAGCTGCAGAGGAATCAGCACTGGGGTGGGGTGAGAGGCGTATTTCTTCCTTCCTCCTCAGTCCCATGGAGACTACCTATTCCCTCTGGACAGATGCAACTCGTACCTGTAGCCAACAATGTGGAGCTCGAGTCAAAGGCCATGCTGGCCATGGAGGCTGTGTGCATAGCCTTCCATGTGCGTGTGCATTTATTTTCTGGCCAGTCCCATTGCTTCAGCAGCATCGATTGGCTTCCAGTCACAAGGATCTAACATGGGGGGAAATAACAAGAGGAAATGGTGGAAACAGATTGGCTAGTAAAGAGAACCACACAGTGGTCTAAAAATCTGGGCATCACAAGCGTATTACATGGGGCACTCTATTCAGGGACTGCTAAACTGTAGCCCTCCAGATGTTGCTGGACTCCAATTCCCATCAGTCCTAGCAAGCCTGATCAGGAATGATGGTACTTGTGGCCCAACATCATCATGAGGGCCACAGGTTCTCCACCCCCCCCCCTATATATAGTGGTATAGATTCTAGGCACTTTTGCCACATAAACTGAGCCCCTTCAGAGTTGTTGCGAGGCTCCAAAATAAAGAAACTGAGTTTGCACGGCTACCATTAATTTAAAGGTGGTATGTGCAGGAGAATAAAGGTCTACACTGAAAAATGTACAGCTTAATAGGGTGCTTGATTCCATCCATCATCTCACTCTGCCCCCATGTGACCCTCTGTTCTGAATTCTTACTATGCAATTTTGTGATCACTTACTTCATCATCCTTGCTGAGAGCAAATGATGTAATTTCTTCTTCTTCATCCTTGGGAGAGTAAAAAGACAGAAAGAAAAACGTTTATCATTTAGTAGCAATAACTTTGATATACCTAGTAAGTTTGCTTGCTTTATGTTGTCTGATAATGAAAATCAGGTTATTTTGCTAATTTCTTTATTTGGAAAGCCAGCAGGAAATAAAAGCTGAATTTGTGGCTCATCTAAAAATGTGTTTGGTGTTTTTTTTTTACTCTTGTTATGGCTCAGAGCTAAACAAACAAATTTTTTACATGCCTATCTACAAGGGAAAGAATGATGCCAAGAAAGAGGAAGTGTCACCAGGCAGTGTCACCCCCTGGACTACTCAGGAGGCAGGCAGGTGGAGGGTGGTTGAGGGCAGACTGAGGTTAGTGGGGAATGCGTTTGAGAAAGCTTCAAAGGAAGCAGAGGTATGACATCCTTTGAAGATGACCAAGTTCACATATTCAGGGATCAAATTAAGGTGGTTACTGTTGTCCTTATTACCTCTTCAATACAGTTAACGACAGTTCCTGTTGCAACGTCCACCACATTCACCTTGTTATCACAAGCACAGAACATATATTCTCCATCATGGGTCATCTAGAAAACAAACAGATGACAGTGGAGGAGCCTTTTCTGCACATGATCACAGCAATGTGTGGTAAGCACAGCCAGCATGGTCAAAACCTGGGCTCTGGCATTACCTGAACCCGTCCTCCTTTGTAGAATGGCTCGATTCTCTTGGAAATGGCATAGCTGTGAAAGGACAGAAGGAAAATACCAATTCAGCAAGTTGAGAGTCGGCTTTGCTTCAGCTCAGCCATAACAATGGCTCCAAAGCACGGATGACAGAGCAGAACACTCAGGCACCACAGTAACACCAGGTCTTCTCCCAGGGTGTCTAATCCTCAAGTGATAAATGTGCAGAGAAGCTATGCAGATCCTAGTCTCACAGGGGAACTGACTGAAAGCCCCACACATTATGCCGAAATGTGTAGGGGTCACTTTTGGATACTTAGTGGAGAAGCACAGGATACCATTCAGGGTGGCATCCATTAAAATAAAAATTGAAACAGGGTTATTCAAACAGCCCCAGCTGGCAGCGACTCAGTGAGGAAATGAAAATGAAAGGCACTCTGCACATGCTCTGAGAAACCCTTCCCCTTCGATTATGACGTCAGGCACCCCAAGGATGGACTACAAAAAGCGGGAAGGAGAGTCTAGCGCGTCCAAACAACCGCCCCCTCCGCCCTTTAAGGTACTGCGTTGCCATGACGACAGCACAAGGAAACCCCACCCGAGAGGAAACAGGAAGCATTCTCCATGGCAACCGCTCCCCTTTCTTACTTGGTCTTGAAGGTTACTGAGGAGCTCCGGCTTGCCATGTTCTAACCCCAGGCTGACTTCTTTACCGGTTCGATTCCCTCGCCACTGCCCCCATGCCGACAAACGTGCTTCCGGTAAGAAACACTTACTTCCGGCGTATAATAGTGACGTAGACAAACATAGAAGTAAGAAAAGTTAAAGTAGCGGCACCAGCTCGGTGGAGACGTAACTTCCTGGTTCATTTTGAAGCTTCCTCAAGGCGGAAGTGAGTTTGCCTACAGAAAGGAGTGTCCCTGCAGCTCTCTTAAATGGCACGTGCTTTGAGGAACTCTAGACAGACTCTAGGACATGAAGGCTTCTGTTAAGATACCAACCGTATTTTTGTCCTTGATTTTATTTAGTTAGCATTTTAAGGTTTGATTAAAAATAAATAAAAAGTTTTTTCTTACATAAATACAGTACCTTTAGAACAAGGAATTGCCAAACTCCTTCCCATTCCTGAATTACAGAACCAGTCTCCCTTAAAAAAAAGCATCATGTAAGTTGGTTTGTTTTAAATGTCATTCCAAATGCTTATGTGCTTGGTCTGTAACCATGCTCAATACAGTGGTACTTCGGGTTACATACGCTTCAGGTTACAGACTCTGCTAACCCAGAAATAGTACCTCGGGTTAAGAACTTTGCTTCAGGATGAGAACAGAAATCGTGCTCCGGCGGCAGCAGGAGGCACCATTAGCTAAAGTGGTGCTTCAGGTTAAGAACAGTTTCAGGTTAAGAATGGACATCTGGAACGAATTAAGTACTTAACCCGAGGTACCACTGTAATTGCCATATACATGGTAAGTCATTCCACACTGTAGTAAATGATTGTTTAGCCTGCCCATTTCTTTAAAATTTGTTAACTTGCCCATTAATACAAGATCCCATATCTGCAAAAGCCACATTCCAACTAAGAGTCTAGCAACAGTGAGTTTTGTTACTATTAATAGGTTGGCGCGAAGTCTCTTATTTGAGCGAATTTTTTTTGCTTCCTTAGTGTAGTTAAGTGTTTGATTTTTACTATGTAAATGGCACAGGGAACTTCTACTTATTGGGTGGGATTCATTTGCATTATGGTAAAAGTTGTCTGCACTACATATTTCTGCCACATGGTAACATTTTATGCTTATCTGCATGAAGCCTTCAACTACAGGTTATATCCAATTAGCTTTTACTCAGAGTCAGACATTGAAATTAACAGATCCAAGTTAGCTATGTCCATTCATAGCAATGGGTTTACTCTAAGGAGGACCAACATTAGAAAATAGCACCAAGGCTCATTCTGGTCAGGCAGCTGAAGACAGAAGGAAGCCATCAGAAATTCTGTGATCATCCCCAGGATGCACAATACCTTTGTAAGCTTCAAGGCTCAAAACCTTACCTAGAATTACAATGATGTAAATTGCTAAACTTCTCTTTATCTAGCTCTTGGACTTCCTGCAGGCCACACACCTTGCCAGCCTGTTTTGCACCATCCTTGAGCGTTTTCACCTGGCTGTAATGTGTCCTTGAACTCTGATAATGCCTCTTGCTTATCTGGAGGAGAGGGGTGTGTGTATGAAGGGAATGCCATCTTCAGCCTAAAAATGGTTCCCCACCGGATCAGGCAGCACAATCTGGAAGTGTTCCGTTGAAAATGCTACAGTTGTATTATCTAACAGCCCCAAACCCAAGAAGCGTATTCATACTTTTGCTGCATTTTATTTAGAGAAAGTTCACCCTGCTTCTCTCTCCTATTCAGACACTCCCAAGTGATCAAGAAGTACACACAATATGTATAAAAACAATCTTTATTATATCTGTCTCATGACCTAAAGCCAGCATACTATATGCCCCAAACTAACATTTTCACTCTCTGGGCAAACAAAAAACAAAAAAGCACATACATATTCCAACATCACTCCAAGCAGGGTCAGTAAAAAATGACTTTGTGAACAAGAAATGGCTAATTTTCTTCACTCTGCCACCATCGCAGTTGGCAATTGTGGGCCACACACCAACCATCTTCTTTCGAAGTGCAAGGTGTATGGACTTCTAAGATTCTGCTGCAGGCAGCCAAAATAGGACCCTAAGCATTGTACAAGTCTAAGAACTTATGACCCCCAACGTTAACATATAAAACATTCATAATTAAAATATGCAAAAAACACACAATTACATTAAAACAAAGCAATTAAAACAGGAGCCTTGGGTTGTGAGATGAAGGGAACACTTGTGTGTAAAAAGGTCAATCTTCAGAAACCAGTGGCACGCCAATGCAGATGGGGCCTGTAGAAAAAGAAGACAAGTTAGCACTCTGGTTTGGTTTTATAGTACTGTATGCCTTCCCTCCTACACAGCATATTTTTATTGGTTTCATTTATGGATCACATGCTATGAATAATCTCAAAGCAATTTCACAATACAACAAAAAACATCTATTGCATGGATCCTTCTGCTCGTGGGACATATAGGAGCATGGGTTTCATTGCCCAACACGTTGAGCTGATGGGCAATAAGCTTAATACTCCCTTTGCTTTACGCACCGTTATCTCACCCAAGGCCACTGGAAGAGGCCAGGGATGATTTTCAGACAGTGCCCTAACAACCTGTTGGCACAATACAGAACGCAAAGTAACGTAAACACCTACTGAGTTTTCTAGCACTCAGAACTAAACTGTTTCAAGCTGGGAATGAGGAATGAGAGAGCCATGCAGCGCTATGGAATTTAGTGGGTCTTCCTTCAAAGCAAGCTCACATAGGGCTTCCAATAGATCAACTGCCCTTGGTGCATCCATCCTCCTAGTTTCACTTTTAAGTAATCACCCCCAACTAGGTTCAGCTTAGCGCGTGAAATGGCACCCGAATTAATGGCAAGTCCCTCCCTACATTAAGAGAGATGCAAAAATTCAATAAAAGCATTTTTTTATGGTACATTTTCAACATTTAGATGTTTGCCGCCTTGAGAGTTGATAACGAAGTTGCTTGTTTTGAAGTGGAGACAGAAAATAAGGGTCTGCTGGTCTTGCGGCAGACGTTCCACTATTCTCGTGTGCACCGGTCGGAAAGCTGCACAGTCCGACGTGCAACAGTCCAAATGTACCCGCATTAGCTCGGAGACCAAATTTCGGGCCTCAACTCCCGGTGGCGGGAAAGAGCCTCCAGCGAGAAAAAGGCGCGTGGCAAGCAACTACACATCCCAGCATCCCTCGCGCCCCAGGCCTAGCTGCCCCAATGGCCAACTGACGAGGAGCATGCTGGGAGATTTAGTACTCAACCTAAAAGCAGCAACATCATAACTTCTTAGGGCAATTTTTTAGCTAAATAAATGTACCCAACAACTTGCTTTTTCCATGCAATTTGAAACACCACATGCCCCCCCTTCTCCCGTTCCCGCCACATGCCCTTCACCTACCTTACGCCTGCGAGACTGCAACTTCCTTCCTCCCGTCCGAACTTTTATAAACTTGGGGTTTTTTAATCATGCTCGATCCGGGGCTCCCTCCTCCAGCATAACACATAACACGCCTCTCACGGCTGCGCATTAGCTCTAGTTAAGGGCGGAGCGGAGAAACAAGTATGTATCGCGCGAAGAAGTAGTTCTCGCGAGATGCGCGGCATATAAATAGGCCTCGCCGCGCGCTTTCGGCCTTCTAGTCGAGAACACGTAAGTTGTGCCATGTTTCCTCTGGGGCTGGGGAGGTTGCTGAATCCTTCGGCATCGAGGGTCTGGGAGCCCGGAGTTTGGGCAAGCCCACCGCGAGGAGGATTAGGAGCAGTCCCCATCTCATGGGGAGGAAGGGATTTGGGGGTTTTTTCTTCCTCAGATAGCGATGGGGTTATGGGCAAGTCAGAGGCCCAGTTCAACATGGATCAGAAACCTTTTATTAGACTTTAGCATCTCAGAATGTACCTTGAGATTGAGCCTCTCCAGGAGCAATAAGTATATAAATTCTTGCATTTAGAAGTACAGTATATCAAGGGGGAAAGGATTTAGCCATTGAAATGTGCGGCCTAAAGTGGTACTGGCAATCTGATGCTGCTGCTTGATGAATGAGTGAAAAGTTTCATTGTAGCTGATCTGAAAGGAACTCGTTGGGTAGGACGTGGGAGTTGACTAGAACAATGACAAAAGTTCATCCCAGTTGAAATTTGGGGGTGGCCTAATTAGAGAAGGGTTTGGGGTTTCTCCCTAATGGGAGTGAAGTTGCTATGGAATGTTGATCATTCGAAGACAGCAAGACTTAGTTTTAGATGTCTGTGGTATCTATCATACTTGCTAAATCTGTTTTTCTGATTATGCAAACTGCTTTATGGACTGTGTTGGTGGGTTTAACTTGGAATCAAGAAGGTGGGATTTAAGTTCATTGACAGGTGTAGATCTCCCCCTTTAAATGGTTCTTATATGTATAAGAACCACTATATATTTTATTAATATATAAAAACCATTAATATATTTAACATTTTGAAAAGAAACCATGAAATGAGAGCTACCTGGGAAAAACTAGGGCATCTTAATTTTCTTGGCATTGGTGCTTGTGAATTTTGTCATATTTCTGTCACTGCCTAGGGCTGCTGATTCCTAAAAATGTGCTTTGGTCAGCACCCTACATCAACTTTGAATGAGGGTAGAAACAATTTTTCCTACTGCTTTTGTTGCTGTTGCAGCACAATATCTGTCACTGTCCATTATGTCCTGAGCTTAATGCACTAAGATGTTTGATGTGCTTTGTTTCTACAGCAAATGGCGGACGACGCCGGTGCTGCGGGAGGGGCAGGAGGAGCTGGAGCAGCTGCAGGTGGAGGAGCTGCTGCCAGGGGAGGCTTCCGAGGAGGCTTTGGCAGTGGAGGCCGAGGGCGTGGGAGAGGCCGTGGCAGGGGACGTGGCCGAGGGCGTGGAGCTCGGGGCAAAGCTGAAGACAAAGAAGTGAGTTCAAGTCACCTTTTTGGTGTTTTTAGGGAGCTTTCAGCAACCTGGTCCTCTCCAGGTTTTTGGACTACAGCTCCCAGCAGCCTCTTTCCAGCATGGGATGTTCAGGTTTTTTGAGTAAACATTCAAGAAATGGAAACTTTCCTCAGATGGGTTTGGTTTTAGAGTTGCTAGGGTTTCAACCATGTCCAGTGCCATGATCAAATTATTGGCAGGGGCAGACTACTCCTAGAAAGCAGATGAGAGGTGCTATTTTTGAATGAACTGCAATTAAAAAAAATATATCCTGGCAGATAGAAAATTAGCAGAGCTGATAGGTTTTCGTCTATTTGAACATAATCTTTCTTCTGTATACCCATTTTTTAACAGCAAATCCTACCCATAGCTTTTACATGGAAAAGATTGACGTTGTAGTTACTTTTCTGTTAGGGTGGCTAAGGCTGCAGTCAGTGTTTCTTGTATATATGGGATAAAGATCAATGTTTGAGCAGCTTGAACTGATTGCCTTTCATTTTCTCCCCCAGTGGATTCCAGTCACCAAACTTGGTCGCCTAGTAAAGGACATGAAAATAAAGTCTCTGGAGGAGATTTACCTTTTCTCCCTTCCAATCAAGGTATTTGCTCTATGTTAG
The DNA here is from genome assembly GCF_964188315.1 of Podarcis muralis. Taxonomy (NCBI): domain Eukaryota; kingdom Metazoa; phylum Chordata; class Lepidosauria; order Squamata; family Lacertidae; genus Podarcis; species Podarcis muralis. The sequence goes on from NC_135668.1 coordinate 32,727,226, forward strand.
GGGCGCTCTGTAGGGATCCTCAGGACTGAGAATGATTCACGGTGCTTTTCCATTGGTAAAGTTTACCAAGAGGAGGGGTTTAAGTCAGATCATAGGTCTATCTAGTTCAGTATTGTCTCTACACTTGAAGTGGCAGCCTGGACATTCTGAGGAATGAATCCAGGACCTTCTGCATAAAAGGCAGGTGCTGTCTCTTTTCCCCTAAGGAGAAGAGGTCAGTTGATGGCTCTCCATGATGGCTGTCTGAAGTAATCTTGTGTTCAGAGCTACTGCTATGCCATTGAATATCAGCAGCTGGGGAACAGCAACAGGAGAGGTCTGTTGCCTTAATGCTCTTCTTGTGGGTCTCTGGGGACATCATATGTGATAGGGTTGCAAAGGAACAACTAGAGGCTTAAAGTATTCTCCCAATTGTTCCTTGGTAAGCAAGGCTTGCTATTGTTGCCAATTAGCTGCTCAGCACTGATAAACTGTTGGGCACTTAAAGCAAGCACTGTAGGGAAATATTTCCTTTTGGATCACATGGGCAAAGGAAAATACTGCACTTTGTGTCAGATGCTTGACAGGTGAACCTGCCTACTTGTCACAATGGGATATGGAAGAAGTCAGGATCTGGCCAACTAGCCAGATCCAATACTCCTCCTGAGACATACCATTGTTTTAATACCTCAAACTTTGTGATTAATTTATGCTTACTGCTAGAGAACTGATCAGTTAATGTTGACTTCACAGGAGTCTGAAATCATAGACTTTTTCCTGGGCTCATCCCTGAAGGATGAGGTTTTGAAGATCATGCCTGTTCAGAAACAAACCCGGGCTGGTCAGCGCACCAGGTTCAAGGTAATGTTTTGCATCCATATGAATTCCAGAAATTGATCTATTTTCGATTGGCCTCAGGCAACCTTTACAGCAGAAATTCACCCAAAAAATTGTTTTCTTGGAGATACACTCAGTCTGGCCCTGAAGTGTGTTAGTTTGGGGCCAGGGCAGGAGCACACTTACCGTTGACAGAGCTTGCTCTTTTACATTTATGAATGAACTACTTACCTGTTTGCGTCTGCCTTGCCAAATCTCTGAGCCAATCACATATGATGTAGAGATGGTAGAGAATTGACAGCCAACGGCAGAGGCTGATTGGTAAGAGGCAAAGCCAGAGCAATTAACCCTGCAGAGGGCAGCCTCCTCGAATCATCTCACAGCGTTGGCTAAAATTGGGCTCCTAATTTGTTCCTGGACTAAAACTCCCATAATTGCCACTGTTTGGGCTGATGTGAGTTGTAGTCCAAAACATCTGGAGGGCACCAAGTTGAGGAAGGCAGATAAAGATAAGTGGATTTTAAACAGATGAATTGACATGAACATCCTGTTTTTAGTTGGCATGATCAGGGTGCCTGTGTTCCTCAGGAATGCCTGTTTAACACTGGTATGTTCTGTTGAGGCTTCTGTGCTATGGTTAAGGGATGTGTGGATTTTAGCTGCAGCCCTGATGAAACTTCTCTCGTCTTCCTTTTCAGGCCTTTGTGGCGATTGGTGACTACAATGGTCACGTTGGTCTTGGGGTCAAGTGCTCCAAGGAAGTTGCCACCGCCATCCGTGGGGCCATCATTCTTGCGAAGCTGTCCATTGTGCCCGTGAGGAGAGGCTACTGGGGGAACAAGATCGGCAAGCCGCACACTGTACCTTGCAAGGTAACGTTTGACACTTTGCTAAACCAGGGCTTGGGACTTCAAACTAGGCTTATTGACATTAAAATATCCATGCCAGTTTCTTACTGTGTGAAACTTGTGTTTGTTTAGGTAACAGGTCGGTGTGGGTCCGTACTTGTGCGTCTCATCCCTGCGCCACGTGGTACTGGAATTGTGTCTGCCCCAGTTCCCAAAAAATTGCTGATGATGGCTGGTATTGACGACTGTTACACATCAGCGAGGGGCTGCACTGCCACCTTGGGCAACTTTGGTACGTTTCTATACTTCTCAATTTACTTGGTCCTGTCTTGAAAAATGACAGTGCAGTGCAATAGATTGTGTCACTGTTACAAGTAATTCATGTAAAGGGCAGCAGTAGGCATCATGGGCCAGAAGGAAGAAAAGTCTGACAAGCTGCCAATTTCTCTAGGACTTTTGGTTAAGAGGTGAGAAATACTTCAGCCTTTGCCAACTTTGTACCTTCCTGTTGGGACTGATGGAAGCTGTAGTCTAAAAATCTGGAGGGCACCTGGTTGAGGTGCAGCTATACTTTGTGTGTATACGTTTTCAGACACACCCAGAGTAAGTACTGCCTTTTGGGATGTGTTTTGGTAAAACTCTCTCCGCTCTGCTCAGTTGTACCTGGTCCAAGTGGTGCAACTGTCGTTTTTCGAGAGGGAAAGCAAATGAGTTTGTTTGCACGGCAGTGAGATTCAATGAAATAGTCTCTCTGTTCCTTTTCATACTCAACAAGGCAATTATATCTTTCCAGTAGCAACAACTGGTTTTGGTGCTGCCAGCTCAGTCTCGTGTACACTGGTGACCGTGTATGATCTTTTTTTCTGTAGCCAAGGCCACCTTTGATGCCATCTCAAAGACCTATAGTTACCTTACCCCTGATCTGTGGAAAGAGACTGTGTTCACCAAGTCACCTTATCAGGTAAGAGCAGCCTTGAGAGCTGTAGCATGCATTTAAGATGTCTTTGGGAATTCGCTTTATTTCATGAATCTGTGCTCATAGGCAGGGGTGGGGGGTACATTATTAATCATGAATCCATATAAGAACCAGCATTTCAATTCTTTTGAGGGCTGTGTTTAACAGAATATAGCTGCTGCCATCAGGTCAAGCTGCAGTTAGCAGGTTTGACCACTTCAAAAGATTACCTGGGGTGAATGAGGTTCAGAAACAATTTGTATGTTCATGGTCTCTTTGCCTTTCCCTGCAGGAGTTCACTGATCATCTTGCAAAGACTCACGCTACCAGAGTGTCTGTGCAGAGGACCCAAGCAGCTGCTGTGGCAACTACCTAAAAGATGTCCTTTAAAATAAAGTGACCAAGTGTGATTTTTAAACCAGTCTCGCAGATTGTGTGTAGTGTTTGTTGTTGGGTGGGTTATAGGATGTTGGTGCCTCCAGAGGAAATAAAAGAACATAGTGTGGCTGCTGGATCAGGCCAAAAGAGCTCATCTAGTCCAGCATCCTGTTCTTATAGAAGCCGGTTGGCAAGCTTCCCAAACAGAACCTGGGTACAACAACACTCTTCATAAGTGGCATTCAGGGGCATCCTGTCTTTAGTGAAGATAGAACATTGCCATTAGTAGCTTTATCTTACTTGAATGTCTGATCTTTTAATTATAGTGCTAGCAAGTGCCCAGTATAGGTTGGACCTAGCATATGACATTGATATTTTAGGAGCTCTTGAACAGCATTAAAGGGGATTTACTGCCTTACAGGATTGTATCCCAGTATTAGTCATGCTCTGAGTAGACTTGAAATTAATGGACTAGCCGGTCAATTCATTTCAGTGGCTGAGCAAGACTGTTCGGTAACCCACAGCTTTTCTGGGGGTGGGATTTCCTCATGTGTAGCTATAGCCATTGGAGAAAAAGGATATTGCCACCCTTTGTAAGACACAGGCCCATTTGGATTTTTGAACAAGTGCTGTGTGCATATTCTTCCCCAAAAGATCTGGGTAAAAGTCACATCCAGTAGAGTTGCATTGAACAGCATTGGGGGGGGGGGTGCTCAGAAAGACTTGTTGCCTCAGTCTGTCTTGAGAGAATGGAGTGCACCTCTGGGGATGAAGTCAAACCACTGGGGGAGTCACAGTGCCTGCTGTGGCTGTAGAGAAACTGCTGCCTACCACATTTTTGCTGTGTTAACACACAAGTGACCTCTGCAGGGTGCAAGCCTGGGTAGGGTTTATGGAGGTCCTAGGCTGCACAGATGAGTGCTCCCCCTCAGCCTCACTGATGTGGTCAAAAGGAAAGCGGAGCAATACATTTGGCACCAGCTTGGCTGCAGGAGTTGTTGGAATTTAATAGCCTACCTGGTACCCTGCTGGTTTTGGCCCACAAATCCCATAACCCCCACCCCCGAAGGCTTTTTTGCAAAGGCTGCAAATGGCTTAATAATGGAAGACACTTTAAACAATTGCATCAAAGCTGGATCCCGCGATCTACCTTACCCATTTTTAATCTATTTTAGTTTTTAAAAATTACAAATGGCATAATTTCCATCATTCCTAACCTACAAGAGCAGTCCAGTGCTCTGACCATTTGGACTGACCAGAACTACACTGCCCAATAAATAATAATTTTCTTTATACCCCACCCATCTGGCTGGATTTCCCCAGCCACACTGGGCGGCTACCAACAAAATAGTTAAAATACATTAAAACATCAGTCATGAAAAACTTTCCTAAACAGAGCTGCCTTCAGGTGTCTTCTAAAAGTCAGTTATTTCCTTGACATCTGATGGGAGGGCGTTCCATAGGGCGAGTGCCACAACTGAGAAGACCCTCTGCCTGGTTCCCATAAGACAAGACTATAGTTGGGTTTACTAAAGAAAAAACAAATTGCAGTTACTGGGAAAGTAACATATCTAAGCTGGTGCTTTCACAGTAGACTACATAAAATTCTCTTGAAGAGTGTGTTGTGGAAGTACACCTCTTAAACCCTTTACATACATATACAGTATGTGGTTAGCCAGGCACCTAGAAAAGCAACTTATGTACCAGCCACTTGCGTCAGTGACTTGTAAAGGCAATTTTTAGTTTCTAGGCATAATTCAAGAAGGCAAACCCATCCTGCCATTTTTCAACCCTCTCCACTAGTTTCCTCTTAATCCCACTTCTCCTTTCTGTTGTGTTTACAAAGCAAAGACAATCTCAGCATTTACAGCTTTATTTTCTTCCCACTATACATTCTGAGTCTGCCTTGTATATGTTTACAGTAGTTCTGAGAGAACAGCACAGATGATGCTTGATTTACCATCCATACAGTGTAATCTGCAGACACACACGCTAGTTTGTCTGTTTGGAGCGCAAATCCCAGGCCAAAGTGACGAGAACACTTAATGTGCCTCAGCTGCTGCCTTGGCCTCCTTCCTTTCTTTAATCATCCGGTGCTTCTGCTTCATTAAGCATTTGCGAGCAGTTCCCAGGCCGCCAAGTTCGCCATCTAGGATGACAGTGGAGAACAATCATGATCTGAGAGAAAAGGGGAGACTTCCACTGCAGAATTACATATTAAGCATGCTAACTTGCCATCAAAAAGTAAACAGTTCGTTTTATTTGTATACCACTTTTCTGCCCCCCCCCAAATCACATCAAAGGAACTTAACAACAAAGAAAACAAGAATGCATTTTGAAACCAAACAGTGCAAAAACAACATAGCAAAATAAAATGCTGTACTGAATGGTAGTCTAGTATCAGAACATTAGGCCTGCTGCTCAGAGCAAGTTCCACTGTCATTTACTTTAAGATTGGTGATTTCCTTGTCTCTTTCTGCCCTCTGCCTTTCTCTGTCCTGCACAGAGGTGAATGCAGGAGTCTTGACTACTACTACTGTCAAGCTGAGCTTTGGGGGATTTTTGTATGTGTACACACATAGCCAAAACACGACTCATAAGGCAAGAACCTTTGCTCCTCTGCGGGACAGTAGCTCATCCAGGCCTCCCTAGGTCTTGAAGCCACTTGGAAAGCAGCAAAATATGCCTCCTACCAGAAGCTGAACTCTCAATTCTACCAGCATGGCCCATGTGAATTGTAGTCTAAGCATATCTGGGAGGAACCAGGGAGGCAAGGCTGCCCCAAGTGCTGATGTGGACTTCCATACCAGCTTCCCAATCCCACCTGTGTGAGCTCAGGATGGAACATAGCCTTTAAGTCAAATTGTTTTCACAGTGGGATGTAAATTTGAAATAATACTAATAGACTCACATCTGTCGTCATAGGCCTTGGTCACCTCTTTGAAGTGCTGTAACTCTGCTGCACAGTTCTCCAAATAACTGGGTCCTTCCCGCTGCTTGCAAGCACCCATTCTCTCCTGGATGATCCTCACAATTTGTCTATCAACTAGCCTGTGGGAGTGGAAAGAAAGAGATAAACACTTGAATGCAATAATACAGACTTTACCTAAGTCCCTGGATTGAAATTCTGTACAGAAAATTACACCAAGTCCATATGACACATCAAAAACACATAACACAAGCAGTCCAACAAGATTATTTTATCTTATTTTAATTGTCCCACAAACCCCTCCATAGTCCGCTCCACTTCCCAGCCTCCCTCCCAATCTAATATGCAGCCACATTCCTGCTTCCAACTTTCCTTTTTTTATTCTATTGCTCTCAAGTCTCCTCCTCTCTGTAACAAGCCCACTCTTGCTCCCTTCCTACTCCTTATGTCTGGAACTGCCTCCCAGTTCTTTGGCAGGGCTTGCCCTGTAATTTATTTCAAGCTCCTCTTCACAACTCAAATTTTCCATGTGGACTTTAGAACCAATACGCAGAGGTGGATTCAGGGCAGCACAATTGGTTTCCCTGCACAGAGAGCAGGGGCCAAGGGACTGCCTTCCTGCTTCCTTCCCAAAGCCTAGTGAATGCTGAGCTTTGGGAAGAAGGCATGAGGGCTCTGACAGGGTCCTATAGTCCTTCCTCCTTCTCAGAAACTAGTTAGCATTTGCCTAGCTTTGAGAAGTTGGAAGTAGGGACTTTAGGATCCTGCAAGAGCTTCACACCTACTTCCCAAAGCCTGGCACCTCCCTTACCCAGCTTAGTGAAGGCGGATTTGGATTGGGGGGATGGCAGCGTCAAATTTTGTCCCTGCACAGGGCACCATATTACCAAGGCCCACCTCTGCACTAGGCCAGACTTTGCTAACATGGTGCCCTCCAGATGTTTTGGACTGCAAAGATCATTGATGGTGGGAGTTGGGTTAGGATGTCTGGGTTTGTTGGAAGCTGAAGTACAATCACATCTGGTGGGCCACAAATTAGCCTCCTCTGATCTAGGGAAAGCAAAAACATCAGTCTTGAGGGGAATAATTTCTCAGCCTATTCCTGCCTCCACAACTGTCTTCTGCAGGAGTGGAGAATCTTTTCAGGTTGAAGGCCGCATTCTCTTCTGGGCAAACATCTTAAGGGCCACATGCCGATAGACTGTGGGGCCAGAGACAAAAATGGACAGAGCAATAAATGCAAATTTTTACTTTTGAATGGTAGGCTAGTTCCTACACACAATCATAAACCTCTCTAGCCAGGAAAGCAGGAGGCATTATCAGAGATCAAGAACACTATCCAGCCAAGCAGAAACACTGAAGGAGGTTGCAGAACAGGGTTAAAAAGGGAGTGGAGACCAGGGGAGAGAGTCCTGAGGGCCAGAAAGAGAAGATTGGAGAGCCGCATTTGGCCACTGGGCCCAAGGTTTCCTGCTCCTGGCCAACTGCAAGCTTCTTATGGCAGGGACCCAAGCACTACATACACTGATGATACTGTCTAACCAACAATCCTTATTTCTATCCTGAAAGTCAAATAACAATACTGCAAACCATTCAATCCTTAGAAGACTGTAGGCAACATCCTCCCAACTCTGCAGAGAACATTTGGCAGGAGAGCCGAACTGCAATCCTACCCACCCTCCGAAAAAGAGAAGACGTACTTATCTCTCTTCCACTGCATCTCTGCTTCATAGTAACATAGGTAGTCATCCTCCAAGCACTCTGTATAGTCCGGCACACGGCGGAAGTTCCGGTGATAGTAATAAAACTTGTTCTTTGCATGTTGGCGCTCTATCCATTCTGCAGGAGTGAAATGTCCAGAGAAGCTTTTCAAGATTCAAACAAAAGAGGTCTTTTAAGCAATACGAAGCCAAGACAGACTCAACTCGTGGAAAATTATGCCTTGCAGGGAGCTCCCATAAGAGAAGTCTTCCTGCTGAACTACAAATCCCATAATCCTTGACCACTGACAGTACAGGCTGGGGATGATGGAGGGTGTTTTCCCAAAACATTTAGGCCGGGGCTCAAGGTTGGGGAGGATGAATTGAAGAAAATCTACCCCTCTTCCAACCTGCACTCCACTTATCCAAGAGCTGGGGAAGATAAGCCTCTCCAGCAGCAGTTCTCAATCTGTGGGTCCCCAGATGTTGTTGGACTACAACTCCCATCATCCCTGAGCTCTGGCCTTGCTAGCTAGGGGTGATGGGAGTTGTAGTCCAACAACATCTGGGGACCCACAGGTTGAGAAAGGCTGTGTCTCTAGGATGCTGACTGAAGCTAATGGGTGTCCAACAACATCTGGAGGACCATTGGTTCCCCACCCCAGACTTCAACATCATCCAGCCTCCTTCTACTCAACTCAGCCCCTTCTCCACTTGCAAAACCTCCATAGCATTTAGCTTCTCCCCTGTTCTAGCCCTGCAGCTTTCTCTTGGTCCCTCTCCTGCATTCTAGCACCATCCCAGCCCTTTCAAACTTATAGACCAGTGTTTTACAAACTAGGGCCTCTAGCATTTTTTTTGGACTACAATCCCCATCATCCCTGACCACTGGTCCTGCTAGCTTGGGATGACGGGAGTTGTAGTCCGAAATCAGATGGAGACCCAAGTTTGGGAAACCCTGTTCTATACCATCACCTGGGGTCCTAGCCTCTCCTGTTGTAGGCCTTCGCTGTACCCCAGGTCCAACCCTGCAGTGCACACACTCATATAGCACCCCCAGCACCCCGATTTTTTTTCTCCTCCCTTGTAGACACTCCCCCCAGGTTTGGAGCCCACACCCTTGTGGCCCTTCCTATGCATTCTAGCCCCCAACCCTTACCTCAGAGCTACACCCCTTGGTTCCTGGCCCCGCCCCAGCCCTTCACTCCATTCCTGATTGTAGTACTCGCCCACTCTAACTCCACCCCTTAGTTCCTAGCCCCACCCCACACTTCCACCCCTTTGTGCTTATAGCCACGCCCTCATTCCAATCCCCGCCCCTTGACTCCTGGCCCCGCCTCCAGCCCTCCCCTCCCCATTCTCTAACCCCGCCCTTTAGCTCCTGGCCCCGCCCCTTCTCACCCCTCCAGGCTGTGACCGGCGCGTCGACCACGACGCGAAATATCTGGTCTACCAGGTACAGCGGGTTGGTGAGCTCCGTCTTAGGGGTGCGAGGAGGCGGCGCGCGGTACACATCCCGGTCCGGCTCTTCGGGCATCGCTGCAGCCTTTGCGCGAGCGAACCGATGCGGACAAAATGGCGGCCTCCTTGGCAGAGGGACCGGGTCAGGTTAAGGAAAAGAAGAGCGCATGCGCAGCTACTCGTGCCGCGCGCGCTGCGTGATTGGAGGCGCAGTTTGTAAATATTGGCGTTAAGAGGGTCGAAAGGGTGCAATGCGCATGCGCCTTCTAATGGTTTTTATTTAAAAAAAAATCTTCCGATGACTGTTGGGATATGTAGTTCTCTTTCTGCAAGGGCTTGCTCTGAAGTTTTCTTCCCCACTGTGGGTCTCATTAGCCCGATAGGAGTTGCACCCGTTGAATTTCCAGTTGTTCAGAAGCTAATGGTCATAAGAGACAGTTAAAATAAACTGGCAACCTTATAGTTTGGAAGTTAGTGGCAGAAAAGGACACGGCAGACCAAGTTTCAAATCCCCACACAGCCATGAAGGGCACTGGGTGACCTTGAGCCAAACTGTGTTGCACCTCCCTACCTTCCCACCTCACAGGGTTGTTGTGATGATTAAATAGAGAGGGAGAACCACAGATGCCACCTTGAATTCCTTTTACAGGAAAGCTGGATACGCATGTAATAATTGATTATAATAAATTTACTGATAGTGCCTTTGTCATATTTATATGCCACCTACAAAAAGCTTAACTTTGTAAAGCAGCTCTAAAGAGACAACATGGTGAATGGGCTGGATGAAGAACATGAGAGACTAGGGTTCAAATTCCTTACTGCGTCACTTTCAGCCAGTCAGTGTCCCTCCTTTTTTCTCACAGGGTTGCTGTGATAATAAAATAGAGAGCTCTTTGGACGAAATAAAGCAGGATTCAAATATAATAATAGAGGGGGGAATAACACCCCCCCCCAAAAGAATCCTGAGAACTGTAGTTTGCTCCTCACTGAGCTACAGTTCCCAGCACCCTTAACAAAACACAGTTCCCACGATTCTTTGGGTGGAAACCATGTGGTTTAAACATAGGGTTAAACCACGTGGTTTAAGGGTTGCCACATTTTCCCTGGCTCTGATTCTGTGCTTTAATATTAATTCTGTTATCACAAAGTTAAGCAAATAAAGTTTTCTCTACCACTTTTATCATCATACTGAGAAAAGCTCCAGCTAAATCTTTGCATAACAGGCTGTTGCTAAAAGCACTGGGGGAGGGGGAGGGCAACCCTACATTGATCTAAAAATATTTTATTAATGAATAACAAAAAAAAAAATGCTGCTTTGCTCTGGCTTACAATCTAAAAAAAATTGACAGAAAAGGGAATGGATTGAAAGGGAAGAGGGGAAAGTATTGTTACACGCCACCCCAATCTCTGAACAGTGCAAGATTCTGAAGGATGTTTGGATCCAGAATTGGCCTCCACAGTCACTTATGGACTCATTGTTAAAACCGTGTTTATGGAAGACAATCTTACTCGGCTACGAGTGATCACCAAAGAAGAAGAAGAAGAAGACTAGGGTTTGTGTTCCCTTTTGGGACAAGGAGGCACAGCAGAGACCATGAAATGTGGTTTATTTGCACATATATACAGCCTAAACGTAGATGAAGGGATAGCAGAGCATTCTCATCCCAAGCAGGTCTGGCCTCGTCCATAAGCACAGCATTGGATTTAAATAACAGAGAAAAAAAACATGTTCTGTGTCTCCTCTTTCATAGCCTTCCCCCATCATGTTCTGCCCCACCTTGCTCTGCTTCCTAAACCGCTTGCAAAACTGACATTCCCTACCCCATCCTGAAATCCTAAACCCCTTTGGTCTCTATCCACCAACACAGCTGGAGGAGGGGGCAAGACCCTCTTTCCTCCTTGTCTGGCAGTCTCTGTTCTCCCTTGATTATGCCATAGTGTCCCACGCCTGGAGGGTGGTGTAACAGTTTCATTTGATCTATTCATCCACTGAAAAGCCACTTGTCCACAAAATTGTTATCATGGTCCAGACATCTCAATTCTTAAACTGGTTTGGTCAATTTCTCTGCATTGTTCCAGACATAGTTATACCATTCTTGCATTGTAGGTCCATCATCATCCTTCCAGTGTTTTGCTACTACTTGTCTTGCAGTTACTAATAAAAAGGTGTTTATCTATCTAAATGGCTTGGTTTGGTTCTGTTTTGTCAGAAATAGTCAATAATGCCAGGGATTTTTGCTGTTGTTTTAAACAATAAGGTGCCCAGCTAATTTGCTACACTCCGCCAACACCTTATTCCAATATACTTGAATCATAGGTCAACTCCACCATATATGGGAGAACATTCCCAAACAATTTTTCCCAAAGTTCTTTAGGTTAACTTTTGAGGTATACAGCACCATGTGTGTAACCCGTTAAGTGTCTTTTCCTGAAGCTTTATCAATACCAATTTCAGTGGATTTCTGTGTCATAAGGAGTCTCAGTGTACTTGAGATATAGTTTCTCCTAAGAATGTAAGAAGTGCCCAGCTACTGGATCAGACCAATGGCCCATCTAGTCCAGTATCCTGTTCTCATGGTGGCCAACCAGGTGCCTCTTCTGGGAAGCTCACATAACAGGATATTATCACAATGCCATTCTGCTTTTGACAGTGGATTTAGATAGAACATAGCGATTGTGCCAGTAGCCACTGATAGCCTTATCCTCATAAATATTTTCCCCAAATTTCTTTTCATCTGCTAGCTGTGCCAATCCCATGTTTATATGTATTAACTGTGGGTGCTGAATGGCAAATAGACAGCACTGTGCATCCTCTGGGGCACACTTCCTTATTCCTTCGCTTACCTAGGCTGATGTACGACTGACATGTTCCCCAGGTGGCAAGGCAGAATTTTGACCCTTCCCATCTGCCATACATAGATGGTAACTGCACATGGTGGTAAACTGAGACCCCTGCTTCCAAGATGACCTTTCGTCTCCATTCCAATTGCTGGTGGTGTCAGGCCCCTGTCAGCTTGCCCGGGTATGAAATGAATATAGCATCAGAATGAAGCCAGCTGCTAAATTTATGTCTTGGGGGCCGAGAAACATCTTTGGTATTAGGCAACCAAGTCACTTGCTGGTGGCCTCTTTCGCTACTGCCGACCGGGACGGAGAAGACGTCTGATCATGGTCAGTACTGACTTGCTGTGGGCTAGGCCTGCCTTTGGGGTGGGTGGGTGGGCTGGCAGTTTTGTGATGGGGAGACACCATGTGATGGTTTTGCAGTATTAATTAACTTTTGTAAGCTGCATTCTGATGGCTGTACCCTGAGAAGCAGCATATAAGTATTTTGAATACATAAAACATTCTCCAGCATTTCCCCAGAAACACAATAAACTTTGTAATGGACCTATCCTCACACTAAGGATCACCCAGCCCCACTTCAACACATTTCTGCAGCCTCACAGACCCCCTTTGCTATATTAATCAGTAGCTTGTCATTCACTGAGGACCATAACTGTGCTGGACTGGGACCTGGGAGACCAGGAGTTCAAATCCCAAAGCATCCCACTGGGATGTTCTTGGGAATCCCACTGGGAAGTTCTTGGTCGATGACTGTTATCTTTGTGGGTGTGCTTTACTTTCACCTCTTTTTTCACACACACCCCAGTCCCACCGCAAGTTTTCAGCTCCCAGGCATGGCCACCTGGGCTTTCTCCCTCACAAGAGGAGCCACCGTCACCGCGGGAAGGTGAAGACGTGGCCCAAAGATGACCCCAGCAAACCGGTTCACCTGACGGCCTTCCTGGGCTACAAAGCAGGCATGACTCACATCCTCCGGGAACACTACAGGCCGGGGCTAAGTAAGTGGAAGGATTCATGGGAGGAGTTGACGCAAAGCTGGGGGAAAGGGCTGTAGCTCAGTGGTGGAGCACAGAAAGGTCCTCAAAGGCATCTCCAGTTGTAGGGTTGCAAAGAGGTGGCCTGGGGAAAAACCTCTCTCTGGCTGAGGCCCTGGGGAGGTGCTGCCAGTCAGAGTAAGAACAAAGACTTAGATGGACCAAAGTTGGTATAAAGCAGATTCTTATGTTCAAATTCAGGCATCATCCCCCCCCCCCAGCATGATTGAGCATCTGCTGATGGTCCTGGGGCTCAGAAGGAACCATCACCAACTAGCCTGACCCCCAACTACTGCCAGCAGTCACTCACTCATCCACTCAACCCCACCAGGACATCCAATAGGAATAAGAATT